>NC_081848.1:56576693-57229293 GCF_963259705.1 Myotis daubentonii | reverse complement strand
AGGTAAATTCCCTAATTCCCCCCTCCTCCCCCACACACACTCAAAATCATGCGTCAAGCCTCATAGCACCACAAGTCCTTAATTATTATGCACAATACTCCTCCAGGGTCTAGCGAGAGGCTGTCCCTTAAAGGGACAATCTCCCTTCCTGCAAGTATTGATGGGCCTTTATTGAGATACTTTCTTTTTAATTTTTTATTTTGAAATAACTTCAAACTTGCAGAAAAGTGACAGGAATAGTACAGAGAATTCCTTCATCCCTTCTCATTTTCTCTCCCCCGCCCTCCCACCCGCCAAAATCCCTTTTTCTGTATAGGGCACACTCTTTTTCTGAATTATTTTTCTGTAGTCTACATCTATCATGTCCTTTGCCCCTTATACTTAGCATGTATTTTCAAAGGACAAGAATATTATCTAACAGCAGAATTAGAAAATTCAGAAAATTTAGCATTGATATAATTCCAATGTTCCAATTCTGTCAATTGACGTAAAAAAAAATGTCCTTTATAGCATTTTATTCCAGGCCAGGACCACAAAGTACATTCAGCTGTCATGTCTCATTAGTCTTGAACGATGTCTCAGCTTCCTTTGTCTTTCACAGCACTGATATTCTGGAACAATACAGGCCAGCTTTGTTTTTAATAGAATATTCCACAATTTGGGTTTGCCTGAGATTCCTCAGGATTAGTTTCAGGTTTTCCACCCCTGACTGGATTCAGCATCAGTGCTGTGTTCTCTTGGTTATGACACCAGGAGCACGTTGACATCCATCTGCCCCTTACCAGTAATGTCATCTTGACCCCCTGGTCATGATGTCTGGATTCTCCCCTGTGTGGTTACTATATTTCCCTGGGAACTAATAAGCAATTAGTGAGAGACACTGAGACCATGCAAATAGTCTGCTCCTCATCAAACTTCCTTCTCTCGATTTCTGCAACCATTGGTAATTCTCGCCTTAACTAATCTTTACCGAAAGGTTGTGCTTCCCTCCACATTTATCGGTCAGCATTCTCCTGGACAGTGGGGCCCTCTCTGCTCCATTGATGTATCTATCTGTCTGTCAGTATAGACTTACAGAGTTCCATTTTGTTCCATAGTTATAATCCATGACCATCCTCAACTATTTTGATGCTCTCATTGTCCCTGATTAGATTGTTTTTTTGTCGCCCTGGAGGAAAGAACTAGTACTTGTATAGAGATACCACCAAGGGGGTAAATTTCCACCTAATAAAAGAGCTTTTGAAGGATTCCAATTCTCCATGGTAGATCTAGTTACCTGAGCAGGTAGTAAGCTGCCCATCATATTATTTAACAGAGTCTATTAACTGCATACATGCATCAGGTTGGGGCTTTTAAAGGTCCCTTCCTAAACTTAGAGCTAAGAGTTGCAGCAGAGTCCTAGAAAGGAAGAGGGTATGACATACAGTTTAGAAGAATGTTAAGAAGAATACCGAATGCTGAGAAGAGGAAACCTCCCGGCCACCTGTTGGAAAAAATTCGACCCAGACTTGCAGAAGCAGGGGCTGCAGTGCATAAAATTCTCATCCTTAATCCTTGCTAAATTCTGTGAACCCAGAAAAGAAGATGACGCAGACCCAGGGCCAGGACAGCAGCCGGTGGAATGATAGAGGTCCCTCCAGCCTCTCCTGCAGGGCTGCTGGCCTGAGGGGCAGCCTGGTCACGGGCACTCACTTGAGCCTCTGACGCCTACTCCAGTAGCTCCAGGCCCAGAGGAGTAACAGTCTAGCAACGCTGATGTCATCTGAGTAGATTCAGGGAAACAACCTCCTGAGTAACAGGAAGAACCATGCTGGCTTACATTTCTATAGCACTATGTTTACTGAATTCACAACATACATACTACCATTCACCACTTCTGGGCCCCCGACGGACATCACTAATCTATCATGACACACTGACACTGCTATCAAAGCCTCATCATCCTTCTCCACAAACCTTTCTAGGCAGCACCTACCAGGTGCTATCCAGGAACACTTCACAGTTTTTAAACATATTTCATATTTGATACCTTCCTTGCATTTCATAAAACTGCCACAAAAGCAGACAAAGCAGGCATGGCTGTGCCCATTGTGAAGAAGGGGAAACAGAGATAGCAGAAGTTAAGCGACTCTTCGGAGGTCCCACGGTGGGGAGGGATGGAGCCGGGATGAGGGCAAGGCCTCTGGGCACGGTCCTCTCCCACTTTCTGTCTTTCTGTCTGTGCTGAAAGCAGAGAGGACTCCTGGTAGAAACACTCTGCATGGCCCAAGACTCAGTCAGAGTTGGTCCATTACATGATGTTACCCTGCTGAGATGGGGAACCAAACCCAGCTCAGGTGCAAGTCATCTCTTACAGGCAGGCCTTTCCAAGAAGATGCTACTCCTTGCAAGGTTCCAAGCCTTGCACACTTGCCTCCAGTCCCAGGAAGGAGCAGAATGCTGGCCACAGTCAGTGCTCCATGACTGCCTGCTGAACTGAAGGGAAGAGAAGAAGAGCTTTGTACTGGGTTCAGTGTCTCTGAATTAACAGGGGGGTATAATGCCGCCAAGCACAGAAGCAGACTCACCCAGCTTAGATTTCCCTTGCACACTAGTGATGTGATATTGGGCTACTGGTTCATGGACCTCAGTTTCTGCATTTGTAAAATGGGGAGAATACTGCCTACTTCATAGAGATGTAGAGGAAATTAAATGAGAGAAACATTCAAAAGAGCTTGGTAGGAATAATGATAAAGAGGAGGAGGAAGAGGATGAAAAGAAGAAAGGAGTGTGGCAGATCCAAGAATCCTCTCACCTAAGTTTAAACCCTTGTACAATATTCTCCTGTTGAGTGTGGTGGGACCAAGGGTTTATTTTTTTATTATTATTATTTTTTAAATATATTTTATTGATTTTTCACAGAGAGGAAGGGAGAGGGATAGAGAGCTAGAAACATCGATGAGAGAGAAACATCAATCAGCCACCTCCTGCACACCCCCCACTGGGGACGTGCCTGCAACCAAGGCACATGCCCCTGACCGGAATCGAACCCGGGACCCTCCAGTCCGCAGGCCGACGCTCTATCCACTGAGCCAAACCGGTTATGGCTCAAGGGTTTATTTTTAACCAACAGGATATGGCAAAGGTGATAGGATGGTACATTATATAAGGTTCTTTCTCCCAACAAAAACCTTTTTTCTCTTGCTGATACTGAAGACGTTGACCAAAGTGGCCATGTTGGAAGACCCATATGGCCAGAAGCTGAGAGGGGCTTCTAGGAGCTGAGAGGGGCCTCTAGTGAACAAGCAGCAAGAAGTCAGGACTCACCTCCTATACCTGCAAGGAGATAAATTCCACCAACTCTCTGAGTGACCTGGGCCCCTCCCTGTTCAAGCCTCCAGATGAGAACCCAACCCTGGCCGACACCTGGACTACAACCTTGCACAGGCGCCCCGCTAAGTCACGCCTGCACCCCCAGTACACAGACACTGCGAGATCATAGATATTTATTGTGTCAAGCTGCTAAGTTTGTGGCAATTTGTTTACAGTAACAGAAACTAATCCAGGGAGGAGAGGAGAAAGGAGAGATGGAAAAGGAGGACCAAAGGAAGCTAGTCTGAAGAACCCCATCTCAGGACAGCAGGGAAGCTTCTTTCGCCTTGAGTGGCAGCCACAGTCCAAAAGTTTTAGCTAAGGGCCGACATGCCTGTGTTTTCAGGCACAGCCCCCACAGATGTGAGCAGAGTTACAACTAAACAAGGCTACTTCTCACACTTGAAGGGTAAGCAACTTTCCCAACAATACAACACCCAAGGGGCTGTCCTTTCTCTGTGCCTTCTCTCTTGGCATGAGTTGGCCGTTGCCAGCAACAACACTCAGCCTGATGCCATATATCTGACCCCCTGCCTCCTCGGTCTGCTGAGCTCCCGGGCAGGACCCCTGGGCACATCCCTTAAAGCCCAAGGCAAAGCTGCCCTCCTGGACCAACCATCTCCTCCCAGCACATGGCCATGGCATTAACAACCCTACCACCCAGTTCCCTTCCCCTAATGCTATGCTAAAACCAGAACCAGCCCTCTCCAGAGTCTGATCCTTTGACTTCTCAAGCCCAATTAGAGTTGGCAGGATGAAACCAACCTCATGTTGCTTTTTAAAATCTTTTTATTTTTTGGAAATATTTCCAGAGGAATCCACACAAAAGGTACCAACAGAGAAGGGGCAAGAATGAGAGAATGTGAGAGCCAGAAAGACAGTAGGAGGTCTGAAGCGGGGCAGAGAGCCCCTCCCAAACCACCAGCATCTTCTAGCCTTGGCCAGAGTAAGTCTGTCTTTTCAGAGGATCAAGATGAGATTGCTATGTGGGTGATCTTATCAGGAAAAGGGAGCTGGTACCCACACTCCCTGAGCACCAGCCAAATAAATTCTCAACATATGGGACAGAAATATCGTATTTCTCTTAGAGATTACAGTGTTCCATTCCCCTTGCTCTACTCGACCCTGCCTGGGTCTCCACGGTGACTCATCCATCCCCGGCGTAAAATCTGCTCTTACCCACAACCTGGATGATCTGAGCCAGGAGGACACCGTCCGTCACATCTTGCTGGAGATCCTTGATGAGACGTTTGTGGCCTGATTTGGCTAGATAGTGATTGGCCCAGTCCGTGTAGATCTGCAAAAGAGCAAAGAAGCAACTTTAGGAAGCCAGTCGGACCCCATCTGGTCTGAGGCAGCTGCTTGGGCCTGTGCAGCAGCCCCCGTCCCTCGGGCGAGCTGTCTAGGGCCAGCCAGTGCCATTAACATTCAGGGCATTGTGCCGAGGGGGCATTCAGCAGCCATAGCTGGGCTTTCGCCTATTGAGAGATCTGCGTCAAGGCTCAGGGAAAAGCTAAAGAAAGCTTCAAAACACGCAGAGGCCTGAATGGGCCAGGGGACACGGAACTAAACAGTCTGCGCCAGATGCTTTGAGAGGCTGAGGCTCTAAATGCAAGAGAGGCCTCCCCCACCCCACCGCCGCCACCCCGCCCCGTCCAATCTTTTTCTCTTTATTGAGAAAACGTATGGGGAGGTTACCACCCAATAGGCATCTTTTAATGGGCCATTTCTGGGTATGAAGGGCTATTGAGTTAACCGAGTTCTCAGGAGCCTGGGTCCCTTGTAAAAAAAAAAAAAAAAAGCCAAGTACGAAAACACAGAGCCCCTCAATTACTCTTGTGTGAGTGGAGTTATTGATGGCCTCGCAGTAATCTCAAATTTAATCGGCGTAATTGAAAAGCCAGGCATCATGTTCACTGTTGGGATTCTGTGAACAAAACCCAGCAAATTCCAACATATCTGAATGCAGCATTGGTGTACACCGCACTCCGAAAGGCAGAGGCTGGGTCGCCCATGAGATCAGGAGTGCAGACCCCTTTGCAGCCATACACAGACCTGCTCCTCTTGGTCACACAATCAGCACAAAACGATGTTTTCTTCCAAACAGGCCAACAAGCATGAAAAAGCTCTCACTGAAAACTTTCCTAACTGACATAAGCCAAATGAAAACACAATTTAAAACCTCCTCACCAATTTTGAGTGCTAAGTTCCATGCATGGATTTCTGAGCTAATGGAGGGACATGTAGACCCCATTTGTCAGCACTTTTTCTCCCCCAGAGTGGTACAAGCAAATGACTACTCAAAAAAGATAACTATCCTACCTCAACTGGGCATTTATTAGCACCAACAGTTCACAGACTAATCCATATGGTGTCTGCATCCAAATGATAAAGGTTATCATGGTATCTTCAGCAGTCGGTCTGTAGACCTCCTGTGACTAAAGAGCAGCGGGAGCCCTGCCCTCACCGGGACTCTCGCCCTCCATCCTATTCTTCAGAACATCCTGTCCAGAGTACTCTCACACAATGGGGCCCTCCCCTCCATGCCTCTCAGGGCCCTGGGATGGGGTCTGTCGGTCAGGGCCTGATCTTGCAAAGCATAGAGGGGGCACCTCTGACTACTCCACCTGGGACTATGAGGGTATCAGCCCCAAAAGGGAAGGGCAGGACTGCACTTTCTATCTCCTCAAGACCTGAGAACTGATTAGCCCTGCCCACCCCACCCCTACCCAGAAGCCCAGTCTTCCAGTGCAGAGACCCACAAGTGCACTGCACACTGCAGCGTGGTGCTATTTCACACCTGGGACCACCCTTAAATCCTCCTCACTTTCCTTCCCTGTGACTTCCAAGTTGTCAGAGATTAAAAATCTAATAGAGCTAAAGATCATTTTCAACTTTGTAAGCACTGAGAAAGCTAAGAAAATGGTGTGCCATCTTGGTCATCACAGTGGCCAATCTGAAAAGTCAAGGATCATTAAATGAAATTGTTAACAGGGTGAGAGGGAGGGAGATAAACATTGAAAGGCAAAGGGCCAGATCTGTGTCCAAGTCATGTAAGTAGCTGGTACACCAGGGAGAACTTTTAATGTTACACAGCAGTCAGAAATGGCTCTGCCAAAGAAATGAATCTCTCTACATCAGGCTGTTTAAAACAAGAGCTCTTCTTCTCTGAGCTTTAATCCACCAACACACCGCTGCCAACTTAATCTCCCAGAGCACAGCTCTCATCTGATCGCCTGCTCAAAAGATCATCAATGACTCTGCACTTCCCACTGAATTAAAGTTCTCAGCGATCACACTGAGATTCAAGGGCATCGTATTATCCCCTGCTCTTCCCCAGACCATGTCTGATCCTTTTGCAGAGGAGGCAGTGCGTGTGGAAGTTAAGCGCATGGGTTTTAGAATTGACCAAGTCAAGTAGGCCCCTGGCTCTGGGCAAATGAATTTCTATTAGCTTTGCTCAGACCTCAGTTTTATCCTCCATACAATGGAGATTATGCCAAATATATTAGAAACAGGGGTGGCACATTGGGAGCCGGCCAAACACATCTGACATGTGTTTATAAACAAAGTTCTACTGGTACGGTCACACCGTTGCTGTCCATGGCTGCTTTCACTCTACAATGCAGAGTTGAGTAGTGGTGACAGAGAGACCTTTTGGCCCACAAAGCCTCAAATATTTACTACCCAGCTTTTTACAGAAAAAAATAAAATTGCCACTCACTCTGTGTTACAGTGACTGAAGGAGATATGTCTACACCTACCAAGCGCTCAGCGGTAATGATTATGCTGACCCTTAGGAAAATGACAAACCTCACACTTCCCAGTCTCCAAACGCATGCCGGCCCTCCCACCTGAGTGCCTCCACCTAGGGCCACCCTGCGAGGCCCAACCCAATGCCAGTCCCCAGCCTCCCTCCCATGAAGACCCTTGTGAGTCCCTGATTGCATCCCGAGCTGCATATGATGCAGAGTGTAGAGAACTTGAACAGTGGAACCACTTTCGCACCCTCACCATCATATTTCGGCAGAGACTGTGTCTTGCCCATCATTGCTGCCTCACAGGGAGGGGTCACACGGCAGCAGGTCGGTGAGTGATTGCCCCGTTGAGCTGAACAGAAAGAAAAAAGGGCGAATCCTTGGGAAACTGATTACATTTGAGACTTAAATAATGTGTTCTCGCAGTGAATCCCCAAACCATGATCTCAAGTCTCTTTATCGATTGAAAAGAGCAAGGAAGAGAGAAAATAAATCACTCTATAGCTCAGGTTCATCAATCAAGATCCATCCAACAAGAATCATTAATTATCTGGAGATTCCCCTCCCCTCCCTCGTCTCCAGCTCTCAACTTTTTGCATAAGTGAGTCACAAGAAAACACCCAGGTTTATTTTAAAAACCAGTTTCACAGGCCATGCTAAGAAGCCCTGACATGAGTCAGCCCCATCTACGTCACTTGCTGTCTCAGTAGTTCATGCAGTGAATACCATTCTCCCAAGGGGCACCCTTGGAAAATAAACCCACAATATCCCCAGGCATCAAAACAGGCTCCCTCAGGGGATTGCACAACTCAGCAAAAATGGAGCTGGGTACGTGTGAAAGATTTTAGGCAGCGGCTAAGCTAAAGCATGCAGGCTTCCTGTCTAAGCCTCAGACACTCAGAATCCGCTTCTCCAGAGCTGTCTCTTTCCCAGAGTTCTGGAGCCTTGAGGGCTGCTATTACTTTAACCCTGAGTCCACTGACCCATGATCTGTGAACGTTCAGAAGAAATGAACAGCAAAAAGAACCACACAAGAAGAAAGAACAAAACCACCGTCCCCACCCCCAGCTCCAAAGAAACGAGTCTAGAGAAAAGCTCTAGAATCATTTCACCCTAGCAACTGAGGTGTCTTTCCCATTGCCTCCCCACTCTGATCCCCCTCCACCTCCCTGAGCTTAGCGCTCTCTCCACCCCCAGGCTGCTGTCAAAGGCTCAAAGAAATAAAAGGGGGAAGGTGATGGCAGCTGAAGAGTGACTTTGTTTTGATTCACTTATTACCCCTGACAGAATTTCAAGGAGCATGCCAGTCATTTGTTTGCTTATAATGCCACATCCTTCCATATCACACAGGCTGAAATCAAAGAGGGAACATTTTGACAGATTGACTGAAGTAAAGAACCTGATTATTAGCTGTAACAAGAAAACATAATAATCACACTGTGTTAAACCAATGAGGATAATAAGTTTATACTGCAATTAGCCTTCAAGTGAAGTGTGTGTGGGGGGTGGGGGAGGGAAGGGGTGACATTCTAAGTAAGGAACCCAAGAAAAATGCCGCAAAACAAATGCATCTATGGACTCAACTATAAATCCAGACCCATATGCCGGACAGCCTGATGGGGCCGGAAGGCAGTGGTAGCATTAGGATAGCGGCTCCGGGAGAAGGGTGAAATGTATCTCTTGGAAGGAAATGCCAGTGTGACGAGAAAGTGAGCCAATCATTCAGCATCAGAGGTGCTTTCCGGTCGAGCAGTTGTAAAGGGAACACTACTGTTTGGCCTCCATTCAAGAGGTCTCGCTCTAACTATGGCCACGTCATCAACATACTGTTTCCATGACTGAGCAGTACGTGATTAAATGGTTTAGATCTGCTTGTTCTGAAGTACAAAAATAATATTGCAACAATAGCATAGAGTGTTTACCCAGAACCTGAATACCACTAAGAGTGATTATCTAATTATTCACAATTTTATGAAAATCAAAATGCACCATTTGTTATCAAGGGTAAAGCTGGTAACACGTTCACGTCTGCATCCCCAGCATCTAGCAAGGAGTATGCTACCTACCCCACAGGTGCAGCCACATAACCTTTAAACTGCATGGGGTGGTGGGTGGGGCCTGAAATCAGCTGGTGGTTTTTCCCCTGCTCCCTGGTCTCTCAGAAGAGTCCCATTCTGCCCGATGTCCTTGGTGCCACCACATGCCCACTCGGAGGGCAATGACTCTCCTTCCATCCCACCTTTGCCATCTCCCGATGCATGACTTGATTAATTTGTGCTTTTTCATAAGTCCCAGTAATCATAAGGGCAGTGTATTTGGAGTCTTGGGAGCTGGTGTGGACAAGGACTGAGATCTGGCTCTGCCTCTTACCAGCTGGGGAAGTCATGTTCTGGCTGGGGGTTGGGGTCGCTCACCTGTGCAACAGTGATAAACAGGGTTGTTTTACGGATTAAATGAGAGCATATGTGTCTGGCACACAGGGTTAAATAAATGGTGCTTATTCATATGCCAATTAATAAACTCTAGGCTATCTAAATTCTGGGGAATAAGTTATTCTAGACTGTGAAGAGTTTACACTTCAGAGAGCCACACATTTTTATTCCATTGGAAATCTTTCCCAAATGGGTTATCATGATCCCTGCTTTTTAAATGAACCCAGTTTCATTTTTTCCTTGATGGCCCACAGACATCGCTATGAGTAATAGTGTTTGATGCCCTTAGGGCCTGCTGAGTTGCTGGGCCTTCTGTAAAAGAGCCAGTTCCTTTCAAACTGGGTGTAAAGTAAGAGGCTTGATGGGACTTTGTGGCAACCCTTTGAGCTGCCTCCAGGTTCAGGAGAGAAGGCTTTTGGCTCTCAGCTGGTCTCCAGGCAGGTAAGGCTGCTGGGAAGCTGGGCTCCAGGAGCCCCAACGTGTGACTGGGTTGTGTGTGTGTTCCTACCTGAGCACATGTGGAATGGTACCACCAGCCCTCCCTCTCAGCATATGTTTTGTAGTACGGTTAAGGTTTGCAATACGGCTAATGTGAACTTATTTATACCAAGGAGTATACATCTCTGCCTGGACCCAGAAGACAGTACATAGCAGTGGGAAGGGAGGAACCCACTGCTGTTTCCTCCCTTGTTATCTCCAGTAATCTACTTATCCACAACCACCAGAGATACACCCTGATACCTGCCCACTTGTGTGTATACATAGCAAGTGGCTAGAGAGAAGGGCAGGGCTTATCGCTAACCTGGATTTCCATCTTGCTCCACACCCTGGCACCATCCTTACTCCTGCTTTACCCATGAATATCAAGCCAAGATCCACTGCTTTAGAGCCACATGCTCACTCGGTGCTTTACGCAAGCACTGCCTGAGCAGCTGCCTGCACTGGGTTCTGCTCTTGCTGCAGTCTTATGTAGTGACTTCAAATGTCTGTAGTCACTTCAGAGAACACCTGCTAGTCAGACCACTTAGGTTCCAATCATGCCACAAGCACTTCCTGGCAGAGTTATCCTAGACAAATGACCTAAACTGCCTGAGCCTCAGCGTCCTCGTCCATAAAATGGATCAACTGCCTATTCAGGTTATTGTGAGACAGTAACCTAACAGTGCAGGGCACAGAGTGAGGGCTCAGTATGTGAGCTATGATGATTCCCAGGAAGAAGACATTCAATGCAAGCACTTTGCAAACAATGGATTCCTTTAGTTCTTGCTACTCTATTGGGAAAAAGATATTATTTCCTTCTTTGAACAAATGAGGAAATTGAGGCTCTGAGGGGTGACATGACTCTCCCAATGTCACGTGACAAGTATGCCGGGTTGAGAAGAAGTAACTAGCTCCTAATGATGCCACACGGCTGCTGAGAAGCCGGCACGGGAACCCCAGCCATCGAAGGTCAAGTGCCACAGCAGTGTGGGAAAAGCAGCAGGAGAGGGCAAGGCTTACTGCACAATAGCCAATACAGTGTCACCCTGTCCTGCCCCTGGGAACAGAGCGGCCGCTTGTCACTCAGGGATAACAGATCCAAGAGGGGAGCTGACACTTTCCCATGTCACCAAAGCACAAAGCAAACATAACTTCACAACAGTGTCACAAAACTAGAAATGCCAATAGGACATGAGTTACGGGTGCAGGACTGTATCCAAACAGGGAAACACTCAGGAGTAAAGTCCCCCAGTTCCAGTCTGAAGTGGGGCAAGGCCAGCCTGAGACCCTTGCATGGAATGCCGGGCTGGGCCTGGGAACGGCCCACAGCCACACAATGGCGGCATTGTCTGCCAGGGACAGGAACAAGCAGCAGGTGGGCGTGCACAACAACTCCAGAGGTTTTGAAACTGTGCCTTTAGGAAAATAAACCAGGCTGGTGAACGTGTTGGGGAGGGACTGGTGAGATCTTAAGGATGAGCATGTAGGTGCTTGCTTACTCCACACGTTGGGTTAACCCACTTTCAGTGCCTATGATCCCCCCTTTTATGCACTCGGTTCTCTTGGGACAGGCATCGCTCTGCACCACATTCATAGTAAACACAACACTTTCCCATTCACTTCCTCACTTGGTCACCATCACCTATGCATGAGGGATAGGTGCTTCTGTAGAGAGCCTGCTGTGTACCAGGAGTTTACACCTGTGACCTCATCTATAATCTCTCCCTGCTGAAGTGATAGCTCCAGGAAGACAGGAATTTTTATGTTTTATTCACTGAAGTTTATCAAATATCTAATACTGTGCCTGGCACGTAGTAGGTGCTGACTAAATATCGGTTAAATAAATGAATGATCATCCCCATTTTATATACTGAAAAACAGAGGCTCTGAAAAGTGCACAGGGTCCCAGAGCTAAGAACAGGGGCCACTCCATTGGCCCCAGGCAGCCTGCCAGGAGCTCTCACAATGGCAGAGTTGCAGCCAGTTCTCCTGGGGCCTCCCTGGAGAATCAAAAAAGGGCAGGCAAGGATGAAGACAAAATTGCTCCTGCTTGCTTCCGAATAAAATGGGGCCCCTCAACAGTGCTTCCTCTCACCCCCTCCAACCTGAGAAGTGAGATCGTAACAACTTTCAACCGCAGGTTTAACAGCTCAAGAAAACCCAAGTGTCAGAGCCCACTTGGAATTTTTCAAGTATTTCCTGGCGCTTCCCGTGTTCATTGGTCACTAATCCGGCATGCTCTCCTTCCAAGTGCTTCCTCTACGGCTGTGGTGGGGGTCGGGCCCTTCCTTGCAGGTCTGGGGCAGCTGCTGAGCACTTTCACAGTAATCATCCCAAAACCCACAGGAGCTTCTCAGCGCTGCCTGGCAGGGTGGCCACACCTGAGGGGATGGTGACAACCTGGGCAATAATACAGGCCTCTTTCCAGTCTGCTTCTTAACTGACCTTTTACATATTGGCCTCTATTTGGTCTTGCAAATCTCCACAGCTCCCCTCATCTGCACACTGACTCCGGGTAAAGAGATGCCAGCCACCATGCCTCTCGGTCACTCCCATCCAGCCCAACTGCATCGGCTTAGCTTTCCAGGCACAGGCTCTTCCCCAGCCAGGACCCTGGAGTCCTGGGTGACCTCGGGCAGGTTGCTTAACCTCTCTGAGTCTCAGCTTCCTCTCCAGGGGATTTTGGACAGACAGAGGGAAATACTAGAGCTAAAGAACCCCACACATATTTGGGCACAGAGTATGCCAAGGTTTGTAACCTTGGGAAAACCATCCTTCTGAGTCTCAGCTTCCACATCTTTAAAATGGGATGATGACCTATTATTCCATTGTCTATTGAGGGCTATTGTGTCTAATGTTTGCAAAGCTGCTTAACACAGTGCCCAGCACATGTTTAATGTTAAATGTTAGTTCCCTTTCCTGCCTTTCCTCCATGTCCCCAACCCATGAATCTCTCAGGCCCACCTCTCATACCTTGGGCTCCGGCTGCATTAAGCTTCAGCCCCGCTGGTGGGTTTCCTGGCCTGGCATGTCCTCCCTCATCTCGTCCACTGAGCAGGACATTGCCTTCTAGAAACCAACCCGACTGCCAGGCTTCTTTCCCTTCTCTGAAACCCTGCTGTACTTACGATTAAGCAACCCTGTGTGTCTGGCTCCCCAGCCGCTGTGCCTTTGCCCACGCTGTCTTCTCTGCAACCAGTACCCTCCACCCCACCACCTGGGAAACGCCTACCCAGTGTCTTAAAACCTAGTCAAGTGTCAATCCCTGCAAAGCCATTGCCAACCCACCTTCTCATTCCCAACACAGAATTATTTGTTCCTTCTTCTTGGCTCCAAAAGCACTTTGCACATGCCTTTATCACGGCTATTATACCTACCTACTCACATCTCTCTCAATGAGGGCTTCTTAAGAGTAGAGAACAACTTTTATACATCTCTGAAACAGTAAGATGGAGGACCTTAGAAGCATTAGAAAGGTGAAGAAAGGTGCACAGGGTCACAGAGCAATGTCTGACTCATGGCAGGGGCTCAGTAAACAAACATTTGCACCCCTATGCTCATAGCAGCGGAATTTACAACAGCTAATATCTGGCAACAGCCCAAGTGCCCTTCAGTAGATGAGTGATAAAAAAGCTGTGATACATTTACACCATGGAATACTATGCAGCAGTAAAAAAAGAAAGATGTCTTACCCTTTGAGACAGCATGGAGGGATCTGGAGACTATTATGCTAAGTGAAATAAGCCAGTCAGAGAAAGACAAGTATCACATTACCTTGTGGAATCTAATGAACACAATAAACTGATGAACAAAATAGATGCAGAGACACAGACACATGGAACAGACTGTCAAATCTCAGAGGGAAGTTGGGGGAGGGTGGGTGGGAGAGAAGAGATTAACCAAAGAATTTGTATGCATATATGCATAACCCAAGGCCTAGGGGATGGTGGGGGTGTGTGAGTGGGGGCTAGAAGGGTTCAATGGGGGGGGGGGGAGGGACATATGTAATACTTTCAACAATAAAGATTCAAAAATAATGAAAAAGAAAAAAACAAGCACTTATTGACTTATTGGAGGGTGAATGGATGGACAGAAAATGAAGGAACAGATGGACGGAGGGAGAGGGGGGAATAGACTAACCAATGTACAGATAGATGGACATATGGATGGGTGGGTGGAAGGAAAGATAGATGAATAATTAAATGGGGAAATGGCTGGCCAAATGGATGAATGAATGGATGGGATGGATGAATGAATCTGTTCCCTTCACTGTCTCGATGCCAAAGTCCTTGAAATCACAAAAGTTGATGTACCTTTTAGATCAGTCTTAGCACAAGGCATAGAACAGGAACTGGTAGGCAACACTCCACTGTGAGAATTCCCAGCAGCAGCATAGCAGGGCCCACCTGATAGTGAATACTCGAGTTCTTTTTAAAAAGACAGGCATTGCCCTGACTGGTTCGGCTCAGTGAATACAGCGTCGGCCTGTGGACTGAAGGGTCCCAGGTTCGATTCCGGTCAGGGGTATGTAACTTGGTTGTGGGCATATCCCCAGTCGGGGGTGTGCAGGAGGCAGCTGATCGATGTTTCTCTCTCATCGATGTTTCTAACTCTCTATCCCTCTCCCTTCCTCTCTGCAAAAAATCAATAATATATATATATATATATTTTTAAAAAATAAAAATAAATAAATAAATAAATAAATAAATAAATAAATAAAAAGACAGGCACACATAACTAGAGCAGGCAGGTACTGGCTCAGGAGTCAATTGTTAAACTTACAGGAAATTTCCAAGCGGGTTGTTAAACACAGCCATTATTTACAAAGAAATATCAGAAAGAGAAATTAAGAAAATCTAATTTACAAACTGCATCAAAAAGAATAAAATACCAAAGGCCGGGTTTTCTTCTCTGGGCAGCTGTTTCCTAATTGTCCAATTCTGCATTACCAGATTGGTCTAAAATTATTCCAAATATTCTCTGAAAGGATTAATACAATCTGTATGATTAGATATTTCTGATTCTCTACAATATTCTCTTAGGTGTTTCTGGATCCCAAAGGACCAATTCATCCTCAATTACAATTACAGTGTTTTGGTGACAGAACCTCTGGTGATCTGGTACAGCCCTAACTTTACAGCTGAAGAAAGAGAGGTCCATTGAAAAATGTAATATTAAATTACTTTTATGTTATTACCAAGCCAAAATATATTTCATATAACACAGGCACTCTATGGACCTAAAATAAATATATAGGCCACAATAAACCCTAATTAAAAATGAAGTAAATAATAATGTAGCTTTTTTTGTATGCTAAAGCTGAACTTAGCAAATTGAATATTCTAAAAAATAAAATATTTGCTTTCAAATTGTTTAAAATTTTCCAAATTCATTAAAATTTAATTGACATATAATGACCTGCATATATTTAAAATGTATAATTTGATGAATTCTAACCTAGATATGCCCTTGCAGTCATCACTACAATCAAAATAAACATTTCTACCAGCCCCAAGCACTTCCCCCGCAACCTTTATAACCCATCCCTCACACTGCTGCTGTTGCAAGGCTAATACTGATTTGCTGTCATTATACCCCCTGGCCAGAAAGCCAGTTGCTAAAGCACTAGGCAAACACAGGTGAAACAGGAAATATTATGTTATTTCTTCCCTCATGGGGACCTGTATGAATATGCAAATTTAGGGGAGCAGGCTGAGCTAAAATGCTTTAAATGAGAAAAAGAGAATCCTGGGAGTGAAAGAGATGAGGTTTAAAGCTGGGAAGCAGGGAGTCTGTGGGGTGGGGTGGGAGGAGGGAGAAGACCTGGAGACAAAAATCTAGGGGCATTTCATGAAGTGGTCCATGACCTGAACTGGCCCCTTTCAATAAAATCGATATTCTTACGGGTGCTTCCTAGGGCAAATGAAATCCTCAGGCAAAACAAGAGGTGCCAAGTCCTGCTTCCCAGTGGGTGAAGGGACAGGAGAGAGTAAGCCGGAGCCTCACGTGGTTAGGTTGCTCCCAGTTAAGAGTGATGAGGTTTACCCACAGGGACAAGTGGGAGGACGGTGAGCTCGCAGTATCCCTGGGCAGCACGTAGCAGCTATGGTCACAGGGCACTTCTTCAAGGAATGCTGCCTGGAAGGCCCTCTTCCCTGCCTCCTCCCTCCAGCACAAGGCTCCTGGGTTTTGGCATCAGTCTCCCAAACATTTCTGGTCTTAGGCTGCCCAGCCTCCCCCTGCCCCCACAGTCACTCCAATACCCTCCGAGGTGTCCCAGCTGGCCCTGCTCAGAGTGCTCCCTCGCTCCCAGCCACTGCCTCAGCCTGACCAGGTAATTAAAACTCACCTGAACCTCCTTCACTTCCATGGGGGCTTGCTGGGTCTCAGGTAGGTAGCTGCTAGGGATGGCCAGGGGAGTCACTGTTCCCAATTAGCATTTCCAATGGAATCATCAATACTTTAAAGTCAGGAGATTGATGTGAAGAAATGGAATCACTCTGGCAAGCTTGGAGGAAGTGTGTGTGTGTGTGTGTGTGTGTGTGTGTGTGTGTGTGTTGTTTTTAATGGTAAATGGTTTTTTATTTTGGTTTAGATCTTTTAGGACCATTCAGATCACAGCAAGTGAGTGGCGGTAAGCTGTGTATTGCTTCTTAAAATTCATACTACCCAACACAAACTGTGATTATTTGAGGATGTTCTCTTACCCAAGAAACCAGAGTAGTGGATGGTAGTTTAAGGATTCCCCTGGGTCAAGTTGCTTGAGAAGATTACATAGCCGCCTGGCTTACCAGGGAGGAGCGGATTTAGTGAGGACCTCAAGCGTGGGGTGTGTATGGGCAGCCAGGCTTTCCCGCTCTCCTGTGTGAGAAAAGCAAGGTGGTGGGGTCCGTCTTGGTTTCACTTAGAGAAAGAGGGAGGTGGAACCGGTTGGGGGCCCTGGAAAGTAAATGGGGCAGCATGTCTCCTTACTCTGCCCACTTCCAAGCAGGTGTAAGGAATAATTCCATGCATTTCCCTGAACTTCATGTTAGTGACGAGAAAATGTGTAGTGGTTCTGAGTGTGCACCTCTTAATGCACAAATCCAGGCAAGTTACTTACACTCCAACTCAGTTTCTTCCTCTGTAAAGTGGAGGCAGTAGTATTGCTAAGATAGCAGTAGTACTACTAAGACATGTGTAGAGAGCAAGGAGGATGGGCCAGGTACAGAAAGTCACCAGGGCAGAAAGGCCTGTATGCCTAGCAAGGGGCAAAACTGGGAAGACAAGAACCCCCCCGCCCTCCCCGCCCAGGGTAACCTATCCTCCCCTAGCATATCACTGGTCATGTGGTCTGGACCCCTGATCTTTCATATTGCTGGTCAGGCAGTTTAGACCCCCCTGAACTTTTTCTCCCTAAAGATAACATCTAGGCCTCAGTTGTAGTTCAGCTCCAGGCCTAGAAAAGCAGCTAAACCAGACAAGTAAGTGATACTTGGCTATCTCAGGATGTCTAGCTACATGGACTAATGACTCCCTGCCCTGGCACTGACCAATCAGTGGAGACCAGGACCCTGAAAGAGCACATCTGGAAAGCTGATGAATATTTTATTAAGACCCTTCCCTGAGACCTCCCCTAAGATTTCCACCTGCAAGAAAGAGATAAACACACTCAGGACAAAGGACCCAGTGCAAGTTCTCTCTCCAAGGAGCACACCCATGCCATTGCCTTCCCCATCTCCCTCCCACACAGGACTGTATCCCCTAGCCCAGCCGTGGGTAAACTACGGCCCGCGGGCCGGATCTGGCCCGTTTGAAATGAATAAAACTAAAAAAAACAAAAGACCGTACCCTTTTATGTAATGATGTTTACTTTGAATTTATATTAGTTCACACAAACACTCCATCCATGCTTTTGTTCCGGCCCTCTGGTCCAGTTTAAGAACCCATTGTGGCCGTCGAGTCAAAAAGTTTGCCCACCCCTGCCCTAGCCTCTAAGGCACCCCACAAGACTTGCAACCCTTGCAACCTGGGGAGCAATGGGTATCAGCAGCTTGTCTTGGGCTAACCCCCTGAACCCGTCTCCAAGGCCCCCTTTTCTCCGGCTTCTCGGTGAGCCAAAAACTTTCCTGTTGCTTCTCCTATGCCCTTCCTTGTTTCCCTGTCCTAAGGATATTTTTGCTGCCATCATGGACCCAGCACCCTTTGGCTCAGTGCTATGTAGCCTTTCCCTTTGGATATCCCCATCCCCCAACCCCTTTTCCTTAAATAAATTCAATTTCTCTTTAATCACTGTCTGAGATGGCTATTTAGCATGCCTGTGCACCATGGACTTTAACCTTCCAAGTATCTAGCATAAACTTATACTAAGGATTAAGTGAGAAAAAGCAAGCACCTGTGAGCACACACACATAGGTATTTCATGAAGGGAATGATGCTTATTAAGGAAGACCCAGGTGCTCCAAGTCATTGGGCCAGGGGGACCTCAGAAAGCTTGACATCCTCATAAATGGTCAGAGAGCGCCATCCCATTGGGCAGAGAGGCACAGGGCCTGGTCAAGGCAGCGCTGGGCCACTTGTGGGAAAGTTGTGTGGCAAAGCCTTAAAAATCTCTGGAGGGCAGGCAGTTCCCAGCAGTGGCTGGCACTGCCCTGCCTGTTCCCCAGTTGGGAGCCTCCTTCCTTTCTCAGCAACAACTCGGCCAAGGGACTTGGCCTCGGTGGAGGTGGCCGTTGTGCCCTGGGCCCCTCTCCAGGCCAGATGTCAGAACTCTCAGGCCTCGGCATGTAGGGCTTTTTTGCGTTTTGTATTTTTGGAATAGGCTTTTCCTAGGAAGACTAAACGATACCAAGCTGGCACCCAGGAAAGAAGAAGCGGCTCCCCTACCCCGGGGACAACCTGGCCCAGAGCACAAAAGAACGGTTTGCACAAAGATACTATTTATTTTACAAAGTCCTGGAAGCAAGCCCTGATTCATTCATCTCCAGAGAAGAATAAAGTCCTAACTGCAGCTCAGCCTCCCATCTGCAGTGGCCACAATTTACAAAGCTATGTGGTAGACACAATTGAATATGAGCCTCGCCGTGATCTGGGGAAAAAGGGAGGTGGCACATGCTCCCCATTTCATAGATGAGGAGGAAAGCGCTGAGCTGGACAGATCAGCATCAGCATGGCAGCCCCGTATTCTAACTCAGTCTGGCCACCCAGGTGTCGCAGGGCAGTTACAAAAACCAGGCCCAGCCATTGGATGGCCACGATGGGGAGACATTTCTAGGACGAAACTGAAGGGAGTCTTGTCTTGTGAGAAAACGGGAGTTGGGATTCTGTGTCTACTCAGCCAGGGTCAGCAGGAGATGGAAATCCCCGTGCAGTAAGAGAATGCTCATCGAAGCTGGGAGCCACATGCCATGGCTTCATTCTACTGAAATATCTATTTTTAACAACCTTCCTCAGAAAGAAATCTCTTCCACAGGGCCGTGAGCCTAGATCCCGGAGCTGAAAAGTAATAATAACCCAAAGACACCCCCGTTCCTCGCGCTTCGCCTGGGGTGGGGTTAGACATCTAAAGCAGAGGACACAGCAGTGCCCAGAACCCCGGCAGCCTTCCCCCTCTAATGAGCCAACACGCCCGGAGGACGGAGGCAAGGAGGAGATGGAAAATACTCAGAGGGCTCCATAGAGCAGCTCACATGGAAACAGCCTCAAACTGCGTCAAAAGGTACCCGTGGGGGGAGTTTTTTCCTACAGCATTTCATACCAGCATCAGTCATGTCCTTGCCGGTACAGAATACCTACTCACCCGAGCAAATGTTTTGGGGGCTTAAACGCTTCACAATCCATCATTCCAAGGTCAGTTATGCACAGTCATCACTAAGCAAATAAGAGCAGCACACTCTTCCCCGGAAAATAAGCCTTTCCTAAAGCTTACAAGGTTGCTGTCGCCTAGGGAGGGAGGTTTGGGGGAGGGGCAGGGAGACATATGGGGAGGAGGAGGATACACTACATCATTTTTTTTTTGCAAGTTAAACAGACCACATTCAAGTGACCATTCTGATTGTCAAACCAGAACGCCCCTCTGCCAGGAGCCTCAGGACTGCCTTCAACCTCAGGGTTGCATTAACAAGCAGGCGGAAGGCTAAGGAGGCATAAAGAAAAGAAACGCATCTTGTCTTTTCGCTCGATGTTGCAAGCTCCCACATGGTCTCCCCACAGGAAGCCGAAAGCCACGGAGGTAGCTGCTGTGTGGCTGGAAAGATCCCATCCATGTTGCCTGGCCAGGGGTGGGAGAGGTCGGGATGGGAAATCACTTCGAGTTGCCCCCAGACAAACCCCCTCTGCGGGGAGGCCCTCTGAGTACTGCCTAATGGCTGTCAAACCCTCAGCAGAGGTCAATCCTCCTCCCCGCTGGAGACCTGCCACACCCGTTGGCACCCTCCACCTTCCTGATCGTGGCCTTTGGTGTTTGCAATTGTAGTTTTTTTCCAGGCCATTTACAACTTCCAGACACATCCTCTCTACCTGCTCTAAAAATACACCCCTGGGCCCGCAGCTGTGAGGGCACAGGAAACAAAAAGCAACAAGGAGGTGGCAGTTAATACCGAGAAGCAGAAGCATTCTGCAGATGAAAGATTGGCTTGGAGCCCTCTTGTTCCCACCTAGCAGAGAAGACAGACAGCAGCCATCTCTAAACACAGTCCCAATCCAAGCAGACCTCATCCTCTCTCCCCACAGGCCCTGCCGGAGTCCCTCGAGGCTGCTTACCACTTTATAATGGTCGCAGGAATCCCAGCTTTGGCCCCGGGCGGGAACCCACAAGTTGATGCTTATGGGCATGGCTTGACCCACAGCACGGTCCCGGCAGTCCACGGCCTGCACCCTCTCGGGGTGTCCAGTTCAAAGCACTGTGGAGGCGTGTGAAGCCTCGAAGGTTAATTTTAGCTGAAGTCACGCTCCTGCCGCGGTCAGATTTTCTTACACAGGCCACCTCCTGAATAGCGGCAGCTTATGTTACCCCAGCCCGCTGGGCGGCCCTCTGGCCCTGGGCCCTGACTGCAGACAGCTACAATTCTTCCCTCTCCATATCCCCACCAAACTCCCTTTGCCCTCCAAAATAACCTGACTCCCCGGCTTACATTAAAGAAAATAAATCACAATTCCTTTGCTGCCCCAGGCAAACAAGCTTGGGGATGGCACCCCACCCCCCTCCTCTCCCTCGCCCACACATCTGAGAGGCTGAGAGGCTGGGCAAGGAAGCTCCAGGCCAAGGGGCTGCACAGACTTCACTTGAACTAGACAGTGGCTGCTGAGGCCACACAAGCGCAGAAGCCCGATGTGCTTTAATTTTCTGCAGTGAGGTTCTGACCGCCTTTGTCTGCGCTGCTGGTGGTGTGGTGCCCACACGTGTCTCATCTCCTTCCTGTCACTCACTCTGTCACAAGGAAAGATCATACTGCCCGCCCTTCCATTTCTCTAAAAGGCTGACGAAGGAAAGGAATCTGCGTGTTTCCACCCAAAGATCTCACTCTGGCAAAGGAAGAGAGTGTGGGCCCTCATTCAGCTCAGCAGAGGTTTGAAAAAGCTATCTGGGCCTTTGCATGGCGGCCGGATCCCAGATCTCAGCACTCACTGGGCGAGTGTAGACGCAGGAGGAAGGTCACCAGGAACAGCCCATTTCAGGCCCCACTTCTCGCCAAAATCAGTGATTGGGACCCAGGAGCTGACGGAACCAGTTTGTGCAGGAGTTGCTGACCAGATGGAAGTCTGTTGTGCTCTTGAGATGGCCTCCTCTCAATGTGGACAGGGCCATGGAAAGGCTATGGAAAAATTAAACAAATCCAGAGTGGCCTACTGAACCTCCAAACAAACCCTATAGCCGATAACCTTGCAGGCAAAACCCTGCTGTGCAGCATTTGAATAGGCGTGAAGACCACACCCCAAAACTGCTCCCTGTGGGATGCAATGCCTTGCCTTTGCCCCACTGAGGTCTACCTGCTACACTCCCACGCGGCCTAGGCTTCTCCTTCATAAGACTCATCATGCCAGTAATCATTTCCTGCACTCAGGTATTTATGGAGCATGTGCTCCATGGCACATACTCTTCTAGGCTCAGAGGAGTCAACAGTGAATAAGAAAAGTGCTCTCCTGGGGTTTTAATCTATTGAGGATGAGGGGTGGCAGAGAGACAAAATGGTGATAAACTAGTGAGCAAGCTGGTATCAGAGAATGATAAATGCAACAGAGCCGAAACCGGTTTGGCTCAGTGGATGGAGCGTCGGCCTGTGGACTGAAAGGTCCCAGGTTTGATTCCGGTCAAGGGCATGTACCTTGGTTGTGGGCACATCCCCAGTAGGAGATGTGCAGGAGGCAGCTGATCAATGTTTCTCTCTCATCAATGTTTCTAACTCTCTATCTCTCTCCGTTCCTCTCTGTAAAAAATCAATAAAATATATTTTTTAAAAAAATGCAACAGAGAATGAATGGTGAGGAATAGAGGGCTAATACTATGGGATGGAAGTCAAGAATGGCCGCTCTAGTCTGGCCTATGTGGCTCAGTGGTTGAGCGTCAAACTAGGAACCAGGAGGTCACCAGTTGATTCCCAGTCAGGGCACATGCCCAGGTTGTGGGCTTGATCCCCGATGGGGGCGTGCAGGAGGCAGATCGATGATGTTCCTCTGTCATTGATGTTTTATCCCTCTCCCTTTCTCTCTCTCTAAAAATCAATAAAACCAAATTTAAAAAAAAGAATGGCCTCTCTAAGGAGGTGATGGTTAGAGACCAAACTAATAAGAAAGAGACAACCAAGCAAAGTCTCAGGGGAGTGGTTCTCCCAGACCAGCAGTAACAGCATCACCTGGGAAGGTATTAGAAATGCAGATTCTCAGGGCCCGCTCCAGACCTTCTGGATCAGAAACACTGGGGAGAACCCCAGCAACCTCACTTGAACAAGCTCTCCAGGTGACTCTCAGGCACACTACAGTTTGGGACCCACTGATCTTGGGAAAGAACATTCCAGAGGGGGGAGTCTTTAAATAATAGGAACCCCCCAGCCATCAGCCCGTGCCTAGCACATAGTAGGAATCCAATAAGTATTTTTTTCACTGCTTGCCAAACTTAAAGTCCCAGTTCCCTGGAACCCAGGTAAAAATCACAGAAAGATATACATCACAAGTGTTATGTCCTAAAACTCCAGCAATAGCACCCACAAAGGAAGAGAAGGAGGTCATTTAGAATTCGAGGTGGCCAGAGTGAAGCTTTATTTAGTGCCTGAAACAGCCAGCCACTAAGATCGACTCTTCCCAATCTAATAAAACTTGGCATCACCAAGTTGGCAATTAGATTTCCTGTAAAAGGCTAAATGCGGTGGCCGTCTGCTTCCTGGTTCTGAAACTCAGTAAGAAAGGCATTAGTGTGTGGCAGCTGGGATAATCATTTAATTGATCTTCTCCAACCATAGAAGCCTCCTTTCCCCGATACAACCCACTGAATTGTAAATCAATGTCACCTTCAATGAAGGCAGGAAAAAGCACCCTCCTCCCCAAACCAAATTGGAGTCAATTTCCTAATGAGGCCTCAGTGAGACTATAAATGGGTGCTGCCACTTCCCCCCTCTGACTCCCTCCCGGGCCACCCACACAGCCCCATCCAGGCCAGTGGGAGCTCCAGTGACATGCAAAGCAGGAAACAAGGGGCTTCCCATGTTAGGGGCACCAGGACAGAAAGGACATGGTTTCCCATGTCAACCAGACCCGACTGAAAGCCCCAAATTGGATGCTATTTCAAAAGCATCTGGAAAGGCATCTGGCATAAAGGAAGGGTTCAATAAATCATATTTGTTTTTCTCCTCCTCATTAATGCTATATGTAATTTCACTCTTTATGCAACAAGTATTTATTGAGTACCTACTATGAATCCTTAGTAGAGAGAGAAAGATGGAGCTTGCTGTCTTAAGAGAGTGACAACATTAATCAAACAAGTATGTCCAATAAAAATACTATAAAAAGGTGTCAGAAGGAAAACGTGGTAAATGCTATAAAGATGAATACGTACTTATTCACCTAAGCCTATACAGAGAAAATTCCAATTTAGAGCTTATTAAAATACAGATTTCCAGGCCTTGGGTAGGCATCTAACTCAGCTCAGGGCATGGACCCTGGCACAGAGGTATGCTTAATAAGCTTTGGGGGCTGGGGTGGGGGTTCCTTCCTTGTAGGAGTGGAATGTCACAGACAAGCTAGGGGGGAAGGTTAGAATAATCCATATGATAGTTGATTAGAGTAAATGATTACAAATTAAGTTCATAAACTAAGTGATACTACAGTTTATCAGTATAAATTATATACGGATCTACATAGTAGATCAGTATCTATAAACTAATGTTTAGCTTATTCTAGATACAATATTTGTAGGTATGTGTATATACATGGGTTAGTATACACAATTTTCTTATTCTGTGAACTAAAAATGTCTACAAACAATAACACCCTGGCAACAACATAGTCAGTGCCGGTATCTGGGTTTCTAATACGATTTCCCAGTACAAGGAACCGGGGATCCTTGGAGAAATTGCTGATTCTTGGACTGAGATGGAAAATATTCAAGACAGGCCTGGAGCATGTTACACTGCAGAAGGTAAGGCTGTGTCCCCACACCAAAGCACACTGATGGGGGTATGTCAAAGGGACACAGGAGCTGATGGACAGAGCACCCGGCAGTCAAAGTTGAAACAATTTGAGCAACAAAATTAATAAAGTAGTATTGGATTAAAACCCAATCTGAAACAAATATTCATTATTCCATACTTCTATAAATAACTGAATAACTAACTAACTGGGGAGAACAGAAAAATCTCCCATGTAGAAAGAATTTTAGGTGAGTCACATAGCTCTGCTCTCAAAGAGGCGAAGATGCACGGCCCCTTCTGAAGAGTGGGCTGCACAGAGAACTTATGGAAAGGAGGAAAGAGTAACTCTACAGCGGGAACCTGACCAGCACCACCTCAGCCAGGTGACCAAGATTAACTTCAACATCATCAAGTCACGTTGACAGCATGTACCCTTAATAATATGTGGTGAAAATGGCACTTTACCTCTGGGGTCTTTCTCTCCAAAACCACGTCACAGTCCAATCATGACAAAAAGCATCAGACCAGTCTCAACAGGGCCAGAGACATTATGCAAAATACCTGACCAGTACTCCTCAGAATTATCAAGGTCATCAAAAACAAGGCACATTCAAGAAACTGTCACGGCCAAGTGGAGCCTAAGGAGACATGACATCTTAATGTAACAGGGTGGGATCCTGGAACAGGTAAAGGACAGTAGATCAATAAGTAAGGAAATCTGAATAAGGTATAGACTTTAGGTGATGATACTGTTTTCTTTTTTATTGATCGATCGATTGATTGATTTGAGAGAGGGGGGAAGGGGGGCAGGGAGGGAGAGAGGGAAGGAGAGAGAGACACATTGATTTGCTGTTCTACTTATTTATGCATTCATTGGTTGCTTCTTGTATGCGCCCTGATGTGGAATAGAACCCACAACCTTAGGGTATCAGGAGGATGCTCTAACCCAGGGGTCGCCAACCGGTGGTCCGTGGACCACTGGTGGTCCATGAGGTCCGAAAGGGTGGCGACTGCTGGTTTAAGGAAACCTTTAGAGCAGCGGTCGCCAACCGGTGGTCCATGGACCACTGATGGTCCGTGAGGTCCGAAAGGTTGGTGACCGCTGCTCTAACCAATTGAGCTACCCGGCCAGGACATCAGTGATACTGTTTTAATACTAGTTCATTAACTTCATATGAGTTAACAATAGGGAAAACTTGGTGTTTGATACATGGGAACTCACTGTACAATCTTCACCACTTTTCTGTAAATTTAAATCCAGTCTAAAGTAAAAAGTTTATTTTAAAAAAATACAAAGCTCCATAGCCAATTCTTAAACTCCGGTGGATAGCACATGGATCTAGCCATTTCAAGGGCAGAATGCTTTGCCTGATGTTAGATTTGGGACAAAATTTCAGAAACATCATTTACTTGGACACACACACACACCATACATAGGTATACGTATAAAGTTTATAGCCTAGTTACTATATACAATAAACTCTTCCTGCAGGGTTGAATTTCCTAGGATGCTCATTAGTAACCTTAAGGATAAAAGAACTTAACAAAAAAAGAAGGCATTCAAAACTCCAGGTTTTGCTTTGATCCTTTCAAAAGGACCATGAAAGAACTATTTGTGCCCAAAGAATAAGGCTGGGACTCTCCCAGTTAACAACCCTGAGCCCTCACTCAAAAGATCCCAATTGTCCTTAAAGATTCCACAATTGATTCTTCCTTACCTTTCAAAGAAGGAAATAGAAATGCCTGAGGTTCCCCCAAGTGAACCAGATCAAAACGTGTTGTGAGGCATTGTAATTAATAATGTACGTCAGGGAACACCAGGTCCTAAGGACTTCAGTAGAGCAAAAACGTCTCCAAGATGAATTTAATACTCAATGGCCCATGTTCTGAAAATGTTTAAGAGGAAAAAAATAACCACCATATGATTGGTAGCATAAGCCAGCTTTTTACCAGCAATAGGTGGCAGCATTTCTGCTCTCTGGGCCACATTCTAAACAGTTGTACAAGCTATTAATAGACAATTAGAAGACACGGGTTTTTCAAGGTCCTGCCACATCCCTGTTTTCCATTAAAGGATAAACTCTTTCTACAAATCACTTTTGCCAGAGATAACAAAATCACATCTCTCTTATTCACAACAACAAAAGAAAAAAATAATAAAGTGACAAATTAATTTCCCCAAACATAATAAAACTAATTTAATCACTGCATCCTGGCCATCTGCTTCATAGATGTAAATCTAACTGCATTTTCTGCTGCCTGATAACTTGCTTAATTTAGTTAGCTCGTGTGACCCTGCTTCTGTGAGCAGTTCTCAATGAGACCTCCTCTTGTTGGCTTCTGGACGCAGAACTGGCTGAGCCAGAATGTTTCTCCGTGGAGCAGTGATGGGGCAGCCCCTCTCCAGCTGGCTGCCCATCCACAAATAAAATTTTAAAGAGGACGGCTCAGATGGCTAGAATTTCAGCTGACCTGAGCTGGATAGTGGGTACCACTGGGCACTTCCTAGGTGTCAGCCATTAAGCCCTTTATATACACTTGCCACATTTAATCCTCACATCTTCGAGTTAGTTTCTATGACTAGTCCTATTTTATTCACGAGGAATCTGAGGTCTGGAGAGGTTAAAGCGCTCGCTTAAGGTCTTAAAACCAAGCCAGTCTGACCTGTCAGCTCAAGCCATTGGCCCCCATGCATGTGAGCCACTTAGGGCTGCTTCTACAAAGCCTGGTCTTAAACAGAGGCCCCAGAGAAAGAATGGGGCAAACGTGCAAATTGCAGGATTCAAAGGAAAATCAGAGTGCCGGTTTCCAGGGTTTCTAGATTTTCCCTCTCCATTGGACGAGGGATGTAAAAAGAGATGAAAGTGTGGAGAGAGGGGACTCTTTGATAGGAGCGTATCCTTGGAGAACCATGTGCTATGAGCACATCTCTATCCACCCACTCAACCTGAGGGCAGGGCGGGTATGTGCTTCAGTGGGGTTGCTGGGGAGTCCGGCATGAATGTTCCGCAGTGAGGGAAGCTGTGGTCTGAGATCTAACCCCTGCCCTGAGAATCTGGAGGGAGAGAGAGGGTGCAGAGTCAGGAGACCAGTACAGGCTGGGATTGTATCCTTGGAAAACCATTAGGGCAAAAGGATTGAGTGTCACTTTGGAGAGAGTGCACACCAGCATCCATCTTAGGTCCTATGAAGGAGCCCTTGAATGCCCCACAAAAGAAAGACACGGGATTTAAACAGAACAGGACACCAGCCTAGGCAGGCACCATCCAAGGAAGCGTTTTTCCTCTGCACAGTCCCCTGGGTATGGAGGAAGGCCGACTGCTTCCCTCTGCAGGGTCCTGACCCGAGTTCAAGTGTGCGGCTTGGATTAGTCTTATAAGGGGACATTCTAATGTCTCATCTGAGACTATCTTTGCAAATTATTGTGACCACAGGACTGTCTATGAGAGAGTGAGAGGAAAGACCATGGCCAGCCAGAGCTGTCATCCATGGTAGGGAAAACACTCAATCTACAGTGTCCACAGTCTACATATTCCACTGGCCCAATATGCTGGTGACGTGAAGTCTCCATTCCAGCTTCATGTTTGAGTTCCCTGGGGAGCTTTTAAAAAACACAGATGCCCAGGCCCACCCTCAAAGGGTATGACTCAGCAGGTTTGCATGACCCACACAGTTGCCTTTCTTTTCAAAGGTCTACGGCAGTGGTCGGCAAACCGCGGCTCGCGAGCCACATGCGGCTCTTTGGCCCCTTGAGTGTGGCTCTTCCACAAAATACCACATGCGGGCATGCACGTACAGTGTGATTGAAACTTCGTGGCCCATGCGCAGAAGTTGGTTTTCGGAAAGGAGATAGATGAAACAAGTATACAAGACGAGTGTGGATGGGAGAGTTGGAAGGGGTCGACCTTAGCGAAAGTACCTGAATCAGATTGAGGACGTTTTTAGCAAAGGCCAGCTTAGGCGTACCCTAATTAAGTTAATAACAATGTACCTACCTATATAGTTAAGTTTAAAAAAATTGGCTCTCAAAAGAAATTTCAATCGTTGTACTGTTGATATTTGGCTCTGTTGACTAATGAGTTTGCCGACCACTGGTCTAGGGGATCCCAATGCCCAGGCAGGGTTCAGAACTCTCAGCTCACAATCTACATATAGACACATGGATAATGATCTCTGAAAGGGGAAAGGAGGAGCATTTCATCAGCACCCAAGGTACTTCTTAATATTTAGAAAATCTGTATTATACAGTGGGAAGGGCATCACAGTCATGGAATATGTGCCATGAGGGCGGGACTCCAGCATTACCTTTTCTAATCTATCAAAGTATTGGCGTATGGTTGCAGACAAGAAGTACAAGAATGTTAAAATCAATTCTCCACTCACTCCAGAAGGAATCTCAGCTTAAAGATAAGAGAACTGAGGTTCAGACATGTTATATTTGCCTCATGTCCAGCAGTTAAGAAGGAAGGTTGACATTTGACCTGGACCTTCTGCTTTGAAAAACCAGGTTCTTAAGACTCCCGCCCTTCTTCCTACGACTCCACATGGACACAGAGATCAAGACGTACTTTCCCCGGCCCCAGGCCCGCTCGAGTGCCAAAGTTTAAGTTGAAGAAGTGCAGGTACTTGAGATGAAAGGGATCTGATGACAGCAGAGGTGACGAATGCAAGATCATTTCCTACCCAGAACATCAATGTCAAGGCCACTGAAAATTAGTTGTCACATACCAACCACGTGGTATCCCTTTGATGGGGAAACAGAACTCAGGAAAGGAGTATTTTCCAGTAAGAAGTTCACGGAGAATTCAGCCATGTATAAAATACATTAGCTTAGAAAGCCAGAAGGAATTTTGCGTGACATTTTAGGGCCTTGTTTATTTTCAGCTAAGAGTGTGGGAAAGAAATTCTATCAAGACGGAACACTGTGGCTACTAAGGCAAACTCAGCATGAATGAACTTTTAAAAAGTGCATGTTTGATCAGCCCCAAGTGAATGAACTATCAGGTGACGAAATAAATAAACAAAACCCTCCATAGTGACATTCCAGGTTCAGAAATCAGACACGCATGGCTTCATGGAAATTGTCCAGGCTTTGATTCCAGGAAGAAGTTGGTTTGCATTCTGGCTCTGTCACTAACCCACTGACCTGGGAACTCTGGGCAAGCCAGTAAGCCTTTTGGCACCCAGTGTTCTCTTCTGTGAGATGGAGATGTGAACCCCTGGTTTAGAGGGATGCTGGGGAGGGGGCGGTTGAGGGATGCTAGGGACAATTCCAGCAGCCAGACACAGGAGACCCTTCAGATTTCACAGCTCATCTTTTTGAAGAAGCTAGACCAACACTGTGAGATATTTCAAACAAATAGAAAGAGACAGCCCGATAAAAGGTGGCTTCGTGGCACATGAAATTTTAATGTCAGTGACAGTTCAGGTTTGGCCCTGGTCAATAGGAACCATAAATAGCTGTCACCTAATGGCCGTGTCCTCTTGAAAATGGGTTATTCGTCTGAGTCCATCTCCCAGAGGACAGCTGCAAATACCATCAATACTGGCACTAAGCAACAGCCTTATTTATAGCCAAGGGACAGATTCCAAAGATAGAAGAGGTCACGGAGGCTGAGCCCTCCAGTTCTCCAAACTCCCAAATTCCTAGAGGGCTGTGAGGTGAGGCAGGAGAGCAGGTCTTACAGGACAGTCTCCAGGCAGTGGGAAAACTGTAGATAAAAGTGAGAAAAACTAAAATGTAAGGAGAGATTTGAAAAGAAAGAAGCCGTGAAAGGAGGAAATGTGGGTGATGCCACATATGCCCGGTGCAGCTGAGTTAACCACCAACATCAATGAGACTGCCCCATCTCTCAGCTAATCCCTCACCTTTAACAAGTGGAGAACTCTCGAAATCGACCAGCATGCCTCTACATTCAAGCAAGGGCTGGGAAGTCCTCGCTGGCCACACTTGCTGTGAAAGCATACTCTAGGACCTGCAGAATCAAGTCCCAAAACCTCAACTTGCCTTTCAAGAACTGCTACCTAAGCTGGCGCCCGATCTCCCACTCCTCCCCTCCACTTCAGCCCAATGCAACTACTGGCAATCCCTCACAGAGAACCACCCCTTGCCACCCTCTGGGCATTTACTCCTGAGGTGGGAGTGCCAAGTTTTCACAACTTGGGATCCTGTGTATTTCTCAAAGAGCAGTTGGTGCAAATACCACCCTTTTTCTCAAAAAATTTCCTTGGGCTGTTCATGCAGGTACTCCAGTGTCTTGGCCCTATTTCACATTTTGTGGTCTCCGAGGGCAGGATCCAGGATCATTTTCTCCCTATTCCCTTGCAAGTTCAGGGCCAACTCAAGTGCCAATAAGTGTGTCTAGGATAAATGGTGAATGGATGCATGGAAAGATGGAAGGAAGGACGGCAGGACAGAAGGAAGAATAGATGGATGTGATGGATTATAAAGAAACCAGCAAGGGTGGGAATGCAGACTGGTGCAGCCACTATGGAAGACAGTATGGAGTTTCCTTAAAAAACTGAAAATGGAACTCCCATTTGATCCTGTGATCCCACTTGTAGGAATATATCCCAAGAAACCAGAAACACCAATCAGAAAGTACATATGCACCCCTATGTTCATAGCAGCACAATTCACCATAGCTAAGATCTGGAAACAGCCTAAGTGCCCATCAGTAGATGAATGGATTAGAAAACTGTGGTACATCTACATGATGGAATACTACGCTGCTCTAAAAAGGAAGGAACTCTTACCATTTGCAACGTCATGGATGGAACTGGAGAGCATTATGCTAAGTGAAATAAGCCAGTCAATGAAGGAAAAATACCACATGATCTCACTCATTCATGGATAATAGAGACCATTATAAACTTTTGAACAATAATAGATACAGAGGCAGAGCTGCCTCAAACAGATTGTCAAACTGCAGCGGGAAGGCCGGGGTGGGTTGGGGGGCAGGAGGTAGGGGGGTAAGAGATCAACTAAAGGACTTGTATGCATGCATATAAGCATAACCAATGGACATAAGACACTGGGGGATAGGGGAGGCTAGGGGACTGTCTTGGGCGGGGGGATAAAATGGACACATATGTAATACACTTTGTAATACTTTAAGCAATAAAAAAAAAAAAAAGAAACCAGCAAGGAACACATTATCCACTGTGTCATTTGTCATCCTGTACAGCCAGGAAATGGAATGTTCTGGTTATCACAATATTCTGATTAATAGAGTGCTCCTCCCCAATACCATTCACAGATTTGACCACTGACCACCTCAAGATTGGAATAAAATCCACCTTGCCTTTCACATGAAATAAACAAGACTGTCTTTTGTTGAGGATTCACAACACACTTAGATGTCTTGCAAGACTCAAGGTTAGGAATTGGAGGATCGCCACTGTACTGTGCTGTGTGAGAAGGATGGTTTGCAAAACACCGACTAAAAGAGTCCTAGATAACTAGATGTATGTTTGGTAAAAACCATAATTGAAAATAAGTAATTTTTCTAGATTTCTTCTTCAGTGGAGGCCTACAAAATAATAAAAAAAAAAGACTACAAAGTCCCATAAAGTTTGTATAAACAGTATATACTTTCACCAGACGACCCTACAAATCAATAGAGACACAAAGAAAACACACGGAACCCCATGAGGTCTGGCTCTTTCCACTATGACTCAATGAGCAAACCTGAATTTAGAAAGTCAGTAGAAGAAGTCACTAAGTACAGTGGCCGCAGATAACATTATAACCTCTCGCTTGTGTCTTGACCTTAATCTCAGCCCTCCCCTGCCTCCAAGCCCTCCTTACCCTCGCCAAATGTTCCTCGACAAGGCCCACACTTGACCACTCCCCAATCCCACCAGCCTCCAATGGGGTGAGGCAGAGGAAACAGGGGTCCAAGGAGCCAGGTGCTATAATTTTTAACCTGACACCTTCCAGGCTCGCAGGTAGCAGAACTGGTTCTGCGTACACAGTTTCCTCATCACAGAGCAGAGAGAGAAGAGTGAGGGCTTCCTGGCCTGTGCATTTTCCTGCACCTCTGGAGAGTCCCAAGTATTCATATGATAGGTCTCTCTCTCTCCAGCTCTTCCTGGTGCCAGGCTCTCTGCTCTCTATCAATGAATTATATGCAGTATCTCAGTTCATCCTCATAACATCTTCTGAGGCAGAAATGACTGCCTCATTGTACAGATGAGGAAACAGACACTCCAGATGGGCAAGTGACTCTCCCAAACTGCACAGGATTTGAACCCACATCTGTCCCACAAATGCTCTCTTGTCCTCTGCCCTTGTCCCCCTGTGCCAAACTGAGTAGCTATGGCAGCTTCTGAAGCTAGAGAGGGCCAGTAGAGGGTGGGCTGAAATGTTTCCCCTGCCTGGGTCCCAAGGCAAAGCCGACACCGTGCACTCAGAGGCTCCATCTGAGTTGAACAGATGCACTGGCGATTCCATTGTATAGTTTTGATATATGGCACCAGCACCGTGTGCCCACCTGGGATTGTTTTGGTGCCAAGAATGAACAGAAGGGAACGTATTGCAGAACTATTAACCTTGGCAGTCTCTTGCCACGGGAAACCGCTGGCTGAGCTTTAATGAAATCTTGTACATGAGCAGAAACATCTGTATCTCTGGTAAAAATGAACCCCAGCCTGAACACACAACCATCTTTGCAAAAAAACACGACACACCTAGAGAGGGATGGAAAGGAAGCCTTTCTCTGTGATCAACATGACTGTTTATAACAGTCAGGGCGGGGCTCACCTCTGTCTGTGTTCTCTAGTCAGGCTTCTTAGCTTCTTGAGAACGAAGACATCTTCTAAATCTGTGTAACTTTCCTAGTGGGCAAGCAAAAGTCCTGCAAACTGTTATTCCCCACTGACTCCTTCTTGTCCCCACGAAACCGTTCCCTGGGATGAATAAATACTGACATACTGCTTTGAGCCTCGCCAGAATAATGAGGCCTAATTGCTTTAAGTGTCCTGAATTAATCATTCATTCAAGCCAAAACTAAGAGCATGGCCATTGTCTTATTTAAAAGTGGCATGGCTTGGTGGTGAGCGTCCTCCTATGAACCAGGAAGTCATGGTTCAATTCTTGGTCAGGGCACCTATCCAGGTTGTGGACTCAATCCCTAGTAGGGGGCGTGCAGGAGGCAGTTGATCAATGATTCTCTCTCATTATTGATGTATCTCTCTCTCTCTCCCTTTCTCTCTGAAATCAATAAAAAAATATATATTTTTAAAAAGGTGCAGCAATAAGCCAGTCCACAAACCACAGGCCTCAGAGGCCACTGTATAACTAGGGAGCATGGCATCTCCTGCTAGGGGGCCTTTCCTGAAAAAACAAGCAGCAGGAGACCTCCTGAACCCCAGAACCAGACAGTCCTCTCCCCATCTCCCTCCTCCCGGTGCACAAATTCCCTGTACCAGCACCAGCTAAGTGTCCGCAGGGATGAGGACCTCTCTGACCCTAAAGAAGCCATTCGACAATGCCTCAGAAAGCTCTTCCTGCACTAAATTAAATTTTGGTTTTAGTTTGGTGGAGGGATCCCCAGAGATTAATTCTTCCAGCCCTTCAGAGAGAGAAGATGGCATAATGTGTCTCCCATGAGTCTTTATATAGTAAAAGAGTCTCCCATAGACACTCTTCATAGAGCAGGGCTTTGGTTCTCCCACACCCTGGCTGCTATCCAGAGAGTGGGTAGCGATGGATAATGACGATAGTGATGATTATAAAAATATAAGCCATGATCTCAACTCTTATTAATTAAGCACACAGTATGTGGCACACACTATTCTCTGCACTTTAGAGGCACTTTTGGGTCCCCAGGTAACCACCCTGGGGGTTCAGGCCTATTATTCTGTTCATTTTACATTTTGAAGAACAGAAGCTCACAGGTGACATAACCTGTCCAGGGTCACAGAGCTAGTAAGTGAAGGTGTCAGGATTCGAACTCAGGCAGACGCCCTCCAGAGGCAGCCCTCGTTGTCACCATGTCAGAAGAGCTACATTCCAGCTCAGCCACATCCTCAATGTGGTCGGCCTGGCTCATGGTATTCAGAGCCACCGATGTCCATGTGCCTGACATCAAACTTCCCCCGGTGGAGACCTGGAGCCCAAAACCGCCTTCCACTGCTGGGAAGTCACTGATCCCAAACAGTCAGGGCGGCACCTTTGCCTGCGGAGAAGTAACCATTAAAGAGGGCGCAGGGACAGGAAGGGGGAGGTGGTGGAGACAACCTGCTTATTGTTAACAATCTGGAGGCATGTGGGGCCTGGAAGACACGGCAAAGGGTGAGGTGCCAGAGGGCGACAGCGTGGGCCTCATCCCACAGCAGCACAGGGCTGCAAGGAAGCTGCTTTAGGGGAGCAGGAGGAGGGGCCGCTGGTCCTAGTCAGAGGCAGGCTGCCTTCTCACAGGCTGACTGTGTGTCCACCACTTTCCACTCCCCACGCCAAGATGGGACTCCGCTTGCCAAACGGGTTGGACTAAGTCACAGACAGTAAAAATGACCTGTCTGGCTGCCATGGCCCTGATCAAAGCTGACTCGTTTCAAAGGCCAACTGTCAGCAGCTTTGGAGATTGCAATCAGACAATGAAAAATAAACTATAAAGTTACTTCAGGGGTTAAAACAAAAACAAACCCTGAAAAAATAAAGTTTTCTTTTGTGCTTCTGAAATTCTGAGCTCCTAATAACTGCATGAGGGGACTTAGACACTAATGAAGGAATATGTTTGGGTCCTAGGGTAAGACCCTAATGTTCATGTGACCTCATGCTTGTCTAAGATGGGGAATTTTCTGAAGCTGTGAGCTTAAATAAATTACCCAAGGCAAGAGATCAGTCTGGGATCCCAGGTGTTTGGAGACTTCAACTTTGCTTCCACACACACTCATGTTTTAATCACAGTGCACAGAGGGGTTCCAATAGACACACACACAAATGCACACACGTGCAAGCACTAACACAAGCATGTGTTTGCGCACACAGGTATATATATATACACGTGTGTATACACACACACAAATGCACATACACAGACATCCATAATCCTTCCTTTTCACTTTCTCTCTTGAAAAAGACAAGAAACCTCCACGCTACTGAGCTAGAATCACACTAAGCTTATACCTCAGAGTAATATGATTTAAAACAAGATCAGGGCCTGCATCTTTAGAGTACAGTTTGGTCAAAAGAGAAATTCACTGAGCAGGTCTTGGGTGTCTACGTAGAAATTGAATGAATTAACTTACATGGGATATGTTGGGGAAATTGGAAAATTTCCTTGCTTCCCAATCCTGTGAACTATGAAACCTACAGATATGCCTAGGAGGGGGCAGCCTTGCCTGGAGACTAACCGAGGTCCTCTCTTCCCCTTTGTGAGGCTGTGAGCCACCCCCGAGCACTGGAATGTCCAGAGGACCCACAACACCTGGGCTGGTCAGAGGTGGGCCAGTCCACTCTCTGTCTAGAACTGCCAGTGAGGACAGCATGCTTGATCGATTCTGCCCCGGGGGTGAGGGGGGAGGACAGAGGTGCCGCAGGGGCAATGGGTGGGGTGTTGGAGGGAAGCATGGTGAAACCATCCCTAATGTCACACCTGCATAAATAAACAAATGTGTCAATTTGGTAAAAGATGAGGGGCTCCCTTGGGCTCCGGGATGCTGCCAAGATATGTTCTTCTATCCAAGTCTGAGGCCCTGGGCTGATGTCCAGGGACAGGCAGTTAAAACCATTTCTCCATTAAATTACTCTCCTGAAAAAGAGTGTGTTCCAGCCTCCTCTAGATTGCTGAAAGTCACACCAGGTGGGTCCACACCAGGTAGAGTCGCTCGGGGCTCTGGTGCGCTGGCCAATACATGCGGAATAAGGCAAGGGGGAGACAAAGGAAGGGGTCAGACAGCACTCACACACCTGTTGTCTTCTTGCTACTGCTGCTGCTTCTGGGACTCTGTACTCCTAAGAGATTGCAGATGCTCTGCAGGCGAAACAAGCAAATGCTGGACTGTCCTGGCAAAGGCAGGTGATAGACTTCCAGAAGCTCAAGGTGACAGCAGATGCCCTGGCCAGCACCCAAGTTGTCCAGTTTCAGTTTAGGAGATACCAGATTCATTGTACATAGCGGGCAACTGATTCCCAACCGCACACTGCCTGTCCACACTGAGACTCACTGGGTGGGTCCCTGTATTTGCTGCTGCTTAACAGTTTAGGTGACAGGGACACAACACTGAGCATTTACAGAATTGACTCAGTGAAGATCTGCAACCTAGAACACCCTCTCTTCTGCACTTTTCTAAATCCTATATATGTTTTCTCTCCTGGGAGTCCCCCACCAGGGAGCCTAGGATCTCTGGGGTCCTCACCCGTGTACTGGGGTCTCTGGAGTTCACAGTGGCATAAGAATGCTTCCAATTAACCAACAGGAAAAGGACGGCTGTACATGGCCACAGAGTGGGCCTTCAATAACTGGTGATGTGTGGATTTGGCCACTCCCTGTTGAAACTTTCAATATCACCCCCTATTTTCAGGGTGAAGTCCCAACTTCCTTGACCTTGGCAAAGCCTTTTAGGGCCCAGCCTGGGCTCACCTCTCCTACCTCACCTCCTTACTCCACTCCCTGAGCAGAGTGAAGGAGGTGGGTGCTGGAGGGGTTAAAAGAATGCCAGCTAGGGTAGTCTCAGTGTTTCAGATCTATGGATTTGGGGATTTTGCTTTCAAGGACCCAGAGATTGATGGGAGGCAGTCAGACACACTGGAAAAGCTACAGATTCTGAAGTCAGTTAAATCTAGACTTAACACCTCCAACCCCCGATCTTCCACTTGGCAACCTCAGGGAAGTTACTTAATATATCTGAACCTCAGATTTTCTATGTATGAACAAGTATCAATGTGAAGAGACCTACGAGATAATGTATGTAAAGTACTTGGAACAGCGAATTCTGAACCCCAAAGCCCTAACTCAGGCTTCCAAAGACAAATTCCACTAGAGCAGTGCTTGGTCCACAACAGGAAATAAGCGCCAACCCCCCCATCCTCAGCCTCCTTTCCAACAACAACCCCTGTACTTTCTAGTCATCCCCACACATGCACGAACCACCCTCTCCCCACATCTTTTGAAAGCCATTTTCCCACAACCAATGAGATTGGCAGTGAAGATTTCAATCCAGATTTATGAAAACCCATAACTGGAAGATTAAAATTCCAAATGTCATCTGGATAAGACGGGCCAGATGCTTGAAGAATTGCAAAAGCCTCAAACTCTTTGCACTGGCAGAGAAGTGGGAGTTGTCAAGAAGCTCACGTCAGAGGGTTTACTCTGTTGAGAAGGGAGCGTACTTCCTCTATGAGAGAAAAGATCACTTGCAGTGGGCTGAGTGGGCATGCTGCATCTCTAGGGGAACTTAAACACCAACCACTGGCATTTGACGTGGGCTTGTATTCACTGGGAGGCACCAGGACACAGGGTTGGCTCATGGGCCCTTCTCCTGGGTGGGTCTGGAATGTGTCTGTCTATCTGAGGGACCAGGGACTAGAGGGAAGGGAACCGCCAGAAGAGGAAAGCCTCAGAGGCCAAATCATCAGGACCAGATTCACACCAACCGACTTTGGCTGGCAGAACCGCCTCCCACAGATCCCAAAATACTAAAAAGGGAAGGTGACAAACATTTCCAGAACCCCTACCATACATGCATTCCCACCATGAGGAACACTCCACACAAAACTTCATTGCGTCCTGACAACAACCCGTTGAGGGTCATTGGTGTCATCCCTGCTCTGGACAGGAGGAGACTGGTACTCAAGGAGGCCAAGTGATTTCCCCAAGTCCTCTGAGCCCCAAAGACAAAGTAGCAGAGGAGGGATTCGAACCAGGTATTTCTGATTCGAAAATTCATACCCGATCCCAGAACTGGCTCCTTTTAACCAGAAATGCCACATCTCACTATCTGTTTCCGCAGAGATTGGCCCACTCCCACTGACTACCATGATGAGAACAGCTCAGGGATGGAAGATAAATCAACAACGTCATGGTCAAAGCATGAAAAAATAGGACAAAGAAGAGAGAAAATGATTTGTGTTAGAAAGTTGACCTTGACCACAGTCTAAGATCAAAACTACCAGTAGGTTAAGGAAAAAATGCTTTTCGGAAGGAATCTGCTTCACTGACCAAACTGAGAGCCTAGAATCACCTGGGATTCAGGAATGGTTAGGAAGGAGCTCATCCTCTTGGGAAAAACCAATGAAGAAAAATGAGGCGGGGGGGGGGGGGGGGGAGGGAGAGGAAAACCTGAAGGAACAAAGTACTATCAACTTCTCTTATCTTTAACTAGTGGCCTGGTGCACAAAATTCATGCACATTAAAGGGGGATTCATTAGAGGAAATATTTTAATATTGCTATTTGCCCTTTCTCTATAATAGAAGTGACAGAGAAGAAAGAAAATTAGTAAAATGTATATGAAAATCTTCCTCCTGTCAGAGTCTGGGGCACACCACAGAACCCAGAGTCAAGTCCCCACCCACCCATGTGCGCCTCACAATCACATGAGACCCAGACCCGGCCGCCCCCCCCATTGGGTTAGATCCAGATCCAGCCAGTCCCACCCTTGTCAAGCCCTGCCAGGCAGGGGGTGCAGCCTCAGGTCCCCTGGCCTGGTTCTGGGGCCAGGGGTGTGACCTGAGGTCCCCCAGCCCGGGCTTGGGCGGGGGGTGCGCCTTAAGGTCCCCTGTGAAACCCTGCTGGGCAGGGCGTGAGCCTTAAGGTCCCCCATCAAGCCCTGCCGGGAGGGGGGGTGCAGCCTCAGGTCCCCCTTTAAGCCCCGCTGGGCAGGGGGTGCAGCCTGAGGTCCCCTGGCCCAGGGCAAGAAGAGCATCCTAAGGTCCCCTAGCCCATCACTGGGGCAGGGGGGTGCACCTTGAGGTCCCCCATCAAGCCCTACCAGGCAGGGAGCACAGCCTGAGGTCCCCTGGCCTCGCGCCAGGGCAGGGGGAGCGGCCTGAGGTCCCCCGGCTCAGCACCAGGGCAGGGGATGCACTCTGAGGTCCCCCATCAAGCCCTGCTGGGCGGGGAGCACGGCCTGAGGTCCCCTGGCCTGGTGCCAAGGTGGGGATCATGGCCTGAAATTCCCCGGCCTAGCATCGGGGCAGGGGGCGTGGCCTGAGGTCCCCTGTCAAGCCCCACGGGGTGGAGGGTGGGCGCAGCCTCAGTACCCTGCTGATTGCTCGTTAAGGCTCATTATGGGAACTTGGCCTTCACTGTGGGTGCAGCCATCTTGTGTTAGGGAAACCCCGCCTCTGCTGTGGGCACCGCCATCTTTGTGGCTGACAGTCAATTTGCATATTCTGTCTTTATTATATAGGATGCTCTCTGGCCCTGGACTTTTCTCATGTCAATCAAGCCACATTCTCCTACTAGATCCACCTGCATGCCTCCATCTAGTGTCACTCTTCTGCTCTCAAATCTCCAATGACCCCTTTTATCATTTGAGATCAAATCCAGAATCCTTAGCCCAGCATTTATGGCTAATTAAAGCCTGCCAGAGTCTCACCTCCACCCTTCCTTCCCTCCACCGAGAGGCAATGCGGCTTAGTAACTGGCCTAAAGTATGAGGCTAACCTGGGTTTAGCATCACAGTTCAGCTGTCCAATAACTGTGTGACCTTGGGTGGGTAACTTGGGCTCTCTGTGGCTAAAATGAGGAGAACTAACATTCAGAGGAAGAATGGTGCACTGCATGTAAAACATTTTCAGTATAATGTAATAGAACCTAGTAAGTGATCAAGAAAAGAGATTGGAGATTTGTAAGCCTTCATACTAAAAGATAGGTCGGTAACATTGCATTACTCTACCTCTTTCTCTGATCAAAATCCTCCTACACACTCTGACCAAAATTCTGCAAGGATCAGATCAAGCCAATACTGTTTTCTTCTTATTGTGACCTCACTGGTACTCACTGCTTGTTACCATGTAGATGAGATTTGCTTACCCTGCACTTACTCTGCCTTATCTCTTCATGGTTATGTTGTCTATTGGCACTCAGTATCCATTTCTACCCCCTCCTATATTCTCCTCCACCTGTATATTGCAGTCAGGAAGCATGTCCTCGACTCCCTTGCAGCTAGGGTTCTGGGTATGATTTAGGTTCTGCCAATTAGTTACATCTGCATGAGTTCTGGAAGATAGAAATGAGTAGAGGGGCCTGGCAAGCAAATTCCAACATATGAGAGTGACTGTGGAAACTAGACTCCAGGTTTTAACGCCTGGTCATCAGCTTCCTGGGAGTCAGAGGTAGGTGAGTGGAGGCAACAGGATAATATAAGAATTTCCGCCCAACAGGCCTTCTAGATCTCAGCTATGGTGAGTTGACCTTAAAGCCAAGAGTCCAACTGTACCCTCCTAACTCTGTCCTTCCTATACTTTTGCATGTTACCCATTTCTTGTATTAAATCCCTTCTTGTTTGAGTTCCCTAGAATGATCCCCAGGTTCTAGACTGACACTAACTGGTCAAGTCCCTAATTTGCTCTTCAACTTCTCAAGCTTAGTAACTATGTACCATATTATTTATATGCAGTTTAACAAATAGTCTTGGTCATAGGAGCTGCTCACTATATCAGTCCATCAGGAATCCACATTTATTTCCATCCTTGCAGCCATCTCAACTTAAATAGGCACCTTCCCACAGCACCTCCCAAAGCCATTACAGTCTGTGCAATTGACAGATAAAGAGTATATATTACCCAATAGGGCCCATGGCCAAGGAGACCTCAAAGTCTGTACAAAATCTTATGCTGGGAAAAGAAGGAACCGCCTACATTTGTCACAGAGCAAAACCTGGATGACAAAATCAGATCTGTCCTTGGGACAAATGTTCCCTATACTTTTCAATCAATCTGAAGTCGCAAACTCAGAACTAAGAGTTAGACCAAGACTTTCTGACCATTCTGTGACATTCAGTAGCTTCTCCTTTCCAGGGTCTGCCTTCCTTTCTCTCTGGTCAGTAAAAGTTAGGCTTCCTTTGTGAATCCGCTTTTCACAGAGTGGAGGAGACCAGCCACTGGTGGCATATTTGACAAGATTATAGATTGCACACGGCTGAATATTTCATTTTAATACTATGGATTTATTTTTATGATTAGTTTCCATTATACTCAACGATGCTGCTTTTGCATTTATAGTAGAAATATAGTTTCCTCTTTAAATAAATTTCTCCAAATTAAGTAGTCCCTTTCAAGAAAACTAATAAATAAGCAACACAAGTGGTGGACAAATATGGCAAAAGTTATGAATACGGTATAAGAGTGAGTAAGCTTGGGTAACACTGACAAGTCAAATTTTACAACTGTTTTGTGAGGAATTTCAAATATCTAATCTAGTTGGCTTATCAGGATAGTATCAGATGACTGAGAATGTTCATAATTCATTTTAAGTAACTTTCTGACCCACTTCTCTTCTCAGACTCTTGGGAATAATTTGGCCTTACAGGGAGGCTGTTGGATGGAGTCCGGAATTCTAGCCTTTTGCAGACTGGGGCACAGGGCAGGTGACTCAACCTCACTGGCTTCGCTCTGTGCTTGGGAAAGGAAGCTAGGGAACCTGCCTGCTACTACACAGGTGCTGATGCAGTGACATCTTCTAGATGAAATTATTAATTTCAATGACTGTCTTTAGTTTAATATATTTATCTAAACGCAGTTTTCAATACATATGATCCTAGTGGTGGGGGAGAAGACGTTTGCCAGAAATCATTCAAATAAATGAATGTCAACTGGGAAAAATGTTAGTATCTGAACATATTCTTTAAAAAACACTTGCTTATTTTGGGTCCTTGTGAATATTTATGAAGATAAACGATACTGAAACTGGAATGAGCAATCCATCTCCCCTCCTTCCTGCCAGTGTAGAGTTTTTGGGCAATTCTCAGAGTCATGGGCTCCTCCTCTTCCAACCAGACATGACAGGGCAGAGGGCAGACTCCGCTCTGAAGCTGGAGCAGGGAGCGGCCGCACAGGGCCAAGTGCCTACACTCCAGGTGCCCACTGGGATGCACAGGCACTTGCTCCCTGCTGAGGAACTGGCTGAGGAAGTCAGGAACCAACAGCTGTGGTGGCATACAGTTGGCACCAAATAAAAGTAGCTGACTCCCTCAGCCACAGAGCCAAGCCAACTCCAGGACACAGATTCACAATTACCTGAGGGAGAGGAGGTAGGTGATTTTCTCTCCAGCTATCCTATAAAAATGCTACTGGCACCCAGGGTACCGCCACCTCCCCCCCCCCAAAAAAAAAACCCAGCATAAGAGAAAAGGCTGGGAACAATGCCAAGAAAGTATCTCACTACTAACAGTACAGGAGGAGGCCAAAGTCCCAGTGGACCTACCACAGTCATTTTCAGCTCAGATGTCACAAAGCACATCCTAGAATAGGTCTGATAAGGGAAAATGTCTCCGGGGAAATGAATGTTTTAGTCACAGTAAATAACACATTGGCTCACAGTGTTTTGTGAAGGGTAGGGTCATACCTACTGCATAAGGCAGCTTGAGTTGGGTTCTCAGCTGCTCCAGGGCCTGTCCACAATTCTAGGATTTCAGAGAGGATGCGAGAAACACAATGTCAGACACCACAGTGCAACATAACAATTGCTGAGGGCAAGAGAAACGCCTGCTGGCTTAGGTGAGTTGCAAGGAAGTCTCCTCACAACTCCAAGTTCTTATTCAGAGGACCCTGCTCAAGTATACTGCCTGTTCGTTGGGTCTTTCTTTCATTTGACAAATAGTTATTCCCCCTACCTTTGAACCAGACATTGTGCTAGGTACCAGGGTTCAGGAAACATCAGACAGGCATGTTCCTGAAGTTACGGAACTTACATACAAACCTGGTGAAATGGGTGATAAACAAGTTAATATATTTATAAGGAAGACAATTCCAGTGCCTGTGGTGTGATATCAGGGAAGTGCAGAGAGTGACTGAATGGTTGGGGGTCAGGGAGCAGCCTACTCTGATGATAAAATGAGAAGGAAGCTGCATGTGAAGAGCCATGTAAGAATGTTCTGGGCAACACAACAAACACGACAAAGACCCAGAGGTGGGGAAAAGCTCAAAATTATAAGAACAGAAAAGCAACCCCAGTGCCTGCCACCAAAGGGAAAATGGTGGTGTGAGATGCTGGCAGGAGGCAGGCAGGGCCAGTGATGCAGGACCTCCCACGGCATGACAGGGGTGTCTGGGTTTTCTCCATGCAGGGGGAAGCGTGGAAGGTTGTAAACAGGGAGCAACATGGTCTATGTTTTCAAAACTTAGTGAGAAGAACGGATGGAGGGGTAAGGTCAGGAGTGGTAACAGGGAGGCAGTTACTTGGCAACTGGAACAGTCCAGGTGCAAGAGGCGTGGGCCAGGTGATCACAGTGGCGACTGAAGGCCATGAGGAAAAGCAGTTGAAAAGGACGGGCCCACTTCGGCGCTGAATCAAAGCTTCCTCAATAAATAGGTTATAACTTGGCTGGAATTTTACTTGAATTGATTGGCTTTTCTAAACTCAATCATCATAAAAGTGAGACTGATGATATGAACAAAATAAACTGAGGAACAAAATAGAAACACAGGCATGGATACATGGAACAGACACAGCTGTCAGAGGGGAGAGGTGCTGGGAAATAGATGAAAGAAGGTGAAGGGATGAACCAGAAACATGTATACACAGACACACAGACACAGACACAGACACAGACAACAGTGTGGTGACAAGCAGAAGAAAAGGGGGTGGGGGTAGGTGCAGGTGGGCAAAGGGTGGTTTGCTGTGCCGATACAGTGTGCTGATGTTGTTTTGTTGGTGAGTTGTACCCTTGAAACCTGTATAGTTTTGCAAACCAATGTAACCCCAAAACAGTCAATTAAAACAAAAAGAGATGCAGTAAACAAGAAATGTAAAAATAAAAGTGAGATTGATTACATACACAGCCATTAGTTCTAAAGCAGAGATGGGCAACGAATTTAACAGCAGTAATGTTGTGTGAGGTGTGCACTGAGACAGGCTCAGCGCAGTACCTCCATTCTTATTGAAGACAACTGGCTCCCTCAAAACTGGGCTGTCAGGGGCTCCCCATCTTCCTCTGTCTCCCCTACCCCACCCCCAAAGCCCGTTCTTACTTTGTAGTTTCAAAGTTAAGGGCCCGGAATCTCCCCAGAAGGCACTGTAACTTCAAGGAAGAATGCGCTCTGGCATACACTTAGGTAAACCCAGAAGGCATGCGGAGATAAGAGTATTAAGGGTACCTTTTAATGAAGCAGGAAGTCTCGAATAGAGAAGAGATGTCCCAGAGGGAGACATAAACCAGAGTCGAATCTCAGCAGAGGCTGTTTCGTAATTGCTGGTTTGCAGAGAAGACCTTGGCGCACAATACCCTCCTGCTGCAGACCATGGTTGGGCTTGGAACCAAGAGGGGGCCACGCTCTCCATGGCCTAGATCGGAATCCCCCTGGCAGTGAGGATTCTGACTTCCGGAAGAACTCATGGGGGCGCAGCGGGAGGCTAAGGGACCCGTGAGAGGCAGGAATGTCACTGGCATGGAAATTCCTAAAGACCTGGACCTGGGTATGTATTTATTACGGAGACAGGCAGGGGGGAGGGTCATCCTTCAGTTGCTGAATGTAATCACCTCCCACTACCACTTTGGTATGTAAGTTAGCTATGCATGTGAAGAGCAGGCACCCCCACCACCCATGCCCAAGGCAGACCCTTCCGGATGCAGGGGCTGTGCAGGGATGGCAGAAGAAGGTGGACATTTGGAAAGCATCTGCTAGGGGCCGGCACCATGTTAACACCTCTGCTCACAGAGATCCACACTGTAACCCACTAGAAATCCTCTTAGGTGGGAAGAAATGACGAGGCGGGTAAATGAGGCCCAGAGCCTATAACTGGTGCGCAGCAGAGCTGAAATCTGACAGAGCCCATCCCAAGTCCCATGTGCTTTCCACACCTACCAACCACCTCTCCTCTAGGAGGGCTGCCTGCCCACTCTCTGGATGGGCACAGCCAGTATTCCAACCGCTCTGCTTGCCCAAGCTCTTACCTAGCTTAAGACAGGCGATCAGCCACAGATGTTCTCGCCTGGGAGCTCTTTCTAAGGGAAGAACGCTGCAGCACCCCAACTCTGCTACAGTTGGGACTGCGGCTCTCTCCTCTGTCCATTAAGCTGCTCCTCTGATCAGCTCTCGGGCCCAGCTTCTTCCTGTCCCGCGCCAGGCCTGGACACCAGCCACGCATGCCAGTGTCTGCTCCCCATGGGCTCTGTACCTGCCCAGGAAGGGAACTTGGCGGGCTTGGCATGCTCAAAGGCTGGAGCAGATTGGTGTATGCAGCATGTGGGGCGGGGTGGGAGCACGAGGGGAGGGTTTCCAGGATGCAGTTCTCCTGCCTTGGCCTCCAGTCACCTGGCAGCTGTGAGTTGGTAATGGTTAACCCGGGAGAGTGTCCATCCTCCTCTGGTGTCCTCGGTGTGAGCAATGCCAACCCCCATGGGTCTCACCTGCAACCAGCACCTGGCACAGTTCCTAGCAAGTGAGTGGTTAAGAGTATAGATTTTCAAGCCAGATTGATTTGGATTCAACAGTGTGGCTAATCCTCTCACTGGCTCAGGGTAGGTTATTATCTTCTGAAACTTAGTTTCCTTATCAATAAAATGGGGGTGTTAATAGCACTTATGTCATAGGATGATTATGCAGATTAAATGAACTAATGCATGTGAAGGCACAGAACAGAGCTTGTCATGTCAGTAAATGCTACAAGCAATATTCTAAGTGAATGTCATTAAAGCTGGCAGCAGATACAGCCCTGACAGTCCTCCTTTTTACAAACAGAAAGAGAAAGGAACAACTTAGCACCAACTTGGCGGCAGAAGCTGTGCCACCTGCCTCACAAACACAACATTCTCACACCTTTGGAGGCAATAAAAGATCCGGCCATTTACTCAGCACCTACTACACAGGCAGGGGCTTCATATGTACAATCTCTAATCTATTCAATAATTCTGCTGGGCCAGAATTATTCCCACAGAGGAGGAACCCAAGGTTCAGAGAAGTCAAGTAACTTACCCAGGGTCACACAGCCAGTGCAAAGCAATAATAATGAGAGCGACATCTGTGTAGTCCGTACGCTGTGCGAGGTACTGTTCTGAGAACTATACACATATTAATCCACTTAATTTGCAGCACACCCCAGATGGGGAGGTATTGTGACTATCCCTACTTCACAGATGAGAATAACTGAGGCCCAAACTAGTTAAGCAAGGTCACATGGGGCTGGAATGGGAACCAAGGCAGGCTGGCTCCAGAGCCTTGCTTTAACCATTGCCCTAACTACCTTTCCAAAAATAAAAAGCAAAAAAGCCCCTGCACTGCTCACTGATCTGTCCTGCCTCTAAGAAATGAATCCTGTGGGTGCTGAAGACACATTTCTAATGAGTGACAACTATGTTGGAAACAAAAAGGCACGGGGCTCAAAGTAGACTTTGGGCTGTGATCTTAAGCAAATCATCTTCCCTCTCTGGATGTCAGGTGGCCCAAGTACAAAAGGGTTGGCTTGGTCTAGAACTCTGCACTGAAATCTAACAGTGTATGGTTCTCTGAAACTTGCCCCTTCCCGAAGAGACCATGGAGTCCCTGCAAATGTGGGCTGAAGCTGCTGACAGGCCCTTTGCAGAGCAGCCAAAGCACGTCTAATGGAAGGAGACGGCATGTGGCCGGGCACTTGAGAGCCGCCCGGGAGTGAGCCTCTGAGGCCGGGAGATCCTGGGCAATGTACCAGGCCCTTGGTTTTTCCCTTTTGGCAACGAGAGGGAAATAACTTGCCTTAGTGGGTTGCTTTGAGGTCATAAAAATGGTCATAAAGCATTTTCCCAGATTCAAAGTCCGAGTTTGCAAAATGCTCTTGAACTCAGCCATGAGAAGAGTAATCAGAGAAGAAGTCGGGAGTTTGCAGGATTCCCAGAAAGCAGTCTGAGAATGCAAAGAATCTTCATTACTTCTCCATGCTTCTAACAGCAGAGAGTCTGGTCCAGAAAGAGGGAACAATCCCCAAGACTAATTCAAAGCAACTCAGAACATATTCAAAACAGTACCATGTTGTTCAGTATAATTATATGCTATTCTGTTCCTCAAAGTCTTTATCTCTCCCACTGGAGAATAAATTCTCAGAGGCTATAAATTTATCTGTCTCTAAATTTATCTGTCTGTCGACTCACTGATTCATTTCCAAGATGAGACCTGAGCATCCTTCCCTGTATACCAAACTGCCTAATTCTCATCTCTTTTTCTTAAGTGTCTTGATTCATGTCAATGCACATGTATTGGACACTTACTATAGGGCAGGCAGCATGACATCTACATTTTCTGGTTACTTCTAAAAGCTACATATCAAAAATGGCTGAAAATAACATCAGTGTTTTACACTTGAGCTAGGGATAGTGGATCAAATCCTCCCCTTAAAGGTTTCAGAAGGTCAAAGAATGATCTTTGGATTTCAGCTACTTGCTTAAAACCTATTTAATTTAATCAGTATGCATTCATATTCCATCTATTACATGAATTCTTACTACATAAAAATGACCCATTCATCCATTCAGCAATTATTTCATGGGCTGCGAAGCTTCATTAGCAAGTGTGCTAATAGTCCTGAGGGGTTCAAAGAAGAAAACTGGCATATTACTTATTTTATTGGAAGTTTAATTCCAGAGTTCTGCTGTTACCAATTTTAAACTAAAGTAATGGCATCTCTCTTCCTTAAGAAGGATGATAAGCTTATTTCATTTATTTATTTAGTCAATATAGTTACTGAGCATCTATCTTGTACCTGGTAGTGAAGATATGTTTAAAAGCAGTCAAATTGTGGTACATTTACACAATAGAATTCTATGCAACTGTAAAAAAAAAGAAGGATCCCTTAACCTTTGAGACAGCATGGAGGGACCTGGAGAATATTATGTTAAGTGAAATAAGCCATTCAGAGAAAGACAAGCACACATTATCTCACTCATATGTGGAATCTAATCAACAAAATAAACTGACCAAGAAAAAAGATCCAGAGACACTGAAGCATGCAATAGGCTGACGTATTTCAGAGGGAAAGGGGGAGGGGGCAGGAAGAGATTAACCAATGAATTTATATGCATAGCCCAATGGACAGACAATAGTGGGGGGAAGACCTTGGGAGGGAGTGGGAGTGGGATGGAGGGGGTCAATGGGGGGGGGGGAGAGTAAAGGGACATCTGTACTACTTTCAACAATAAAGATAAATTTTTTAAAAATGAATTATTAAAAAGCAGTCAAAGCATGATTCTTGCCTTCACGGAGGCTAGCAATCTGTCTTAAGGAGATAGCCCCTAATGGAGACAGGTGTTATAAAAGAAAAAAACAAGGGACTAAGATTTTGAAGGAAAGACCTACATGAGATAAATGGAATAGGGAAGGTCTCGATAAAAGCTCCATTTCGGTGAGTCCTAAAGGATGAGAAAGAGCTGGTCATGTAAAAAGTGGGGAGCAGAGCATTCAGGTCAAGGGAAACCATAGGCCAACTCCCCTTGGTGAGCTCAAGACAGATGGTGCAACTGTTGCCTGGTGAGCAACCAAAGGAGATGCATATGAAACAGGGGAATTGGCAGAGCAAACGGTGAGGGGTCTTTTAAGCCATGGCAAGGAGTTGGGATTTTATTCCTCATTCAAGAAGCCACTGAAATGTACTTGAAACAGGAGAGTGAAGTGATACCATTTCTATTTTGACACCAACTGGTACCGTATGGAAGTGGACAAGAGTGAAACGATGGAGACCAGTTAGCGGATGACTGCAGCTCTGAGTGCAAGGTGATGGGGCCTTGACCATGAGTAAATGAGAAGTGGTCAGAGTTCGGATCTATTGGGAGGTTCAGGAAGAAGCTCTTCTGATTGGAATGAAGAAGTGTAGAAGAAGGAGGGATCTAGGATGGTGCCTCAAGCTCTGGGTAGAGCAACTGGTAAATGGCAAAACAGTTTACTGCAGTGAAACTCAACAGCAGTGATTTTGCCCCCTAGGGGACATCTAGAAATTTATGGAGACATTTTTGATTATCACAGCTGCTACTAAACATTCTACGTGGGTAGAAGCCAGGGATGCAGCTAAACATCCTGCAAGGCACGGGACAGTCCCCACAACAAATCATGATGGGCCCCCACCAAATGTCAACAGTGCCGAGGTTAAGAGAGCCTGGCTTCCAGAAGTGGGCAGAGTGTGGAAGGGAGACAGTTTGAGGGGTTACTTAGCACCACATCTGGGACATATTACTTTTGAAGCATTCATGTTAAATTGTCCTTGGAACCACACTACTCAGAATGGAGAAAGAAAAAGCGGGCCGGCATCCAGGCTCCTGGGAAGAGTCAGTCCTCTCTGAGCTAGAACCCGGTGGTCCTACCCAAAATCTCCCTTGGCAGCTAAATTATGAGAGAAACTTCAGCAAATCAAGAATGTGAGTTTTTACCATCCACCTGATTTGCAACCTTCCCTTTCTCCTGCCCCAAATTCTGCCTATTCGGAAGCCCAGCCCCAAGCCCTAGATTTGGGAGGCTTCCATAAGGAAGCTGTGTCTGCATTCAGGAGAGTGTGCTGCTGTGGGCGGCAGCCACTCTAGGTGTGCCACCACCCCGTCACATGCCTATCTCTGTAAGGTTTCTGACATCCCCGGCAGGAAAAGCATCCACCAGTCTTCCAGATATAGAAACCGAAGCTCAGAGAAGTTAAGTAACTTGCCCAAGGTCACAATGACTTGGACCAAATTCTCTTTGTTTCCAAAATCAATGCGCTGTGCAGGCTGCCTTCCTCGGGTCTCCCGCCGCCCTTCACCTACCGTCTGTGCAGGGTTCCTAGGTCCTGCTTCAGACCGCAGCTCCCAGCACACGGTTCTCCTGTGCACACAAGTGACTGCCACAGAGCTCTTGCTCGATAATTTGTAGAAGCGTGTCCCCATGTTCCCTCAGATTAGTCTGGCCTCCCCAGTGGGTCTGTTAAGAGCTGGGTGACAGCGAAGCATGTGAAGGAGAAACAGAAACTGCCCACCCACCCCCCTCACCCTCTTTCCCAAGATCCCACTTGGATTCCCCGAAGAAGGAAGTACCATGAGTATTTCTGGCTTCCCTCTCGGTACCCACGGGAGATGCTGTGCCTAATCTGACCTGGCAGAGATCAGCACTCTGAGGCCCTCGCTCCCCACCTCCCCCTTTACTGGCGGGTGGCGTGACTGTGTTTAAGGGCAGGAATTGGGCTCCATGAAGTCTCTTTTGCTGCTGGGGTGCAAACACATCTGACTCTTTTTTTAAATTTAGCATCTCCACCTGGGAGTCCAGGCGGTCAGTTATGTTAGGTCGGCTCTGTGGCCAGTTCGTGAGAGAGAAGGCAAGCAGCCTTCCTTTGCACTCAGGCCTTCCTCATGTTCTTCCCACTTTATCAGAAGTCTGAGATTTGGGGAGCTGATAGGTGTTTACCAGCAAGGTGCTTACACAGGTGAACAAAGGCCACCTGTCTTTGTCCCTAGGAAGGGAGGATGAGTGAGGGCACAGTGCTGATTTATGTTACATTCACAGAACCCTTGCATAGTTTGGGCCACAGTTTAGATAAGTATTCAATAAAACTTGAAAAAATGACATAAATAACCTTCAACCTGACACTACCAAACCAATCCATCATGTCTTGTTCCCCTCTCTCTCCAGCCTGCTAGTCCTGCTGACGTTCTGATTTTGCTCAGGGGCAGTGCTATAGCCCAGGTTTCCCAGGTCAAAAGCCTCAGGAATCTTTAAACTCCCCTTCTTTGTTGCTGGCCACTGACAGGCGGCTGGTCAGCCCTGTCAACTCCCCTCCAAAGCAGCACAGCTCCCCACAGGATGCCTTTCCCATGCCGCGACCTTAGTATCACTTACTCTACCGAGAGAAGCCCGCCAAAGCGTAAGCCCTGGGAGGAAAGCTGACATCTCCATCATCCTTGCATTACCCAGAACCCACCAGAATACCTGAGACACACACCATGCTCGGAACCTGGGGTAACTGTGAAACCACCCTTCCAGCTGACAGTCTTGGGCCAGGGGAAGTCAAAGGGACTGCTAGTAGGGGCTGCAGTGTGCCTTCTCCCACATGTGACACTATATATCTGAACTAAAAGGTCTTCATCAGACCCCCACTGCTCCCAAAGCACAGCCGCACCTCACCTATAGTACAAGGTAAATAAACTCTGCCTTCAAGAAGCTGAGCCCCAGAACCCACCCACCAACTCCCAGCCTGGAACATGCAGCACAACGCTGAGTTAGCTGATTTCATTGAATTCCAACATCAAGGGCCTGGTGATTTGCTCCCAACCTCAGTATAGACCTCCATTCTCCAATAAGGGTAGGAAGAGTTCTTAACTTGTGTGTGTGTGTGTGTGTGTGTGTGTGTGTGTGCGCGCGTGTGCAGGAGGGTAGAGCGGGAGGAAGGAGAGATGAGGAAATGACCGTCCCCTTAGGAGGTACAGGGTGGCGCTCCACATGCCTTGCATTCCCCTAGCCCAGGGTGCCTGACTTCACTACCTTGGCTATCCCAAGCAGCTACAAAATCTTGAAACACTCCAGCAATATTAAACCTGTAGTGGACCTCTACTGCAGCCGGAACCAAGACTGATTTGGAGCTCACAGAGAACCCAGGACCCCCTGCCAGCTACTGCTCAGATTCACTCCAGTTATTTTATTCACCTACAATAAACAACCTACATTCTATGTGATGTAACTGTGCATTAGGTTGAAAAGTCAGAATGATTGAACACATAGCATGTTCCAGGTACTGGGTTGGTTCTGGGGAATGCAAAGATGATGGAGACTCGACTGCTACCCTCCCAGGGCTTATGCTGTAGCAGACACTGCTCCGTCAAAGCAAGCCGAAAGCACGGTGGTGGCATGGGAAAGGGGGCTGTTTATCCACAATGTCCACTGTGGAGACATAATCAATAGTACTTAGCAGCTGAAACATCTTGGAAATGCACCATATGTAGCCTTGAAACTCCACCTGTCTCCCTGAAGAAGTATTATTTTATTTCTTTTAATATAGAACACTTTCAGGAACCAGGTGAAAAGAACAATGCACCAAATTCCACATTAGCGTTATCTGATTATCATCTTTTTCATCTCATGGTACACCAACTAATTGCTAAAGTTCTGTGGCACAAAACTTTTTTTCTTACCAAAACAAACAAATAAACAAACCCACGCATAGGTATAATTTTGATTCATTCACACCTGACGGCTATTGTTGTGTTGGCTATTGTCATTTTTTATTTGACAACTTAAGGGAAAAGAGGTCAGTGCCCCTGACTAAAGAGTCAGGTATTACATGTTTTAAAAATTCTTGCAGCACACCAGTTGAAAACTGTCAGATTATATATATGCTTTTTTTCTTTTGTGAGCAACTTGCTATCCAAGAAGGTCCATGAATAGCACTTTTCTCCTCCCTACCTGGTGCGAGCGAGGTGTGCAGCCAGCCTTTACTGAGTGATAAGCATCTTGGGAAGGAGAGAGGCAGAGAGCGTGTACCAGGTGCTCAGGAAATAAAATGTAAGATAAACCTTGTTGTCCTCAAATTGCTCTGGGTCAGAAATCTATTTACTCAAGAAGGGGCCCCCTTAACCCAAAATATAGCTCAATCTGGAACAGTACCTAACAAAAGAGACAGTGAGACAACTCCCGAGGACGGAAAACTACCTTGTCTATAGCAACCTGCTCCTCCCCGTACAGCAGCCAGACATTACTTTTTAGAGAGAACATTTACTACTGCCGTTAGCACTTAAAAAAAACACAATGCAATAAACTCACTTCATTTCATTTCAAAACATGAACTCACTGCTATCTCAGGAAATATCACCTTACTCTCTAGATTAAATGTTAGCTGGAGTCTAGGAAGCATTCAACAATGAGAAAGCAATATACTTTAGTTGGCTTCTCTAGGCTCAAGTTTCACCAAAACAAGTTTTGTGCAAAGATTAGCCAAGTACCGGGTAATGGGATAGGGCAGGGTTACGTCATCCGAGGCCCATTTCCAAAGAAACATGGCTTTTCCAGGTGGAATGCTAAGTGCTCTCTCCTTGCTCTTTATAATCTTTGTTACACCAACTTGCAGGATGAGTCATGGCAGGTGCATTACAGCTGGAGAAAGGCCACAAGGCCTTGGGCAGGTCATTTCATCTCTCTGGGTCTCTGCTTCCTCCACTGTGGAATGTTGGGGCCACTAGTCCAGGGGCCCCTTCCTCAACTAACATTCCAAAATTGTTAGTCCCAATTCTACTGTCCAGCTCTTGCTGTGGCTGCACCAGCATGAAGTCCCCCTTCCAACCTTTGAGTCCAGCATTCAAACACAGGGTGACTCTTACATTCTATGCTTATGGATGGATGGAACTACTTGGTAGATCTAGACAACTCATTTCCCAAGTCCACTGCTCAGCTAAATGTCCAACCCTAAACATTTATGAATGCACCTTAAACCCCTCTCTTGACCCCTTCCCAAGGAGAGGCATGAAAAAGAACAATTTTGGCCTTTGATCTGATGATGAAGGCAATGCATTTTTATTGACTGCAAATGAGGTGTCAGGTCCTGTGCTGAAAGCTTTACTTGCAGTATCTCATTTAAGTCCCACAAAATCCCTATTTGGTGCGCATGACAGACACTGGAACTGAGGAGCAAAGAGGTTAAATGATTCGCCCAAGATCTCATAGATAGAAGGTGGCAAAACCCAGGATTTGAATCCAGGTCTCTCTGCTATGTTTTAGCCAATCTCTGTCCTTGAAATATTCAAGTGTAAATATAAAGGCATCTGGCCTTGCCCAGGACAGAACTGGTTTATACCTCCAGCGGTTCTCTACCTGTGGGTCGCGACCATCGGAAAACACATATAGCATATCAGATATTCACATTACGATTCATAACAGTGGCAAAATTACAGTTATGAAGTAGCAACAAAAATAATTTTATGGTTGGGGGTCACCACAACATGAGGAACTGTATTAAAGGGTCCTGGCATTAGGAAGGTTGAGAACCACTGGAACCCAATGTGATTATTAACAGCACCTTTTTCACTCTCAGAAGTGTCCTGGGTTGAATAATAAATTATACAGTCACTTACTTACAATGCTTCCCTGAGGGGTGATGATGATAATTATTATTATACAACGATGTCACATTTGCAGCGAAGCCTTCCTTAACCTCCCTATATGAAAGCTTCCTCTCCCAGCCTCCCTAGCCTTCTTACCCTGCTATATTTTCCAACTTAGCATTCATCTTCATTAAAAAGGAACATACATCTTGCTTATCATCTGTCCCCTTCACTAAAATATAAATTGCATGCAGGCAAATTTTTTTTGTTTACTAGTGACTCCCCTGTAAATAGTAAATGTTTCATAAATAGTTATTGAATGAATGCACCATCATCTTTGTAACAATAGCTGATATTTATTATGCATTTACTATGTGCTGGATGTTGCTCAGAATACATCTATTTTATCAAACAAATGATAAAAAAAGTTTGGAACAGTTACCATCATCATCATTTTACAAACGAAGAAACAGAGCCTCAGAGAGATGATACGCTCCCCATGACACACAGATGGGGGCAGAGCTCAGAGGGTTAGACGGTGACCTCTAACCACGACTCTGGGTCTGGCAAAAGAAACACCGCATACACACCAGCAGTGCAGGATTAGGGGGCAATGGGATTCAACTGCTGCCTGTGAAGAGATCCCAGGAGGTGGTGCCATCAGGTGGCTTCTTAGAAGGAAGGGGACTTGAACTGCGCTTTGGAAGATGGGGTGAATATAGACAGAGTGAAGACGCATTCAGTCCCAGGGAGCAGTGGACAGGAGGAATCACAGTGCTGACCATGCTGACTGACACAAGCAGCTTCTTTGTGGCAGCCTGCAGAGGGAGATTTAAAACACTGTTGTCACCTGGCCAGTATGGCTCTTTGGAGGTCATGGTTTGATTCCCCATCAGGGCACATGCCCGGGTTTTGGGCTCGATCCCCAGTGTGGGGTGTGCAGGAGGCAGCCAATCAATGATTCTTTCGGATCATTAATGTTTCTATCTCTCTCTCCCACTCCCTTCCTCTCTGAAACCAATAAAAATATTTTTAAATACACTGGAGATATCTATAAATAAATAAATGGATGGATAGATAGATAGATAAACAGATAAATAAAAGATAAATACATACATACATACATACATACATACATACATACATACATACATAAAACACTGCTGTCACCTAGTGAGCAGGATTCCACAAAAGGTTTCTGACTAGGAATGGCGCAGTCTGCTTCTTGAAACTTCACACCAGTTACCTGCCAGAGAAGTTGGCCAGAGCGTAGACTGTGGACCGAGGCTCACTCCCCAGGCCTCTGCAGGCCTACATCCTCCTGAGCCCCAGGCACATATTGTGCTTGTAAATCCCTGTTTAGAGTACCTCCCTTCCCACAGATATGTTTGTGTTTCAGGTCCTATCATATTCCCTGTGAGCACACAGCCCTTCTCTGACCAGGACAAAGATAATGTATAATGCAGGTACGCACCCTTGTCCGACAGCACAGTGTTAAGACCAGAAGTAGTTAATATCTTTGGTAGCTAGGAAAATCCTTTCCTACCTCCCAGCCCTCCCAAATACCTCCATCACACCTTCTTATTACTCTGTTTAAACAATATCTTTCAACTCATTCTAACCTCTCACCCTATTAGTCATTCTCAGTGGTAGGGCAGGTTCTTTTCACAGCATCTCCACCTCCGCCTGCTACTCCTACAACATCAGCACCAACACATTTGTGACATCTGAGTCAAACAGCCCTAGGGAACAGCCCGTGTCCCCCAGCCAGGAGCCCTATGCTTGAAGCTGGCAGTCTAGCCCACACATATCAGAGAGGCGAGAGACCCTGAAGAAAAGCCTAGCAACATGCCTTCTGGGTGGTTGGCAGAAGCCAGAAACAAAACAAAACAAGAAAAAAAAATTTTTCTGGCTTCATACAGAAACAATTGCATAAGTAATGTGAGCACTGCTAAGCCACCAGAGGGACCAATTACCAAATCTCTACGTCTATTAACACGAAAATGAAGGAATATAAATGCCTCGAGTCATCCAAAGGAAGTCACTTACTAATTTCTGGGGTTTTCCTTCCTCCCTTCCCAATATTCTAGTCTTTATTTTCCCACTAATTAACCAGAGTCAAAATCTTCCTTACACGCTTTGGTTTAAATTCTGAAAAGCATATCAAGGCTATGATGGCTCATTACCCACAAGAGAAATGCATATGGAAACATTCCTGTATATTTCATCCTGGTTTCTCCAAAAAAGAATGGAATTCTTGCCCTGAGATTTTTAGATTGGACAGAGAATAAACATGATCATTTCAGTACCGGGGAAATGGTAACATCTATGCCAATTATAATGAGTAGAAAACAGGAGAGCCCTGGCCTGTGCGGCTCGGTTGTAGTGTCATCCCGTACACCAAAAGGCTGATTTGATTCCTGGTCTGGGCATATACCCAGGTTGCGAGTTTGACTGCAAGATCGATTCCCAGTTGGGGTGCTTATGCAAGACAACCGACTAATGTTTCTCTCCCACATTGATCTTTTTCTCTCCTTTCTCTCTTTCTCTGTCTCTCTCTCTCTCTCTCTCTCTCTCTCTCTCTTTCTCTCTCTCTCTTCCTCTCTTCTCTCTCTCTCTCTCTCTCTCTCTTCCCTCTATCTCCCTCCCCCTCTCCATCTCTATCTCTAAAATTAATAAAAACATATCCTCAGTTGAGGAGTAAAAAAAAAAAAGAGAGAGAGAGAGAGAAAATTCTAGAAGTCCTTGAGACTGGAAATGACTGATATTTTCCAACAGAAGAGGGGAGTACCTTTAGTGAATGATCAATGAGCTTTATTCAGAAAAAAAAGTAGAAACTGTTAAGAATCAGTGTATGTACAGAAAGATGAGTAAGAGGTGAAGGACCATTGTATTTTAAACCCAGGACCTGAGTCCTCAGGAGCTGTGCAGTGCCTATAGCTTCCTTGCCTTGGGAGGGCACAATATAACCGCAGGAAGGCGGACAGGGCCCTTTAACCCACCAACCTCTTTTAATCTGCCTGTTAGCCTGGCTGAAGACAGGCCCAGGGGGTCTTTGACCAATGCTTCTCTGGGGAAAGGTCAAGGGTCAGAGGCACATTCCCTCATCATCATTATTCTCAATTATTCTTCATTCAGAGCCACTCTCCCCTTCACTTTGAGAAAGGGCCTCATTTGTGTTTTCCAGAACACTGAAGGGTGATGACCCAACCCAGCCCTGATCCCTGTGTTTCCTTCCCTCTCCACCTCATTCAGCATCTCCCTGGCCAACGGGGATGACAGGGGGTAGCAACTCACAGAGGCCCCTCACAGAAGGAACATGGGCAGTGAGAACAAACCTGTGCATCGCACACTCACACATACAAGGCACCCAGGGCTTATAATACAATAGTTCAAAGCACAGTGTTTCCCATCAGATAAAACAGAGGTTCTATGAGTTACTAGCCCTGGAATCTCAGGCGTGTCACAACTCTCTGAGCCTTAATGTCCACATCTGAATAATTGGGATAATAATAGTTTCTACTTCATAGGGTTATGGCGGTGAGGATGAAATGGAATAAAGCTCAAAGTACATAGGCTTATACATGTTAGCTATAATACAACTAATATTCTATTACTTTAGGAGTAATATTTTTTATCTTTTCTTGATGATAAGTATAATATATGGTCATTGTAGAAAATTTGGAATATAAGGAAAAGTATGGACAAAAAGGAAAAAAAGTCCCTGCTTCTCCGCCAGAGCTCAGCATGGTTAACAGTGGCAGTGTTTCTGTTGTCTTCTCTCCTAGCACAGACATGCACACACCACTGCTCCGTATTACAATCACAAGAGCTACCATTCGCTGAGCTCAAAGCCTGATGCACAGTTTTGAAAAAAGTTTCACTTACTGATTTTAGAGAGAGAAAGGAAGCGGAGATGAGAGAGAGAGAGAGAGAGAGAGGGAGAGAGAGAGAGAGAGAGAGAGAGAGAGAGAGAGAGACAGAGAGACAGAGAGAGAGACAGACAGTGATTCACTGTTCCACCTATCTCTTGACTCGGGATCGAACCCAGAACCTTGGTGTATTAGGAAGATGCTCTAACCAACTTAGCTACCCGGCCAAGGCCTTATGCATACTTCTTTTCTAATTCTCTATGTCGCCCTGTGAGGTGTGGCGGTACTCATTTACAGGCGAGGAAACCAACACTGGAAGAGACTGTGCAGCCGGCCCCGTGTCAAGGAACTAGCAGTTCCTACAGAGCTGTGACTGCGGGTCTCTGACTGGACGGCCTAACTCTGCACCCAAGGATGGGCTGCAAGGGTGGCCTCTCTTGGTGCCTTTTCTCCCCCTATTGTGTGTCTCTGCCAGTTCTCAGAGGATACGAGCTGCTCCAGAAGTGGCCTCATTGCCCCTCCTTGTCCTCTCTAAGCTGAAAGAATCTAAAAGAAGGAAACTGGGCATGATAAGGATGTCAGAACCACCCACGTCAGGCGCTGGAGCTGTGCCCCAGGCTTACCCCCTCCCAGTGGGCACTTAGGTCTGAGCAGTCACCTCTTCTCACTTTCATCAAAGGCCCCGTGACCCTGTCGGAGGGATTTGGACAGAAATAGGATCTACCAGCTACTGCCTTCCAACCTAGGTGGGCAGGTGCGTTTCTCACATTCCCCTGCAAAGATAAGGCATAAAGTTTTGCTTCTAATTACTTTTGGCCTTATTTTGATCCAATTAGCCTTAAAATAGAACATGAAACAAAGCCTTTCGTTCCACTATTCAATCAGAGCAGGGAATTTTCAAGCCGTGGGTTAAATGACTTCATGTTTCGTGAACTGCATCAGTGATAAAAGTTCAGACCCCCACCTCTGGGTCAGTTATTCACACACAATTGACTTCCAAGATGTGCCCAGCAAGCTCTTTCCTACTGAGGGCCACTAATGATTCAAAGGTTAGAAAGGTTTGTTTCTCCCGAGCTCATTAGGAGAAGAAACCATTCACCCAACGGCACAATGGAGAGCGGGACAGAAACCGAGTCTCATGTACCTTTAAAGAAAATAATATCGACAACTGTCGTTCCCATAAACAGACACCCATATTTCAGAATCCGAACTGGATCCTGTTTCTATATTCTCATCTCATCTGTTCACAACCTGGGAAAGAGGACTGTAAAGACCTCTTTTACAGAAAAGGGAACCTGATTCAGAGGTTAGCAACTGGCAAGGCTGGGATTCAGACCAAGAGTCACCTTAGAGCAAAGCCTTTCACAGCCAGCATAGCCTCCCACCAGGACTGGGTTCCTCATGGAGTAAGTACACACAAATAACTGGTAAATCATCCACTGGGGAAATGAAGAAACAAAAAGCAAACCAATGATGCCCCAGCTAATCTGTGGTTTCTAGGAGCCTGTAGAACAAACAGCTAAGGCCCATCCTTGAGCATAGCTGAGGCTATCGGAATGTCAAGACGCAGCCATCACCTCTTCCTGCCTGAGGCCTGGGGCAGAGGGGTGCAGGAGCCCGTAAGTGCTGCTCCCCCAGTGCTTCCAAGTTGTTTGAGCTCCTCCAGCCCCTCCCTCACCCGGGAGAGGGGTACTTTGGTGGACCACCACTACCTTGGGTGGTCCTCACAGTTAAGTTGAAAAGTTAGACTCGGGTCTAAAGACCCAGATAGATCCTATAAAGGCTGACCTTTAACCCACATTGGGGAAGCTCCCTTCATAAGCTAAAAGGGCACCAATATTGGAGCAGTGAGGACATCCCAGCCCTTACCATGGCCACTTGACACCAAGCTCCAGAAACTGTCCCCAGGGATGCTCCACCTTTTCTCTCCCTGGGCAATAATTCTTTCTTTCCTTTTTTTCCTCCTTTTTCCCCTGATGCTTTCCAGTCCAGACCAGGACCCAACTTCCCGGTGCTGCTTCTCAGAGTGGCGACTCAGGTGTAGCTTGAAGAGAAAAAGTGTGAAACTCTGGGCTCTCCCACACAGTCTGGTTGGCGAAAGATTCCAGGAAAGGATTAGGGAGCTGGAGTCCTGACATAGTGCAGCAAAGGTGCATGCCGGCTGCTCATGTTACAGCACATTAAACGGAGTTGTAAAATAGTAGCTTAAAGTTAGACAGGCCAAACATAACACAAGAAGTATGAAAAGCAAGGTGCCATTTTTCCAACAAATAAGCTCATTATATGAAGAGGCAGCTTAGGTTGATTTAGCATCTTAGGCTACGATGCAACTGCTATGACTTTTTTTTCTGCATCTTTAAAGAGCTCACCCCAATAACTATTAACTCCAGTTTATTAATAAGAGCCATTTTTAAAAAAATGTATTTTTATTGATTTCAGGGAGGAAGGAAGAGGGAGCAAGAGATAGAAACAACAATGATGAGAGAGAGTCATTGATTGGTTGCCTCCTGCATGCTCCACACTGGGGATGGAGCCTGCAATCCGGGCATATGCCCTGACCAGGAATTGAACCATGACCTCCTGGTTCACAGGTCCATGTTCCACTACTGAGCCATGCCAGGCAGGCGCTATAACAGCCATTCTTTATTGTATCCTTATGTGCCAAGAAACCTACAAATATTATTTCTTATCGTCGCACCAGCAACAGGGTGAGACCTTGCCCCATTTTACTAGCAAGGAAACTGACAGCCAAAGGGGTAAAGGACTTGGCCACAGCTCAGGATGACTTTGATGGGGAGTTATGGTCCTCTCAGTTGACACCACCAAGTAAAACACAAATAACAAAAGAAAAACCCAGAAAAGAGCTTTCCATCGCATTTTCCCCCTGGGATGGGGAAACAGCCGAGCTTCCTGGGCAGAGGAAAAGGCTCCTCTCCTCAGCCCTCCCAGGAGCGATGGGCGGTTATTTTTGAAAACAGAGGAGGGAAAAAGTACCTGCAGCCTAAATGGTTCTCCCAAGCTTGAAAGAAAGCTAAGCCGTTGTGAGAGGCGGGAGAAGAGGACCCCCGCGCTCATTCAGCTGCGCTCACGTCCTTCCCCCCTTACTCCTCCACAACCCCAACAAGCCAAACCGCCATAGAGATCAACACCCACGTGCATCCCCAAAGTATCAAAACACAAAGGGGGCGGGTAGGAAGGTAAGACCACGATGACCAGGGACGCCCCGAGAAGGCAGATCTGCTCGCAGGAGACTAACCCCAGCGTGTGCAGCCCAAACTCCAGGGATTCCTAGGTGGAAGGGGCCGGGAGATAATGCAGCCTTTTCCCACGCCCCTGCAGCCGCTCACACACACACACACACACACACACACACACACATCGACTTTCCTGGTTTAAAAAACAAAACACCAAACCTGAAATCCACCTTCAAAACAATAAGGGAAATACCGAGTACGGAATGCATTTCAGGGGCTTTCCAGCCTTGGAGACAATCCCTAATGGGGATGGGGGTGGGGCGGGGGAGGGGTGGGGGTAAAGGTAGAGCGGTGCCCCAGGGTCTGAGCCGCCTTACCAGCTTCATGGTGGTGTTATTCTGTTCCCAGCGCCACAGCATCACGCTCATCTTACTTCAGGGCGAGGAGGGAAGGAGAAGAGGGCAAAGGGGACAGGGGGGCGCAGGGGGGCCGAAGCACCTGCCCGCGCGCCCGGCAGGTCCCGCCTTCTCGTCCGGAGTTGTCCTCTGGGCCCAGCCCCTCCAGGCATCCCGGGCGCCCGCAGCCGGCCGGCTCGCCCCCGCCCCGGGCGCTGTGCGTGCGGGGACCCTACCGGGCCGGCGCCCGCGCTGCCCGCTCCCAGCCGCCTCCCGCCGCGGCCAAACCAAACAACTCCCTCCGTGTCCGAGCGCCCGCGCCTCGCAGCGCGGAGGCCGCTGGGGCCGGCGGAGGGAAGGTCGGGTGGCCGGCTCCCCGCCCCCTCGTCCCGCAGGCCGCCCCGCGTGGTCCCCAGCGCTTCAATGGGCAGGCGAATCCCTGCGGAGGGCAGGGGATTGGGGAGAGAAGGTTGGAGGGGAGAGGTTCTTAACTCTTTCGGGGGAGGGTGCGGGTAGGCGGGGCAGCCGGGGGCATAAACGGGGGAGGGGGGGTGTATTAGGGGCGGGGGCTGGGTCACCGGGGTCCTGAGCCCAGGCACAACTCGCGCCTCTCCGCACGCGTGCTCAGCATCCTCTGCATTTTCTTTCTGCACCAAACTCACCCAAGTTGCCCAGAGCAGCTGGGATTTTGACTTCAGGATCTATGCACCATCACCACCATCTCTACACCGCCCCGCCCCCCGCCACCCACACCCCGCTCCCCCAGCAACATTCACTAATATTACTACTAAGGGAAGGACACAGCTCCAGTGTTGTCAAACACACCCCCACAGAAAACAAAACAAAACAAAATAAAACAAAACAAAACAAAACATGGTGACCCTCCAAGAAGGGGAACAGGTGGCAACAGCGGAGGAGGACAGGGGAAGAGGCTGTGTGGCCTTTGTGTCCTCTTCTGCGCCCCCACCTGCCGCAGGCTCTTTCTAGGGACCTGCAGCCCCCACCTACGCTTTTCTTTGAGACTTTGGGAGGCTGGGCATCTCCTGCCCAAACCTGGGGCTAGGTCCAGCATCCCCTAATGGAGCAGTGACCCTGCAGGGGTCCCCAGCTACTTTCAGTGCCCTGTAAAGGCTCAGGAACCCTTCAGCTCCCCAGGCAAGATGGCACTGGCCACCCAGACCAGACTGATTTGCGCTGCTGTGATACCTCGGGATGGAAACCCTGGCCCACCCCTGCTGACAGACACCTGTGGCACCTCATGGAAATGCCTTATTGCACATTAATTTCAGGGGTCCAAACTGTTCAAAATGAGAGGTGATAAAGTGGGCCCTAAACCTTTTAAACGTGATCTTTAAAAATGCCAATTGGATCAAAATGTTATCCCACCTAAACCTTTCAGGGTTTGGCTCTCCTTCACAGTTGAAAAATCCCAGGTCTCTGGCCTACAGCTTCCTCTCCCACCCTCTCCCCCTAATCTGGCAGCGACCTTCCAGAGATCCCCAACAACAGTAGCTTTCTTTCTTTTCTTCAATCACATCTCAGTCCTTCCCACCTCAGGAACTTGGCACCTGACAGTCCCTCTCCCTGGACCACTGTTCCCCCTACTACCTACCTACAGGCATATTTCTAATGTCACCTATTCAGAGAGACTGGCGATTTTTAATGCAGCGACTTTCTCTTACCCACATTCTCCTAACCCATTACTGCTGTCTTTCCTTCCTTTTTCAGTGTGTGAACTTAGCTAACTTGCATTCTTATTTTCTGCCGCGTCCCAATAGGCTAGAAACTCCACAGAAACAGGGACCTTGCCTGTTCTGTTTCCCCACGGTGCCCCCAAGTGCCTGGGACAGTGTGTGGTGCCTGGTGGGAGCTCGGTAAATGTTTCCCAAACCAAAGCCCGTTGACAATGTCCTCCTCTAAGTTCCTGCAGCTCCCTCTGCAGTGAGGACTGAGCCAGATCCAGCAGCACATCCCACATCCTGCCTGGGGTCCTGACCTGCCCCGCATGACTGCAGGAGGCCCTGTTATGTACATCAATACACACATTTCTGGAGAATGAAACACAAGCAGTAATATTTGCTGCCTTACGGAGAGGGGCACATCCTAGGGGAAGAGAGAAAGACAACATCTGAAAACTTATGTCATTTGAAAAAGCAGATTCCACATTAAAATATCTTATGTATTTGAAAAACAGATTCTAAAACTTTTTTTTTCCCTGAAAATAAAGTTTGGCAAAATCTTATTGGCCAAGAGAGTAAAACACAATCTCTCTATTGCAGCTGTTTTAAGCAGGGGTCTTTGAAGCTGGGTGGGAAGACGTAGAGTCCAGAAACCTGTGAAAATGCTGTGAGACTGGGTATTGGTGCATTTTCTGGGGAAGACCTACAGGCTTATTACATTTTCTAGGATATCCAAAACATTAAAAACTGCACATCTCCAGGAAGTCACTGAATGAACAATTACTAGTAGTTCCCCATCAAAATCTTTCCTGGTCAGAGATGGAAACCACTATTCCTGGTGCATGGAGGAAGGGTGGGGTTGGGTAGAGAGGGCATCTGCCTCAACTTTAATTAAAGGCAATAGATCCTGTGGCCTTGCCTTTCAGACATCAAACCTTCAGACCATATGTGTGCTAGCTCATTTAACAAACTCTCCTGGAGCGTCTGCCATGATGCACTCAGCTGGCTCTGCTGAATCAGAAAGAAGCCTCTCTCGTGTGTGTGTGTGTGTGTGTGTGTACGTATGTGTGTGTGTGTGGGGGGGGTGCCCCTACCATGCACACACACATACAGTCTGTTAAAAGATGGACACATACACCAACAGGTTCAATTTAATGGACAGGTGCTACAAAAGAGGGGCCATAAAGAGAAAAGATATGACCATGACAGGGAAGCATGGAAGAGCTTCACAGAAGTAACACTGAGCTGCATCTGGAAGGATGAAGGCAGGTTCCACGGGAGGAGGGATGCATCCCAGAAAAGTGGCATAGCAGGTGCAAGGGTGTGCCGGAGTGAGAAAGCATGGCAGGTTCTGTGTGGTCAGAATGTGAAGATCATGTGGCAGGAAATGGGGCTATTTGTTAGGCTAGAGCAGGCCAAATCCCTGAAAAGGGGGGTCCACCCTTAATTCTTATAAACCAAGGGAGTGCTTTGATTAGAAGGATCTCTCTAGCAACAGCAAGAGGATAGCTTTGAAAGGTGAAGGTTGGAGGGAGAGAGATGAGTTAGAAGGCTGTTGAAATCCTGAAGAAGACAGAGAATGAGGAGAGGTATATGGAAAGGGGGGCTGCTATCACCAGCAATCCACTGATGCAGTGGGTGTCCCCTAGGGGTAATGGCTGGGAGTTCACCCCCGCAGGCGTTTGGACCCTGCAGATTTTCAGAAGTCGCTCTGAAAGCCTCCTACACCTTGGAAAGCTTTTCATCATTCACCAAGCTGCCTCTCCCAGGGCCTTTCTTCTCCCTCCTCCCTTTTCTGTAATCTTCCACCAAGGCTTTTGATGTGAATCAAGGAAAAGAGATCAGCCTGTGTTAAACACATGAGACAAAGCAGTGGAAACAATGCTCGTGAAGGTCTGCCCTGAAGGGTGGTCTGGTTCCTCCCAGCTGTCAGCCTCTTTTTCCCCTCATGGCTTTTGGGCCCATCCCCTGGGTCTGACAATGCAGCACTGACACCTACAGGCAATGACCCCCCCCCCACCCCACCGCCAGCTTAGCCTAGATCCCTGAGTGTGACCTCCCCTATACTCCCACAGTAGCCACAAGGTAGGGCCCTAGATCCTGGTATTGTGCAACCCCTGTTGGCACTGACACCCCAGAGACTGGCTCTGCCCTTTGCTGAAGTATCTTATATTTCAGACCTTTCCACCCCCAGCATGAAGAGTTCTGTCCCACATGGGTCAGCATTTGCTTATTCCCTTGCCTGTCAGACTTCTCTGAATTTTCGACACTTGCCCAGCTCTGGGAGGGACGTGATCAATATCTCCTGAATGAACATTGGAGTGCCTATCTTGCTCTGCAAAGCAGAACAAAGCGGGGAGGAGATTCGGGCCAGAAAGCAGGGTTTGAGGCCTGGCATCGCAAAGATCTGCTCATCCAAGGACCCTCTTCCCCTGGCCTGTAAACCCATGCTCTGCAAAGTCCCCTCTCACCCCTCACTTCTGCAAGGCCAGCCCCCATCTGATAAACTAATTTGAGTCCAGCTGGTATTGCCTTAATGTGTTTCCCAGATAACACACTTCAGTTTAACAGGGGTCCTCCAATCTTTCAGCCAAAGCGGTGACTAATGGGGAGAGCTCAGACGCGGTGGGGAACGCCTGACATAATGGGGCTCTCTAGACTGCCCCAATGTGGGATGATGTCTTTCCACCCACACGAGGCTGATCATGGGGAAAGTCAGCCTTTCCGTGATCCGAGCATGACAAAGGGAAGAGCAGAAGCTGTGTGCCACCCCAGTAGGTACAAATAAGCGAGATAGCTAACATAGGGAGTCTGTTACTCCCCCGCAACCCCCCCCCCTCCCCGTGACAGGGCTTGACCAGTAAAACCACAGAAGAGTTTAGCATCACTTGTCAAATGAAAACACCAGCCATATTAGCCGCTACTTATTAAGCATAATACAGGGCATCTTTCACTCATGCATCACAGCAATGCTAAGAAAATTTTCCCCATTTTGCAGTTACAGACTCAGAGAGGGACAGTGCTTGGCTATATTCAACCAGCTCAGAAACCACCAAACAGAAGTGTCGCTCAGGCCACCTGCCTAACCCCCTCTCTCTGCAGTGGCCGTCTTACTGTTATACTACATGTAGGAAATGAAACCCCAGAAATGCCATCCCTGGGAGCAGTTTTGCAAATGACTTTAAGACTTACTTTAAATCTCCTTCAACTCTGGGAGGGCCCAGAGGTCTTGGAGGTGGAGGAAGAAGATGAAGGCCTGAGCACAGGACGTGCCATCTCCCCTCCACCAGCCTCGGAGGGGAGTGAGCCCCCCGCCGAAAGGTCAGCCTGCGAACACTGGGGTCTCCAGGGGGACCAAGGCCATTGGAGGGTTTGAAAGTAAGATGTATGGCTTTCGGCAGGGCAGACACAATGTCACACTGACAAGCCCACAAATGAGTGAATGCGCCTCTGAAAAGGGCTGGGCTGGGCCAGCAAAGGATTTCTGTCCCTCCCCTGCCCCTTGTCTTTATTTCTGAGATAAACAATTATGTAAAGGCATCTCCTAGTGCACATACTGAAGGCCACTGCTTTTAGCATGTTCCCTGAACAGGGTTTCATTTGTTATTTCTTGGTTCCCACACCATTTACCTTCTTCCTTCCAATGACAGGGGTCAGGTGGTGGTACAGAGTTTCTGGGTAGAGCAGTGCGTCCCGTGGGCCCTCCCAATGTCCCTGTGGGCCACTCTCTCTCCTGGACTGGGCCACCACAGTCACACCCCACACCTTCGCCAAGGCTGTTCCCTCAGCATGGAGTACCTTTCCTTCCATTCTCTGCCAGACAATCACCTGTTGATCTTTGGGCCCAGAGTAAAATTAACGGTGCTGATGAACTTCTCTTAGAGTCTCCCTCCCCCTATCCACCCCGATCCAAACTTTCTATACCCTCCTCTGTGGTCCCCGGTACTTTGTTTCCATCTTCTCAGTGGCCCAGTCCACCTCCTCTCCCAGCTGCGGGTAAACACATCTCATTTGCTGTTATGGGTGTTAGTATTGATGATAATATTACTAGCACTGGCTTATAAGTTGCTTAGGGACAGGTGCTCTGCATTGCTCCTCTTTGCACACCCAGAATAATGCTTGGCTAACGCTGGCATCATTAAACAGAATTAACACAGTCCGAATGCTGGGACCATAGGGGGTTTCAAGATCATGCAGCCCCTCGCTCATTTTCCAGACAAATCCCGGTCCCCTGTACAGAGCTGCTTCTTCCACTGCACTGCGCAAAATGCACTGAAAATAAACCCAACTTGCTAGACTAAAGATTCACTTGTCTCCTGGGAATTGGGATACTTGACATTTCCTTTTAAATATGACCAGAAGGAGAGCTTTGGGGAGAGTGAGGATTATGTCTTACGTCTCTTCCCCCCACCCCCCTCCACCAAACACTGCCAAACACGGAAGGGGCTTAGGGTAAAAAAATGAGTTTCAGGATGAATGAATGAAGAATGAAAGACTGACTTTAAAACTCCTGGGCAAGAGATTTTAGACTTACAGGAGGCCGTCAAACTGGTCCCAAGCAATCCAGGACACATCTCCAAAGAGCAGGTTTGCTTTTCCTTCAACTGGGAGGGTTGCCAGGTGCCCCTGGTATTTATTTGTTCCCTTCAACATCCCAGGCTTGGGGGCTCCTCCTCCAGACCCTTCTCCTCCCACCACCTCAATGAGGCAGATAAGGGTTGGAATTGTGCAATCATTGGGTGACCTCTGACCCCCTTTGAAGAGCCTCCATGCTTCCAGTCCCCCCTCTGCACTCCTCCCCCCAACCTCTAAGGGCCTGCTCCCCCAGCTCTGACCCCATGAGGTGTCAGGGGGTGGGGACCTGCAGACTTTTTTTGGAAGTGGCTTAAAAGACTTATTTTAGGCTTATCTAGCCCCATTCAGTTGGGCCAGGGGTTCATGTAAGGTGAAATACAATTGTTTAGGGCAAAACCAAAACGTTTTTAAAAATTCTACCACAGGACTGTGGGCACAGAAATATAGACAGCTATTGTTGGAACACTTAGAAAAGTTAAATGGTTCCTAATTTGTGTCCTCTGTTCTGGTTTTGCGTCTGAATGATTCAGAGAAACAATTTGGAACGGAGTTGCCCTCAGACTCTCACTGGGTTGTGTTGGTTTGTTGAGCTTCGCTTTGTTTTGTTTTCAGTGGTTGTGGTTTGATGGAAGGGAGCATGGTGTAGTTCTGTTTATTTGATTTTCCCTGTGGGACCAGCCCTTTCATTGTGGGCCAGTTCTGGTCACCAGGGATTAAGGTTAGCAATTTAAAAGGCAGCGACTTTCCCAAGGGGCTGTGGGCTACACCGCCTGGGAACCATTCAGAAACTGCACACCTCTCTAACAAGCTTGCTATGAGGAATGCAGTTGCTTTTCTCATCGCAATGTTAAGTGATTGAGCAATTAAAAGAACACAAATACCCTCGAAGTGGGTAAAAAGATTATTCCCCAATGGGATCTTTAGAGACTTTTCCTTTGGAACAAAAGCAGTTGGTAAACTGATTCCACTTTTGTTAGGCATCCTGGCCCTCACAGGAGATTGCTTTACACACACACACACACACACACACACACACACACACACACACACACACAGTAGTGTATGCAATGTACTCTGAGGGCCTCCTTCTCCCAGTCCAGGAGGTGTCCGTGCTCAGTGCTATTGGGATGAGGATGGGGCTGGCACTCTGGGTTCAGTGAACAGGGAGTGGGATGAGGGGAAACAGGAGGAAACAGATGTCTGAGATGCACCAGCCGAGACAGTGTGTGTACACAATCACCCTCTATTCCAAAGTCAAGAGATGACAAGCTGGGGAATCCCAGAATGAGGGTGCCATTGTTTAGTAAAGGAAAACTCCCAACACTGCTAATGACTCCCTTTTGGCTTCTGTGCAGGCCCATGGGATGACACTGGTCGTCCTGACCGCTCCTGAGGATGAAATAGCCTGGGCAGTTCTGGGTGTTTCTCAGAGCCTGGAGCCCAAGTCCCGGGGAGGCTCTCCAGCACCAGCCCCACCCACAGCCTCCTCACACATGATGTCCATGTGTGACTGTCATGCTGCAGTCACACATGGACATCAGGAACTCATAATGACCTTGCATTATGTTTGTCAAAACACTCTCCATCACTTACCCAGGTAGTTATCCTTCAAACTAGTCTATGAGCTATAAGCTGGGTGGCTGGCATGCTCCCATTTTTCTAAGGAGGACCCTGAGGCTCAGAGAAGTTAAGTGAGCTATTCAAAGCACAGCTGCTTCATGAGAGGGCCAAAGCTAGATATTATCCAAATACTCTCTCCTTGGTTTCTCAAGACAAGTGGACTTTATATGTTATTATTAGTAGTAACAAATATAATAGCACAAACAATAATACTTTCATAAATAAATCTACAATGCTCTAAAGGCACCATTCTGAGACTTCTGCATGGAATATCTCATTGAATCGTCATATTAACCTTATGATATAGGTTTGAGAATTATATGTTATAAAGGGAGGTGGGGGGAAACAGGCATAGAAAAATCAAATAACTTGCTCAAGGTCATTGAGCTAGTAAGTGGTATCACTAGGATTTAAACTCTGCTTAGCTACAGAATCTACATTTTTAAAAAATGCTTTTATTGATTTTTATAGAGAGAGGAAAGGAGAGGGACAGAAATATGGATGAGAGAAACTTCTTTCGTCAGCTGCTTCCTGCATGCCCACTACTAAGGATCAAGCAACCTGGGCATGTGCCCTGACCCGGAATCAAACCAGTGACCTCTTGGTTCTTGGGTCGATGCTCAACCACTGAGCCTCACTGGTCTGGCCAGAATAAACATTTTTAACCTGTGCTGTTCTCTCTCTCTCTCTCTCTCCCTCTCTCTCATTCTCTCTCTCTGTGGGTGTGTATGATAACATCATAATCATAATGTGAGCCTAAGATCAATAAATTACATAAATGCACTCCACCAAAAGGCTTTTGACAAATAATAGGTGCCATTCCCACTTAGTGGGTGTTATTTTTTTTGCTTATTTTTGTTTTTGCTTGCTTTTAATAATTGCTGCTACTACAAAAATTCCATCAAATGCACCAAATTCTTTCTCAGATCATGAAATCACAGATAATTTTTTATTTTGTATTTTTTTTTATTGATTTCAGAGAAAAGAGAGGGAGAGAGTAGTAGAAACATCAATGATGAGAGCAAATCATTGATCAGCTGCCTCCTGCAAGACCCACACTGGGGATCAAGCCTGCAGCCTGCACATGTGCCCTTGACCAGAATCGAACCTGGGACCCTTAAGTCCACAGGCCGATGCTCTATCCACTGAGCCAAACCAGCTAGGGCCATAGATAATGTTTTAAATAGCTCTGTGATCTGGGGCAAATCATAAACCTTTCTGTATCTCAGACTTCTTTTCTGTAAAATGGGTATGATCATATCTCTGAGGATATTTTGAAAATCAAGTGAGATACTATATATGAAGGCAATTGGACAATAGTAAATTCCTAGAACTAGTTTCCCAAAATTAATTGATGGGAAACAAATTTTAGTATGTTCAACATTACACATATGTTTGAACTATAGGACTCCTGGGAAAATCTTGGAGAATTACTTGGAAACAGAGTACTGCTTCCCAAATTTATTTGACTACAGAACCCTTTGGGTGGAGCATTTCGTAAGCTACTACTCTAAGGAGCCCACTTGAGGATATGTCTCCCATAAGGTAGAATCTGGTATGGATTTTCCCAGAGGATTCCCCCTTTTCTTTCTTTCGTTGTTGTTGTTGTTGTTAATCCTCACCTGAGAATATTTTTCCATTGATTTTTAGAGAGAGTGGAAGGGAGGGGGGAGAGACAGAGAGAGAGGAACATTGATGTAAGAGAGACACATTGATTGGTTGCCTTCCACATGCACCCTGACCATGGCCACGGATGGAGCCTGTAACCGAGGTACATGCTCTTAACCGGAATCAAACCCAGGACCCTTCAGTCTGCAGGCCAACACTATCCGCTGAGCCAAACCAGCTAGGAACAGAGTATCCCCCTTTTCAGCAATGTTTAGAGTAGCCCAAGGTCATCTGAAATCACCCCTAGATTTTCTCACTTAACTTTGAGACTCTTCTACAGGAGACATAAGCCTGTACTTCCATCATTATAACTGTCAGTCGAGGCACCACAGGACATAAAAAGACTGAGGGGCTCTGGGGCTCCAACAGTAATGTGACAAGAGCCTTAATATTACCTCACTCTGTGTGTCCTACACACAAGCTGGCTCCTATGAGGGAGGCTCCTATAGAGTCACACCAAAAGCCAGTCACTCAGAATGTGTGGCTGGCCCCAGAGAGAAGACTAAGATTGTAAGGATGGCCCTATTGCTGATGGATCCCCATCCTTCCAGCATGGAGCCACTGGGTAAGGAGTGACAATGGGATTGCCCCTGCACATGGAGCCCAACTGGAGGAGAATGCGTACCCTTCTCTGCCCGGGCACCACTATCCTATGGAGGGGGACAAGGGGTGCCTGAAACACCCATCCTTTACTATGATAATGAAAATTGCTAATATTTGAATATTTGCATACTTAACTTATCCCAGACACTGTCTAAGCTCTTTATATAAATCATCACATCATCAATTTCAATTCTCACAATACCCTTTTAAAATAGTACCATTACCATTTTACAGAACAGGTAACGAAAGCACAGAGGTGTTAGGTACACTGCCAGTCATCACACAGCTCACAAGTGGGGCAGCTGGGATTCTAACATGGATTTGTCTGAATCTATAGCCTTGGACTTAGGTGTTCTAGAGCAGTGGTTCTCAAAGCGTGGTCCTTGGAACAACATCATCACTAATACCTGAGAACTTGTTAGATGTGCAAAATCACAGACACCACCCCAGACTTACTGAATGAGAAACTCCGGCAGGTCCCACTAGTCTGCGTTTTTACAAGCCCTGCAGCTCATGCTGATGCCAACTAAAGACTGAGAACCACTGCCCTGGGGGCAAAAGCTTTGTACACAGATGTTATCTGAGAAAAGTAACACAGTCAGCCCCAGCATAAGAAATCTGGCCCATTGTCTACTAGTATCACCCAGCAACCAGCAGACACAGAGGGTAGTTATTCTGGAAAGAAGGAATAACAGTGAGGTCTGGTGGTCCCAGGGCATTAGGACCACAACAGAACAGGGAGGGCAATCTGAGGTCCAGCGTGGGGGTGGGGAGAGGTCAGCATGGCCCAGGCCTGCATTGAATCCGCCACGCCATTTCCACCCCCTTCCATCCCATTCCCCACCCTCCTTCTTCACACAACCACAGACTCTCGGGGCTGTGCAGGCCATAGTGAGCCCCAAGTTCTCTTCCTTCCAGGCACAGGTCCCCACCTGAGCAATGCCCCAGTCAAGAGGGTCACCCGATCTGTTTGATGGCCAGCTTATTGTCCCCAAGGCAGTCTTTCCCTTCTAAAAGCTTCAGGCTGTTTCACTGCATTTCTGTGAGTTCTCAGTTTCCTTACACCATCCCCTGCCATTCCTCCCCCCACCTCCTGGAAGCCTCAGTGAGCCAGTCCTTCAGATACTTGCCAGTGCCCAGGCTTCTCTTGTTTAGGGCAAAAGCCACAGTTCTTTCAATAATTCCTCTTCTACCTGTTTTCATATCTTTTTGCCAACAGGGACCATCTGAAAAGGCTCCTGAGATATCCTCAGAGAGGGGCACCCCGGAGCCCTTTCAAACTCACCAAACTCCACTTAAGGGGGTAATATTACGCAGGCCACGCCGAGCGAACAGGCCTGGGCTGCAGGCCCAAGTGCTGCCCTGAAGAAGGGGCGGTCAGGAGGGAGTGCCCGCTGCTGTTCCTCTTCTTCCGGATGCAAAGATGGAAAACGACAGCCTGCCCTTCCCAGACTGCCTCCCTGCCTCTGCTTCCTCAAGGAAATGTTTTCCCAAGACCCACTCAACTGCTGCGAGGGCGGGCCGTCCTGGAGAGAAATGTTCCACCTCACGTGCCTGCTCTCCACAGTGTGCAGGAGCTCTTACTCCTGGCCTCTCTCTGCTTCCCCAATTGGTGGGGGGTCATCGTCCCCATGGGAACCGCTGGCTCTTGGACTTGGTGAAGAGCAGGCAGAGTCAAGGCCCCGCAGCCCCTCTGCAGTCAGCGGGGACTGAACCTGTCTGCAGGGGAGAGAGAGTGGCGAGTCTGTTTGCCGAGTGTGTGTGACCTGGGTCAAGTTATTTCACTTCTTTGGGCCCTACAACATCATCTGCTCATGGGGATTATGAGAGTGCCTCTCTCGCTAGGTTGCTCCGAGGCCCACGTGAGACCCACATACAAGCACTGGTCATGGCATCTGGCACACGGGCAGTGCTCACGCATGCTTATTGTTCCTGTCGGTATCACTGTTTTATACGAGTTGATTAGGGATCAAGTTACACATAACGAGAGGCTTTTTAACTCTGCAAATACTTCCTTTATTCTGTCATTTGGTCCTAATAACCCAATGAGAGGAAAAAGTCAAGATTTCCCACTAGCATTGTACAAGTGAAAACACTAAAGCAGGAAAGGTCAGGTGACCGGTCCAAAGTCACACAGCTGACCCACTGTCCGATCCCAGATCACCCGAGTGCCTGCCTTGGGCTCCTGGAGCGAGGCTCCAAGGACCATTTGATTGATGCTATCACTGTATTTTTCCCTCATGTTAGATAGCTGTCTCATTTTCTAAACTCAAGAGCTAGACTCATGATCTTGGACATAATATTCCCCAATCTGAAGTGTACAGGCTCCCCTGTTGCGTACCTACCAGTTTCTATTCTAAGTGGCATTCAATGAAGAGATTCCTTTAGCCTTTCACTCCCTGACCTGGCTCCTGAGTCTGGGCTGATCCAGTCCCTGCTGGTGTATGAGTCAGTTTACAACTAGGCTCACTGCCCAATCCAAGGCTCACTGTCTGACCCGGAGCCAGAACTCGTGGGTATATGGTGCTAAGTCCTCCTGGAGTCCTCCACAGGACCCCCCCACCTTTCAGCCCACCTCCAAGTAGCCTCCTACAATGGCCCCAAGAAAGGGCTCAGCCTGTCTTGCAAGGACCCAGATCCAAGTCCATTTATCCCGAGGCTTCTGGAGCAAGACAGGGTGGGAGGAGGACATACCTGACTGCTCCGGATGCACCCCTCTAGCTTGCCATTCCCAAGAGGCCTGAAGACTCAGATTCTGGGGGATTTGTCCCTGGGGCTGGGAGTCACAGTGGCTCCAGAAATACCAGATTTTTCCATCCTATCCCCTCTAGGCCTGATAAGCATTCTCCCTTCAACGTCTGCACTAACTGGTTTGCAGGCTGGCTTGGCTTGCGTTCCTGGGAAGGACACTTTATCTCAGTGTTCTTCCTCTGGCTCTGAGAGATGCTTCTCTCTCCCCAAGAGACATCAGGCATTGGCTCTGCTGAGCACTTATCATCCAGGGATGCTCTAGTGACATCAGCTTCCTGAGAGCTGGACAGTTCCCTTCACTTCAAAGCCTGGCTTTGGCCCTCCTCCCACCACTCTTCTCCACCCCCATTTTCTCCCCCGGATTCATCCTTCAGACCCGACAGCACATGGAAGTGGATTCTCACAGTCATCACTGTCACCCAGAGCACAGCTTGGCGCCTTCATCCAATCCCTCTTTATGAGACAGAACCAATAGGGCTGAGCATTTAAAAATAGGGCCACCTTGTTGCAAATGAGTGATACTGCAGGGGTTGAAAGCTATCTAGCTACAGGGTAGAACAGTTCTTACATTCATTAATTTATGCAACAAATATTTTTTGAATGACCGCTAAGTATCAGATTCTTTTCTGAATGCTGGGGAGAGAGAGAGAGCTGAACAAACAGACAAAACCTGCCACCATGGAGCTTACATTCTAGGGCAGCAGAACTGACAAACAAAGATATAATCCAAACCACAGAAAGAAGTACAGCCAGGTGAGGGCAGAGTGTGCCTTGGAGGGAGGGGACAAGCACTCTAGAGGGACTGATGGGAGAGGCTCCTCCAAGGAGGCAGCAGCAAGCAGAGACTCAAACAAAGAAGGAAGAGAGCCAGGAAACAGACCGGAGGGAACAGTGTTAGGACAGAGGGACAGGAGTGCACAGGCCCTGAGCAGAAGGTGGCCAGTGTGCTCAAGGACAGCAAGAAGGCCCCTGAGGCTAGAGCAGAGTGGGCAAGATGGGTGGGAGTGGGGGTGAGAGATGGGCTGGAGAGAGAGGTCAAGGCCAGCTCTTGTAGAGCGAGGATGGGCAAACTCCAGCCCTGCCTGTCTTTGTAAGCCCATGAGCAAGAACAGTTATTACATTTTTAAAGGGTTAGAAGGAGGAGGAAACGGGGATAGAGATAGAAACAGAGACAAAGATAAAAGCAAAGAAGGAGAAGAAGGTGACGGACTCCTATGTGGCCCACCAAGCCTAAAACTGTTACAGAAGAAGCTTGCTTATCCCCTAGTAGAGAGATCTGAACGAAGGCCAGTAAGCCATTTGGGTTCTATTCTCAGTATTACAGGAAGCCGAGGAGGGTGAGGTAAGTTCTGAGCAAGGAAGTGGCCTGACCTGGGGCACACTTGTCCTCTATTACTCTGGCTCCACGGGGAAATGGGTGTAGGGTCCAGGGAGGCGCCGGGAGGTGAGCTGGCGCTATTACATTCACACGGGTTTGAGGATGGTGGATGGGTCTGGGATGGTGGACATGCTGTGGTGAAAAGAGACTGATTGTGAGACACGTCAGCTGAGTTGTCAAGTGGAATGTGGGATGCGAAGCAAAGGGAGGAAGGAGGGACCCTAAGGCTTTCTGCTTAAACAAGTGGGTGAATATGGATGCCACTTATGGAAATGCAAGAGACTACAGGGGAAGCAGATGGCGAGATGGTTTAAGAAATCAAAAGTTCTGGTTTGGCTACGATCAGTTTGCTTAATTAAATATCAAAGTGAAGATATGTCTATACACATATATGCAAAATGCACACACATGTAATGTAAAGGATGGTGATGTCACTGATCCTATTTGAAAAAAAAAGAAAGAAAAAAGAACAAGTTAAAGACTCACTCTTACAAGTGAAGTATTTGATATTCATTCCCACAACAATCTACAAGGAAATATTTCTCCATTGGTCTCTCCCATTTTACTGATGAGAAAACTGAGGCTTAAAGAGGTTGAGCAGTTTACCCAAAGTTATCTATGAGGCTGGATAGTGGTAGAGCTTGGACACAAAGCCAGCAGTTCAAGTTCTCAACCCTACATCTACTAAACTGAACAACACATCCGTGTCTACTCGGGAAAGCACCCCTGCTTTCTTACTGCTTGTGTTCAGGCATTTTTATTTGGAAAACATAGTGGACAATTAAGTTCTTGAGCTGATTCTACAGATCAGAGACAATAAAATATCCTTGTTTTCCACCTCTAAATTTTGTAAAATTGAATAAACACATTTTAATGATAACATTCTTTCTTATACAGCACTTTTTACATTTGAAAGTACTATTTGCTTATTAATTAAAATTAAAATATGGAAAAACAGAAGGGGGAAGATTAGTAGTATTTCCAACCCTTAAACACAGCCACGATTCATATTCTGCGACTTTGAAAAGGCTACACTTGACCTGCTGTATCAAGAGCAACAACTAGTTTCTGAGGTTCAGAACTATGGGATCCGAAAGTGAAGAGGACCCCAAAGGAACCAATAAACCTTCGGCAGAGGAGCCAGGTGATTATAAAAATGACTGACACTTATTAAAACCACACGCAGCTGTGTGTCAAGTGTGCTAAGTGCTTTAACTGCGTGACCTTATTTAATTCTCACACCCATTCTACAGTTTTCATCACTCCCGGCCAGCAGAACCGACACTCCACCCAGGGGCCATGAGCCCCAGAGCATCTGCAGTCTCACATCACTCTATGTCTAGAGAACAATTAGGACCCACCAGAGGCTGGGGGATACGCAAATAAATATTTCTTGAACAAATAAATCAAAACTAAGTCATCTGATAAATTCAGAACAAAGTAAAGGAGAGGAAGACAGAATGAACTGGGGCAACTTAGGAATGACTCATTCATTCAGTCAACAAGTACTTATTGAGCATGTACTAAGTGCCAAGCAGGAGTAGACACTGGGGACCAGTGGTGAACATGACAGAGTACAACCCTGGCCTTCCAGTGCTCACCTTTTAGTGGATGGATCACCATGGGAGGCTAAAGCCCAGGAGATGCTCAGCGTGGCTTCTCCTTAGGCCCCAGAGGTCTGCCTTATTTCACTCTGGTGCACATGATCACCCTGTGCCAACGAACCTGTTCTAAAAAGTGAAGAACTTCAGGAATAAATAATAATAATAATAATAACCTAATTACAAAGCACTTCTATTTTACTAGAGGCCCAGTGAACGAAATTTGTGCCTGGGTAGGATCCTTAGCAGCTGCTGACCAGGACCCCCCTTCTTTGGCTGCCAGCTGCCGGCCAGGGCCTTCCTTCATTCCGCACTGCCCTCTGGTGGTCAGCGCACATCATAGCGAACATTCAAACTCCTGGTCAGTCAAACTCCCGAGGGGACACTTGGCATATTAGAATTTTATATATATAGATTCTTTAGACTGAACATTATCTAACTTGTGCTTCCTTGTCACCTCTTATTAGCTTATTTCTGTTCAGTTTCCAATCAGACCCACTAACTGGAATTTTTAACCGGAGGCTATGCCCCTTCAGGGATCCCCATGGGTGGGAAAATGTTACATGAATATGCATTTTGCAGATGGAGAAGGGGCACAGAGTGGGGAAAGGGTCCATTGCTTTTGTCGGATTTTCAAAAGGGTATGTAACCTCAGAAAAGCAAAAATCCATGGCTGTAATCTTTTTCCACTCCAGGGATATTTCCCACAGTCTGTGAATGTTGACTCTTTTTCCCCTGTAACAGTCGCTCGTAGAGCTGAGACTGAGTGGCATTTGGGGTTTGCTTTCAGGAACGATGCGAGTACGGCATTGGTATTTTTCCAGGCACGGCATAAAACGGAGCTTAATTCATTCACTTCCACATTGACACAAGGGGAAATGTTCCAGTTCCTCGGCTGCTGAGAAAGGCAATGTCCCCCTCCAGGCTTCACACAACCCTCTTTCACTTGATTATTATTTGAGTCTCACCCCTGGCCCCGACTCCACACCGTGGGTCTATACCATTTCCCTGAGTACACACAGTCTTCGACTCCTTAGAGCCCAAGAAAATAACACTGTTCTGATAGTCCGAGGCAAGAACAGACTTCCTAAGCAGGTTGTTCATCTGCCAGAATTCCTGCTCACTCTGCTTACTCTTGAACTCCAGATATCAATCACCGTCTCTATAGAGTAGAGAAATGGAACAGAAAATACAGACGGTCTCCTGTGTTTCCTTTTTGTTGAAAGCAAGTAGCACATTCAAGTGGAACATTTAAGAGTCAAGGTCGTTGTGAGCACTCATTGCTTCCACGCATACATATCAAGTGTCTACTGTGCTCCAGACACTTTCCGAGGGCTGAGGACACAGTAATAAGCAAGACAGCCGTAGTTCCTGCCTCTGGAGCTCATGGACTAGTGCAGCAAGGACACGTCATGGTGGCTTCCTCTCAGGCCCCAGAGGTCTGCCTTATTTCACCAACCTGTTCTAAAAAGTGGAGAACTCCAGGAATGAAAAAACTCATTACAAAGCACTTCTATTTTATTCTTTAATCCTCACCCCAGGATATTTTTTCCCATTGATTTTCAGACAGAATGAAAGGGAGGGAGGAGGGGGGAGAGAAAGAAACATCGATATCAGAGAGACACGCCGACTGGTTGCCTCCTGCACAAGCCCTACCCCAGGCTGGGGATCGAACCTTCAACAGAGGTATGTGCCTTTGACTGGGAATCAAACACAAGACCCTTCAGTCCATAGGCTGACGCTCCAACCACTGAGCAAAACCAGCCAGGGCTCCATTTTATTCTTTAGACCGAACATAGTCTAACGGGTGCTTCCTTGTCATCTCTTATTAGCTTATTTCTGCTCAATTGTTCTGAGAGGTATGAAAAAAATATGAAGCAGTATTGGGAAATAAAAATCCCTTTATAGTACTATAGTGTTGAAGAATGAGAAATATATCAGCTATGGTAAATTAACAGCTGTGTTGAGACCTGAGTAGAAGTTTCCAAGGCCAAGGTACATGGAAAGAGAACAGATTGGGAGCCACTGAGGATGTGCAAAGGCCCTGGGGTCACAACTAGTTCAGAACATAGGAGGAACTGGAAAAAAAAAAGCCTGGGTAGCCAGAGCATAGAAAGTGAAAACACAAATGGCTAAGAACAAGGCGAGAAAAGAAATAGGGGGTCTGTCTATCTAGATACAGCTTTATACGTCATTGTAGGGATTTGGGTCCTTATCCTGAGAGCAATGGGGAATCATGGAAAAGCACTGAGAGGCTTTGTGAGACATGATCAGATTTGAGGTTTAAAAGATTATTCTGAACACAGTGTGAGGAATGGACCAGAGATGAGCAGGTCATGTGGGAGAAATCTGGTTCAGAGCTTCTTCAGTAGACCTGGGGAGAGATGCTGGTAGCTTTGACCAGGGTGAAGGTAAGGGACATGAAGAGAAGTAGACTCCCCTAGAGAAAACAGGAAGATAACAGAGCTTGACAAGGAGATAACAAACAGAGTTTGATGTGGAGGTGAGAAGGAGGGTAGCATTAGTGCTCTAATCAGTTATTTCTGCTTGTCTCCAAAGCAGTTCTAGACACGCCTTCCTACCCTACGTCCAGGAGATGACCATCTGAACCAGCTGGGGTTAGAGAACGTCAGGTATGAAGCTGAAAGGAGTCACTAATTCAGAGGCTCCAGTGACAACAGCCATTGCTGTTCATTGAATGAGCCAAGGCTGTCCCCACCCGGAGTCTTTGAGTTGGCAATACCGCTGCCCGGCTCAGGCACCCACCCCTGCTCTTCATGTGGCTCGTGCTGCCTCCTCAGAGCAATCTTCATTAAGCTCCTCATCTAACGCCGCCCCCAGCCATTCTCAAACACATCACCCCCTTTGCTTTCTTCATAGCACCTGCCAGTCTCTGAAATAAATGTATGAATGCATTTGTTTACTGATGTTTTATCTGCAGTATCTTCCCACAAGAAGGTAAATTCCATGACAACAGACACCTTGCTATTCTTATTTCACAAGAAAACAGTGCCTGGTGTATAGTAGACACTCAATAAAAAGATAAATGAATAAATGACTCCCCAAAGACCGAATGCCCCCTGGACTTCCCTCACCTTGGGAAATCTGAATAGAGACACCAGCTTTGGCTCTGGGCTTTGATACAGATGGAGCAGCGCCCCCGGCTCAGTGTCTCCACAAGCCCTTCCAGACTCAGCCTCCATCTGAACACAGGGCTCAGGTGAGCAACAGGTTTCCAAGAAATAGTACTCCCAAGGGGGTTTCCTGTTCTCAACTCCCCAAAGCGGAAGAACCACAAGCACTGGCATGTTTCCAAACTCCACACCTTGGGGCACGAAGCAAACATGATAGGGTCCTGGGACGGAATTACTTATGTTCATACATGACCGGAAGAGCTCACGAGCAGACATTGCTTGTACTGCTGATTTGTTACTATTCTCCCCTTCCCCTAGTTTTCCCTATAGATCGCAGGGCCAAAGTCAACTGCACTGTAGTTCATAACTGGTTCTTTTTAACCCGGGATACTGGGCAGGATTTGGTTCCTTCTTGGAAAGGTCTCTCAATTCTTCTCCCTGAATCCTCCAATTTTATTTTGAAAAGATGCTGTTTTCATAACATGAACATGAGGACTGCATTCTGAGAGGGCAAAGAAACAGGATGTGGCCAGGCCCTTGCAGAACCCAACAAATAGACGAGTCAAAGCTTAGTCACCAGTGGACGGTCAGTTCTCAGAGCTTGTGAGTCAATAACTTCTGTGCATAGGTCTTTGATCTCTTCCAGGATCCTGCATGTCCCCAGGCCAGGAGGGAAGAGACTCATAACAGCACCGTCCAATGATGATTTCAGCTGAAGCCATCTGTGGTGCTGGTGGGATAAGATGAGCTGTCATAGCACAAATCTACTGCATTGCCCTGGGATGGGACAAAGGATGGGCCCTGGCACAGCTGGCTTAGGCTGGGTACCTCTCTCCAGCCTGTCTCCCCGAGGAGCCGTGCCTGGGCTCACACACTGGTAGATGTGCTGGGGCTGCTTGTGAAATGAAATACAAACAAAACTCTGTTCTAAAACTCTAATTCGCATACTGGAATTCTCACTTTATAGGGCAGTGATGGCAAACCTATGACACACGTGTCAGAGGTGACACGCGAATTCATTTTTTTGGTTGATTTTTCTTTGTTAAATGGCATTTAAATATATAAAATAAATATCAAAAATATAAATCTTTGTTCTACTATGGTTGCAAATATCAAAAAATTTCTGTATGTGACACGGCACCAGAGTTAAGTTAGGGTTTTAAAAATGCTGACATGCCAAGCTCAAAAGGTTCGCCATCACTGTTATAGGGAATGTTTTCCTCCTAGATATTACCTTTCAGGCAATGGAGACAAGTGAGAAGATCACAGACTTTTTATTGCCCGACCCCTCTACCCCACCCCCTGGGCGGGTGGAAGAGGATGAATAAAAGCAACTTGTTATGTTACGGAGGCCTGAGCTCAGGGCAACACTGGTAGACCATCTTGCCACCACTGTGCATTCTGTCACACTCTACATCACTGCTCATCTGTAACTTCTGCATCTGTACCCCCCGAATGGTAGCAGCAGGCACCCTATATTCAATACTCACTGTGTGGTGAGCACTTTATAGATACGATTTTATTCTGTCTGCTCCCATGAGGTAGGTAACCATTATTATCTACATTTTACAAAGCAGGAAACAGGAATCAGACACGTTTATGGACTTGCCCCAAAACACAGCCAGTCGGTACCCAAGGTGGGAACCAGCCCCTTCCCCGACCCCGGAAGCTCCTCTCTGCTCTGGGGCCAGACTCTGCAATCAGAGTCCATTTACCCTGCTTACCAAGTCAGGGAAAGTGTGGGTTTTTGTTTTTGTTTTCTTTTTCCCCAGGAAGATCTTCACCAACCATTGTTGTAACACTAAGTCAAAATAATACCCAAGCGTAGCCCCCTCTTATCCGTGAGAGTGCTGGACAGGTGTGTCTCTAAGGCGTCTTCCAGGTTCAGGGTGCTATGGTTTCTTTCTGACCAACTGCACAAGAGCTCCTTCTTCCTCTCAAGAGGAAGTTTATTAGGTTCATTCGCCAGCAATGCTCTGTAGATGGTGGGGTCCTGACAAAACCCCCACGTGGGCAATAAATTAAAGCCAGTCTCCTGGGCGCACGGGAGAGTGGGCAGATGAGGCCGCTCTGCCTCCCTGGGGAGGCCTTGACTCCCATCTTCGCAGCCTCGGGCCTGGTCACGGGGTGATTACCACGCCAATCCCTGGTGTACCAGATGGTGACGACCAGCCCCTGTGGGTGCGGAGGGCACCCCGAAGCCCCCAGGTCGCTGCCTGCTTTCCCTGCAGCAAAATGGGAGAGGGCTTCACAGGCTCCAAGCCTGAGCCCACCCGTCAAGGAGGCCACCCACCAGCACGCCCTGCCCTGCCCTGCCTGAGCCTTTCCTCCACCTTCATCCCTCACTAGACACCAATGTCACAGCCAATGACACAGCAGCACAGTCACCCCAGGAATCGGCCTCAGCCAGAATGGTCCCTGTCCCACACTGTCTCTTACAACAGTCACCCCCTTTTCACCACGGCCACTGTCTCCTGCCCCCCTACCCCCATGACCCTGTACCACCCTTCCTCGAACTGCCTGAGCTCCCCTCACTCTAGCTCCTCCCGCCCCTCTCTATTCCTCAGAGACCTCTGCTGTTCCCCACCTGAGAAAGCGCCTCCTCAGGCATTTCACACAACTGCCTCCTTTTTACCATTCAAATCGCAGCTCCCAGGGCCCCTTCTCCGAGAGGCCTTCCCTGATCACCTGTCACTCTGTCACTTCACCCGGTTTATTTCCTCCATCACCCTCACCATGATTTGAAATTATTGTGTTTATGTATTTCAACACCTGTCTCTCTGGCATTAAAATATAAATTATAGGAAAGCAGGAAACACCTTTCCCCCATCTTGTTCACTGTTGTGTTCCCAGAGCCTTGAACAGAATAGTAGATGCTCAATAAACAGTAGGTACTCAATAAATAGAATAATAGGTGCTCAAATAATCTAAACTTCATTTTTCATAAAGTTGAGGTGGTAATATTACATAAAAAGGCTGCTATGAGGATTACAGACAATATATATATATTGAGGCTTTGTCAAAGACTGAAGTTTTACATTATTATTATTGCATTGAGAGAGGTAGTGTAGACTGGGGAGTAAGTCTGCAAGCTCTGAAGTCTGAATATAGCCTTCACAACCAATGTGCTGTTAGAGCTTTAGCAAAATATTTAAATTCTTCTTTTTTTAAATATGTTTTTATTGATTTTGAGAGAAAGAGAGGAAGAGAGAGGAATATAGAGATAGAAACATTGATGAGAAACATTGATTGGCTGCCTTCTGCATGCCCATGAGGTAGGTATCCACAACCTGGGCGTGTGCCCTGACCAGGAATCCAACCAGTGACCTCTTGGTTCATGGATTGACACTCAACCACTGAGCCACACCGGCCAGGCAAATTACTTAAAATCTGTAAGCCACAGTTTCCTCATCTATGAAATAGAGATAACAACAGTGTCAACTCCTAGGGCTATTGCGCAGGTTAAATAAGACAACCCATGAAAAGCATTCAGAACAATGACTAACACATACCACACCTCCAATAAATGTAAACGATTACTGTGTTTACACATTTTTTTCATTATACCTTCCCATTACACACCACAGCCTACAAAGCACTTTTTCACAAATCCTCTCAGTTCATGCGTAACCCTCTAAGGGCCAGGAATTCCCCTCTTTATTTTATAGCTGAAAAAAACGAAGGTTCAGGGAGATCAAGCAGCTTACCTGAGATCACACAGCCAACAAGAAGCAGAGGCGGTAAACCCTCCGATTCAGGAATTCAGGCTCTCTCCTTGTCACCCAACCTACAGCCCCAGAATCTGAAGACATCGCGCTGGGCCAGTATGGAGACATCCTGCTGGGCTGCTTGACTATCCCTGTTCCAAATAAATAGAAGTCCTGGGCCTCCACGCACTCGCTGAAGCCAAGTGTGTCTCTCCAACAACCGCTCCCTTGGAGGCTGGTCAAGGGTTTGGCAAAACCACAAAGGCCGATGGAGCCTGTGGCTTCCGCCCCCTGAGCAGGCCCAGAGTTCCAGTGCTCTCCCAGCTTCAAAGCAACATCAAAATAGCCCAGTGTTTGCTGGAGGTGGGTCAGAGGGGGGCGCTGAGGTGGTCACCCAGGACTTTTTCACTGCTTCCAGCTGGTGCAGAGTGTTCGCTGGGCATCAGGGTCTTGCCCGTGGAGCAGCCTGGCCCAGAGCCCCTTTTAGACTGACCCTCTACCCTCCCTCAGCCCCTGGCCCCTGTCCTCGCCAGGACTTGGCAGCTCTTCCTACACCAGGGACAATTCAGGAAAGGGACTCTGGGCATGAGTCCGAGGCAGGGGCCAAGTGTAAATGACGTGAGGGGAGAGCAAACTGCGCTCACCAAAGAGAAACTGGTGCCCTGTCTGTCTTCTAGACTCCCAGCGGGAGCAGATTTGTTGTGACTAATGCATCAGGCTTTATATGCGGCGTACTGATCAGCCCAAGGAGCAATGGAGGCGAGTGCAGTTTCCAAAGTTTCCGAAAGGAAGAAAAGGCTGCTACCCTCAGAAAACACTGATGGAAGCCCATGCTGCTCCATTCCCTAATGGAGAAATGAGGACAGGGAGCTGTGGCCAGAGAGAAAGCACAGGGAACCAGTCAGAATTGAGGAGGCATTTCGGTTGGATCCTACTATCCTACTCCTAAAAGCCCTACATGTGGTTCCTTGACCAAAATTCAAATTCCTTGGCACTACCTTCATGAGCTGATCCAGTCCTGGGTTGAATGGTTTCTCCTCAAAAATTCATGTCCTCCTGGGGCCTCGGAATGTGACTTTATTTGGAAATGGGGTCTTTGCAGATGTGTTTAGTTAAGATGAGTTTGTAATGGATGAGGGTGCATCCTAAATCCAATGACTGGTGTTCTTGTAATTAGGCCACGTGAAGACTCATAGACACACAGCGAAGAACACTGCATGAAAATGACGACGAAGATTAAAGTAATGGGTCTACAGCCAAGCAATGTCAGGAATTGCCAGCAACCACCAGAAGGGAGGAGAGAGGCAAGAGGCATGAAATAGATTCTCCCTCAAACCCTCCGGAAGGAACCAACCCTGCTGGCATCTGGATTTTGGACCCTTATCCTCCAGAACTATGAGAGAATAAATTCCTATTGTTTTACACCACCCACTTAGAGTGTTTTTGTTTTTGTTTCTAATGGCAGCCCTAGAAAACTAATATACATCCCAATCTACATGTCTAGATCAAAATTACCCTCCTCACACTCCATGCATGGGAGGCGGCTCTTAACACATTTTTAAAACAGTGACAGAGTTCAGGTCTTATCTCTGCCATCCTAGCTGCTGTGTGACTTGGGCAAACCTCTCTTATTTTCAGTTGTCTAATCTATAAAATGAAGATAATAGAAGAGCTGTTGTGAGGGTCTGAATGAGAAAATATACATGTAACAAGAAAGAGAGGCTGTATCAACCACTAGAATTGCTCTTGGGGAGGTATTGCATTTGTTTGGAAATATAGCAAAATAAACCATTTGCAGGAGGGTACATCCCAAGGGCTAAGATCAAGAAAATGCTGGGGGCTGGAGAGCTGGTGATTAAGATTATGGATTTGTATTATGTAAGATGAATGGTAAAAGTTGGCTGATTAAGGGTGAGGAATATAAAGTCCACAGGATCCAGCCGGCCTGGCTCGGTGGTTGAGCATCTACCTATGAAAAAAGGAGGTCGCAGTTCAATTCCCAGTAGGGGCACATGCCTGAGTTGTAGGCTCCATCCCCAGTATGCGGTGTGTAGGAGGCAGCTGATCAATGATTCTCATTGCTGATGTTTCTAATTCTCTATCCCTCTCCCTTCCTCTTTGAAATCAATAAAAATATTTAAAAAAATAAAGTCCACAGGGATGAATCCAAGAGATAAAAAAAAAAGGGCCAGCAAGAGAGTGAGGGAAGGAGGAAGCAACACCTCCTCATACCATAGTGTGGCTAAGGGAGACTTTGGGGGGAAATGTCTAATGGATTATTTTCAGTTGTTTGTGATGAAGTATACAAGATAGGTAAGTTCATTCTCCCATCTCCCCTACAAAATATCCAGTGAAGTCCAACTTGGGTACCAACATCTTTATGATTATGGATTCTTTTTCTTTGCTCTTGGAGAGGTATTGAGTTTGAAGACTGGGTTGTCTTAGGGGTAAAAGTAAGAAGAGCCCACATAGACATGTGAGCTAGAAAACCAGAGACCTGGGGGACAACTGGTTTACCCTCATTACAAGTGGCCGCATATTGCAGGTACTTTATAAATTTTATACATAAATGTTTGCAACAGCCTCAGTCCTCACCTTCCTGACCATGTCTTATTCTTCTTAAGCTTATAATGACTTCCCTTCCACTACCTCTTCTTCAATATCTCAATCCTACCCATCCTTCAAGAATCAGCTGCCTCCCACGTGAAGGCCCTAGCCAAAAAGGGACTATCTTCCTTTTCCCAAGTTTGTGCAGTATGTGTTCCCATGTGACAAGGACTGTATTCTTTCTGGAGTTAGAGTTAGTAAAAAACAAGGCCAAAAAGTCATGCAGAGGCAGATAAGGGAAGATGAACTCAGAACAAAGACAAAGGCCCAGAAGGGAGTGGAGGAGGGGAGAGAAATTGGGAGGTGGGGGCACTGCAAAGCTAAAGGGCCAACTTCGTTCATGATCACTGTGTCTGGCTGGGTGAGAGGGACAGAGGGAAAAGGTGACCTCTCTAGCCGGCCCTTTTGTGGAGCTGAAATTCAAGCATTTCCCCTGACTCTTGAGTGTCACTCTGAAGCACAGTGAAAACAATTCGTATGCTGGTAATGTGGTTTCCTGGAAGCTCTCTACAACCACATGGGCACAAATGACCCAAACCTCCTCCTGCCAAGCTTTCTCCCAGCCCTCCCTCAAAGCAAATAGATACATCTACCAGGGCCTGGAATTGGCATTAACCTCAAAGGTAGGGCAGGTGAAAGGCTCAACCCACTTACAGGGCTCTGTATAGGAGACCAACATGGGCCTGGAGTGAAAAATAACTCCATTTACCTGTTCAATGAGAACAGGCAACAACCAGGGACAGCTCCCCACCTATCACCTGCCCTCGGCACCTGTCCTGGAGCCCAGGCTACTGAGCTGCTGAGAGCTGGAGATGCAGGAAAAAAAGTACATTCTTGCTGTTCTCTAGGAGGTCCTTGTGCAGCAGGAGACAAATAAGCAGGCAGGGTGTGTGACCAGCTGCAAACAGCCACCGTCCCCTCACCCAGGCTGGCCAGGCACCCTAGTGGGGACCCCTACCCTGAAGGATGTGTGACCAGCTGCAAACAGCCATCATCCCCTCACCCAGGCTAGCTAGGCACCCCAGTGGGGACCCCCACCCTGATCCAGGACACCCTTCAGGGCAAACCAGCTGGCACCCACCCATGCACCAGGCCTCTACCCTATATAGTAAAAGGGTAATATGCCTCCCAGCACCGGGATCAGCAGAGCCGCAAGGCCTCCCGGCACCGGGATCAGCGTGACAGGGGGCAGCGCCCAAACCCCCTGATCGCCCTGCGGCTCTGTGTGTGACAGGGTGGGGCACCCCAACCCCCTGATCGTCCCTGCTCTGTGTGTGACAGGGTGCGGCACCCCAACCCCCCCCCCCCGACACACACACACACACAGGCCCTGCTCTGTGTGTGACGGGGTAGAGCCATAACCTCGCCATGGTCTTAGGCGACCCCTGTGAAAGGGTTGTTCGACCCCCAAAGGGGTCAGGACCCACAGGTTGAGAACCACTGCTCTAAAGAGAAAGACTGAAAAGCAAATGCATGCGTGCTATGTAGGCCGGAGTGATAAGTACTACGAAAATAAACTGAAGGAAGTATGGAGACTGTGGAGCTGCTATTTAGATAGGTTAGTCAAGGAAGAGCCGACAAGAAAGAAGTGAGGGAACAAGCTCTGTGCTTATCTGTGGGAAAGCATTTCAGACTATAGGAACAGCAACAACAAAGGCCCTGAGTTGGGGATGTGATTGGAAAACGCAGAAACAGCAAGGAAGCCTACGGGGTTGGAGCCGAGTAAGGTCTGGGAAATGCTCTAGGGACATCCCTCTCCAGCAAACCAGGTGTGGCCCCCCATACCCTGCCACCATCCAATGAATCAGACCCAAGGAAGCTGCTTTCTCCTACCACCATCTCCAGCTAAGAAGGAATGAGTCATTGAAAACTTGACTTTAGTGACTAGCAGTATAGGGTGATGATTAGAAGCTCAGGCTTTATTGACTATATTGCCTATGCTATACTCTATACCTGAAACTAATATAATAATGTATATTAATTATGTCGTATTTTTAATTATATGACAACTGTAATTTTAAAACTTTAGAAATGATTTAAAAGAAAGCTCCGGCTTTGAAGGCATACACTTCTCGGTAAAAGTCCCAGCTCTGTTACATACCCGCTGTGTGCCCTTGGTCAAACTACCTAGGTTCCATGAAGAAGGAATCACTGAACATGGAATTAGGAGGAGACACATATGTCTGGCTCTCCAGAGCCAGTACCAGTGAGCTCTAGCAAACCATTGCCTCAGTTTTTTGTTTGTTTTTTCATCTATAAAATGAATTTCACCTCAAAAGTACTTGGTAAGAATGAGATGAGGCACCTATAAAAAGCACACAGCATAATGCATGATGCATAGTTGATACTCCATAATTGAGCACTGCAATTCTTATTCAGTAAGGATGTTGAATTTTGGCACTTGAATGTAGAAATTAATTTTCAGAGGACAGATGGCAAAGGGCCATCAGGAGGGCTATGGCCTTATGTGACTGTCTCTGCCTCTTGTGTGATTTTGGGCCAGTTGGTTTCCCTCTCTGGGCTTCAGTTACTCTACCTGAAGTGAGAAATATTAATAAAGTTCCTTCCAGATTGGACAGTCTGAAACTTCCTACTTTGGGGACTGTTCTAGAATACCATTAGAAAGAATGAGCTGTTGTGAGCTATCAAGGCAGTGGTAATGGTGGGATGGAAGTCACTAGATTCTCACCAATATTAAAAGCTACACAGAGGTGACAAATGTGTACAGAGTCTGGGACAGCAAGCCTGAGTGAGTTCTTCCCTGGCAAAGGTCTAAGAATTGTTTGAAAGGTTGAGGGAAGTGAGGAAACACACCTAAAAAAACCCCACCACATAAAACACCAAGACATATGGCAGGAGTGAGAGAGAAAGAGCTGTATGAGTGAATAGGTTCACGATTGATAGGTTTTCAGAAAATGTCTTTAGTAAACATTATAGAAAGGAAGGCTATTTAGAATTCAGAAAGGAGTCACTGGTGAAACTTTGGGTGAGATGAGCACACCAGAGGCAGGCAGGGAAATGAAGGCGAGAATAATGAGGCCTCTGACATGATCTTCACTAAGCACAGGCAAGGAAGAGAAGGAGAGAGAGACATTAGTCAGAGACCAAGTAATGCCAAACTCGGTGGAACTGAACACTGAATCTGCCAAGCTGAGTTCCTTGTGCCTCCAATGTCCTCATTAGAATCCCTTTGAAGTACAGCAGACTATAATTTCGGAGAGCCAAGAACAAAGCTCCATCCAGCCTTTGGCTCACATGGCCCATCAGTAGGGACCAAGTATCTGCCATGGCTCCTCTAAGCCACAGGCAAGAGGCAGGCAGCCATCCCTCCCCACCCACCACCTCCCGCAGACCACAGCCTGCACGGAAAGGTTTTGTGGACTTTGCACTTTCTTCCTAAAAGTCTCTGGACTGGCCTGCGTTCCTCTCTGGGGACAAACCTATCACGTCTGAATGCTGTGATCCCAGAAATTGCTTCCCTGGCTATTCCGGTTTGGAACTCCGATTTCCTCACAAATGAGTGGTCTTCTCAAGCAGCCTGAGAACCCACAGCTCTTCTAAATCGTGACAAGTAGGTGACTTAGCTGAATTTCCACCTCGATAATCCCTGTTCTAACACTTTGGGGTCAGATATTGTTCCCATAAGGAGCTTCACTTGGAGGCCTTAACATCCAGGGAAATGAAAGGGGAAGCGAGAGAATGTATTTCATTCCGACTGGAGCTCAAATCTAACAGGTGAGCTTAATTACTGGCGTCCTCCAGCTCCCAATCAACCAGCTTATGACCAAGAGAAGGAAGCTGTAATAAAATGTAATGACACTCTAGTCAAGCTTGACACTGAGCCGCAGCGGTGACTGGAGTGGTGAAGCAGATGCTGAAAGAGGGGAGGACAGACCTGTGACAGAGACGCGCCACCGACTCTCACATCTCGGTCTCATCATGAGTTCAGGCCCGTGGAGTCAAAGCTATTAAATGCCGAATTAAATGTGTCTCCAAATGATTGTCAACTATAGCCTTTAAGCTTCTTTAAAATAAACCAAGAAACGAATCAGTCATTGTCAAATGCTCAGTGTGATGTTGCCTCTAAAAATAAGGGTCCATCTGAAATTCTAAGAGCATCTTATGGTGATGCTTGCACAATCTGTTTGTAAAATGTAAAAGACTACTTACTGTAAGACCTCTGAACACCCCAGAAATGATGCTAGCTGAGAGTCACAATCTCTGGGTTTCAATACTGTCTTTGGCCAATTACCAGTCTTGCGGTTTGGTCAAAGTCTCCCCCATCTCTGCCTGTCAGTATCCTTGAGGATGCTCACTCACCTCTTTGTCTTTCAGCATCACGATCCACCTTGGAAGCCCGGCTGAGAGATGCCGTCATCCTCCCTCCAAGCCTGCTACCTCCTGGTCTGCACCTCGCTATAGAAGTAGTACTCTACTCCCTAGGGAGTGTTAAAACCACCATCACATTGCTGCCACGAACCCCCGAATGAAGCATTTTACCAACATCATTGCATTTAATATTCACAATAGTGTTCATTCACTTAGCAAGTATTTATTCAGCACTTCCTCTGGGCCAGGCACCATGCTAGGTGCCCGGAATAAGGTGGACAATGAGGCAGACACAGCCCTCCTCCCAAGGAGCGCATGGTGTATAATTTTCATTCTATCCGATGCACAGGTGAGGAAATGAGACTCAGCAAAGGCAAAATAGTGGAAGCAGCAGAGGTGGGATTCAAACTCCAGATACATTTCTTTTTCCTTCTCCCAGACTCCCGGAAGGAGGTGGATCCACATCTCTGTGTCTTACCATCCTTCTCACAGATGCTAAATAACTAAGGCTGGCTTCGCTGAACTCTACAATCCTTGGTCACCTGAAGATGTGGGTCAGGAGGTCTGCCTCACTGTCTCCTGGCGCTGATGGGAAGGGCGCATGCAGGCACCCGTAGGGCCTCTGACCAAGTTGAGGGAACCATATTCAATCGGAGGCGTTTTGCTCCTCAGGAAATAGTCTTGATGGCTCTGCCTTAGGCATCAGAGCTTTCACCACAAAACCTCCAGAGGGCCCAGCATACCCTGCAAATGCTGGGCTAAATGGCCATGTGCTCAGGTCTCCTGGGCTGTGCATAATCCCTCTACCACTTGCGGGTGGGGCCCTGGGGGCAAGGGCCCTGGCACCCTGACCCAGTCTTCCAGGCCCTTCCAGGTCTCTACATGGACACAGAGCTCTTGGTTTCCAGATGGGCTCACTGTGAGGACGGAAGGTGACACTGGCTCTTTCCCAGAAGGGAAATACTAACTGCTGAGGAAAAGTATTAAGTGAGTAATAGTCTACCCCAACTCAGCCTGATTTTTATTTTTAAAAAACCAAAGCTTGAAAACAGTCAATACCACTGCCTAGACCAGTGATGGCGAACCTTTTGAGCTCGGCGTGTCAGCATTTTGAAAAACCCTAACTGAACTCTGGTGCCGTGTCACATATAGAAATTGTTTTATATTTGCAACCATAGTAAAACAAAGACTTATATTTTTGATATTTATTTTATATATTTAAATGCCATTTAACAAAGAAAAATCAACCAAAAAAATGAGTGTCATAGGTTTTCCATCACTGGCCTAGACACAGTCAGGGAGCAGCAAAGGGGAGCAGGAATGGGACAATAGTCGATTTGCCTCTCCACAAGAGCACAGTGTAGACACTGGATGGTCTGAGCATGTAGGTTCAGCCCCAGTCCCATGTCCCACATTCCCCGCCCCCCCCCCCACACACACCCCTGGTATCCAGTGAGCCTGCTGTATTCAGCCCTCTTTGATTGTCCTCCTGTGTAAGAATGACACAGTCAGTGTGATGGAAGGTGATAATTTGGATCTTGTTTGTGCCGTGGGACCTCTAACTACCGACTCAACCTCTCTGAGCCTCAAGTCTTACAGCTATAAATTGGATATAATTATTCCTACTCCAAAGAATTATCAGGAGGTAAAAATAATATGAGTGGTGACAAAATAAAAGGTAGACAATAATCATGTTCACTTTTTTTTCAAGCAGGGGTTTTATTTTATTTATTTATTAGAGGCCCGGTGCACAAAATTTGTGCACTGGGGGGGGGGGGTGTCCCCTCAGCTTGACCTGCACCCTCTCCCAGTCTGGGAGCCCCCAGGGGATGTTCATCCTTAGTGATGCCACAAATGTGGGAGAGACTCCTGCCACCGCTGCTGCACTCGCCAGCCATGAGCCCAGTTCAGAGCTTCTGGTTGAGCCATGCTCCCCCTGTGGGAGTGCATTGGCCACCAGGGGGAAGCTCCTGCATTGTGCGTCTGCCCCTGGTGGTCAGTGCACATCATAGCGACCAGTTGTTCTGCCGTTCATTCAATTTGCATATTAGCCTTTTATTATATAGGATTTTTAATCCTCACCTGAGGATATTTTTCCATTGATTTTTAGAGAGAGTGGAAAGGAGGGGGAGAGAAACAGAGAGAGAAACACATCAAAATTGTTGCCTCCTGCACACACCAGGGCCAGGGAGAGGTATGTGTTTTCAACTAGAATTGAACCCAAGACCCTTCAAGTCCACAGGCCCATGCTTTATCCACTGAGCCAAACTGGCTAGGGCCATGGATGGCTTTTTAAGAAGGGAGGGACACAATAAGAGCTGAGCTTCATAAACTTAATTTTGTGGACCTTCATCAGGAGTACAGAATGTGGGACCCATCTAGAACGGGGACATGACTAACTGACACTTTGGATAGGACAACAGGAAGGAATGGAAGCGGTTTCCTAAAAGAGACATGGGGTGGGGTAAGGGGGGGCGGGATGAGGTGAAGAGGTTAGATGTAACAGAAGAATGTAGAAATCAGATAAAATTTAAGTAAAAAAGAAAGAAATCAGTTTCTAATTTTGCTATCCACAAAGACTTATTAAATCCACCTTCTTTTGATTAATCCTCCTTCCATGCCCTTCCAGCACTCTCCGAGTTAATGACAGTAAACATGCTCCATAAATAAAAAGTATAATAGAGAGGTAATTGATGCTGAGCCATCTAATTCTGAATTTCTAATCATGCTCTGCTGACATTAAAATCAGATTTCAGGCATGTGTGACAATCAATTGTACTCTAGTTTAAAATAACATTCGCACACACTGAAGTCAGTGAGGGAGAGACTCACTATGCACGGCTGCCATCGGCTTCCATATGTCACCCCAATATGTGGAGCTCCACTTATGTGCCTGCCAGGCTGTGGCACTGTCATTGCCTTGTCTTCTGTAAAGTCACACAATCAAAGATGTTCAAAGAACAAAGATGGACCGTAAGGTCTGGGTTGAGCCAGGCCAGCAGCACTGGCCATGCGGGAGGGCATGAAGGGGACCACGGCTATAGTTGAGCCTACATTTCTGTTTCTTACTAGCTATCTGTCTTGGACAAGTCACTTCTCTTTTCTCTTTTAGCCTCTCCATTTCCTAATCTGTAAAATGGGCATAGTATTTTCAGATCACTATGTTGGTGAAAACTGTAGGTTTCCGATGCTGCTGGGGATTGGGACCCCCTGAGCGGGTCCAAATGTTGCCCAGTGCTTCTGGCGATGGCTGGCTAAACCAACATGGCCTGAATTTCACACCCTTCCAGTGTCGAAAGCCAGGGTGAGAGAAGGTGACAACAGGTAGGGAAGCAGGTATGTGGACAGCTAACCTGGGGACCAAGTCCAGGGCCAACTAACACATTATGGCAGATGGCTTAGGGTCCACGATACTTGCAGGGTCCTACAGAAAGGTTTTAAATATATATATATATATAAATCAGAAGAAAAACTGAATACAATCCAGCCTGGATAACATTTGTTGTATACCAATGGAGTCATAAAATATATTTTTAAATATCCTTTTCTTTTTTAGTGGAAGAAGTGGCTCCCAAAGGCAAAAATGCTGGGAGCCCATGAAAGTCATGATGCAGCCCTGACCAAGACCATGGTCCACTGCTAATGAATGCAAATGGGCCTCCCTTGTTACCTTCCCAAAGCCCAGGTTCGTTGCTCTGGGACAGATATCTCTTCCTAGACATCAGGCTCTTCTAGAGACAATGACCAGGTAAAGGTGAGACTTCCAGTCTCCATGGCAGGCTGGAAGGGCAGAGTCCTGAGGTAGGCGGGGTGGTAAGCAATTCCATGTTGCCTCTAGAATCATGCCTTCTGATTGGTGGGAATATAATCTGGTGCAAACTTTCTGGAGAGCCATTTGGCAGTATTTAGCAAAATCTAAAAAATATGTACTTTGACCAAACAATTTTGCTTTCAAGAATCTATCTTAGCACGGTCAGTGTGGCTCACTGGTTGAGCATCGACCTATGAACCAGGAGGTCACAGTTCAATTCCCGGTCAGGGCACATGCCCAGGTTGCAAGCTTGATTCCCAGTAGGGGGTGTGCAGGAGGCAATTGACCCATGATTCTCTCTTTTCATTGTTACTCCTATCTCCCCTCCATCTCCCTTCCTCTCTCTGAAATCAATAAAAACATAATATTTTTTTAAAAAAAGAATCCCTCTTAAAGTCCGTTGTGTGCAACTGTGCAAAGATAAAGGTATAACGAACACGCCATTTATAATGGCAAAAAAACAGAACAGCCAAATGTCCATGAGGAGGGCAATAGCCAGTAACTGTGCAGAGCGACCAGCCATAGCAATAATGCAGGTAAAGAGAAGATATTTGGCCTCCGTGCCAGGAGATGTGAGGAGTGAAAGAAGGCCTCTGCAACATGGTGAGTATGGGAGGTCCCACCTGGGAGAGGAAAAGATAGGTCTATTTGAGTATGTTTGTTTTTGTACAGACACTTCTGGAATGATGCACAAGAAACTTTTCAGAGAGGAGATTGCTGTGAGAGTGAGACGGAACTTGGTTGAGAGAAAAATGAATGTTTTCTGCTCATTGTATACCCATGTCGCTAAATCTTTTTTTAAAAAAACTACCTGCATATTTTCTTTTTAAATGAAAGGTACTAATTGAAACCATAAAAATGAAAACTGTGACTTCCGAAGAAGCCCGGTGCTCCTCCACCCCCACGGCTCTGTCCTAACTCACTACCTCCTAATGGGCCCCAATGTGAGTGATGTCAGAAGTAAACATTCTGGAAGCATTTGGTACAGAGGGACGAAGTGAGAGCCAACACCTGGGACAGGGAGAGAAGGGCAGGAGAGCATTTTCCTGGGTCTCTGGCAAAGTGTGTCACTGGGTCCTCCCTTCTGCTCAGTGAAGTGTGGGACTCTCCCCTGGATGGGCCTTCATTCCAGGTCTCTTTCTGGAAGGTCTCCACCTTAGACTGCACAAGGACAAGGAGGCAGAAAGCTTGGGCTTAGCACGAACCTTCCATTTCACTGAGTGATAACCTCTGTAAGCCTCGATTTTTCCATCTGAAATATGGGAACAATAGCCCCAACCTCAAAGGGCTACTTTGAGGAAGAAACAAGACAATCTCTATGAAAACATCCAACCCATGTCTAGGTGCTCAACTGCAGGTGAAGCCAGTGGAAGGGAAGGGATGCTTTGAGTCGGAGAGCACATCACAACCTGAAGAGACCCCTTAGGGCCTGAAGATGGCCCCAATCTATGAAGGGGGTGGGGTGTGTGTGGAGGGGGGAAGCAGACACTCCAGGCCCTTTGGCTGGACCTGTCCAAAGAGCTGCCCCAGAAGGATGGCGAGTAGCCCGTTGTCCATCAGCGGGAAGGGATGAGCTAATGCTTCCTGTGCAGGTCCAGATACCATCGCATTCCTAGGGCTAGAGAAGCAGGTCCGGGCTGAGTCCAGCCCATCTATGTGGCCTCATCTTAGAGTACTGTGTCTTTTCCCTCCTTCAGACCCTGAATTTATCCTTGCAGAAAACCCAGACACAAGTGCCTTTCCCATAACTGAGAACTGCAGACACCAGGCATTCGCCACCTGACACTACCTTTGGGTGAGGAGGTCATAGGCAAGCCTCAGGAGGGAGAAAGGGCCTAGGATGCACAGCCTGGGTTGTAGACCCCAATGCTTCACGCCCTGAATATATCCTGTGCCAGCGAAGAGGGAGGACCCACGTCCATTCTTGCTCCTGTCTCTGCATTGGGTTTGGGTGGTCCAACAAGGCCAGGCCAAACCCCTGACTCACAAGACCAGAAGCACTGACCTCACTTTGCCGCTGAAACCTCCCAACCACCACCTCTCCCACTGGTAGAATCCTCTGCAGTTTATTAAGCCCTCATGGGAGCCTCATGATGGCCAAGTTGATGTGGTCAATTTTCATTACATTTTAAATAAGAAACAGACTCATCGGAGTTCAGTTGTTTGTCCCAAATCCCAGTTAGGGGAGTGCAATTTGAACCTAGACCTCGCTGTTTCTCCTCCCTTGATCTCAGTTTTGCCCTCTGTTACCATGTGCAGGTTGATTCAGACCTTCAATTCTTAGGACTCTGTGAGCTCAGTCCCTTTAATGATATTGCAAGTCTCCATGCATGTGTTGCTGCCAAACGCCACCAGATGGCAATAGCAACCATGGCAGCGGCCAAGGTAGACAGGAAGGTGAGCCTGTCTGGCACTAGGTTCAGACCTCCAGAGCTGCAGCTTCTAATCCATGTAGATATTCATCTGGACAAGGACAGGGCCTGCTTCTTGATTCCCTGCCTGTCTGGGGTACCAGGGCCAAAGGATGCCTGCTCGCAATATCTAGAGATAGGCAAGGTTGACAGCAGGCCAGGCCCCAGTGGAAGGCAACCAACTCCAATAACCTACCTGGCAGCAATGCCCCATCTACCCATACCAGGCATGCAGGAGAGCAAGGATGCAACCACACCAGGTCTGACCTGGAGCATCTCATGCAGAAGGTGGCAGGTGGTCCATGGGTCTTCATTGCAAACCACACCCACATCTTTGCCCATCCCAGACCTATGTGATGATCACATGGGAAATAAATTCTATACTCAAAGCGGCTGCTTATCAGGCCCTGACTATTAGCCAAACCCATGGTAAGGGTCTTGCGCTTACTTCCTTCAGTTCTCACAACAAGCCTATATGGCAGGTACTATTAGCACTCCTGTTTTACAGATGAGGAAACTGAGGCAAAAAGAGGCTAAGTAACTTTCCAATGTCACCAGAGGTAGGAAGTGGCAAACCAGAATCTGACCCTAAATCCAAATGACTTCCAAGCTCATGCTCTTCCAAAAAGAGTTTGTCTTGGCTGGAATATAAGGGGCTTGAGAGGGGTAAGTGGGAGGAGACACACCGTAAGGGGAGCCTGAGGCCATTCAGGAAAGGGCTTTAATTCCAGTCTTTGAAAATGGTGTCATTAGAGGGTCTAAACTTCTCTCTTGATCTCTTTCCACAGTCTCACATCCCGCCTACTGGGGCTGCTGGCTGTTGCTGAAAACAGCACAGGGCAAAGGTTTGGAGCATGAGCTCTGGGGCCAGACTTGTTGGGTTACTCACTAGCTGGGTGACCTTGAATGCAACCCTGAGCTCTTTGCACCAGTTTCCTAATTTGTAACTGTGATGATAAAAATATATATATATATATATTTTCTACTTCATGGGCTTTCTGTGATGATCAAAGATGATGGTATTTGTAGTATGCTTTTAACATGCCCTGGACATAGTAAATGCTCAATAAATGCTTGCTACTATTACCAACTGGGCTACCGAAGCCAGTATTGTCTATAGTTCGGTTCTCCCTTCATGTTCCTTCCCTCTGCGTCTTGCAAAACATCAATTAATCTCTTTCCCTGACTATGTCTCCATGTTTTCCAACCTCCACGCCTTTGCCCATGATGTTTCCTCTACATGGAATGTCACTTACCCTACTTCTGTTGAACAAACCCCTCCAAATGTCAAGGCCCACCCAGCACTTCACACAGTCCTTTGTGCAGGCAGTCATCCATCCCAGCACTTCACATACCTCTGTTCATAGCAGGTGCCTGCAGAGGTGCACGGGCAAATGACTCCTCACCAGGATTGGAATGGCTGCCCTGCAGGTGTGCCAGTTTGGAGTACAATAACTACAGGAGAACTTTCTTTATCTTCTCCAAGAATAGGATAATGCATTTTAGTCTCCACTGTCCTCTTCAAATTCATGAAGCTGAATTTCAAGCACAAAAGCAAAGCCAGGGCCTCAGAAGTCCCTCAGCCAGCTTGGCCAAGTCTGGAGATGCCAGCTCTTCCTCCCTCATAAGTAGAAAGATGAGGGCATTTCCCCCACCCCAGGCCACTGTCAATACATCTGACTCAGTCGCTGACTCAGGCAAAGGAAATGTTTGGCCAAGAATCGTAAACTCACATTCCTAAAGTGGCCTGCGCTGGCCAGGTGTAAGACCACTGGGAGTGGTGGGGACTGTGGTAAACAGGGAACACTACCTAAAAGCATTAAACATTTTTTAAAAACACTGTGCAAACAAATGTATCCACAGATCTAATTCAGCCTGAAGGCCCCCAGTTTGCAACCCATACTCTTACCTTAAAAATTTGCTACTGACCCTCAAAAGAGGGGAATGCAGGGTGTGAATGCAATATGACCTCTGAAGAAATAATTAAGGGGACAGACCTGAGTTTGTATTCCAAGTCTATCATTTCCTCTCTGACCTTGGACACCTCACTCTCCCTTTACCCATTTTCTCATCATTATAATGGCACTAAAATGAGAATCTGCCTCCTAGGGTTGCTATGATGAATAAATGAGAAAAGGTACATGAAGAGACTAACAAAGAGTCTGATATATGTTAACAACTCAATAAATGATTTTAAGGGGAGGAGTATAAGGGAAGAGGATATGATTTGGATGTGCCTCTAATAGCACTAACTTTTGCCATTGGCTGTCTTCTCCCAGCTACTGCCTCTTCTCCCAACAGGAACCACTGTGTGGCCCAGGGGACAACACCTAACTTGCCGAGCTCCACGGCGGCCCTGAGCCCCAGCACACAGCTCTGCACTGCTGGCGGCAGCCTGGGAGAGGCAGCCAAACATCCCATCTGCAGTTACTAAAACACCTTCAAAGAGCTGTCTCAAAGCCCAGGCACTGACAGCGATATGACTTCCTCTACAGGGGAGAGCCTCAGAGCTCTCCTCACAGGGGCCAGGCACTGCCCTCCCTCCTCTCCCCTAACCAACAAGTGTCACCTGCAACCTCACCCACCATGCCAGTGGGCAGGAGCCCAGGCTTAGGTGTCTACGTTGTCTAGAAACATGGCCTTCCCCTCCTTGAAAACTCACCCACAAATTTCTTTACTAGGAAAAGCCACCATCCACTCACTGGGCTCCCCATTCTTTCTCCGGAACCACACAGATGGAGTTGTCTTTTCATCTCCTGGATGTGCCTCCCCACATCTGTCACCCACATTTAAGATCTGCATCTGGAATACTGGAACTCCAGCCCCCGCAAGGCAGATGGGCTCTGAGTGGATCCTCAGCAGATATCTGTCTCGGGGCCCTGCTCTGCCTGGGCTCGGGCCACACAGAGTGGAGAGCTGAACCCCTACCCAACATTTCAACCCTTTTATCCCCATGAATTCTCCTACACGGTCTCACCTTCTCAAAAATAAGAATCCAACAAACAGAAACCCACCTTTTCTTCATGGCCCAGGAAGCATCATAACCAGCATTACTTGCTGTGGGGCTGACGAGAGTGGATTTTTTGGTCCCTCTGTTTGCTGTCAGGCTGTCAGTAGTTTCGAAAATTCATTGAGCTATCAGATCGCCAACCTACTGCAGCCTCTAATCAGCTGCTTTGGATCTGCTTAGGTCTGAGAAATCAGATACTAACCAGCAATAGCCACCATTCATTGGATACTGTATGGGCACTGGATTTCCTGTTAAGTGCGTTCTTTCCACATGTGATTTCATGGAATCCTCTCAAGCACCCTGGGAAGTACAAACTCTTATCCCCATATTTCAGATGAGGAAACTGAGCTAGAAGCATACGTGCCTTGCATAGAAGCATAGAGCTAGGAAGAAGCAAGGACGGTTCTTAAATCCAGTCTCTTTGACCCAAAATCTGTGATGCTCATATACCACCTTCCACCATGTTACCCTGGCTTGGGATTATCTATTCAACAGACAAGCCCCTTTCCTCACTCCTCTTTCTGTCCCTCCTCCTTGTAATGACTCCCTCCTGTGGAGTAAAGTAGCACTTAAGACACAGGAGCTTTGTGATAGTTTTCTCAAGGTACCCAAGTCTTTCCAAGTTACTTGCATTTTGTGGTCCCACTCCAGGTGGGTGGGAAAGAGAGGCTGGCAAGGGGATTAGGAGAATGAACACCTGGTCCAAATCCAGCCCTGCCACTAATTACTTTTTAGCAAATCAATTATATAGAGTAATCCTCAGTTATCCCTTCTGTAAAATGGACACAATTATAATTTCCTTATAAACTTATTATGAGCAAGACATGGAAAAATACAAAAAACATCTTAGCCCACAGTAGGCATTCAACAAATGATGGTCACTCAATTTGAAACTGACCTCCAAATAAATCAGTCTATTTGTTTAGCAAAGATGCTAGATGCCTCGCAGAGATCCTAGATGCCCCAGGAGACCTAAGCCTAAAGAACAGACGCTCCCTGAGAAGAACCAGAATTTTCCGCAGGGTTTTGAATGCTGACAAGAGTTCTCACTGAAGTTTAGCAGATGAAGTTCTGTTCCATTAAACATGCCTATGAAGACACTCTTGTCTTTTCCCTTCTGCTTCAGCAAAGCTGCAGAGCCTGGGACAGCCAAGGACACCCTCATAACTGTGCCTGGTGCCCAGCCCACCATCCCTGGACCCCAACCAGAAGTGGCTTAGAAGGCAGGCTGATAGTGAGTAGCTCCAGTTTGCCTAAAAGGAAGCTATTTTTAATCCTAGCAGCAGTGGAAATTGCATACATTAACATAATCTCAAACTCACCAACTCCTTCCAGTTTTTCATTTTTTAAAAAGACATTTCATGATCAAAAGCCATGCCCGGTCTGTGTCTGGAGCTGGGTGATAGGAGAGGGGGAGATACATGGTCACTGCTGCATCCTATGAATGAGCCATATGTTTGGAACTGCCACCACCCCCCCATGGACCTCTCTCTGCAACTTGAGCTGCCTGAGCCAAAGGCTCTTTGGAAAGCTCTTCTGTTTCTGAAGGCTGATGCTGGTGGCCAGACAGGCCCTGGCAGGCCAGGCTGAGGTTGCCCCCAAATTGGGCAGATGGCAGCAGATGGCACCCAGGTGGGCAGCCGCCAGCACTGCAGCTCCTTCCTCACCACCATGTCAGCCTTCCAACCTCGGTTTGTTCTTCCCATCCCTGCAGGTTATTTTTATCATGGGGGAAAAAAGTGATGCTATTTCTCTGCATTTTATCCTGAAACAAGTCACACCAGCTCCCTCAAAAAAAGCACCCAACAGATGGCTCTGGTCCCTTGTGCTCAGAAAAACAGCAAAGCTCCGGGCTGTCAGCAGGTTGTTAAAATTTCATGCAATGTGCAGAAGGCATGGCTTCAAACTCCTTTGTTCAGAATGGCATAGAGGTTAGGAGTTCAAGTCCCACCTCTGATTTGGCTGTATCATTTCAAGCACAAGCAAGTGACCTAACCTTCCTATGCCTGTTTCCCCCTGGGAGTGATAACAGTGTTTACTTGATGGAATGAATGGATGTGAAGATTAAATTAATCAATACAGTACCTGGCAGTTCTATAAGTACTGGTTAAAACTGTTACTGCCTCTGTTGTAAATTAAACCTTTGTGGGTCCAGCAAGGAATGCGACAGGGCTCTGTCTAGGATGCCAAGGGAGAGGGCTGTTCCAAGGGCAACACTAACACCCAGTACCACCCATGTATCTGGCTGAGAGAGCCAGGGAGAGTGGCCCAGGTTGAGTTCACTGCCACCCTGAAACCAGTGGCACTGAGCTGCATGGCACTAGGTTTAGTAACAACACCCACGGAGGAAGTTTGAGGTCTCCTAGGGGAGTTCAGAGTGGAGGTGGGGCACCCACTGCAGCTTCTATTTAGTGAGCACTTCCTATGCGCCAAGTCCTGGGCTAAGCTCATTCAAGGCCTTCTCTGATTGACTCCGCTCACACTGTCAGGATGGTACTATCATTATCCCCATTTTACAAATGATCTAAGGTTGTAGGCAAGTAGGCCAATACCTCCCTCTGGCCTGGCTGACTAGAGAGTGGTGCTTGTCATGACTACGTACCACTGAGGTGGGGGCTGAGGGCTGCTTTCCACCCTCCCAGACTGAGAGGGCCTCCCTGGCCTGACCCAGCCCTCCATGGCAGACCAGCCGAGAGAGTGTGTGGTTCATGACCCTAGTGGGATGCGGGTCCAAGGCCTCTGGGTTCCAGGCACTGCTGGGGTGAAGCACATTTTTGGGGGGTAGAATGTGTGAACTTCTCCTGTCCCTGCCCAACCCACAGGGAATACTCACATTCCCCACCTCTATCAGCCAGTTATTGAGTCTGTTAACATGCCAGCGGGGGACCTGGAAGGAGAACACCTCACCCAGTGCTGGCCATGAATGCTGAGCGTGAATTGCTCTGTGTCAGAATGAGTGTGAGTTGGAAGGAAGGGCCAGGGGTTCGAGAAAAGGGACCCTGGGCATGTTTTGAGGCAGCGCACCCTCATGCAAGGGTCTGGCCGGCACGAGCCTTCTCAGAACTGAGCCATCCAGGGTCCCCTTCTCTCAAGCCGTCCTCCCTTCACTGAAGCAGATGATCTCACGCACACTGAGGTGTCTGTGTCTGACACAGGCTTATTATGTTCTTCCTTTCAAACAGCACATTTACATTTTCATACAGGCATTTAGGAAATTGCTACCTTGCCTTTGCTGGCCGAGTGGTGGCTTCGCCAATAACTACCGCTGGGACGCGGGCTCCTATAAAGGAGCACTGGCTCACCTGGGAGGATTGCAGAGCCTCCACCCCCTCATTCCTTCCTGACTTGGGCACCTCGCCCCACACTCACTCTTCCTTCAGTGGCTCTTAGCTTGACATGCTTCTCTCCAGCCTCAATGTCCACCCCCATGCCAGGCTCTTATGGCCCCTCTGTGCCACAGTTTCCTCATCTGTAAAACAGGCCTAATAATAGCATTTTCTTTATAAGACTGCCGCAATCGTTAAACAAGTTAGTGCATGTAAAATTCTCAGAATAGTACCAGTACATAGTAAGCCCTTAGTAAACATTAGTCATCATCACCATCACCAACAGTAACAGCAGCACCAAGATTTCCAACGATCCCTGGTCATGCCTCAGTCTCTGTCCTTTCCAGCGTCCTGAGATAAATCCCTTACCCATGATTTTCAGCTTGCCCTCCCTTACTCAGAATCCCACCATAGCTCCCACTTTCTGGGATTGAGACCAAAACACCTCTGACTGGTCAGCCTCCAAGGCCCTCATTCTCCAGCCTCGGGCCTGCCTTGCAACATCAGCTTCAGTATGTAGTTGGTCCAAGCGGGGCTCCTCACTGTCATCTCTCACTGCACAACCGCCATGTTCGTTCCTGCCTCTTGGCTTTGCACAGGCTCGGCCTGTCCTTGGAAAACCCTCTTTCATCCCTCCATGTAACCAAAATCCTTTATCCTCTTTAAGGAAAGAGGTGAGGTCAGACACCAGCTCTGGTCCTGTCTCTCCTAGGAGCCTCAGTCCTCTGGTCTGAAGTCAGGCACTAATGGTGCTCAGTGGCTTAATGCCTACCACTACGGTAGGCGGAGCATCTTGTGTCTTCAGCTGGAACCTTGAAGGCAGGCACATGCCTTCTGCTGTTTGGGTCTCCCCTGAAGCATGCAGACCTAGGTGCTTGAGTGATAGTAAGGCATGGGCTCCAGAGCCAAACACTTTTGAGCTCAAAACCCCAGCCCTAGCCAGGTTGCTCAGTTGGCTAGAATATCATCCCGATACGCCAAGGTTGCGGGTTTGATCTCTGGTCAGGGCACATACAAGAAGCAACCAATAAGTGTATAACTAAGTGGAACAACAAATTGATCTCTCTCTCTCTTCCTCCCTCCCTCCTACCTTTCCCTCCTCCCTCTCTCTTCTTCTTTGCCCTGGTGCTACTATTTACCGGTCACGTCACCTAGGACAAATCAGCCAGCCTCTCCAGCTCATTTTGCTCATCTGTAAAATGGGTTGAAGACCTAACCCCCAGAGAGTGGTCAGGAACTAACCTGATGCTATGCAAGAAGCCCCACACAGTGCTGCACACACAGCAAGTGCGCCGTAAAGGTTAGCTCGCTGCCCTTTCCCTTCAACAAACAATCATGGTTATTGGTTATTATTCTGCTAGAAACCAGAGTACTGCCTTAAAAGAGCAATTTAATCCACCTGCTTCCACAGGATTGGTCAGCTGAAGTCTGCCTTTTCCTATGAGAGGCCCATCCCAGCCTTTCCACAGAAATGCCCCCTCTTTTCAAAGCTGCTTTTGTGTTCAAGACAATGCAACTAGCATCCATGCCAACAGCATAATTGTGCGGGCATGGGTTAACAAAAAGGTTTAAGAGGATCATAAAATCGCCCACATCTCAGACTCCAAGCCCAGCAAAGGAAGAATGGGTTTTGTGAGGCGTATAAATCCTCAGATTCCTAAAGGATGCTCTTTCTCCCCGCCTCCTGCTGGCTGAGGGGGCTGGGATTGGCATAAACAGGCATACCGAGATCTCCGGGAGACACCCAGGTATCTGGACAGACCACAACTGGTCAAGGAGAGCCCAGCACCAACTAGTCCCCAGACATCCAGAGGGATGTCGGCTCAAAGCAGAGCCCTCTGAAGGCGGGTGACCAAAGGCCTCCTGGGAAGCAGAATGCATGTACATTCGCCACAGCCCCCCCTCTGGCTATGCCTCTTTGGGCTGGTTACCGACCACGCTGCAGTTCATTCTCCACCTGATACCCCCTACTTCACAAGGTAGTTATGAAACTCAAACAAGGCCCTCTTCATAGCTGCTCACACTCGCTATGTGCCAGGCTTCATGCTGTATATGACTTGGTCTCGTCTCATTCTCTCAACCACGCCTATGAGGTTCCATTTTACAAAGGAGGAAACTAAGGCACAGAGTAGAGATCGAACTTGAGCCCAGGCCTGTTGAAATCCACAGCCCATGTTCTCATTATTCTTTGCAAACAGTAAAACACTATCCAAACATCTGGTGTCACTGTTACTCACTTGAAAATACTACAAAAAGACCGACAATCATGCCCAGAGATGTAACTAGAGGCAGTGTGCTGAGGGGGGTGGTATGGAGGGGCCTGGATCCCAAACGTTCCTGCCCGCTATGCTTCCCCTCTCCTTCAAACCCATACCCCCTACACACTTACCATCTAGAACCATATATTGGTAGTACATGTTCACATTCATTTTACTTAGAATCTTCCGCTGGTGCCTCTAGGCAAGGAATATTGTTCCCATTTTATAGATGAGAAAAACTGAGGCCCAGAGAGGGTAAATGACTGGCCCAGGGTCACATAGCTAGTCAGCTCAGTGATACCACCCATGATTTCAACTTGGATGCCCTGACCTCAAGACCCCTTTTCTTTGTATTTATCTGTCCCCGTAGCTGTGGAATACCCTCTTGAGATTCAGCAAGCCCCTCTGTGATTCCCCACCCACTCACAGTGCTTATGGTTTGCTGGATCCTGGTTGCTCCTTTGTTGATTGTGTATCTGGCCTATGGGCTCCTCTGAGGGCAGGTATCACATCTGGCTCATTCACCATTAAATCACCAGGGCTCAGCCCAACGTGATCTGCAGTAAGTGCATAGTCACCAACTGGAACTGCACCTCAAAGCTTCCCTTCCCATGTGGGGGTTTGGGGAGAAAGATGCAGGTCCTGAAAGGGGTGGGGTCAATAACAACAATGGGACTATGGCTGCCTATTAGTAAGTGACTATTAATTCAATATCCAGAATCCTATGTATGGGAGGTAGAGGAGGTGGAGAGTGGGCCCAGCAGAGGCCTCCCACTCCCCATGCCCCACCTTGGCGGCATCAAGAAAAACCTAGCATATCCTGTGATACCACATGTATGCTCATCATGGCTCATCATAGCTAGGGTTTTCAGATTGAGCAACTGAAAACAGAGGGTTCCCAGTTAAATTTGAACTTCAGATAAGCAACCAATAACTTTTAAATTTCAGTGTGCCCCATGACACACCCAATGGGCCCATATCTTGGCTCAGTCCTTATCGTTTATTAGTGTCTGTTCAATACTTAAATATAATTTTTAAATTATTTGTTATTTATGTAAAATTCAAATTTAACTGGGCACTCTTCTTTTTATCTGACAAACCCACTGTAGGTGCCCTAAATTGTTGGGGGTGGAGGAGTTATTTCTCCAAACGGGTTGAAAAGAATGTCCCTGAGGACCAAGGGGACACTGGAAAGGGCCAACCATAGTGCCGGTGAGCAGAAAGTCCTCCAAGGAGCCAGAAGGCGCCTCAGGCTGGAAGAGCCGCCTGTGGCCTGGGGAACAGGTTCATGCTGCTTCCTGGCATGGGGAGGAATGTGGAGCTGGCCCAGCTGCTCCCATGAAGTAGAGCTGGCATAGCAGAGCACGTCAGAGGCACTGGCTCCCAGCCCTGGAAGTCAGCGTCTGGCCTCCCAGCCAGCACCGCCTGCCCAGCCCTGGGCCTCTCTCCTCGGTGGACCAGACCCAGGACCCCAACAGGCCCATTGTCATCCTGCCCAGGGCCTCAATGGGGCCATTCAGGGGCTTTGGGACAGACCCCTCTGGAGGGCACTTCCTCCTCCCCCTCCAGGGTGCCCTTGGCCACAGCCTTTGCTTGTGTGGGTGGGGGGTCTGGCTGTGGTGAAAGCAGCCAGCAGCCAGGCCAAGATTACTGAAGGCTGGATTGTTGACAGAGGGCACGGAAATGCCCCACACGTCACGGGACTCCAGAGCATGCGGCCCACACTGTGCCCCTCCCCGCCCCACCTGGGACAGCTGGGCTTCCAAGGGGCCTGCACTTGAGGGCGGAGCAGCAAGGCCTCCCCTGCATTCACTGAGGAACTGAGGGTGATTGTCAGAGCCAGAGTGAGTTCAAGTGCAGGGGTTGCCAAGTCCTAGCTGTGTGGATTACACAAGTTGCTTTACTTCTCTGGGCCTCTTTTTCTCCATCTGTAAAATGAGACTAATGATGTCTACTTCCTCAGGTGGAAGTTGAATGAGCTAAATCACGTAAGCATGGAGCATGGCACTTAGGTGCTGAATGAATGTTCCCTTACCTTTTATCCCTTCTTATCTATAGCTCTTCCCAGTGCACTGAGGACCCCAGAAAATGGTCTCTCCAGGACCAATGATCCCAAGGCCACTGCTTGGGAATATCTTGGTTCAGGTTTTATCCTGGGGACACTGGGCCCTTTGCAGACCTGGGACTCTGGCTGAGGCCCCTTTCAGCTCGCACAGCCCATAATAAGTAACATTCAAATACACACCTCCTCATTTTATCTCTGGCCCTCTTTCTGCCACTCCACTCTGGGGTCCTGAGTGCCTCAGATCTACTTCACACTCCCAGATCTCCCACCTCAGGTTGCTCCTAAACTCTGATTTCTGAATGAGCAGAGGCTGATGCTGAACTCTAGGGCCACTGTCAGGAAGCTAAAGGCAGCCAGCTCAGACCTTAAATGAGAACAAAGGGGCACATACTCAGGGTTCATTACCCCTCACCAAGAATCCTGGGTAACCCTTTTTCGTGACTGACATCCTGGTGTGATGCCCACCAGACATGGCAACCTTCACCCTTGGCAGCAGGGAGAGAGCCAGGGCTTCCTGTCCACCAGACCCCTCTACCATCTGCTCATCATACCGAATCCAAAATACGCTGCCCTATGTTCTCTCATGCATTCAAACCTCAGCCCATCTTACTTTACCTAGGATCTCATTCTAGCTCCCTCCTCCTCTTAATCCCCCAATTTGATTTTTCACTGTGGGCCAGATTATTCACTTGGTCATACTTGTCAAAAATATGCATGCTTGGCCTCACCCAGATCTGCAAAATCAGAGACTCTGAGGCTGGAGCCCAGGGTTCTGCATATTTACCAAGCCGCCCAGGTAATGCTGATGCACAATGAAGCTTAAACACCACTGCTGTGGAGGAAGAGATGCATGCTTGGAATCTCTCTGGCCCCATAGGACCTTTCTCTGCACACTCCCTTTCCTGTTATTAACTGTCTGAAAGAATGAATTAATTGGTTTCCCTTTTGCCAAATTACACTAATATAATTGAGCACTGCCATCTCATTTCTTGCCTTGGCTTTTCTTAGGAGGTTTCTACCCAGATATTAGGGCACAGCAGAAAATACACACATGCACACATGCACACGTGTGCACACCTGAGACCTAACATTTATGGAGGATGCGTCACAATGCCAGGCACTCTGCTTCATGCACAGTACCATGTTTGGTGCTCAGAGCAGCCCCATGAGGACACTCTCATGCCTCTAGAGCAGGTGAAGATGCATGGGCAAGTTTGGCAACTTGCTTAAGGCCTCACCTCCAGTGGGCAGAGCTAAATCCAAACCCTGGTCTGCGTGGCTGTGACCACTTGCACTACCCTGACTTCTCTGAGGGGGGCTGGTCTCAAGTCCCCCAGAAGATCTCCACCAAGTTTGCATCAGAATCCCCTCAGAGCCCTAAGAAATACAGATGCTGAAGCCTGCCCCCTGGCCTGTATCTGTCGGGGAGACAGCTGGGCATGTGTACTGTTTTGACAACTCCACAGGCTCCTGGCAAAGGACCACTGGACATGTGCCCAGGTCATGCCACTGGTGAAAGCAGTGTCTGGAAAGAGAACTCACATTTCTTGATTCCAGGAACAGTGCTCTTTCAACCTCCCCACACTGCCTCACATGTTACAGTGCTCCCAGTGGTCAAAATGGGTTTTCTACAGCCTCTTGAGGTGCATCTGGGCACGCGCACGCGTGCACACACACACGTGCTCACACAGAGGTCCACATGTATGCATACACACACAAACAAGTTCTTGGTATCAGGCTAATCATCTTTCAGTCACAGGGCTTTCCTGTCCCCACTTAGGGCCGAGGCTGAACTTGAGTGTGGCTGAGGAGGTCCCTCCTCCAGGTGGCTTGGATGGGGTTAAATGAGGCAAGTCTAGGGGAGCTGGGGGAGGTGGCAGAAAGCCCCTTTCCACTCCCTCTGCCACATTTCTTCCTCCTCTGACAGACTCCTCAGTGAGGCCACCAAGGCCCCTCCCTCCACCTGTGATGGCCCATACCTGACTGAGACACGGGTGTGCACAGGACAGGAGGTTTCCATGGCACCAGTGATCATGGGAGCAGCTTTTAAATAGCCCTGGTTTACACAGAATAAGGTGAAAAGGCGCTGACATCAGCCTGAGACAATAATTTCACCAAAAGCCTGATTCAGGGGCTTAGCCTGCTGCAGTTTTATCAATGGGCTTTCCCCAAATCAACACACGACTGCAGCATGATTGAAAGGAATGCCTCCGCAGACAGACTGATTAGACTTGCACAGCACCTGCCTCCTGAGGGAGCTTACCTAGGCAGGATGGAGAGCCCAGCACCGCCACTTAATGAGTCCCTCCTCTTGGTGCTCCAGGATGCATCCTGCCTCCTTCACAATGACGAGCTGGTATCAGGCGATGCAATTTCCAATTGCAATTCAAGGAGAAATGGAAGGAGACTTCCATAAAGCAAAGGATCATGGGAGTTGGGCTCTGTTCAGACTGTGGGAAGCACGGTCCTGCCTCTGCTATAGGGGCTAGAAAGGATTTCACAGCCGTCTGTGAGAAAGGCTAGGGTGAAACTGCCCCTAGTTCCCGAAAGATGCCATCTCTACCAGCCAAGAGCACACCCAGCAGAGCAGAGAGCTAAGGTCCGATAATCCGAAGCTCCCAGGTTAAAGACTAAATTTCTCTTCCTTTTGCAGTTACCAGAGTGCGGCCTCCCACCAGGCTGACCAAACATTAGCTACAAAGCCAAGTGTGCAGGTGAATGAGACAGAACAGTGTAAGAAATGGAGTGGCCATGTAGTCTAGATGTTTCTTTTATGACACCCTCTCCTAGAGGTGCTCTTCCATCCCTCCCATGCAATAAGGTCTATGCCTCCAGACAGAGGTAGCCACTGAGTACTTTGCAGGAAGGGGGTTTCTCTTAAATACTTCCTTTGAAGGGGTGAGGGCATAGAAGCTCCTTCATTTCTTAAATTTTAATTTGCCTATGAATTGTCTGTGGGGTCTTGTTAAAATGCAAATTTTAACCTTACCTGTAGCCGGGGTGGCTCAAAGGGTCACAGGTTCAATTTCTGGTCAGGGCACATACCAGGTTGTGGGTTCCATCCCCAGTCAGGGAGCGTACTGGAAGCAATGGATCAATATTTCTTTCTTACCTCTTTCTCTCTCTCTCTCTTTCTCTCTCTCAAATCAATAAAAGCATATCCTCAGGTGAAGATAAAAAAAATATGCAAATTCTGATTCAGAAGGTTGGGGCTAGGCCTATGGTTCTGCATTCCTAACAAACTTCCATGTGATGCCATTAATGCTGGGCCACAGATCATACTCTTATTAACAAGGGTTTAAAGCACAAAAAGTGACCAGGAGAAAGAACAAAGAAGAAGGAAAGGGAAAAAGAGAAGGAAGGAAGGAAGGAAGGAAGGAAGGAAGGAAGGAAGGAAGGAAGGAAGGAAGGAAGGGAGAGAGAGAGGGGGAGAGAGAGAGAGAGAGAGAGAGAGAGAGAGAGAGAGAGAGAGAGAGAGAGAGAGAAAGGAAGGAAGGAAGGAAGGAAGGAAGGAAGGAAGGAAGGAAGGAAGAAAGAAAGAAAGAAAGAAAGAAAGAAAGAAAGAAAGAAAGAAAGAAAGAAAGAAAGAAAGAAAGAAAGAAAGAAAGAAAGAAAGAAAGAAAGAAAAATGGGACCAGTGCATGTCGGCAAATCCAATTCTCCACTCCACATCCTACTGTGGGCATCTCAGAGCCAGCCCTAAACTCAGACAAAATAAGAGTCTGCTCATAGGGTAAGTCCCCACCCTGAGGGAATCAAAAGAAAAAAGATACGTTACCTTTTCCCAGCCAACCTGACTCATTCGCTTTGCACTAAGACACTCACCCATCCTTTGCACTAGAAGCTTCCATGAAAGAAACAAAACTAAGGGTACGACATTTTGACCCATTAGCATCTTTAGAGACATATGGTAGATTCCTTAATAGGGTCTGGAGAAATAGTGTAAGTAGGAGCCCTGACTTGAACTCAGACCTGGATGCTAGTCCCAGCTCTGCCTGGAATCTTGCACAAGTCCCTGTCATTTACTCACTTCCTATTTAGTAAACACTGACTATGTGCTGGGCCCCGAGTCTGCCAGTCAAGAGCCTGAGAAGCTTTGGAGGCTGGGAGAAATGACCTGGTTTGTGCGACTGGGCCAGGGTGATGAAACCAAAGGCCACCTTTACAGCCCTCTCCTTTTCCCAGTCTAATGCATCTCTCTTCCCAACTCTGTTTCGAGGAGCAAAGTACCAGTTATTTTTAAGAAACAAAAATAATCTGTCCTATTAAGGGAGAGATATTTTAAAACCACTGAATGGATTTTTCCTTCCCTGCTTTTATTGATACATCTCCACTCCTTCCAGTTCTAAAATAAGCGCCCTGTCTGCCCATACACTAATCCAAAGGCAACACACTGCAGATGGCGGGGGCCTGGGCGAGCCAGGCAGAGGTCGCTTGGAAGGCACCAGACCTGGAGCACACAACAGGCAGCCTGGCCAGCTTGGCCTCGCCCATGGCTGGCTTCCTCCGAATCCAGGTGACGAGCCGGTCTTCAAAACAGCCGTGGAATGTGGCGAGAGTTGGCTTTTGCAAAAGACACATTTCTGACCAAATTCCAGTTCTTTGGAATGGAAAACCAGCAGCTTCCTGTTACAAAATGTACCAACAGTTCATGCGGAGTACACAAGTGTGGGCAATTCATATACTTTGAATCTAAATGTGGCTAAAAATATAATGAAGCTGGCATATTTTTAGCCAGGTAAACATTTTTAGGGACTAGGTCAAATTTATATTGGTCTTTGCTCTGGGGCGCAGAGAAGAAATGATTTCAAATGAGTGAGAAGCAGGAACCAAAGGGGAAAGCACACAGTCCACCAGGCAGTTGGGAGTCCCTGATTCCTGGTGACCATCTCCAGCATGAGGGCCCTCTCTCAGTAGAGAGGCAGCACCTCACACAGGACAGAGCCCAGGCTGCTGTGGGAGGCAAGTCTCAGCTGGGTTTTAGTACCTCTCAGGCAGAAGAACCTTAAACAAGATTTCCTCTGTGCCCTCAGTTGTCTCTCTCTCTCTCTCTCTCTCCTCTCCACCCTCAACTAGATCAGGGTTCAATTAGAAGCAGCACAGAGGGCAGACCACACAGTGGGCAAGTAGGCAGGCTCTGCAAGCTCTGCCCGAGTGTCAGGCCTGGCTCCTACACTTACAGGTGGGTGACCTTAGACAAGCTGTTATGCTCATCATGCCTTGCTTTACCTGTAAAATGGAGACCGTAACAAACATGCCTACCTCAAAGGTGACTGCTTTTGTGATCACGAGATGGGAAAATCCATATAAAGTGCTTAAAAGAGTACTCAGCGCATAATAAGTGCTCAGTAAGCAATGGTGATTGTATCTATCCCACGCCAGGCACACTTATACACACTGAGTGCTTTAATCCACATGACCCAATGAAATGCTATACTCTCCCTGGGGAAACTGAGGCTTGGCAGGGCTGACTTATCCAAGCTGCAGCCCAACAACTCTTTATTGAGTGCCTACCGTGTTCCAGGCCCTATACTAGCACTGGGGAAGTTAGCAAATGAATGAGGAGGTAGGAGTTTAATCTGGGTCTCTCTGACTTCCTGAGTGCAGGGTGTCTAAGAGGCTGGGCAGAAAAAGCATGAACATGAAATCAAAGAGTTCCAGTACTGACCATGACCTTCTTGGGGCCTCATGTCTAAAATGGATGGAATGCCACCAGTCTCATCACCTTGTTGTGAGGCTTAAATGAGACACATGTGCAAAGTGTCTGGCCCATGGGAGGTATTCCATGGTGATCTGTTGTCACAATTATACCAGCCACAAAGAGGTTCTGGTTTTCTGACTTTTGAGCCAAATGTAAAAGCTGTCCAATAAGAAGGAATCAAGAATACTTAACTACTTGGTAGAAGGAAGAGAAAAAGAACATAGCTCAAGGCTGCTTCCAATTCTTCAAACCATCAGGGCCGCCAGAGCAGAACATCTGATCCCCATGAGTGAGCTGGAAAGAACACTGGGCCAGGAGTCTGGAGGCCTGGGTTCCAGTTTTTGCTCTGCCTTCCGAGCTGAGTGACAGTGGGCAAGTTGTGCCCCTCCCTGGGCCCTGTTTTCCCCATCCGTACAAAGAACCTGTGGGAATAGATGGCCTCCGAGGTCTACACTGGCTCAGATGCCCCAAGTCTTTGAGGCATAGATCATATAGACGTCCCAAGTAAGCCTGGTTATTCTAAATCTAGTTTTGTCACCTAAATGACACTTCTCTCTCCAGGGCTTGCCTTCCTCCGTCAGGAGACAATTAACAAGCAAAGTTAGCACACCGGAAGGTCTGACAGCTCTGGGACACTTGCAGCCCACACAGTTTGACATAAACATGCGTCACTCGCAGGTCTGAAAAGAATCAAAGCAAACCAGCGTGAAACGGGGCCTGTCTGCGGAGCTGTAGCCCAGCAGCCTGTGGCAAGACAGGAAAGAGGTCCTGCCAGCTGTTCCGCACATGGATCCCGCCAGGCCCAGCAGCACAGGGTGACCTGGGGGACAGCAGCCACAGCAGTGAGAGAAGGAGATCGTGCCAGAGTGCAGCAGGCTGGGGCTCCTCATTCTATCAACGCGGAGCCTCTGGACACAGGCTGGGGCAGGCACAGGAGGCCCCGACCAGAAGGAACAGGGAGAGGGCAAGCCCAGGAAACGCGGAGCAGGCTCCCAGGAGAAGAGCATTGGGAGGCTTCATAGTCTTCAGCAACATCTCTGTATAGGACTTGGGCCTCTTCCAATAACTGGCAGAAGAAGGCGGCGGTTAGGAGCGTAGATTTTAGAATCAGGAACACCCAGGTTCAAATCCTGCCACTGTCCATACAAGCTGTGTGACCTGAACAAGTTCCATGACCTCTTTCAGGCTAGCCCTCACTGATTCTTCATTTTCTCCTTACTGGTAAAACAGGGTCAATATCGGCTCAGAAAGTTCGTGTAAGGATTACATGAGATTAAGTATGGAAATGGCACAGAAGTGGTTGCTGTGTTCATTATTCCTAGAAGGCTTGCCCCATCTGAGGACTCTCTAATGACCCCCCCACACACACACACTTTCTGTAACGAACTAAAATCTTTCAGAACCCTTCTCAGGTGCCCCTTCCAAAGTTCTGGGGGCACCAAAGTCCATGGTGTTCTCTCCCCTTCCCAGTGTGCAGTACCGCCATTATCACACCCTGACAGATCTTCTTCCACTGAGCAGCCAGTTTGGACGTTGTAAACATCCTTGTGTAAAGGAACCTGCCCATTGCCTCCACCCAGCCAGAGCAGGCGAGTTTCCCTAAGACCCACCATTGGGGAGTTTTGATGCTGACCTCAGCCAGTGTTCAGGTTGCCCATTCTGTGTCTCCTATGCTTGGCCACGCACCCTCACTTCTCAGTTCACCCCCCAGTGGGAGTTCTGCAGGTTCCATAGGGCTGAGCCACAGCTTTATGAACACAGCTGGTGCTCACTATCCACATATTCCTGTTTCTCAATTCTTCCTTTTATTTTCCCACGCCCATTCTTCTTTTCTCCTGCAAATATTAACTAAGAATCCACTTGGACCAGGAGGGATCGGAACACTTAGTGAAACTTGAGGCCGCAGAGAACTTGGAGTTTCACACATCCCAGATTGGGTTAACTGATATTATTAAGCAGCTAGCATTTTTTTTAATACTGAAAGAATATTTTCAATATTCCCAAATTCTGGGGCACAGAGGAGGAGCCAAGTGGCATTTGGATCCGGCCAATGGAAATTTTACAGCAATTTACTTTGATTCAGTATTAATAGTATCTTTTCAAATATTTTCATCAAAGTGCTATCACACTTGCTATTTAAGAACCTTGACTTTGGGGTCAAACAGATATGAATTCAATGCCTGGGTTGGCCACTTTGCTAGCTCTGCTAGATGGAAAAGTAGCCAAAACTCTCTCAGCCTTGGTTTCCTTAGGGTGTGAGATGCTTAAACCAGTGCCTCGTTCATAATAACTGCCTCTATTAAGCTTCACAATAACTCTTCAAAAGAGGCAGAGTAGGTATTATCCTGTCTCTTTTATAGATGAGGTAACTGAAGCTCAAAAGACAGTGTGACTTCTTTAAGGTTACACAGCAAAGTGTCAAAAGAGACAACTAGAGCCCTAGCCAGTTTCGCTCAGTGGATAGAGCGTCGGCCCAGAGACTGAAGGGTCCTAGATTCGATTGCAGTCAAGGGCACATACTTTAGTTGCATGGCATGTACTTCAGTTCCCTGGCCCAGGTCTGGGTGCGTGCAGGAGGCAACCAATTGATGTCTCTCCCTCTCCTTTCCACTCTCTAAAAATCAATGGAAAAATAATCTCAAGTGAGGATTAACAAAACAAGAGAGAGAGAGAGAGAGAGAGAGAGAGAGACACTAGAATCAAAGTCACTGACTTCCAGAGCTGTCACTTCTATTTCTTTTCAGGAAGTAGCATCTACCTCATGGGATGTTGTGAGGATTAAATGAAATTGTACATTTCTGTTATTATGCCTTATGCTTATGCTGAGACTGAGGTTATGTTCAGTGTCAGTGACCATTATAATCATTATTTTTATTGTGTCATATTGCCATGAGTAACTGATTTTGTTCAAAGGCCCCCAAAGATCTCTGGTAGGTAGGCTCATAATTATTTTGACCAAACCCCCATTTCTATCTTCTGTCTCACCAAGACGAACAACCTAAAATTGTTCGGAGTTGGAACAACCTAAAATTCCCTAAAGGTATTAAGGTTTCACTTGGAAGGGGAGACAGTATATTCGGAGGCTGTGGGGCCATTGTTTGCAAAAACAAGAGAGGGTCTGTTTTCCTTGGGAAAGGAAGCACTAAACCATGAGTCAGTCTTTAGGTTCTGAGTGGGAGACATAGGGTTCCTGCAGAAACGTATGTGTCACCACAATTGTCTTATGTGGATTGAAGCACAAAGCCTGACCCAGTTTTGTTCTCAAAATCACATGGCCCATTCTGCCCAAGACATTCTAGAAACACATTGTCCATCTCCTTAAACAATGTGCCCGAGTCACTATTGAAAAAGAAAAGACAGAGTTGCCATTGAAATTGACCCTATGGCTATTGGTAAAACCACTGGGCAGCTGGCCGTGCCTTCGGGCACCTTAATAACCAAACTGACCACAAGGTCTAGCTCCCACCACAATCAGGCCAGGCATGAAAAAAGAGGGCTTCCCTTCTGCCCTCAGAAAAATAAGGAACCATTCAATAGTCCAGTCAGTGGGACTGTTCCACTCTTGGTCTTGGGCAGGGTCATTGGTGTGATCACCTCCACTGTGCCAGCTCAGACTGGGTGTACACAAGGAGCCTTCCCATACATTTGGTTTGCAGCAGATCCCTCAATGTGGTTAGTGCTGTAGAGATGGCATTTCTGGGACCAAAATATAGAGGTTGCAGTTCACAACTCTGGATATGACTCCATTGGAGGAGATTGCCCTTAATTTACTCTCACTCCCCACTCATCTAACCAAAGCCCTGCTATGCTCTCTGCTTTCACAGTGCAAGCCATCTGTCCTTTTATGTAATCAACCGTGCACTTGGGAGGCAGAGAAGTAGGGTGGAAAGAACATGAACTTGGAATGAGGAATAGTTTCCAAACTTGGCAGTGACCTTGGGTAACAGAAATAGGCAATACCTATTCCATGCTTAGTACATGGCAGGCATGGTGCTCAGCAGCCTACTTGTATTATCTCACAGAACCCTCATAGCCGATCGGTGAGCATCAATATTTCCGCTTTATAGGTGAAGACACTGACATTTAGGTGTTAAATATCTTGCCCGAAGCTTGGCTTCCTCATCTAAAATCCATAGACTGCTGCTTTCCATCTTACCTAGTTTCTGTGTCTCAAATTGAATTATATAAACGCCACAGATTACCAAGCACACAGCAGATGCTCCACAAAGGCTCCCTTCCCTGCTGCTGAGGCTGATTCTAAGAAATAAGAAATCTCTGACCTTAAGCCAAAATCTCACTGGGTGCTTTGACTTTTTCAAGACTGGCTTCGGGAGCATCACCAAGGCCTAATTAAAACACTTCTCTCAAGGCTATGTCTCTTATGTCTTATAAGTAAATGAAATGGGACACCAATATTTGGTGCTTCCATCTTGGTCACTGAGAAAAAGAGTGTGAGAAGCGGGAAGCAAATCTAACTCTTCTGAGAGTTGGAAATCGGGCTATAATTCCTCCAGCCTGGTCTTTGATGTGTGTGTGCTTACATGTGCTTATTACTTTAAGCTGTTCCATGTGTATATATTTGTATATGTGTGCGTGTGTGTGTGTGTGTGTGTATGTGTGTATACACACATATCCAGAAGTAGATATAAAATGGTACACTAAATATATATAAAATGGTACACTAAATAAGCCACCAGTTCCACCCTTAAAGTGTCTTCAGAAAATTAACCCAGGGAATAAGCAATAATATGTGAACTATAAACATTCTTGCATGTTGGCAGATAACCATGCTACACATTCCCCTCCAAGAACTGAGAAAGAGAAGAAAGGGAATAACACAATAGCAAAAAAATGCACTAATCAAATCCATAATCAACTTTGATGATGGAGCACGGATTCTAATCAAAACACAATGGGGTAAAGTTGCAACAGGTTGTAAGCTTGGAGCTGAGTGCTCTTCCCAGGGGCCTTGCCTGTACTTTCTTTTTAAACATCTAAGACACCCACAGAGGATTTCAATCACTTCTAATTACTTTTTTAAAGAAATGAGATGCAAGTTGAGCACCAGGCTCCTAAAAACAGGAAATATCAAAGTATTATACATATAATATATTTTCCCCCTGCAACTGCTTCTTAAAAATAGGCTAACCTCTCCTCAAATACCTCATGAGCATTCCTTATCTGAAGGTTGGTAGGACAGGGTTTCTGAACCCACACAGAGCCAATCTCTAAAACAATTCTTTGTAAATGATCATAATTTAGACACCATGTTAAAGAGCAAATGCTATAAAATGTTCATTCTTGGGGGAAGGCCCAGGTATCCCAGCACCAGGAAGGGAACTTGGGAGGATTGCTGCTTCAGAGCACAGTTACCTCCCTGCACTGAGGGTCAAGACCCAGCTGCAGGTTGTGGGAGAGATTCAAGGTGAGGGGCTTGGGGAGTTGACAGTGGGGCTGCACCTTGGAGCTATTTTCTGGTTTGCTGGGGGAAATGGGCTGTCACTGGCTGAGGTGAGTTGCTGAATAATAGAAGAAGCCGTGAGAATGGCCTCCTTTCCCCTATAACTACCATGTTGAATATTCTGAACCCCAAGCTAATAATAATAATCACTATCATTTCCCAAGGGTCTGTTATGAACTGGGTATTTTATGGACACCATCACCCCAGTTTCTCATAACCATCTTGCACGCTCAGAATTAATATCCACCAGGAAGCCAGCATGCAAATCTAATTCTTCAGCTGTGAGAAGACTTTATTCTTTTCTCATCACCTTTTAAAAAGAAGATACTAGGCCCGGTCAGTGTGGTTCAGTGGTTGAGCGTGGACCTATGAACCAAGCGGTTGGGGTTCGATTCCAGGTCAGGGTACATGCCCGATTATGGGCTCGATCCCCCGTGTGGGTTATGCAGGAGGCAGACAATTAATGATTCTCTCTCATCATTGATGTTTCTATCTCTCTTTCCCTCTCCCTTCATCTCTGAAATCAATAAAAATATTTAAAAAAAAAAAAAAAGAAGATACTAGATACGGAGCAATTACCTACTGCGTGAAGGTGCAGCTTCCCTGTGGTGACATCAACTCCTGCTCTGCACCACTGGGTGGCCCTGCTCCTCATCCTTCCCTGTCATGCCCTCCTCACCTCACCCCTTCCCCACCCAGCCATCCCATTCCTGCCTATCACTGAAGCCCAGCCACCTTCTGCCTCCTCCAAGAGGCCCTCTGGACTTCTCTAGCCATCAGGGTCCTTCTCTTCCTTTGAAGCCCAAACATACCTCTCAGCCCTGTCTGTGATTTTTCCTGTTGCCCTTGGTACATTAGTTATGTCTCCCAATTAAGACTATAACAGGGGTCCTCAAACTTTTTAAACAGAGGGCCAGTTCACTGTCCCTCAGACCGTTGGAGGGCCGAACTATAGTTTTAAAAAAAAAAAACTATGAAAAATTCCTATGCACACTGCACATATTTTATTTTGAAGTAAAAAAACAAATGTTTTCAGCGGGCCGCATGTGGCCCACGGGCGTAGTTTGAGGACCCCTGGACTATAAAATCCCCAAGGCCCAGCCATGTTTATTTACCCTGTTCATCTGCCGAACGGCTGAAGGAGGCAGCTATAGAGAGTGGAAAAACCACTGGCCTTGAAGCCAGAACAACCTGAGCTGGAATCCCTGCTGTACACCTGGGGCAGGATGACCCTACGCAAGTGACTCCACCTCGCTGAGTCTCACTTACTCTTGTGCCCAATGGTTAGAGCAGTGGTCTTACAAATCAGGTCCTGAAAGAAATCAGGAAGTCTCTGTGGTTATCTCTATGTAGCATCATGGTTAAGGGCATGGAGTTCACAGACAGTCAAAGTCTCCTAATTCAACTTCTGCTACTCACAAGGTCATTAACCCAGACTTTGCCTCAGTTTTCTCATGAGTAAAATAAAAGTAATAACACTTATCTCATTGGATTTTTGTAAGAATCAAATGAGATATTTTATGTAATACCTTTAGAACAATTCCTGACACATAGGCAATGCTATGTAATGATTTGCCATTATTATATTCCTAGAGGCCTGGTGCACAACAATTTGTGCACTCGGGGGGTGGGGGGGGTTCCCTCAGCCTGGCCTGTGCCCTCTCACAGTCTGGGACCCCTCGAGGGATGACTACCTGCTGGCTTAGGCCTGCTACCTGGGGCATTGGGCCTAAGCTGGCAGTCAGACATCCCTCTGGCAGCCCGGGAGCTCTCGAAGGATGTCCACTTGCCAGCGGAGAGCAGGCCCAAGCTGCCGTCGGACATCCTTAGCGCTGCTGAGGAGACGGGAGAGGCTCCCACCACCACCGCTGCACTGGCAGCCATCAGCCTTTTATTATTATAGATTATTGTTATAGGAAATTATTGTTATAGAAAAGGCCATATCTGCTTTAAATGTTACTGTAAGGATGAAATGAGATCATATTAAAGAGCCTGGCACATCAGGCCCTCAATAAGTGGTTCTGCCCTTCCTTCATCTTCCTATTGTGTTTGTTGTACTAGGCAGGTGATTGATGCTCTGAAAAATCCTTGTGAACCAAGTGATACCTTCTCACAGGCTTAAGAGAATAAGCTATGCCCACATGCCCTATCTCTTAAATAACTAATTTTATTGTGTTCCTTATTTGCCAGACACTGGGCTAAACACTTCACATATGTTATTTTTCTTAATTCTCACCATTTGTGTGGTTGTTTATGCCCATTGTTACAGATGGGAACACTGAGGGAGGCCCAGAGAGGTTAATAGACTAGGTCACCAGCTATTATTACATGGTAGAGATAGGAAACCATGGATAGTTACCTGTCTTTAAAACCTGTGCTATTGACCACTGCACAAACCAGTCTCTGCCCCAAATCCCCTAAATAAAATGGGACTCAGAGGCCCCAAGATATCATTTAACTTATCATTTTATGAGTATCTTCCAGTGATAACTATTACACTGGGGACTACCAGATGTCAAGCCAGAAACAGCCCTTTAGCCATAATGGAGAGGCTTTCCCACATGGTGAACAGGCACCGTATCAGGCAGACTGGGCAGTAGCTGGGTCCAAAGAAGGGAAAATCCCTTCTGCCAAGGTCATTGTTGCCAGCGTGGTGCAGTGAGAACCAGGATCTTCCACTTGCCACAGAGAAGAGCCCCCAGGAATCCCAGTCATGCAAGGAAAGGGCAGGCTGGTAAAAGCAGGATAGCCTACTGGGAAGTGGCCAGTGTCCTCAGCAGTCCATCTAAACCTTCCTCATGGTCAGTGAACAAGATCCCACCGAGGGAAGGCAAAGGCGAATGGGGCATTCTGGAAACTGTGCACCAAAGATGAGGGAGAGAAGCAAAACCTTGAGGGATGAGACCGTGCCAGCTGCAGAACCTTTTTTCAGGAAAGAGGGTGATGAATCACCTTTCCAGAGCCTTCCCAGTGCAAGTCCTCCAACAGTGTTCAACAAAGGGTCAAATGGGTGAAGCAGAACAGCTGCCTGGGTGTGAACAATCAACCCCAGCATCTACTTTCCCTCTCATTCCTCAGGTCCCATTATTAGGCTGGATGTGTCACATCCCAGAGTTACTGCTCTGGCCTCCCACGTACAGCCCACTACACATCACAAGCCCCACCTCCAAGGATGAAGGGGGGTGGGGGGGGGGGGACTCTGACAGAATGTGCCCATGAGTCCATTCCCATTTCAGAGCTCACTGGACAAATCTCGTGGCCAACAACAGAAAAACAGAACAGAACACAAAACCTGAGCAGAGACAGGCCGCAGGAGCACTGGGGGAAATCTTGCCTTCCTCCCACACGCCATCACTCAAACCTGTCAGCTTCCAAAAACGTTTAGCAAGTGCAGCAGCAAGGGTCATGCTTATCAGCCTGGTGTGGGAGCTTAATCTGCTTTGAGGGCCTTCTCCAGCCCAGAGCTCCAAAAGTCTGCTTACAATTAGCTTCCAGCTCCAGTTCCTCCATCAGAAAGGCTAGGAATGTGTTGAGTTCTAGCCTCTGATCAGAGAAAGCTCAGGAGAAGGTGGAGACAGTGTCAGCAGAGACTTGAGTGCCAATAAGGTCAGCTGGTCTGTTGCCACTTCCCTGACACCAGCCCCACACTGCCTCCCCCTCTGGCTTCCTGTCTCTCCTGACCAGGACAGTCATATCCGTCAAGTAGGCCTGTCCCCAAAAGTCCCTGATGACTGACTGCCAAGAAAATACAGCGTGCCCCTGCTCCCTCCTACCAGAAGAGGGAAGAAAAAACAGCAGGGAGGGCTGGAGGCCAAGAGAACCGGATTGGCCCCTGCTGATTTCCTTAAAAGAGATTGAATGGCCAGGGCCTGTCACCGAGCCGAATTGGGTGATGTGAGCTCAGTCTGGAAAGGTAGAAGTCATCACTTCTCCTCAAGCCACCCCTCACCCCTACCCCCAGTTACCCGGGCTACCAGCACCAGGATCAAGTACCCAGGAAGGAGGGGCTTAGCTTTGGGCCGCCATTCTGAGCAGCCACCCCCACCTCCACCACCACAGCCAGCCAAGATGCTACGAGTCTCCAGCTGGCCGCCCAGCCCCGGCACTGGCCACTCCTACTGCAGTCCCAGCACCAAACCCAGACTCCTGTCAGTCCAAAAGATGCAGCAGGGCGGTTATCTTCAAGACCAGGGAACAGGTTCACTGCCACACTCAGACTTTGCAACTAGGGGGCCATGGAGCCCAACGAGGCCTCTGGTCATTCCTTGTCAGTGATAGAAATCTCTACAAAACTGACAGAGAGACGATGCTGCTTTTGAGGGCCAAGCCCTCAACATGCAGGACCTGACATTTCCAGGGCTGCATAGGTTTTTTAAAGAACACCTGGCCGGGCCTCCCCGCCCCCACCCCACCCCCGGCAAAGGAGACCTCAGGAGGGCCCGCCTGGTCTGGTATAGATCCTTAAGGCAAACCCGGGCCACACCCACCAGCCAGCCCACTCTTCTCCCGCATCCCCCAACCTGCCGGCCTTAATGGAATGGTTCCCTTCTCCGCCCACAGAGTAGCCCTTTCCCCCATCCAGCCATGCCAACCCCCCAAAAAAGTATCCCCCCACCCCCACCCCCGAACATTGGCCCGGCACACAGCCTCTCACCTGGGTATCAAACCCGTTCTCCACCGAGCCGCTCTTCCGCAGCGGCAGCCCCTCCCCCGCCAGCTCCTGCAGCCCGTGCGCTTTCAGCGGGATCTGGCTGGGAAAGACGGTCTTGCTCACCTCCACCTTGCTTCCCAACTTGAGGTAGCAGGGCTGGGGGCCGGCCCGGGCCGGGGGCACGTGCAGAATGGGCGCGGCGCTGTGCACGGGTTTGGGCAGTCCCGACTTCATTTTGGAGGCGACCAGAATGGCCGGCATCTTCTCCCGGGGCTTCGGTTTTCCCAGCACGTCCCTGGCAGCGGCAGCGGAGGCAACCGCTAAAGGCAGCGCGGGCAGCAGAGCAGGCGCCGGGCTCGGCCCGCGAGGCGCCCACCACCAGTGAAGAAGGAAAAAAAAAAAAAAAAAAAAAGCCGAGGTCGGGGAGCTCGGAGCAACCCGGCGAGCGCACCTTCGTGGTGCGGGAATGCTGCAGAGGATGGGTCGAGGCGCTCAACTGGTCCGGCTGGATGGATGCTGGATGGATGCTGCAGTCGGGTCCTAACGCCCCTTCGGGGTGGCCTATTCAAGAGCTCTGGGAGGTCAGGGACTGTTGCCTCTTGCGATTCTTCTCCTGGGAACCCGAGGCTTGGAATCCCATATTAATTTGTCACTGCATCTCCGAAGTGAGGAGGCCCCTTTGGAAGAGAAGCAGCGGGCACGCACGCCTCCGCTCCGGGAGGCTGCGGGTGTGAGCGGCGAGGGAAGGCGCGAATCGCGGAGGAAGGAGAGGGGGGGTGCTCGGAGCTCAAGGAGTCTCAAGACCACCGAGAGGAAGCTGCCTCCCTGATGGCGAGCACCGCAGTGTCCCCCGCGACGCAGAGGCGCGGCGAGAGCCCCCGAAAGGTCTCTCTAGGCGTGACAGTCACCACTGCCCCGAAGCCCCCCGGACAGATAGCACCTGAACGCCTGCGGGTCTGCACATGCTCCGTGAGCTATAGTGCAGCAAGACTATGGCCGTGGGGCGCGGGCACCGGGACGCGCGGCTGGGCAGGGCTGCGTTTGCGAGCGGCTGCCGCAGTTCCCGGGAACGCTACGCTGGCTGCGGGGCTCCGCGCGGGGGAAGACAGGCTGCTTCCCCGCGGCTGCGGCGCGGGCTGACAGCCGGGGCCACCCCGACGCGCCCATTGGTCCGAGGCGCGCCAATCAGCGGCCGCGGCTCTCACTGCAAAGGGGGCGTGGCCTCAACTCCGGGGCCGCGGCCGAAACTCTGGGGCGCGCTTGGCCGCAAGTACAAAGCGGGCCGCGGCCGCTCTGCGGCACTGCGCTGGCGGCGCGCCTCCCGCGGGCCCACACCCCGCGCCCTGAAACCTATTTTTGAAAAATGCCCTTTCGAACGCAAACGTCCGCCTCCGTCCCCTCCGGCGGGCACGGCTCGGGGGAAGTTTTGTTTCCTTTTTCAAATTATTCTGGCCACCTTAACGGTTTAAGTCTTCCGGAGTCGCGCCCGAGGCCCCGCGGCCCCCCAGCTGGCTGCTCCCCGTCTCCCGCGTTAACGACGAGCCAACCATTTCTCTTCTTTTCTGCCAGGCGGCCCGGGGGGCCTCCCTATAGCTTCCTCTTCAGTTTTCAAAGGCCGCACATTTCACTTAACTATTTGAAGTATTTATGGGCAAATACAATACCCAGGGAAGCTTCCCGCCCCGAAACAGCTCCTCCTTGCAAGCTGCCGGGACTCTGTAATTAGTGTCCGGAGGAAGCCAGCGAGGCTCCATGGCCCTGGCTGGCTCAGGCTGATCCCTGCTGCACTTCATGCAGGAGCCCCTCCCTGTCCGTGCCTTGAACACACTGGCCCCACAGGTTCCTCGACTTTCATTCCCCCAGGATTTCTTCCCTCCTCTCAGTCGCAGTTTGGGTTCTTCGCTGACTCCAAGGATGTGAGGATTGAAAGGGGTGATCCCGGCAGCCAGAACCCTCGCGGTTCATGGCTGAGGAGCGCTGCCTGGATTTAAATTGGACACATTCTTCAATCTTACATGCATCCTTAGAAAGCTGCGGTTTTCACTTGGAGTGAGGGGGAGATTTGACTGCATTTATATAATGCGCTGCTGTTTGGATTAAATGAGATAGCGCATGACAGTCCTTGAGCACAAGTACCTGGCGATGTCAAGGGCTAATAGAAGTTGAGTATTCTTATTCTTATTAATGATTGCTACTCGCCCCTCCCCCAGTCACCTCTGCATATAAGCTGCTTATCTTTCTTCTCTGTCTCCGAGATACATTTTCTCTGTATGCCCACCCTGTAGGCTGATTTACAATACTGATGGCATTGACTTATCATTTTCCAGACCAGAGGAAACAAGTTTAAACAAAAGAAAAATAAAACTCTTAAAACAGCACCAAGAAATGAGAAGGTGCTTTCTTATCCTGGTCTGTTCCCTTTCCCACCTTATGTTCCACCTATTCTATATTATAAATAGCAACTTCTGGTCTAGCTAGGCCCGTGGTCGGCAAACTGCGGCTCGCGAGCCACATGCGGCTCTTTGGCCCCTTGACTGTGGCTCTGCCTAAGCCTTAGGAGTACCCTAATTAAGTTAATAACAATGTACCTACCTATGTAGTTTAAGTTTAAAAAATTTGGCTCTCAAAAGAAATTTCAATCGTTGTACTGTTGATATTTGGCTCTGTTGACTAATGAGTTTGCCAACCACTGATAGGCCGAAATGCACACAGTCTCATATATAATGTCAGGTATCCTCCCTCCCTCTGAAATTAAATCACACATGGTCTGTGCCATTTACTGAGCACTCTGCCTTTTGCCATCTGATGCCACCTTGTTATCGATCATTTCATGTGTTTATTTTCTCCTTAAAGAGAGACTGGAAGTTAGGAACTGCATTTAAACTATTATTAGGTTTTCTCGGCATCAAGTATCATGCTGTAGACAGAATAGTCAATGAAATGATCAAATGAATGAATGCTAGCAGCAATTCTCCAGGAGGAGAGCCTTTTAGATTCCTACCCATAATTCTGGTTTTGACGGTGTACCAAGAGTTATGGAAAGATACCACAGTTTTCGACTTTAAAGATCCTGGAGATATTCCAAAGTATTTCCATGGCCCTAATGCTGTGGTTCTCAAAGTATGGTCCCCAGACCAGCAGCAGCCCCTGGACACTGGTTGGAAAACCCCCATCCCACTATGCTGTACACCTGAAACTACTATAAAATTATATAGAATGTCCAGTGTAATTGACAAAATAAAAATAATGGTTTAAAAAAAACCCCACCCCAGACCTACTAAACCAAAAAGCTCAGGAAGTGGACCCAGCAATCTGTTTAACAAGTGTTTACCCAGTGATTTTGATGCATTCTAATGCCTGAGGACTTCCTCCAGCCTCAATGAATACATCGTGCATTCAGTGCTCTTCCCGGGCTTCTTAAGCCTAATATACATAAGAATTACAGGAAATCTTGCTAAAATGCAGATTCTGATTCAGTAGGTCTGGAAGGGGTCTGAGGTTCTGCTTTGGGGTAAGTTTCCCTGTGATGCCCATGCTGGTGGGCTGGAGCTTTTGAGTAACAACAAGGCTAAACCAGAGGTAGCAAAGGGTTTCATCTCAAGAGTCATCTACAGCTAAGTGACTTTCTGCCACACTGTGCTGAAAAGAATTCTGAGGGTGCATCCATGTAGTTTAGTTGTAAACAGCAGTCTGATCAATTAATAATGTCTGTTGTGGGTACAGAAATAGAAATAATGGCATACATGCTACGTGTTTGCCATCTTTTATCTCCCGTTTAACTCCTGTTTGCTGCCAAGGTCATTTGTTAATGTGTACCCGCAAATGTGTACTAATAGGAAAAACATTGCATTCTTTTTTCTTTCTTTCTTTTTTTTGGTATTAAAAGTACCTGTTACGAATTAATACTGTAGAATTTGATAAACATATGAGCATTCACTTGAACCCTGTGGGATTTATATAACTAAAGTCTGATCATTTCTCATCTTTCTTGCCAGAAAATGTGAATTTTTTTCAAGTGTATTTCCAAATTTCTTTCCCTGCCTCCTCATCCCTTCAATAATTTTATTTGCTCTTTCCTGGAACATTTTTATTTCCCTTTATAGCTTTCCTATAAGTCACCGTTTCTTAAAGCAAAATGTTTTATCAAAATAAGCAGATAAGTGCGTGTGTGGTGGGGGGTGGGGAGGGGAGAAGCTACATTTCCCCTGCAGCAAAAAAGATAATTGCAAGATTCCTCCTTAAATAAGATCATCTCAAATTATTAAATAAACTATAAAGTTACTCCTTTCACACAGATTTTATGTTCACATGAAAAGTCATTTTAAATCAATATCTTTGGTGAGCATTGTTAGCTAAAGAAGTCATTAGTTCAGAGAATGGCAAACTACTTTGAAAACAACACACAATCCAGACTTTTTTAAGGTTATGTTTTAAAATATATGCACTACGGACAGCCCACCATTTTAAATCTCAACTTTGACAACCCTTCTCTCCTTTTGTTCTGTCTGACTCTAAGCTTTCAAAATGGCCCACATGTCAGTGCTGGGGAAATTTGAAACTTATTAGTATTTCTTTCAAAGCTCTCTGGACTACTGAATCATCCTGAGTTCGGACAGTTCCCTGGTTGTACGAAGAGCCAACCTCAGATCAGGATGGGCCAGCTGCATCCCTTTCTGATCCTGACATCAGTCTGGTGATTAGTTGAGTGTGAATGGGGCTTCAGAGCTGACCTGCAAGTGACCAGTCCCATCAACCCATCCTTCATTAGGGTTAAAGGCCCCTGGCTGCACCTGACCTCCCAAGAAGACAGTCCTGTGAAGATCCTGAAACATCCAAGTCACAGCCTATCACAAAAATGCAGGGATGGGGGCGGGGTAGTCAACAGCCTCTTGGAGACTCCTGACTATAACAGATGAAGGGACATGTTGCAAGTCTCTGGAATAATAAAAGAAGTGAAACATTCAGTTTATTTGGGAGTAAGATCACATTAGCTTATTTTCCAAAGCTCACTTTTCCTTAATTTTCTGTGATATGGTTGACAACTATAACACATAGCTCAGAGATGGCAATTTAGAAAGTCTGCTCACCTTGCCCCCAACAACTCCTAATCTGCCTTCTTCCAGCTGGGTCTCTGGGTCTGCATGCAGATCAATATGCACAATGGTGATTTCTGGAAGACTGTGGTTCTGCCACCTGAAGATTTTGGAGTGTAAGGAGTCTATGTGAAGGGGTGTGTGTGTGTGTGTGTGTGTGTGTGTGTGTGTGTGTGTGTTTATGAGCATTGAGGCAATGACCCTGACTAAATGCTATATAATAAACTATTGATTAATCAGTTATGGGGTGGCTCAATCATTAACTCAATGAATAAATTATTGAGTGCCATCTATGTGCCAGGCAGTGGGCAATATGATAGGGAGAAAATACTAAGCTCTTGTTCTCTTCTCTCCAGGTTTCAAGAATCATGCAACTGCTGTTTCCAAGCCTGAGGCTTGCCCTTTTTCACAACTGAAAAATGGAGAACTCACCATGTAGTCAGGGAAGCAAATAGAGAGATGAATGGCAAACAGTATAACTGATACTCTAATAGAAGCAGCTCATAATATACAGTGATAAACAAGGCACAAAGGAGTGTCAGCTATTCATGGGATTAGCAGCTAATTGATTAAATTAACATGCTGATTAATAAAAAACTGAAAAGGAATGGAGAGAGAAATCTTTCCTTTCCACCCTGAGTGTTGTAACTCTTTGAGGATAACCTAGCCTCAATAAACCATTGGCTAAATACTAATAAGAATAAATGTAATAGAGAAAAATTTAAAACTTAGACTGTGACTATTTTGCCTCCTGCAGGTGAGGGAAGATGTGTAAATAAATCACATCAGTGGGAATATAAATCACATAGCACTTCCTCCCACATTCAGGCACTTGGTAAGTAGGCCAGTCGAAATTTCAAAGTCAGCCAGCTCTGGGCTGGTTCAGAGAGAACCTCTGAGACCTTAGGTTATCTTAGAGATAACATTAAGGAGCATTTGGATATCAGAAGGCCAGCCCAGGGCATAGAGGTCAAGCTATATCGTTGTCCATTATAAGGGGAAAAAATTCAGTTTCCTGGGAGAGGTTTAATGTGAAGGGCCCCCAAAATGGAGTAGCCAGAGTGATGTGAAGGAACTCCTGAGGAGGGACAGGAGCAGAGCAAGGTAGCAAAGTAAAACCGTTTCCTTTCCCCAGAATTGCAATAAAGCCTGCTATGCCACCACATGCTTTGAGAGACTCCATTCTGCTTTTGATGGGGGGAATTTGTTGTTGTTAATCCTCACCCAATGATTTTTTTTCCCATTGATTTTTTTGGAGCGAAAAGGAGGGAGGGGGAGAGACAGAGAAACATCGATGTGAGAGAGACACATCCATTGGTTACCTCCTGCATGCACCGCAACCGGGGCTGGGGATCAAGCCTACAACTGAGATATGTGCCCTTGACCAGAATTGAACCCAAGATCCTTCAGTCCATGGGCTGACACTCTAACCACTGAGCCAAACCGGTGAGGGTGAGCATTATTTTTTAAATTACCTGGGTTTTGAATCTGGACTCATTTTGGAGAAGAAAGAGAACAGAGAATAGAGTGAGATCCTGGGTTTTATGGGAGCAGAAATTCAGAGTCAGGGATGGCCATGAGAAAGAAAATTGCCTCCTCTCCACCACCTTAATTCCTCCAATTCCTCCCAGCCCAACTCAGAGATTTGCAGAACCCCTGGAGAGAATTAGTTCCCCATTTGATGTGGGATAGGAGTGTACACAAATTTAAATAAGAATGTCTCCTGACAAAAGGGATGGGAGCAAGGAAAATGTATATAGAAGATGAATACCAAGATTGTCTACAGGCAAAGAGGTGAAGTAGAAGAGGAAAGTAACCTTGGATTCTCTAGTCCATGCAGGTGGCTATAGCCAGATCAGTCCTGGTGACGTGGTGAAGCTCCCCCAGTATTTTGTGCTGAGCACCATCTAGGCCTGTACCTGCGGGGAGTAAAGGTGAAGGGGACTGAGCTGACTACATCCAGATTCTTGGCTGAATCTTACCTGCAAGCTTTTTTCTTTCTTTGTTTTTTTGCTTGTTATTTTTAATGCCCTACCCACTTTTTTACTATTGCAGATGAAGAAGAAATTGTATCAATCGAGAAGGCTAGCTAATTGAGTTTCAAACTGATCTTTTTAAAAATTAGATTCCTTGTTTTGTATCATCGATTCTTCTTTCCACACATTAGACCTGACAATCCCAGTAATCATGATGATGCTGGTAAGAACCATAATTTACGAAGCTATTCTTACTGTGTGCCAGGAGCTACAGTGAACATCATATACCTCATCTTTAATTCTCACAACAATCCCTTGATTTGTATGAATACTGTTATTTTCATTTTACAGAAGAGAAAACTGAGGCCCAGAGAAGTTTTAGTATTTTACCTAAGCCCCACAACTAAGTAAACAGAAAAGCAGGATTTGAACCCAAGCACTCCGACTCCAGAGCCTGAACTCTGAACACTGGGCACTAGTGTTCACTATATACTATTAAAGGTATAACATAACAATAACAGGAGAAACGATGATGATGGCTTCCTGTTGAGATGTGCCTTTGTACACATCATTGCTGTGACCCCCAGAGCACTCCTGTGTGGTGGCACAATTGTTCCGTTTTCACAATTGAGGAAATAGGCAGCAAGGCTCCGTAAGCACCCAGGTTGTGAATGATAGTGGTCTTAATAGTAAGGCAAGGAATGGGCGCAGGCCAGTTATGGGGGCCTGTTTGCCTAATGCTCAGGCTCTGAGACAGAGCTACCTGCTTGCTGGTGTCCACTGGGAGGCAAAGGTGGGCCAGTGGTCCTTATAAAAGAAGTTTAAGAATCACTGGGGTGCTTGTTACTGGGGGTGCTTGTTGAAAGAACAGTTCCTTAAAACCCCCTCAGCCCCCAAGAGACCTGGAATTCTGAACCTGGGAGTCTGCATTTTAAACCAGCACTTGGTGACTCTGAATCAGTTGGTCCTCACGCTTTGCTTGCAGCCTTGGCTGTCCATCGGAGTCACCCGTGGAATTAATAAACTAAGGCTGCCCAGGCCCCACCCTGGACCAATCAAATCAGACTCCCTGGGAGTGGGGCCCAGGCATTGGTACATTAGTAGAGCTCTCTTGGTGCAGGCAGATTGAAAAGCACTTCTTTAAGAAATGCTACAAAGGCTTTGCTCTCTCAACCCTTTAGAATGGAGGACTATAATGGCAATAACCTGGGTAATTTTAATCAATTGACAGCCAATCTGAAAAAACTCAGGCCTTCTTTTACTTTCTGAGCAAAATTTTCTCATTGAGAGATACCCTCAGCCAGTCTAGCTGCCCCTGCAGCCCAAACACAGCCACATAATTGCCCGAATGGTGCCTCTAAGTCAGCACCGCCAACGGCATTAAACAGCCTGACCATGGCTTCGTGTGGGCCTCTAGGCACTAAGCGTCATGTTCCCTGCCGCCCTCTGTTGCGCTTCCTCTTTTGGTTGCTGCCCTCATCCTGAGAGCCTCATGCCTATGCTCTGTCTCTGCCCCCAGCGTGGAGCCTGCGAGCACCCACTGGGAGAGGCAAGGAGAGGGGCTGCTGGCCTATGTCTGCCCGTGGGAGGGAAGCCAATGGTGCCCAGGGCTCGGGCTCTCAGAGGAGGGCTTGGAACAGTTAACTCTTAGAGGTCTGTGCTCATAAAAGGGTGTATTGGCACCCCTTCAAGTTATCAACAGCGGATAACTTAAAAAAAGAAATCATTTAGCCCTGACCAGGTAGTTCAGTTGGTTAGAGCAGTGGTCGGCAAACTCATTAGTCAACAGAGCCAAATATCAACAGTGCAACGATTGAAATTTCTTTTGAGAGCCAAATTTTTTAAACTTAAGCTATATAGGTAGGTACATTGTTTTTAACTTAATTAGGGTACTCCTAAACTGGCCTTTGCTAAAAAACGTTCTCAATCTGATTGAGGTATGTTCGCTGAGGTCAACCCCTTCCAACTCTCCCATCCACACTCGTCTTGTATACTTGTTTTGTCTATCTCTTTTCGTTCATCTTCTCTGTATGTCCACCCCCCACTTCTTCTAACGCCACTTCTTCAAAATAGACTCCCCCAGGCGGAAAAGTGACTTCTGCGCATGGGCCACGAAGTTTCAATCGCACTGTATGTGCGCGCCCGCACATGGTATTTTGTGGAAGAACCACACTCAAGGGGCCAAAGAGCCGCGGTTTGCCAACCACTGGGTTAGAGCGTTGTCCTGATACTCCAAGGTTGTGGGTTTGATATCTGGTTAGGCCCATACAAGCATCAACCAATGAAATCATATATTTATGTTTTTACATATGTATAAATAAATCCATCAGGAAAGACAAGGAATAGGAAGGAGGGAGTCACACCAAACCGTTAACAGCAGTTACTTCTGAGGGGCAAGATAGTAGATGAGTAATTTCTTCTTATTTTATAACATTGTTTTAAAGGGTTGGAAGTATGGTGGTTTTAAATTACTTTCCCATAGGATTTTCTGTATTTTTCCACCTTTATTAAAAGGGAGCACTTATTAAGCCCTATAGTGAACCAAGCTCTGTGACAAGTATCAGGGACCTGGAAGTTGGCCTGCTTATATCCATCTCTGCCCTCCGCCTTTACAGGCAGGAGAGGTGAGCCCTCTCCCAAACAAACAGATAAACACTGTGTTAGCTAACAAAGATGAAAATCCAGTTTTACCTGCATATATACAACAAAGTCACCGACCACAGGGTTCTCTCCTAAGAGGAGCAGGAACTGTCACTCCCGAGATCCCACCTGTCTTCCCTACCTTCCCCGGAAGCAGCTCCTCCCAGAATCATTCTCTGCACAAGTGCCAAGACCACCCCTGAGCAGCGGGAATAGGAAATCAATTCTCTTCTGACTGATCTCTGAAGCTGTCTCTACAGCCAGTGACGCTGGCCTGAAGACAGAGTCCCCCTCCTGCAGAAAGAGAGGAGATAGACGAGAGAGGGCCCCAGTATGCCTGAAATGAACCCAGCCGGGTATGTGTGAAAGGCAATTCTAGTTCACACTACCCCTTGGCTGAGCTCAGAGCTGGTCTAAAAACTGTCAACAAAGCAGAGACACCCATGAGGATCTTTTGTGCCCTGAGATCATTCGAAGCCACTAAGCATAAACAGCTGTGTTGATTTCCGCCCGTTCTCCAAACCCAGGGCAAATAAAACCTCAGAGCTTGAAAAGAACAAAATATACAGAGATTTTCTTTTCTTTTTTGGCTTAGAGAGATATTGTTTTACAAACAGTGGAGCAAGACACCATTAATTTTTTTTAATTGCCTGGCAAGTTTCTTGAAGCTCCACATTGTACAAGAATGTTAGACATTCGCTGATAAATGTATCGGGGTTTTCTCCGCAGGGCAGTCTGAGCATGTGTCAGTGTGAATCTGACAAAGCCAGTCTCCCTAAGGCTGCACCAAAGACTGTCAAGCATCGTCATCCTGGCTTCTTTGATTCCACAAAGACCACCTTTTCGAACTTTGGGATGTGGAATGAACTCCCATTTGGAATCGGTTGCTTGTTAGGGTTTTATCTTTCCCAAGGGGGGACCATGAAGGGTTGGGTTTGGAGATGGGGAATCCAGTCTTCAAAGGCGTCTGGCCTGCAAGGCTGACTTCCTGCTGAGTTATCAAAGACAGCTTTCTAAAATACTCTCATGGCCATTTTAGCTCCTTCCTTGCCTTTGATCCTTTATTCCTAACATTCAATTCTGTCTGGTCTCCACAACCCCATTTTTTTCTGTTTTTCCCAAAAAGGAACAAGTTGGCAGAGCCCTTTGTCACTATTCCTTGTGTCTAGGTTCCTTTCTGACAAAGTAGAGTGAAGGAGAGAGAAGACTGGGGCTGGAGTCAGGCAGCTCAGGGTGAAACTCCTGAATTCACCTCTGATTGACTGAGGAAGTGAGGGCCACTTCACTTCTCTGACCCTCAGTTTATTCATCAGTAAAATGGAAATGACGATAACTATTTCACAGGGTTGTTGCGAGGATTTCAGATAATGGAAACTGAGGGCCTACACTCACTGGTGTGAGCCTAGAACCTTATAGGTGTTATACTCATTCATTTAAATAATATGTTAGTGCTACCGAATGCCAGACAATGTGCTAATCACTGGTGATATAATGTTTGCAAAACAAAGTCCTTTTCTCATGGAGCTTACAATGTAATCAGGGGAATGGACAATAATTACATAATCACATCAAGCGAACCTTTAACTAACTACTAACTGAGGTACCCGTTATGATAGCAGATAAAGAACCTAGATCCCCTTTAGACTGTTGGGCAGCCAAAGCTTCCAGAGAAGTGATGTTTGTGATGATGTTGGGGTGAAATCTGGATGGCAAAGAGGGTAACCAAGCAAGGATGGAGTCAGGGTGCTGGGGGTGGGAGGTTTAGGCAGTGAGCAAGAGCTGAGTCCCCCCACATTCTCCTCCCTCTTACCCATGGGGGGTCAGAGACAATGTCAAGGTTCATTGAAGTGGAAAGAGTCCCACAGACATGCATAGATACAGGTCGCTTCCCCAGGATGCTGGATGATGCCCTGGAGTGTCAAATGCAGGTATCTCCCCACCACCACCACCACAGCCTTATCCCAAACCGCCTGCAGTGCCTGAGGCCGTCATCTGCAAGGGAGATACCTCTTCCTGAGAGAGGCTTTGTTTTCAGAAACTAAAACAAATTCATACTGGAATCTTCCTGACTTTTCCAAATCCACAATTAAAGTCCACACTTTGTGGCCCAGGTACCAGTTACCATGCAGGTGCAGAAAGCCCCTGGGATGGTGATAGGGTTGGGGGTGGGATTGAAGCAGTTATGTGCCAGAATCTTCATTTCATTTAATGTCTCCAAATAATGCTAGGAAGCAATATTTTCTCCCTTTCACAGGTGAAGAAACTGAGGCACAGATAGGTAGAGTAGTAATTTCCCCAAAGTCACACAACCAGAAATCAGTAGAACCAGGATTTAAATCCTAAATTGTCTGCTCCCAAATTCCACGCTTTTTCCATGACACCCTATTTTACATCAGTCACCTGGCCTGAGCCCCGGATCCTGCCGCTTGTGTTCTGAAGGTTTGGCAAATCACTGCCCCTCAGCAACATGGCACTGATTCCCTGTGGGCCACAGTGTGGCCCACACCTTCCTACAGCAGCTGGCTGACAGCAGGATGCAGAGACCTGGGCAGGAAGACAGCGTTTCTGTCTGCGTCTAGGGCAGGGGGCTAAGCCACAGTGCATTAGAGTTCAGGTATGGAAATAGTCTCTGGGAAATTTGAATCTTCTATGTGCTCCTTTCTTTCCTCTTCCCTTCCATGACACACACACACACACACACACACACTCCTCATGCAGCTTGCATCTGGCGGGAAGGCATGCCAGCCGAGGTGTTGAAATCCATGGAGAGTCATGATTTGGCACCTGCGGAGTACTTTTCAGCACTTTGGAATGACAGCTTATTCGTCCACACAACCCTTCCAGAAAGGTTGTATGTGTGCCATCGTGGAGAGAGGGAATCAGAACAGAGACTGGGAGTCGTCAGGCCAAGCTGGAGTTGAACTTCTCACCCCTGCTCCACGCTGGGAGCCACGGGGCTCTCACAGGTGCCTCCTACTCCTGGTTCTGCTGTTCAGTTCCCAGACGACCTTGGGAAAGCCACCAGTCCCCTTGGCCTCTTTCTCATCTGGAGGTTGTTCAGTGGCTGTCAGCCGGGGCTCTCTAGACCCATAGGATCTTAGGACACAGTAACGGCAGATCATGAGGCATAATAACAGCTGCCATTTACCAAGAGCCTGAGGCACACTTCCTAGGTGTCTTATGAATAACATCTCCAATTCTTAAGACAAACCTACCAAGTAGGAATGCTCACCCTATTTTATAGATGAGAAAACAGATCTTCCTACAGGTCAAGGGACTCACTCAATACCCTGTAGTAAGTGGTAGAGCTGGGATTGGAACCCAGGCTCCTGTGTGTAACTGTTCCAGCCCACTGCTTCGGAGAGGTAGCCTCTCCCCTGGCTTAGCTAATGGATAATGTGTTTCCAGCCCCTCCATGGCCGCCCTGTCACAGCCCAGCCTGCGCCCTGTGATGAGCCAGCACTGGGCAGCAGCCTGGGAAGGTTCTGGTGGCTTGATGAGCAGTGGGCACAGGCGCTGGGTAGGCAATGCAGCTTCCAGAGAAGGGAGGCACCGAGCCAGCTGCTCTGGGGCTGACCCCACAAGTCCTGATAAGATGTCGAAGCAAGAGTTCAGTGGGGAAAAGGAGTAGAAGGCCCTTCTCACATTCCTCCCCACTCAGCGCGGAGCTGCTGTCAGAGCTGATTGCCATCACAGAACCTCTGCACCTCAGCGCTCTCTCCCAAAGACGCTGACCTACTTTCTGTTGTGTAGACATGTATCCGGAGCCCCCAGCTAATACCTTTGTACTCTAGTTGGTCTAGGTGAGAGCTATTCCAATCATCTACTGAATAAGATCCAGTCTTCTCGTTCAGGCTCCCAGGGGCCTCCCTGCCCTGCCCTTTCCCACCTCTCCAGCTTCCTCTCCCTAGTTTTTTTGTTTGTTTGTTTGTCACATTCTCTAGTCATTTCCAGACACACCACCCATCCCACACGTCCACACTCGAAGAGGCAGGACAGTTCAAAGGTCAGCGCAGCTCTCTGCAGGCAGACCGCCTGTGGTGCTATTCTTTTCCTGCAATGCTGGATAACCAAGTGAGTCAACCAACCTGTGCCTCAGTTTCCCCATCTTCAAAATGAGTACATTAGTGGTATCTATTATATAGGATTATTGTGAGGGTTAAAGAAGAAAATACATGTAAAGAATACTTTTTAAAAAGCTCCTGGCCCAGCCAGTGTTGCTCAGTGGTTGAACATTGACCTATGAACCAGGAGGTCATGGTTTGCTTCCAGGTCGGGGCACATGCCTGGGTTTCGGGCTCAATCTCCAGTGGGGCACATGCAGGAGGCAGCTGATCGATGGTTGTCTCTCATCATTGATGTTTCTATCTCTCTCCCTTTCTTTTTCCTCTCTGAAATAAATAAAAATGTATTTTTTAAAAATGCTCCTCGATTATTCTACTGTGCAGCCAGGGTTAACGGGTTCCTGGTGTCTCTGTGATCCCAAGAGAGTGAGGAGGCACCTTACTATGCGTGCTTCAAGGCCTCAGGGCTCAGGTGGCACAGTGACTGGCACAAGCCGCCATGCTGGAAATAGATTTTGAATGAATATATGATTCTTTGATTTGGAAGATTAAAAGGTAAACAATCCTTTCCCCAAAGCCAGACATTTAATCACTCCCAAACCCAATGTAAGCTCCAAACCAGCAAACCATGATGCTGGTCACTGATAGGTCCTGCAGGTTGAGGACTCCACTGTGCGATGCTGAGTGGACGGGGCCTGTCTGAGTAGATAACGTCCATATTGAAACTGACCCCTGGGCAAGCTAGGAAGAACAGAGTAAATGAGTCCACACCACTCACAAAAGGGAAGCAGACTTTCAACATGAGACAGGTTTTCCAGTAAGTCAGTGTTTGGCTGTTGACCTGAGGTTTCTTGCTTGTTTGTTTGTTTTTGGTCAGGCTTCCAAGTTTCAGGGCCTGTGCCAGTTTCAGACTTGAAATGGACAAATGCACTTTCTGAGCCCTCACACCTAATTCCAGATGGAAACACGGCCCTGCTTCTGACCAGCTCCACTGCTGGAACAGAAGTTATTCTTAGCACAATGGTGTGGGTGGCAAGCCAGGCTTTTCTCTTCTGTGATTGATGTTCAATTAGGCTGCTGAAAACTAGGACAGCATTTCTATGGATGGGGGATAAGGTTGGAGCAGGGCGTGACCCAGCATCTCTGGGTCATGTAGCATTTTGCTTTTTCTCTGGTGGTGTGCTGCCAGAGAGGGACTCATCTGAGGAGCTATTAGCATATGAAGCATAATGGAATTCAATGCAGAGGACCAGGTGCTGCCTTTGTATTAGCCAAAATCCATTGGGGGGGGGGGGGGGGGGAAGGCAGGAGAAGACCAGCAGTGTTCTTTGACAGAATTTATGTGGTAACTCAGAAAGGACAAAACCTTTAAAAAACATGTGACAATAAAGGACACATTTCTAGCTTGCACCTGTACCGAATCGAGGCAGCTCGGCTGAATTAAAATGTACACAGCAACCCAAAGTTAAGCCAGGTAATGTGACAGAAAGTCATGCCAGCAAAGCCTAGAACAAAGGGCTGGGACCAACCATTTCTCAGATGCCCGTTCTGTGCTAGGCACTTACAGGTAACATCTCATTTCATCTTCGCAGGGTAGAGCATTGTCATTTCCTTTTTATAGACTACAGCACCGAGGTACAAAGAAGGTAAATAACCACTTCAGGTAGTGAGTGGCAGAACTGGGTCGTGAATTTCCATCCCAGCCTCCTACCTCTGTGGTGTGTCCTGAGCTCTGACTCAGCCCCCTCAGGGAGGCCACCTTGGGCTTCCCACTAAGGGCAAGTGACTGACCTGCCTGGGGGAGTGAGTGAGGAGGCAGCAGCTGGAGGTGATTCCCTCATCAAGTGCTCCGGTGCCAATGTGTCCCTTGGCCTGACTCGGCTGGAGTGAGCTCTTATTTGTTTTTTAATCCACACCCAAGGATATCTTCTTATTGATTTTAGAGAGAAGAAGGGAGAAAGAAAGAAAGAGAGAGAGAGAGGGGAAGGGGGAAGAGAGAGAAAGAGAAGAGAAGAGAAGAGAAGAGAGAGAGAGAGAGAGAGAGAGAGAGAGAGAGAGACAGGTGAGATTGCCTCCCGTACAGGCCCTGATGAGGGATTGAACCCACCACCTAGGTATGTACGCTGACCAGGAACTGAACCTGCCAGTTGGGGGTGTATGGGGCAATGCTCCAACCAACTGAGCCACCAAGCCAGGGCTGGAGTGAGCTCCTGATCAAAGCAGCAATAGCCGCCTCAGGGAGTGGCACAGATAGTGCTTTGCTGTTGGCCATGGCCAAGGGGAGCAGCAGGGGACTCTTGAATGGGAGGACAGGCTCCAGAGACCATGGAGGAACATGTGAGCAGATCACACCAAGCTGGGGGAAGAAAGGGCCCCCTTTTCAACCTAGAGAAGTACAAGGAAGACCTAACATGACAAAGAGTCCAGCTCTCTGCTACATGGACTTAGACAAGCTATGGCTAATGGTCACTGAGTGTGCCCCCAAATCTGTCTGCATGAGCCAAGTAATCTCTACTATCCCATTCAAAGGAAAGGGGGAGCCAGGCACCCCCAGGTTGACCCCAGAGACCAAGGATATTGGAAGTGACATCGAGAGGATGGCTTAGTGGCCCATTCAGGAGGATTGAGTTCTGGCCCTACCTCTGTGACCAGAGCTGAGTTACTCTTACCCTCTGAATCTCAGCTTCTTCATGTGGAAAATAGCAATAAAACTACCCTCTACCTTCAGTGGACTTTGGAGATGCTCTGCCTGCCCTCAACTCCCTCTTACCATTTCCATGGCCTTCTCCTCCCCCAGCTTCTAATGGCCAGCACCCGTGACCTTGCCCAGAGGCCTGCCTTTGGGCTACTGGAGCCCCTTCACCCACGTACAGAGACTTGCAAGTATCTAAGCCTTTACTGTCCATCCCCACAGAGGGAGCCTGTGGCCAATGATGGGCTGTGGGTATGAAAGCCCAGCTCACTTGTCTTCAGATGGGACAAACTCTGAGGTGTAACTGAACCTTCAGAACTCCCCACAGAATGATTTTGCCTCAAATCACATGTCCTCATTGTCCCTGTCCTCCTGCTTCCCCCTCCCAGACTGGTTTGTCCCATTTCCTGTCTTTAATAAATCACGAATCCTTAAATTCTACTCCTCGAGAACCCAACCTAAGACACCACTCTGTTGGGTTATTATGAAGATTCAATGACATGATTCATTGATTCATGAAGAGTGCTTAGTTCAATGCCTGGCACACAGGCAGTAATCAATATATGGTAGCTGTTTATTTCTAGATGGAACCAGATGATATTGTCAATAATGAATATTTTTTATTAAAAAATGGTAATTTCATATGGCTCACCCTAATGTTATTTTATAGTCCAATCTCCCAACATTCCCCTGCCTTGGTCTAATGAAGACCATAGCCTGTCCTGGTGGGTCCTCAACTCAGTGTCTTTTCCCCTGGTCCGTCCTCCTAGAAAAATGCTGGCTTCAAATGAGCCCCCGGTTGCTGGCGTTTGGGTTTTGCTGGCTGGGGCTGGGCACAGAGCACTTGTTATTTAACCAGAAAGCCCTGTGAACTAGGGCCCCACCTAAAATGGGAGAAAGGGCAGGGGTGAGGGCGGGGGAGATCAATCACTACTTGTCAGGTGGAAAGAACCAGATCATAAATAGGAAAAATGTTTTCAACTTCACCCAAGAGCAGTGTTTTGTAAATACATTTTTGTTTTACTTTCCTGAAAAGATGACTTTGGTGGCCTCTTCAAGCAGGCTGCTGTGAACCAGCTCTTTGAAGGGCCATGTGTTTTTATGGCACATTTCAGCATCAAACACTGAGTAAATGAATACTGTGTTTGTGTCGGCATGGCACTTCTGGCTGACAGTCATAAAAACTGCATGGAAAATTGCTGTTTATATTTCCTCCAGCTATCACTGCTCCAACCTCATGACACTGGGGAAAGTTTACGGTACAAACAACCCGTCTGCTATCTCACTGAAAACACAGCATCCCCTCCCCTCCCATCAGGAGGGGACCCTGTGGAGGGTGAGAGTCACGCGCAGTCATCGCTTCAAACACAGAGGAAACCGAGGGGCCAGGCAGAGACAGCGGTGGCAGATAAGTGAGAGACAGTGAATCTGAAAATATGGGGGCAGGAGATACCCAATGACCTGCTGCAATGGCAAGTCCCAGCCATAGGTAGCCAGGGAGCTACTGAGCTTGGAGAGCAGGCTTTGGTCAGGTCCTCATGTAGCAAGGAATCTGGACAAGTAGCAAAATCTGTTCTGGGATTAGGTGTGGAGGCAGCCTACTGCCTGGGAACCTTGGCTGCTCTGTGACCTCAGCTTGGAGCCCATCAGGTGTGCAACAGCACAAAGAACACTTATCGCCTGGTATAATTATTATCTAATTTGCTTATTTATTGTCTCCCCCCACTGCTCCCCTCATCTCAACACACATGCACACATTTCAATACAAGCGCCATCAAAGCAGGGATTTTTTTCCCTGATGCATTCCTAGAGCCTAGAACAACATCTGGCACGTGACAGTACTCAATAGATATTTGTTGATTGATTGAATGAAATACGATTACCTATGGTCAATACGCAAAAATGCCTACAAGGACCAATAATGATATTGAAGCATTAAGTAAAATTTGATTTTGCTCATTCTATTCTACTTACAAAGGGAGGAGAAAATCCAGTAAAACTTAGAAGGATTTGCAACAAGAAGGACCAAAACAAGAAAGAGTTTTTGCTTTATCAGAAAACACCATTAATCAGAACATCCCTAATGATGATGTTTTGTCTGTAGAGCACAGAGTATTTAGATGGTTCCAGATATTCATATGTTTAGCATTAGGTAGCACCAAGCCATGAGCTTTCTCAGACAAAAGCAAGCTAAAGCAAACATTTGGTTGAGGAGCCAAATGACCCAATTTCTCAAACATTGGTTTCTAGGGGGTACCTGTGAACAGAAGTGCCTGGTGAGTCACCTGCAAGTCACAGATCGGGGAAGAAGTGGTAGCGTTCGTTCCGGTTCAGACAAGACTCAAAACTCTAACAGGGAGACCTTGAACTCCTGTGGGATTTCTCCCAGTGAGTCTGTGAGCACGGCCGGAGCTGTCAGATGATCCCATTGATGTCTCTTTGGCAGGAGAAGAGCCGCACCCAAAGTCACAGAGGGCCCACAGATGTCATGCTGGCGCTCCGCCATGGAATCACAGCCTGTGTCTCTCACTGTCATGGCCGGCCCCACACAGAACCCTTCAAACCACCAGGCCAGACAGTGGCAGGATCTGAGCCGTGTGGAAAGTATTCTCAGCCCCACTTTAATTGAGAGCAGAGTGCACACGCTTTCAAGTATTTCACTGTCTATTCTGACACCAGAGTGCCAGTCAGATAGATGGAAGTCTTTAGAACTAGATAAACCCAGTGTTAGTGAGAAATGGAGGAAGAAGGTGGGTTTGGGCCTTCTCAGCCTTGTCTCTAGCTAGGCTACTGTATTCACAGGGTGCTGGGTTGAGTGGGAGTGAGGGCTGCTGTCCCTCCTCATAGTTAGGACTGGAGCAGACCTCTCCCATGACAAGGGTGTAAGAGTAGGCCTGGAAAGATGGGAAAAGTCAGAGGAAGACTCCAAAAGATGGTCTTATTCAACTGGTGGGCAGGGTGGGGGGTGGAGCTGGGATCCATTGAATGATCACTTAGGACTGCCTCGTAGCCTGTAGCCACATGAGGCAACTTGGTCCTTGATGTGGCAAGTCCGAACTGAGATGTACTCTAAGTGTAAAACACACACTGAATTTTCAAGATTTTTGTATGAAAAAAAGAACGTAACTATCTCATTCATTTTTATAGCAATTCTATGTTGAAATGAGAATATTTTGGGTATAATGGGTGAAAGGAAATATATTAAAATGAATGTCATCTGTTTCTTTTTAATGTTGCTACTAGAAAAACAGAAGGCAGCAGGAAAACAGGAAGACCAAATATAAGATGGATTGACTCCATAAAAGAAGCCAGAGGCATGAGTCCCCAGGAGCTGAGGAGGCTGTGGAGGGCAAGACACTGTGGACATCGCTCATTCACAGGGTCGGAGCTGACTCAATGGCACATAACACACACACACACACTAGAAAATCTAACATCACAGATTCGGCTTAGAACATATGATATTCCTACTAGACCAGTGGTTCTCAACCTTCCTAATGCTGCGACCCTTTAATACAGTTCCTCATGTTGTGGTGACCCCCAATTTCATTGTTACAAATTGAACATAATTAAAGCATAGTGATTAATCACAAAAACAATATGTAATTATATATGTGTTTTCCAATGGTCTTAGGTGACCCCTGTGAAAGGGTCGTTCGACCCCCAAAGGGGTCACGACCCACAGGTTGAGGACCGCTGTACTAGACAGTGCTTGTCAAGAGCCTCGTTCTTCTAAGTGTGATTCCCAGAGCAGAGGTGGCCTCACCAGGAGCTTATGAAAATTCAGATTCCCAGGCCCTGTATTTTTAATAAGATCCCCAGGTAATTCATTTGCATATTGAAGTTTGAGAAGCACCAGCGTTGGTCCTTCCCTAGGACTCTGCTTCACTGTGGGTGGCCAGGCCAGCTTTGAAGTCTAAGGCAGAACAGACCCCAGGGGAGAGAAACCTCTGTGCAGTGTCATGGCACTAGTTTGGAAGTCACAGGATCTCAGTTCTATTCCTGCCTCTGCCTTGAAATTTCTATGTGACCTTGGTTGAGTCACTGCACCTCAGGGGCCAGTTCCTCATTCTGCAGATGAAGAAACTGGACTGAAGACCTTCGAAGCTCCTGCAAGAGCTTTCCCTGTACCAACTGGTATGACTGGAAGCTGCTCCTTTTGCAAAGGTTCCCAGACAAATCCTAGGGAGGGTTTTGTTTTCAGGTTGCTCTTGTATCAGAATGCTCATGACCTTCAGAATGGTGACATGCAGTGGGGAACTTGCTACATGTGCTGGTATGTCCTCCTTTGGGTCCTGAAAAGTTTACAGGCATTCGTGGGAGATATTGTGGGTTTGGTTCTAGCCCACTGTAATAAAGTGAGTATGGCAATAAAGAGAGTCATAATCTTTTTGTTTGGTGGAGGATCTTGCCTTCAGTCTGTGAAAATTGCAACCTCTGTGGAACACAGTAAAGTGATGTGCAATGAAAGGAGGTATGCCTGTACCTTCATTAACTAATACTTGTGTTACAATATGCTGAGCACTTGCTATGTGCTGGGACTGTGTCTAAATGCTTTACACATGTTATCTCTTTTAACACACGCAATGACCCTAAGAGATAAGGTTCACTATAACTTTAAAAAAATATGAAGCAATTAAAGAACAGAGAGGTTAATTAAGTTGCTCAAGATTAGATAACTGGTGAGTGGTCGAGTTTGGATTTTTTTCCCAAGTAAGCCCAACTCTTCATTCTTAACCAAAACAATAAATTCCCTCGGGGCTGTTCTGAAACTCCTTTCACATGTGCCCCCAATCTGCCAGCGATGCCTATTCTCCACTTGCCTATTCTCCACTTGCTTTTGCTTTCTGGGCCCCCAAATATTTCCTTGACTGCTGACATCACAACCCCAGAGGACATCACCCTTACTCATTGTCCCTTCAGCCTCCCAGCCTATATTTGTGGACACAGCAGCCGGGGGCCACGTTCTCACTTGGTCCAGGGAGCAAACACGCAATACAGGTATGTCGGCTGCTGACCCAGGCCCTCCAGACTGTGGCAAAGTCATGACTACTAGCAAGGAGAGGAGTGGCCTAGAGGAGTAGCCTGAGACTGTGAGATGGCAAAAAATAGGATTAAAAATAGTATCAAAATAAATAAATAAATAAAAATAGTATCAAAATAGATATAAATGGCAGAAGACTACAGTCTTGATTTTTTTTCTGCAATATTTGTTTGAGTCACACAGGTGGTTAATATCATGCATCTGGCAATCATGACAGTCTCTGTCAGCTCAGCACCCACATGCTGGAAGTCTCACAGGTGGGATACTCAGTCCAATTGCTACACTGATGTCAATGCCCAGTGCACACATATCTGGCAAGGCTGGTTTCCATGATCGGTGCTGGCTGATAAATTTATCCCCAAGGAAATACTCTGAAAAGCATTAATACTAAAATAAATCCTTTTCTTTTTAAAGATCCCTCTCTTCTCTCATGATTACATTTTTATGTAAAAATAACAACTCCTAAAGTAATGCAATCAGAGCCAGGAAATCAAAAGGCAGTTCAGTCGGCTGACAGTGAACGCAGTCTGGGGAGGGCTTGTCCTGCCCAGCCGATGCCTCCTGCCCCGCCAGGCTGCCCCATTCTTGTGTCAGCCCTCAGTCACTAGTGTCACCACAGCCTCTGCTCCAGCCGTTTCCAGTGACCCCCTGCCCTACCACCTTGCACCCCGCTTCCCAAACCTTTCCTCCCATTCCTGGGTCCAGGCTTTTTGCCTCATCTGCTGCTGATGTCTCTTGTACTTATCTCTTGAAACTGACACATTACTTCCACTTTGGCAGCCAACCTCTCTGAGTGTCATTTGTATTGTTCCCATAGACTATTCCACTCTGGCTGCTCCAGGGACCGACTGAGGCTGGCTCAGCCTGGCCTCCTCAACTCTGTCCTGGCATTGTCACATGACCTTGGTCCAGAGCAAGTTTGCTTTGACCGAGAGGGCCAAGACTGGGCCACCTAGAGTGGCCACAGCAGGGTTCTCCCTCCTCTTAGATTCCCAAAGCCTCCAAGAGCTCCTCCCGGGCCACACAAGGCTCTCCCTCCGAGTTACTACTAGCAAGGGAATGTGCTCCGAGGCCTCCTTTAATCTTGCTGGGTTTTCAGAGCTAGAGCTAACGTATGATTTTTCATCTAAATTGGGCTCTCCTGGTATTGGAAGGAGATGCTATTAATAATGATGCTTGGGTAGCAGGCACAAATTGGGACTGTCCCCGGCTAAATGGAGTATTTGGTACCCTTACTCATAGCCCAACTTCCTTCTCAGCGATAAAGTTTGATAATAGGCAACTATATCCCTATGTTGTGTAATAGACACCGATTACTTGTCTGCTCAGCATCACTCAGACTTGTCCCCAGAAGTACCCACCTGTATAGCAGAGGGGAACAGGTGTGTCTACCCCTGGGGACAGGTGCAGAGTGTGAAGGGACCACTTAGAGCTTCTTGACAGCGGAACTTTTCTTTGAAATCTCAAAAGGGCACATTAATTTTGCCATTCTACTTAATAATATACCCTTGTTTTTTTTAAAATACCTGCATATTTTTTTCTGAACATTTAAAGTAAAATAGATACCTAGGAAGATACTTGCTGCAGGGTCACCCTGGTTTTGTGTCCTCCTGGTTCTCTAATGTCACCTGAGAAATCTGACATTACAACAACCTCTCACCAATGAGGGGTTGGGTAGGGTGAACAGAAAACCACTCATGCTCACTGTGTCCAAGTTGTTTGTTAAAATGAATAATAATGCCACAGATCCAGGGCTAGTTGGGGGCCTGGGATTGCTTCAGCATTTGGCTTTCCCTCTACCCAATCTTCTGTTCCTCTGTGTGTGGCAGATGGAGGCCCATAAACCCCCATGCAAGTGTCTCAGGGAGTAGAGGCTTCACCGTTATGCAACTCAAGGCCGTCACTAGGATTCTTAGCCCCTTATGTAGAGATTCTTGTGCTTGGCAAGAGGCCACCTCTACAAGAGACCCTCCCCAAATGACAGGCGTTCCTGTGAGTCCCCAGGCCCTCTTTCATCCCACTCCATGGTTTCTGAGGAAGTCAGAAGGCAGTTCCCTAGCAGGCATGCATGGAGTGCTGGAGTCTGCAGCAGTTTCCTCTGGGTGGAGGATGGGAGGCAGGTTGGGCATTAAGACTCTAGGTTGAATCTCCGAGACCCAGCTAAGCGTGAGCTCCTCAGTGAGGCCTGACCTAACCATGCAGTTGGGGCCAAGCACTCATTCCACAGTGTCCCTGTGCCTTCATCCGACTCAGCAATGCCCTACACCATTCAAACACACACACACACACACACACACACACACACACACACACGTCCCACAACACCAAGGCACACTTCAGCCATTTGCTATATTGAGGGCTTAATACATCTTGCATTGGATTTCTCCCCTCCTCCACCTCCTTCCTGCAGATGTAGAATTTCCCTGGAGATGAAAGGATAATTTGAAAATTAACTTCTTATTTCAGCTTTTCTTCATAGCTCCAGATCAAAATGCACAGGGCCTGGAAAGTAATGATTAGGAGAGGGGCTGCGGGGGACTCGGGGTTGCTGGTAATACTCTGTGTGTTGACCTGGTTCTGGTTACCCAGTGTCCTCACTTGGATGAGTCATTTGGCTGCATGTGTACAGTGTGTGATCTTCTCTGAATGCAGGTAATGAACATTTAGATTTGAAACGAGCACAGAAGCTGGTTGTAGCTGAGAGGGAAGGAAAGCTGTAACCCGCTCTCTGGATAAGACATTTCTCAAGCTCTTTTCTGATTCTCACGTGTTCACAAAGCTGAGAGCTACTGTAGGGCTATGGGGCTGCCAAAGATTCAAGATGACAGGCTGAAGGCCTGTGCCATCTCCCTGCCTCAGGGAGAAGGCTGCATTGAGAACATGCTAGTTTTATGTCTCATGCTGCCCTGCTAGGCTCTGGGCAGACTCACTCCTAGAAGAACAAGGCAGAAGTGGTTAAGAGCCGAGTGTCTCAGACCGACAAACCTGCATACAAACCCTGACTCTGACACTTTCCAACGCTTGACCTTGGGAAAGATATACTGGTATAAACTTTCTAATCTTCAGTTTCCCCATCTGTAAAATGGGCTAATAACAGTGCCTGCCCCATATAAGTGCTGTGGGGAATACCCTGTACTGAAAGTGAAGGGGTTATCCCAGTGCCTAGCAAAAATGTAAGTGCCCATTAAAGACTAAATGTTTTAATTTTATATGAGGAAACCAAGACCCAGAGAAAGGAGTATCTCTTTGAAGGTCACGGAGCCCGGATGTGACCATGACAAGGACCAGCAAGCTGCTTTTGCCCACAGTGGAGGCCCTGGGCAGGACCATGCTGCCATGCTACACTCAGGCAGGCTGAGTGGATTGCAATGGGTGACATACAACTTGCAGAGAGGGGACTGTGGTGAGGCCAACTCCCAGGTGGAGGAGAGCTGGAGGGCACACCATGACCAGGAGTGCTTCCCAGTGAGCCATTGCCTGACACAAAGCAGCACGGAAGCCGAGGGGCAAGAAAGACTCTCATCCAATAAACACCGAGTGCCAGCCTCGTTGGCCAGGCCAGGTGCTGGGGCCAACATGGGGAGCAAGAAGGGCCCTGCCTTCCTGGAGCTCTCAATCTGGGAGGCGGCAGGTGGAGAGATTTCCAATCATGCTCATGACAAGAGATGGGTTATTCAAAGGTTAAGCAAGGGGCACATATCACAGGGAATCTAAGGGGAATGAAGAGGGCAGAGAATGTGCAGGGAGGTGCTGGGGTGAGGCATGGGCACAGGAAATTGTAGAATGAGGGGGCCGTTGTTGCTGGAATGCAGAGAGCCAAGGGGGCCATGCAAGACCTCCTGAGCCACGCTGGGAATGCTGGACTTTATCCTGAGGGATGTGTGAAGCCTCTGCAGAATTCTAAGTTGGGAAGTGACATGATTGAGATCTGCTGTCACTTTTCACAAAATCCTGAGCCCTTGAGAGTCAGATCCAAAGGCACCGACTGGTACAGCGAGTGGGAGGCTCCTGCAGCCTTGCCCAATTCCCAGCGCCACAGTAGGTGCCCTAGGGATGGATGCATCTGCATTTGACAGATATGGAAACTGAGGACCAAAGAGAGAGAGTGACATACCCAAGGTCACGGGGCACTTAGAGGCAGAGGCAGGTCTGCTCCCCCAGTCTCCAGGCAGTCTCTGTGGCTGCTCTTGCAGCCATCACCTTGCTCTGCAAGGCTACCTCACTAGTTTGTGTGAAAATCTTTCAACTCCAAAGGGACTGATATGCTCTTAATGGACAGGAACAGGACTTATGTCCAGAGGCACTAAATGCATGTTTGCAGAATGGAAGAATGTAAGTGCACAGCCCAAATGAGGACCCTGGATCTGCTCCCCTACCCTGTGTTCTTCCTTCGCAGTACCTTAGCGCCTGTAGAACTTACCCTCATCCCGGCCACACCTGCAGATCTGCTCCAGTGGAGACTAGGAGGGAGTGTGGCCACAGGGCCCATCCACAGGGCTGCTGGGAGCCTGCTTCTTCCACCTACTGCGGGGTCTGGAAACTCCCAAGGCCTCTTCCTCAACTGGTTCCCACCAGACGGATGATATCATGGGCCTTTGAAATAAGAGGAAAGCTCCCGCTGGGCTGGAAATTAAGGTGATTTAAAGCCAGATGGCAGAGCTTCTGAGCAGAGAGGGCACAGCAAGTCATCCAAACATATCACGCTGGAGGTCGGCTGGGGCTCTGGCATGAAGGTGCTGGCTGTTGTGGAGTCAGGGCCCTGGGGGCTCCACGGCTGGGGCCTCCACTGAGGGCAGGACAGGGGTTCAGATTTGGGTCTTGCTCCCGTCCTGGCCCAACCCCACATTAACCACAGGTAGAGTCTTTGGCTTTTCCTGAGAGAAGGGTTCCAGGTCTGAGCTCTGTCTGAAGGAACCTGTGCTCCTGTGGAGAAGGACTGAGGCTGGACAATGAGACTCACCAACACCTGCGATGAGTCAGGCACTGTGCTGGGGGCAGGGGATTGTAATGACCTAACCAGTGGCAATGTCCCAACCAGTAGCTCTTTAGGCACAGGAACAGGGCCAGCCCCCCAACATGGAGGGAGGGATGCTCTGCCCTCAAAGGGAATGGGGGCTCCCCTATTCGATCATCAGGGTGCAGGAAATGAGGTGAGCATCGGGACTAGAGGAAGGAGACATGCCCTCCTGACTATTATGCCCATAGGGCCCGCAGTATGGAGAGGCCATGGACAGTTCAGGATCAGTGAGCTGCCCTTGGCCACTGTTTACCATGGCGGAAGCAGCAGCAGCTCAAAGAGCAGCAGGTTTGGGTGTGTCTGAGTGCCTGCCCTCTTCTGAGAGGTGAGACCATCCAGGGCTGACCAAGCCTCTGGGGTCGCAGAGATAGCTGCTGGTGGTGACACCTGGGCAAGCCAAGCAGTGACTTCACCTGGGGCGTTAAAAACCCTGACTGTGGTGTGGGGACGAGAGGGACCCATGGAACAGAAGCACCCCCGCAACTCTCTCTGCAGCACAGGTGAGCAAAGCCCTGGCAAAAGCCCCTTAGAAATGATGGGCAGACATGGGGACAAGGCTAACGTCCAGTAAGTAGATTAGGCTGTGACAGTTGGCATGAAAAGGAAGTATAAATCTATTTTCAACTGAGTTCAGGGAATACAGACTAGCTATTATCTTAATTTCCACCATAATTACCCTTCAAGGGAAATAGAACTAATTATGATCCCCACTTTACAGATGAAGAAACGCTATGTCAGTGAATTGCAGTTTTTAAAGCTCACAAATGAGCAGATTAAAAAAAAAAGTGGGGGAGTATACATGGGTTACTAACTTTTATTGAATTTTCCTAAGTAAGGAAGTTAAACAAATATTTTTTGCTATATCTATATATTCACTATCACTTCTTGATAAAAGAAAGAATACATTAATGTTGAAAATGTAGGAAATAAGCTAATTGGCATAAAGGCTGGTCTTTTAAACTCAACCAAGTTATATTGTTGAAGGCCTAGTTGAATATCCTTATTTTTCTCACCTCCCTGGGTACCTGTGAGATGTGGCACTGGTTTGTGGAGCTGGGACCCAGGAGCTGAGTGACTCTCCCAGCTTGAAAGGGGCAGAGCCAGCTCACCCCAGACCTGACTCAAAGCCAGGCCTTTCCAGATGCCCCACACAGCTGTGTCCGCTGTGGCCAGGACAGAGGACACCCGCAGAGCCATCCACATGCTCTCCAGGGAGCATCGGTGCCTGCTCTGACTGCCCTGCCCACAGGCCTCTTGGATGGGTTGAGTCTCTTGGCTGAGAAACTGACCAGTGACACCAGCACAGAGGACTTGGCAGGGCACACAGCACCATATGTTTTTCTCTGCACCAAATTATGGCCCCCAAAAATTCAGCCCTTGTGGGGACACAAGCAGTTAAACCGAAGGGCCACCCAACTCACCCTTTTCTCTTTTAGAAAAACACATCCAGTCCCAAGCTGCTGCCCTGAGGAACCACAAAATGGTTCTCTCTCCCCGGCTGCCCCCATTCATCAGGCTTAGAAGGGTCCCAGAACGAGGCCACTGATGGCTTCCCAAACTCCAGGGCACTCTTGCTTCCTCTGAGAATCACAACATATTAGAGAGCCTAAAGGGTCATAGAATCCAACTTCCCCATTTTATATATGAGGCAAAGCAGCCACCAACACCTAGGTCTTCTAACTTCTAGCCAGAGCCAGATAAATTCAGGTTGGTCCTCCCTCATCCTAGCTGCCTGACCTTGCCTGATCTTGGCAAACCTTCACTTCTCCGAACCTCAGCGCTTTTCTCTGAAAAACGTGCAAAATATATACCAGCCTCCCAGGGATCAATTAGGCCATGTACACAGAACACTCCACACAGTGCTGGGCACCTCGTCCATAAAGTGCTCAGGACATATTTCCTTCTGGACTGTTTACTAACTTCTCTTAATGGAAATAGTGGGAATGATAATAGGCTCTCAGAGATAACACATGGATGTAAAAGGCTTAGCCCAGTGCTTGGTTCATAGCAAGCACATGGAATCAACTAGTATTAACATATGGTCATTATCAGCCCTTTTTCTCTGTCTTCCTTTCTTCCCTCCCAAGTCTTCCACTCCTGGATGTAGGTAAGAGAAAAGTGCAAAGTACAAGGTGTCCCACGGGGACTGTGTTGTAAGCGGGGTTAAGGTGGGTTGAGTCTCTGGTGGTGGTCAGCAGCCCTGGAGCCAGCCCTGTGGGTAAAGTCTACTCCATGGCATGCCCCTCCCTGAGGTGCTCCATCAGGGTCATGTGGCCAACTCAAGCTTTCTCAACCATCTGGACACCTTTCCAATTCCCTTCTCGGCCTATTCCATCAGGCATGGTGTCCTAAGTCCTATGTGAAACCACCATGCAGCCTCCTGAGGCTGCCAGCCACCTGACACATGCCTCCCCCAGGAATCCCACTCGGATGTGCGGATCCAAGGTAGCTTCCTGACCATCTGGCTGCAGGAAACGCTCCCGGGGCTTTAATGAGAAGCTCCAGACACTAGACAGGTGCTGGGCACATGGACTTCCTGGGCCTCACCCCTCACTGGCCAGGGGCTGGCCAGGTCCTCCCACAGCCACAGACCACTGGCCTGAAGGACCCAGGAACTCTCCCCAAGGGAGGAAGCTGTTGCTACACCTCATTCAACTGGTCTCCTGTTCAGGAGGATGTAGGCGGACCAGAGGGCCACTACTGACAAATAACCGGGTCAATAAGCTTCAAAAAGACAAAGCTGACCTGCTCTCAGCTCAGCCCTCCCTTGCACAAGGAGTGCCAAAACGACACCAGGCTTTGGGAAGGAGGCCCTGGCTTCCAAGGCTGAGTCAGCCGCTAACTGACTTCGAGCGTTTCCTCATCACTCGAACCCTCAGTTTCTTCATCTGTAAAACAAGGCAATCCTTTTTGGGGCTGTAAAGCTTGCGAGATCCAGCTGGGCTGAGGGCATGAGATCTCATTGTCCTCCCAGTTTCAACCCTTCCCAGAAGGCCCTCAATAAAATAGATTGTTCCCACAAAAACAAACAAACAAACAACAACAACAACAACAGAAAACGAGGGCAAAGCACCCTATCTGTTATGAATGCTGGGAAATGAAACTGAACGTTGGTGATGCTTAGTTCAGCACCTGGCATGTCATTACTTAATGATGGCCCAGTTAGGGCAAAGCCTAAGAGAAAGGATACCCACTGGGTTGCCTGACATCATCTCCTGAAACTAGATCGTTTGTACTCAAGCCCTGGCTCTGCCTCTCTCTAGCAAGTTAATTAACCTTTCTGTGCCTCAGTTTCGCTATCTGTAAGTGGGGATAATGATAAGACCTACCTCAAGTGGGCTCATGATGATTAAATTAATTTTGGGAAAAATGCTTAGAACAGTACATGGCACATAGTACGTGCTCAGTAAAGGTTGGATGTTAAGAACAGAAGTAAATGATTCACCAGCAGCCTGAAATAAACTCCTCAACTATGAGTTTCAGGAAGCCCGTTATCGTTCAGCCTCGCTGAAATGACAGGTGGGCAGAAGGCATGAGACCCACACCTTTCTCCGGCACGAGCTCATTCCTAAGCAGAGGAGCCGTGTTTGATGATAACAATGATCATTTCTAGGATGCCTGCCATGTGCCAGATGCTTTATGGATTTTACCTTCAATCCTCACAGTAACCTCTGAAAGTGGCATTATTATGCCCTTTTTACAGATAAGGAAACTGAGGTTCAGAGAGGTGAAGTGACTTGCTCAAGGGAGCACAGCAGGCAGGGATAGAGGCAGGATTCAAACACAAGTCTATCTGGCCTGATAACCACGCTGCCTTGCTTCCCTAAACAGAAAGGAACCCTGTCCCTTTCGTGTGTGGGTGTGTGTCCACCAGTCCCTTAGCACTCATTCAGCTCCGCTGGCCCAGCTGAGGTGGTTGATATTCAAAAACTGAAGGGTGTGGGGGGCGGGCAGGGATCTAAAAACAATAAGCAGTGATTCAGGCTGAGTCCTTACTCAGGCAGTTACGGGAAACGGGCGGGAAGCAACAGCCTTAGTCACTGGGGAATGGCCGAGCCCCTGACTCATGGGCAGCAGGTCACGCTGCTCAGGACAGAAACCAGCACTGCTTTCAGTGCCAAACAGCAGGGAAAGCTCTGGTGAAGGGGAGCAGGAGATGAAAGTAACGATGAACCGAGGCGAGAGCTGCTTCTGTGAGTAGGAGGCTAGACTTGCCCTGGTCCCAGGAACAGCATCCAAGCTCCGGTGTCTGGCATCCCAGTCTCTATCTGTGGTCGCCCCCAGCCTTTTCAACCTGATTCCTCTCTGTTCTCATTGAAACACCTTGCACTCCAGCCAAATGGGATGAGTCACCACGCCCTGGTTCTCTTTACTGCCTGGAATGTCCCTGTCCCCAGTTCCAGGTGCCCCAGCCGCCCCCTTCCCCTGGCCCTTGGACCCACATGCGCGGCTCTCCTCAGTGGGACCCGCCCTCTTGCCTTCAGCTCTGAATTCAGTCCTTCATTCCTCAACTATTTATGGAGCACATATGATGTGCTAAGTTCCATGGTAGTTGCTGGAAATTCACAGATGGACCAGACAGGGTCCCCACCCTCAGGAAACTCCTATCTAGTGTTCATGGAGTGAGGGACCCAGGTGTACACAGCTAACTGGATAACAACCTCCACCAGGGAAGGGCTCTCGTGTGGGAAGCACAGGGCAGTTCTGGGGGGCCCTATCTCACTCAATGAACAAGAGGAGGCTTCGTAGAGCAGGTGATGTTTGAGTTGAATCTCAAAGAGTAGAAATTAGTCAGGAGATGGCCAATTGGGGAAGAATATAAAATAATCACTCTTCTAAATGCTTAACAACAAAAACTTAGGCAAATATTGTAAGTTTATCATATAAAAAAGGGAAAACATGAAGAAAAAAACAGATAAGCAAAATAATAGCCAAATTTCGGAGTAATTCCTTCCAGTTCTTTCTCTATTTCTATATATATAGATACATACATTAAACACACACACACACACACACACACATACACACAACACCAAACATGTTTATCTGTTTTGTGCCTGCTTTAAAAAGTATATGTCTTTATTGCTTTTAGAGGGAGAGGGAGAGAGGGAGAAACTTCGATTGGCTGCCTCCTACACGGATCCCTACTGGGGGTTCAGCCCACGACCTGGGCATGTGCCCTGACCAGGAATCGAACCAGTGACCTTTTGGTACATGGGATGATGCTCACCCAAGTGAGCCACACCATCTGTCACCCTGGGCTGGGCCCATGTTCCACTACACACTGTGATGGAGCCAGGCTGCTCTTGCCCAAATGGCTTGCCTGGACATCACTCCACAGCCAGACTGCCACAATTCACGTTTGGTGACACCAGGCACAACTCCTCAGCAGAGTGTGAGGAGGCAGGGCAGTCTGGGTGTGGTGTCAGCATGGCCTGGATCAGACTGCTGCGTGCCAGGGAGGCCAGTAGAGACGTTGAATTCCCCGCTCCACAAAGCTGACCTTCGAGCCTCTTCGTGGCTGGCAGCCTTTACTAGTATTCTGCCCTTCAGAGGCACTGCCTTCCCTCCTGGCACATTTAATATGCACTAACACACGCACCCATGATCACAGGGTGCTCCTGTGGCCTTTGTGTCCTAGAAATGTCTTAAAGATCTGAGGGGAGTCAGGAAGCTCTCCAGACCCAACCAAATGCTTCTTTTATCCCCATAAAAAAAGGCGGCCAGCTGCTGTGGCCTGACCCTCAACGAGCCAGGCCTTAGAAGCCGAATCGAGTCACGATTGGGAAACCACAGCATCCTTGCGGCCTGACCACTGAGGGACAGGACTGGGACAGCCTCAGCACACTGGGAGCTGAGGTGCCACTGACCACGACACCACCATCAGCCTGGGCAGTTCTACCTGGCAGATGCCTCCACCCCACAGACCATGTGACTTCCACATCTCCCCTGGGGCATGGGGATAACAAAGGCTGTCCTAGCACTATTGTACAGCTGAGAAGGCCAGAAACCAAGCTACAGGAAACTGGTTGCTATGGTTTCCTTGAGTGCAATGCCATAGAAATCGCTTTCTAAAAAATAAATTTTTTTGAAAGATTTATGTTGTTTTTATCAGAGAGTGGTAAGGAGGGAAACATTTATTTTAATATTTACTATAAGCCAGGCATTGATCTAGGTTCTGAATTCTCCTAGCAAACCACTACGTTTGGTAATTTATCTCCATTTTGCAAATGAAAATATGGAAGTGCAGAGAGGCTAAGATACCTGCCCACAGACACACAGCTGGAAGGTGGCAGAGCCAGTTTTGAACTCAAGATTGTCATGTTCCAGTGCCTTCTTCCTTTAAAATATATACGCTGGGATTCAGGAGATTCTGCAACCCAGATTATTCTTAGCATGAGGCCTGGCTCTAGAGCACGGAGTGGGACAGGGGAGCCAGGGAGGAGGGAAGGAGCTAAATCAGAAATTGGAGAATTATGGAATGAGGATTCTGGTAGCTTCTGATGCACTAGCACCAAACTCTCAAGGTGGGTGTAAGTATCATGGGATTTGGCATCCAAGGGCCTGAGGATAAGGTCCACTTTCCCCACTCTCAGTCTGAGCCTCAGTTCCCACATCTCTAAAATGGGTGTAGCAATCATACCTGCCTCATAGGGCTGTTCTGAGAATTAAGTGAAATACTGAATGTGAAAAACATGACACAGTAAGCATTCTGGAAATGTTAGCACTCTGGCTCTTGTTACCATTATTAATTATACTATTTGTGAAAATCAACATGTATATTATGAGTTGCTGTGCAAACATCAATTAATGTAAGGAGGATTTGGGCAACTTTGGGGCTAAATCAGTGGAGGGACCCTGGGAATGGCCATGTAGGTGGTGCACTCCACACCCTGAAGGACTGTACCTAGAGGCCCCGATTTACTGAGGGATGAAAAAATTGTCCTATCACCCACCCCCTAGTGAGAACTGTGCAGGCTTTAGTCCCACCAGTACTTACTGAACAACCAGTACGTGCCCTGCCCTGTGCCAAGAGGAATACAGGAATACAGCATGGCCCCTGCTCTGCAGGAGCTCACAGGCTGAACGAGACAGGAAAGGCACGCACACTGACCATTCCCTTACAGAGTGGTGCCTGATACGGGGGCATGCGCAGTGGGTGTCCAGAGAGAGGGAGCTGGTCCCTCCAGGGTGGGTAGATGTGTGTATGTCTGTGCATTGCGTGCAATGGTGGGCAGGTAAGACTTCTCCAAGCAGGGGACATTTAAATTAAGCCTTAAACGATAAGTAGGAGTTTATCAAGTGAGAAGTGGGAGAGGACAGGCTGGGAGGAAGGAACAACACCTACAAAGATACAGGGGCATTCTGGGAACATGTGGTTAGAGATTCCAGGGTTTCGCATGGTGTGGAGTTGGGGAAGTCAAGAGGTGCAGGCAAGATGGGAGATGAAATAAAAAGAAGGCCAGGGCCAAGCTGTGTAGGGCCTTTAATACTTTGCTATAAGGATCCGGAGGCTTCCCACTGTCAAGGCAAGAGAAGGAAGCTGCTGTATGTGGAGGACGTGACCAGGAGGCCCTGGGGGAGAGAGGGGAGGAGCAGAGCCATGAGGCTGGAGGAGGAGCTACCCTTGATCTCAGGCTCTTACTGTCAGGCAGACACTCTTTGCATGGAATTTCTCCTTTAATCCTCACCCACATTCCACAAGGTGGTCCAACTATTCCCCATTTTGCGGATGAGGAAACTGAAGCCTGGCAAGGTCCTACATCAGATTGTAGCCTGGGCGGGCCTGTTCTTTCCCCTCACAGAGACTGCTCCATCTTCCTGTAGGCAGAGAGAACATTTTGGGGAGGCCAGAAGAGAGGTGTGATTCAGAAGTGGGCCTGTGGGTGGCCGGGGTTTAAAGCCTGATGTCTCAGGCAGAGACATGAAGAAATACCCAGGAAGCCCGAAGCTCCGGAAAACCTGCTCTCTGGGTGACCTCACTCACAGCAACTCCCAGCTGTCACCACGTGTCCACTGAGATTCCTTTCTGGGCTGCCCCCACCTTTTCCTGGCCCAGGACAAACTCCCCACTCCAAAGCTTGGAGAAAGGAGAGGGGAATTCATTTGCTTTCCCCAGGGGAATTCGACCTTCAGGGTTGGTGGCTTGTAACTTTCCATTGAGAAAAACTGCTGGCTGGGAGCTGATGCCATTCCTGTCTGTCATGGGCACACTCGGGGCCCCAAGGCTGGCACCCAGAGCGGCTGTCTCCCGGGAAGGAAGATGCATGTATGTGCTTTGTCTGAGAGCTCAGCCTTATGTCCCTCCTGTGCAAAAATCACCCCAGGGTGCAAATAGAAATGACATCGGGGCCTGGTGATCATCAGGCCAGGGTCAGGAGGTTTCTGGTAGCTCAGGGAAGAGGTGGCTTCAAGGGCTCCTGATCAGAGGGAGCAGAGAAGTGAGTGGGGACCAGGGGAGAGGGCCAAGGATGAGCCTGATGCTCAGCCAACAGCTCATTCCACATCCTGGGCTGCAGGCACTTGGCTGTGAGGCCCAGGCCTGACGGGGACCAGAGCTGCTCTCCAAGTGCCCCTGAGTTGCTGCTACTTAATTAGCTCCATGGCCATAAAAGGCTGGCTCAGCTGGGAGGAGGCGCCTGGCCGAAGCAGCAGCAAACTGAAGTGTCATGAAAGCACAGCCCCTAGAAGGAGAAAGGGAAGGGCAGGGTGGTAAATTCAAATCATCCTGGGTCTGTTGTTTCTAGCGATGCTGGGGTTCTGCCTCTGAGCGCTGGCGTGCCCAGGCTCAGCCCGTCATGGAGGGAGGGAACACCTCTCAGGAGGAGAAGGATGCAAACCAAGGGCTTCGGTGCATGTGTTGTTTAATCAAAACCAAAAGCAATGCACAGAAACTTTCAACCCTCCCAACCTCATTTCTGGCTATTGTGTCACTCCGTGTCCCCATCTCCTCCAGTTAAGACTCTGTGAGAAATTCGTTACAGAATCTAGTGCCAAGCAACCTGTTCTCAAAGATGTTCGGTTATCAGGGTGGTGAGAAGAGAGGTTTGGATTCAAACTCGTCTGGGTTTGCAGGTTGGTTTGGGCACTTGCTGGCTGTGCGACCTTGAGGAAGGTCTGATCTTTGTTGTTAAACGAGGAAGATGAGATCTTCTGAGAGTTGTTAGAAGAATTAAGATTCTGTGTGTAAGGCATCCAGCACAGTGCCTACCACAGACTAAATACTCAATATAAACATGGGCATATATGAATATATTTATAGAATGCAGGGTAGCCTCTCTGCCTGGTCCTGTGAGTGGAGATGCTATTTATCAGCTTGGGCTGCTGTGTGGAAATGATAATGGTGCTCACCATCGGCTCAGTGTTAGTCCCTCTCCCTTTCTCTCCCTTGCCTCTGCTTATGCTTATCTAGGCTGCTCGAAGGCTCAGAGCCAGATTCAGTGTTAAACCCAGCTTCTGGGCCGTGGCTGTTACTGATTTTCTCTTTCTATCAACCCTCTTGTATGCATGTAGTTTGTGGCAACCTGTTTCACATTCCTTTTGGGAGAAAGGCCAGGAGCAAATAAACAAACATATAAACATTCACAAATCTACATTCTGTGTCCCAGAAACCCTTTCCTCATCCTCTGTCTGATTCTCTCAGATCTAAACCATCTCGTTCAGAAAGGCCCCTGGCTCCTGACCCTCACTGACGCTAAGAAGAGGCACGTGGCTTGCCCAGGACCCATCCCCAGCCTGAGCTGATCAGTGTAGGACATGCCAGCTCTCAGCTTCTCTTAGGCTCCTTCCTTACAGTTCCCCTCTGCCATTAGGTATGTGCCAATTACCCTCAGGGCATCCCTCCTGCCCTCTGTCCCCTGGGTCCAGCAGGTGGGAACAAATTCTTACTGGCCACCATTTGTCAGGGACACCGTGACTCCTGAAGACACTTCCAAGAGGCAGGTCCCATCAGTATGCCCACCTACGGGTAGGTTAACACTTGGAGAGGTGAAATCGTGTGCTCCATTGAGGTCAGTAAGTAGCAGAGCCAGGAAGGGAACCCAGATCAAGGAAAAACGTGCCAAGGGTGCCACCTTGGCTAGTCCTGGTATCCAAGAGGACCTGCCTCGCTGCTGGGGGTCAGGGGTAGATTCAGGTTCTGGGCCTTTTTGAGAATAAAAAAAATACTGAGAAGAAGTTAAACAACCACACAAACCCCAAATGCTTCTTGACTCAGGACCTGGCATGGGGCTGGGGCCTGTGGTGGGGGCCGCTCAATGCTCTGTTCTTTTATTGAACACTCACTATGTGCCAGCTATGAGCTAAGTGCCCTCCACTTGGAGTCCCCAGACATGCAACACTGGTCCACCCCTCCATACTCTTGCCCTGCTGTTCCCTCTGACTTGTTCCCTCTCCCCTTTCCTCCCTCATTCCTAGATGTTCAGGCTCAGCTCAAAAATTATCCCCAGGAAGTCTGCATTCCCACTGTGCTCTTGAGGTGGCCATCACTCTATTGCAATGGCCCGTTTGTAAATGTCTCTCCCTCGAGACAGGGCATTCTGTGGACATGGATTGTGCTTTGCACACCGTTCATTTCCCACATAGAGAAGCATGCTAAGTGCACAGCAGGAGCACTCAGAGGTTTGTTTCTCTAAGTCAGGAGTGGGCAAACCGTGACCCATGGGCCAAACTCAGCCTTTGGCCTGTTTTTCTATGGCCCCTGGGCTAAGAATGATTTTTGCATTTTTAAAGGGTTGTAAAGAGACAAAATAAAAATGAAAATATGAGACAGAGACCGTATGTATCCCTGCAAAGCCTGAATATTTACTATCTGGCCCTTTACAGAAAAAGTCTGCCAACCCCTGGTCTAAGCTGTTGAAATGAAGTCCCGAGGGGCAGGGGGGGCAGTGGAACTACTGGGGTGAGTGGGGTTTGGTCTGAGCCCAAGGAACTTATTTGGCTGCAGGAGAAGACGGGGCCATCAGGAGCAGAGGAGAGGGTGAATGATGCCTGTGTGCAGTTGGCCCAGGGGATGCAAGAGAGAGGAGGGTTCATGGAGGGAGCTGAGTTCACGGGTGAGTAGGATTTCCAGTCTCCATAAATAAATAAGAGACAGTCCCAGATGATGGCCAGGACACAAAAGCTAACTGAAAGAAGAGGCCCTGTATAAAGGAGATGGGGCCTGAGAAATCACACCATCAATGATGCAGGGTACATGCACAAATGCCTGCATGTGCGCTAGAGACGGTCCATTATTTGTAATTATTTAAGCACGTACATGTTGTTGGTGAGACAAGAACAAGAGTCTAAAAGAGACAAATGGCAAGAATAAAATCAGAGATACATAGCAAACAGCACTAATTGACCTCCACCTTTTTTGGTAGACTTAGGTATAGCTTCAAAACTCCTCTCAATCAACCTCCATCCCCTTCTGCCACTTGGAGCTGAAGCAGGAGATGTAACATATGTGCCACCTTTAGACTAGATGGAGTCCCAGACTCTTGGGCTTGGAGGACAGGGGCCACGAGGCCTGGCCTAGCCAGGTGGGCTGCCCTGGAGTGTGGGTAGGGGCTAGAAGGACACATAGGGTCCTCCACTGGCAGTCCAAGGGGGCTGGATGAACCAGATTGTGGCTGGAAAGCTCTTAGGCCAGACTGTCAGGGAAGACAGGGTGTCATTATTTATCCACACAAAGTGCTTGGCGGTTGTTATTTTATTAATAATTTCCTGTGGGCTCAGAGGTGCCCACAGCCACGGCATCACTGCACTGGCCACTCCCACTGCTCTATAGCCCAGCTCAGCTTCAAAGGCTGGGCATTCCTTTAGGTGCGGAGGGACCAGGCAATTAGCACCCGCCTCCTCCCTCCTCTGCCCAGTGAGTCAGGGAGATGCTTGGTCAGCAGCCCCTTTCTGCTGGCCTGGCCCCTGAGGACTGCAGACACCCTCAGTGCGAGGCGGCAGGCGGATTGAATGAGACAGAAGAGGCTGTCCCCTTTCCACAGCGCTCCCTGTGGAAGGTGCCTCACTCCACGGGCACTTAATGAGCTCCTGTTGTATGGAGACCCTGGGGACACAGCAATGGAGGGGAGAGGTCTGTGCCTTCCTCCTGGAGCCTTCATGGAGTCCAGCAAGGCCAAGACTGCCCAGCAAGTTCAGGCTGAGGCCTAAGCAGAGATACAATGGGTCAAGGGGTGTTACTGGAGGTGAGGGCAGAGAACATTCCAGGCAGAGGCCAGACAGAGTGTGTGTGCATATTTGAGAAACAGAGGCTCAGAAAGTGCAAGATGGGCTTGGTGAGGAGGGGCCTGCAGTGCCTGGTCTATGTGGGCAGAAGCCAGATCATCGGGGACTTTGTGGCCAGCTGCACATTTAGACCTTCTCCTGAATGCATCAGTGGTCACATGCAACAAGTGGTGTGATTAAATTAGGATTTTAGAGACACTTGAAATCTGGAGGCAAGTAGAATACCAGTTCTGACCCATTGGGCCTCACCCAGGAAAAGGAGGAAGGAGTCCCATCCACTGTGGGCCATCATGGCAAGCTGGGTCCACAGTGGGCACCAGCATAAAAAGGGTGTTGGAAGACCTGGAATTTTCTAAGAGAAAAGGATAAGGCAGGGCCCATCAATCAAGCTCAAACCACTCAGTCAAATGCTTCTGGCTCAAAGCACCTGCTCACAAGAACTGAGCTCCATCAGAGCCAGGACATCACCAGTGGAGGAAGAAGAGGAAGGATGTGAGCTGCATGGCACCCAATGCCTGGCACTTAGTAGGTGGCTTATATAGTTAGCACTTATATAGAGCACACTGTGAACCAGGCATTGCGTTTTACATATATGTACTCTATTCTGGTATCCCAAGACTCCATGAGACAGGTGCCACTGTTATCCACATTTCATAGATACTAACTTTGAGGCCCAGAGTGGGAAAGTAACTTGCCCAAGGCTGTACAGCAAGTAAGTGGTGGAGCCATGGAGCCATTTTAAGTGAATGAGTGAAGAAAGGAAGAAAGGAATGAGAAAGGTCACCTGAGGAATAGGAAAGGGAGATGAAATGGAGCTGATGAGACCCAAGGGATGGCAGTAATGCAGGGCTCTGGCACACCTGGAGCCCATGGGAGATGGGCAGTGGCGCTCACTTTGCACATGTCTAGTGCAATTAAATGACTTTGTACACAGAAAAGCCCAGTTCAGCTTTTGACACCAACAAATAGCTCCATAAATTGTGGCTGGTGCAGCTTCTGGAGCTCTCCACCTCTCTAATTGCTGAGTATGGTGGTCAATTGTCCATCCCTCGGTTTATCCATTTGCTCATACTCCAGTTTACTGGTACCCCAAGACAATGGACAATAGATAAATTCCCCAGGGTTCCTAATTGTGTCCCATAGGCCTACGGTGTGGAGTGAAATTGCTTGATTAGAATGAAGCGAGGCATCCTTCTCAGTTACACAGGTTCTTCCTCCACAGAAACTTATTTAATGCCCCGGTGGGGAGAGAGCCAGAGCGCCTGCAGTCTCACCTCTTATTCTCCAAGCGGATGATGAGTCAATGGGAAAGAGCTAGTGAATCAATTCTGGGCAGCTATTGACTGGACACCAGAGCAAGGTAGCTCTAGTCCCCTCCTCAAGCCAGCTTAGAAATAGGGTGAGTCAGGGCCCTGGATGAGGAGGGACAGAGAGAGAGCCATCCCACCGTGGACTGTGATGGTTCAAGATCATCACTGAGCTGTAAACACACTTCATGTCACTGGGCTGTAGAACCCAAGACTACTTCTTAAGGCAATTGATGGACATAGCATTTCATATGGGAAGTGCAGATCTTATTTATATGTGGTAAAAAGTGTTCTCTTTTATACATTCTGGAACATTTCCCTTCCTGCGCTGCCTGCTCGGATTCCCTCCTTTCTTTGTCCTCTCTCCTCCCCAGAGGTGTCCTCCTGGACCTCGGAGGGCAGGGAGGGGAGATGTTCAGTGGGTCTGGGGGCCCAGGCTGGGGGATTTAGGACACTTTGGCTAAACCAGGCTCCAAAGAAATGGGGAGGGGTAAGGGCAGTGGATGAGAGTGTGGAGAAAACAAGCAAACAACTGGAGACGCTGGACTGGATCTGAGTCCCTTTCCCAGGGTTTGAGAAATACAAATAAAGGACTTCCTTTTGTTGAACTTCCTTTTGGCTTCGGATCTGTGTTCTTTTAACCATGACACTGCTCAACACCTGAACTCATAGGTCACTGCTTTCCAGACTGTGTGCTTTCAGCCAATCTCATGACAAAAAATAAATAAATAAATTAATATATATATATATATTATATATATATATATTTTTTATATATATACATATATATATATAATATATATATATATCACACATTGATACTAGTCCAGTGAGTTCTCCTCAGAGATTAGGCATTGACTTGCCTCACTCAATCATTTATTCATCAATTCACTCAACAAGCTCATAATTACCAAGCATGTTCTAGTACCTGTGCTGGGCACAGAGGGTCCAGAATGGTTCCGCCCCTAACCCCCCAGGCCCAGTCCTAGGCCCTACAACCCACCAATTGAACTGTCTCTTTATTTTCACTCTCTCCCCCTGCCTCCTGGTGCCCCCGAAGCACACCCAGAGGTATGGGCTGTCCCCACTGTTGTCCTCCAGCCTGAAGAAGTTGCCAAACTTCCACCCACGTCCCTAGTCAGACACCACATTGCACTTTCTTTCTCATGTTTGACTTCCCTGCCTGAACAATGACTATCTCAAGGTCAAGGGCCAGGTCTTACTGTATAAGCTCCAGAACCCAGCACTTTCCCAGATACTAATGAAAGGAATCTGGCTTCCCTGGTATGTGCTGCCTCCCTCCCTGCCCCACACCAGACCAACGGAATCGTAATCCTGACAGGTGGAGCCAGTGACAACACCATGTGACGTATTGGAATTTGGCAGATACAGTGGGCCTGGGGTTAGCTCTCCTCCGCTAGCCGCCCCTCCCCTGGGAAACATAGCACAGGTGACATGCTCCTTGGCTTTCAAGTTTCACAACACCTAGGCCTGGATTCCAGTTCTGTTACTCACTAGCTATGTGACTTCAGCAAGTTACTTAATTTCTCTTGAGTTCTGGGTTTTTCTTCTGTGAGGTGGAGATCATCTATCCCTCATACAACTAACTGCTCTGAGGCTAAACATGAGAATGGATATAAATATGTCTCACGCGTTACAAGCACATAGTAGGTGCTCAACGAATGCTTATCCATTCCCTCTCTTTCCCTGAGCAAGAGGGGCTCAACACTCTCCTCATGGCAAGTGCTGCCTGGCCTCTTGAAACCCTCAGAATGTAGCTACTGTTTCAAATGAAGCAGGCTGAGGCTCAAGGTTTGGGTGACATCAGCTCTCAGTGTCTACTGAGATTCCAAGTTCCGTAACCCGCCCCTTTGCAAAGCTTGCCAGAAGCTCCACGGATGGCAGCCTCATTTCTCCTGCTCTGGGAGGAAGACTCATTTCTCTGGTCAACCTTGTAACTGTCACATTGGCTTCAGGGAGGAAGTGCTTCACTAACTGGCTCTCAATGAAGCTTGGACTCATGACCTCTCCATTAATATCCTGCAGATCAGTCATGACTGGGCCGAGACATGCAACGTGACTACTGAAGGCTGGGGGACAGCAACAGGGAAACACAGGCAGTGCCAAGAGACTGGCAAATCTGGTTTGTTTTCAGTTTGGAGTCCCCAATAGCTATCTCCATGCCCAGCTGTGGGACCCATATCCATGTGACAAAGCATCAGCTTTCTCCTCTCACTCGAAAGAGCTTTCTTTCTTTTTCTTTCTTTCTTTCTTTCTTTCTTTCTTTCTTTCTTTCTTTCTTTCTTTCTTTCTTTCTTTCTTTCTTTCTTTCTTTCTTTCTTTCTTCCTTTCTTTCTTTTTTTAAAAATCCTCACCCAAGGATATTTTTCCATTAATCTTCCAAGAGAGGGGGAAAGACAGGGAGAAATGTCGATGTGAGAGAAATACATCAATTGGTTGCTTCCTGCACGCACCCCAACCAGGGCCTGGGCCAGGGAGGAGCCTGCAACCTAGGGACGTGCCCTTGATTGGAATCAAACTCGGGACCCTTCGGTCTGCAGGCCGATGCTCTATCCACTGAGCAAAACCAGCCAGGGCTCAAAAGTATTTTCAACCAGAAGAGTCCAGGCTGAAAGAATGAGGCCTGCAGAAGGAGCCAAGGGCCAGTCTCGTCTCCTCCAGTCACTGAGTTCAGGGTTAACCTTCCTCCTTGAAGGGTGGTCTGGTCCTGTTCCTGCACAGTCATAGCCTTACCCTGTGGGAGGGAAGGAAGGTTTCATTTCATGCAACAGACCAGATCAGTTGGCACCAGATCTGGAGCTCTGTGCTGTGGAAACTGAAGCTGCATCTGGGTTCTGTCATTAATACCATGGGCATGAGTGTGGGGGTGGCAGCCACATGCCACACACCTGTCATCCCTGCCCTCCAGTAGAAAGCACGATATTATAAGTTGAGTCCAAACGCCTCACATCAAAGGTGCGTGGATGTTATTATATCTCGAGGCCTTTTGTTCTGCTGGGAACTTGGATGGAATCTGAGATACAAGAGGAGGTTGGGAGCAAAGAGTTGAGGACATTTGAGTTGTTCTGAATAACAGAGGGAGAAAATGCTGGATTTTCCACACTCATCTGGAAGGAGAGATATAAGAATAAGAAACGACAGTGGGGAGAAAGAGAAAATGTTAATAGGATGGTGTGGGGCTGGGGCACGATTTGGTGAATTCAATCAAACATGGAAACCAATTGAGAGTAGGAGGCGGGGGACACTGGCATGGTTTGGGTGACAGGCTCTGCAGTCGCGTGTCTGAGTGCAGTTCCTTAGCTCTGCTACTTCCCTGCTGTGTAACCCTGACATGTTTCTTACCCTCTCAAAGCCTCACTCTTATTTGTAAATTGGACTTATCAATAGTGTCTAATTCATAGGGTTGTGGGGACAATCAAATCAAATAATATATATAAAATGCTTAGCACAATGCCTCCCATATAATGAGCACCCCATAAACATCAGCTTTTGCTATTTTCATTTATCACAGAATCTAATATTCAATATGAAAATACATGTATTTCTGAAATACATATCCCCTCTTTGTCTTGCCAGCAAGCTTTATTATACTCCACACACATACACATTGTCTTGTGTGAAAGAGATTGGGTTTCCAAAGCAGAGAATGTGACAACACAGAGTCAACATGAGCAGAGTAGAAAGTGAATAATATGTGATTTGTTCCTTGATCCCCCCTCACCTGATAGCCAGGAGACGTGGGTTCCGATCTGACTGTTGCCATTAATTCATTGAGTGCCTTAGTCTTCTTATCCATTTATAGGAAACAAATGTCATGAGTCCTACCTCACCATAGATTCTCATTTGAATCAGATGGATGTAATAAAGTAACACAAAATTAACAATAAAATCCATTGCGTACTAAGTGTCAGATTCTGCTCAACATTTTCACACTTGTTCTCTTTTTTAGTATCATAATCACTGTTCATACTGGGCAACATGTCCTCACTTCTCACCTATGGACAATGAGACACAGTACATTTAAGGGACTTATCCCAAATCATACAACTAGTGAGGGAACAAAGCCAAGATTACAATCCAGGCCTATCTGGCCTTCAAACTCCTGTCCTTACCTTCACACCTTAGTTTCAAAAGTCCTCCGACAAGTTAAATACATCTTACGAACAGAAGGTACCCATGCCTCTTATTATTATGCTGATTTTGACTTTGAATCATTTCATCAAACCTAGTCCCAAGAGCAACACTGCAGCAAAAAGAGTGGAAGCAATCCAAGTGTTCACAAATGGATGGATCAACAAAATCTGCTCTAGCCATATATTGGGACATCATTCAGCCTTAAAAAGAAATGCAATTCTGAGACATTCTACAACATGAATAAACCTTAAAGACATTGTGCTAAGTGAAATAAGCCAGACACAAAAGGACAAATACTGTCTGATTGCACTTATATGAGGTGTCTAGTATATTTGAATCAATAGAGACAGAAAATAGAAGGGTGGTTGCCAAGGGCTGGGCTGGGGTGGGGTGGGGTGGGGTAGAAAGTTCATTGTTTAATGGACACAGGGTGTCAGTTTGGGAAGACAAAAAAATTCTGAAGATGGATGGTGCTGAAGGTTGCATAAAAAAGTGAAGATGATACTTAATGCCTCAGAAGTGTACACTTAAAAATGGTTAAAATGGTAAAGCTCATGTTATGCATATTGTACCACAATTTAAAAAAGAGTGACAAAGCACAAAAGCTCCATTTCCCCTCAATTGTTAGAATGTTTATACAGAAAAAGGCTATTATTATTATTACTACTCCTATAATTAGAAGGGCAGTTCTCCATCCTGTACTGGGGCCACACCACCCTCATGCTCATGTCAGAGTCTTAGAGTGGCAGACGTATGTGGTTTAGAAATTAGATTCAGTATTGTAGTTTTAGATTTAGAAATAAAGCAGTTACCTATTACTTTTATAATATACCTTGTCCAAATCCTCCAGGCTGGTGGGAATGGGGTCAGAAGGGCTGAGACACCCTGAGTCCAGCAGTCTAAACTTGGTGGTGGTTGGGCATCTCTGGCTTCTGTTAGGATCTGCTTGTCTTTCCCTCCAACGTGCCACCCCCCCCCCCGCCCCCACCAGTGCCCTGAAGACCTCCAATTACTCTGGACAAAGCTAGGATTAGTCTCTCACTGCCCACCTGCCTCCTTCCGGACCCCCACCTCTTGTTGCCGCCTGGATGTCAAGTTCACAAGCCTGTGAATCATAACATCCAGACCAGGAAGTGATGAGTGATAGTGGTGACTCATCCCAAGTCACATCAGCAAAAGGACCAGACAGCACAGGTGATGGGCTCCCAGATGGAGGCCCTACCCGGGGTGAGGGAGGGAGGTCCAGCCCTGCCCAGGCAGCCCATGCGACGCAGTGGCCTGGTGAGGTCAGCAGAAAGCAAGCCTGTTTCCTTCTGTCCAGCAGTGGTGTTTGTCTAGCCTGTGCTGTGCTGCCTAACCTCACATTTTCTGGGGCCGTGAACCTGTGTTTACTCTGAACAGCTCCGCTTGCCAAGCTCCTGCTGGGGAAGGGAACACAAACAGAGAAAATGGGACGCCTGCGGTACTTCTCTCCGGAACATTTTCTTTCCAAACAAAAGTTGTTTGCCTTGAAAGGCTCAATTTCTCAATGGCAGGCAGAGAAATAATCAACAGACTAACAACAACAACAACAATAATAATAATAATAATAATAATTCTTTTTCATGTAGGGCTCAGCATACTCAGGTATTACACTAAGCGCTTTATGCAGAATAACTCACTGAAGCCTCACAGGAAAGAACCCTGTGGAGTAAGAACTCCATTTACTGATGGGGAAACTGAGGCCCTCAGGGACCAAGTCTCTGGCTCAGGGCTCCCACTGTTAGGAAGTGGTAGTAGGATCACGATTTGAACTCGGGAAGTCTGGCTTGAGCATCTGTCTTCAACGTCTCAAAAACACTGCGCTCTACACTAGGGAGCCATCCTCGACTCCACCCTCTCTCTTGCCCTGCAGCTCAGATCAACCCATCAGCCTCGTCTTGAGGATTCTACTTCCTTAATACAACTCAAATGTGTCTCCGTAAGTCCAGGCCACTGTCATCCCTTGCTTGAATTCCTGCAATTTCCACTTCAGAGATCTCCCTGCTTCTGTTCTGACCTCTCTCCTCCCAAGTGTACTTTGCACACACAAGCTGAAGGCATCTTTCATTATCAGAAATTGGAGCATGTCACCTCCCCTCTGCCAAGTCCCACTTAAAACCCTTCCCCAGTAGCTTCCCATTGCACCAGCCCCCTTCCCACAGCCCACAAGGCCTAACACTGCCTGGCCATATCTATACTTCCTTGCTCACCGTTCAGTCCACCTGAACTGGCCTCCAACATTTGCCAAGCCCCTCCCAGCACTTGGCCTTCAAACACAAGTTCATCCACCTGGGTTTTGCAGGTTCCCTTTCACCCAAGAGGTCTCTGGTTTGAATGCCAACTCTTTCCAGTCACCGTCCTTGACTCTTTATACATTTAGGTTCTCCTGTTACTTCACAACATCACCACTTGAAATTGTACCCTTACATTTCTGTATTTTTCTTTTTGCTGGCCATCTTCCCCACTGGGCGACAAGCGTCACAAGATCAGGGACATGTCTATTGAAGTCACTGATGTGGCCTAATGTTAGGACAACAGAGCACACTTGAGCAGCTAAGTATGCATTTGTAGGGTGTTTTTTTGCTGATTTCCATCTCCCCCAGGACTAGGGGAGAAATAAATGTGCCAGGTTTCCTGACTCCACAACCCTCCTCTGGCCCCAGCGAAGCACACTTGATTCTGAACATCAACTCAAGTCTAACCAGTGGAGTATTTGCACAGCAGCTCTCTGGCAAAAAAACAATCCCTGATGTGCAGCACTTGCTGATTTCCATGGTGTGAACACTCCCACTGTAGCTGATTTCAAGCAACCAGTGTGGTGCTGGTGAATGCAGAGTTGGGAAGAAATGCATGCAATTAGCTCTTGTCAGCCAGCAAGAGCCTGCTCCAGCGCACTGCTGGGCTCATCCAGGTCTAGAGCCCATACAACCCTCAGTAAGGGGATCTAAGGGAAATCACACTCAAAGGGCTCGGCACGAAGCACCCTTTTTGCCAGTTCCATCTTTGACCAGGTGGCATGGATCTGGTGCTATGGCTGGTGGTTCCACGTTTGGACTTCGGTGTCTGTAACGCAGCTGTCCCTGCCTTCCAGCTATGTGATCTTGACTAAATCATACAGCCTTCTAAGACTCACCTTCCTCATCTGCAAAATAGAGATAATAATGGAGATAATATGGTTGTTAAGATGATTAAATGAGTTTCTATGTGTAAAGTACTCACTATAGAATAATAGCCTAAACTCTGGAGTAAGATAGCCTGGGTTCAAATACTGGTTCTGCCACTTATTAGCTGTGTGATCTCAGGCAAGTTACTTAACCTCTCTGTGCTTCATTTGCTTAAGTTGTACAATGGAATAATAATAGCACCGGTCTCATAGAGTTGTTGTGAAAATTAAGTGACTTCCTAAATGCAGAAAGCCTAGCTCAGAAGAAAAGTTATTATTTTGGGGGAGTAAATGTCAGTAGTACATATAAAAGCCCTTAGTGCAGGGTCTGCTACACAGAGAGGGATGGATAAATAGTAGCTTTCATTATTAATACCTGACCTTGCACTGTGGTCCCCAGCCAAGTCTCCACCTGTGTCCCAGATCTAACACTGCATCTCTATCACCCGGCCTCTGTCCCTAGTCTGATGATATGTCCAGAAACTGGCTTCCCTCCATCCCACCAGGCTCCTCTTCCTGGTGAGGTCTTACTGCTTGGGCCTATTACTGGTCTCATTCTCTCGGGACACCCAGATCTTCTTCTAGTCACCCCTCCCCCCCGACCTGCTTACTGCCTGCACAGGGCTCTGGAGCCCCAGGACATCAGACAAGCTTTGCTTTGTGGGTGAGGGGCATTGGCACCATCTTTCACTCAAGGCCCTCCCATCTGACCCTCCCTGCTTTCACTAGCCCATGAGTTCCTGGCCTTCTCAGGATACAGGCCTGGAGTGCTTTCAGAGAGTCTAGGAAGTGGGCAGCACAAGGATGGTGAGAAGTGGACAATAACTCAGATATACGCACATTTCCCTAATATACAGAACCCACGTGACAATGAGCCCCAGGATGTGCCACAAGCAAAAGCACATAGACACTGAAAGTTGTCTTGATTCAAATCATCAGCTGTATATACCTACCCTTTATGAACCACAGACTTTTAAAAAATGTATTAAATACACAAAATAAATCCTACCTGCTCAGTGGTGCTGAGAAGTACAAACAAAACAACTTACGTGTGCACCTGCCATAAATTAGATGCTCAAAAAAGAGTGGCCATCATGGTGGCCATCCTAATCTACCCTAGACTCTCCTGCTTTCTCCAACTCTACACATTGGAGAAACTTTGGCCTTATTTTCTCTATTCATACTCGCTAAAAATTCCTATGGATTTTTATACTCAGATTCATATCCCAGCCCAGTCCTCTCCCCTCAACTCTGATCTGTAGAGCTAACGTCCCCTCAACAGCACCACTTCGATGTCTAGAAGGCGTCTCCCCTCCCCCCAACAGGCTTTCCCGCCCTGGTGTTCTCCATTTGAACAAATGCCATTTCCATTCACCTAGCTGCTCAGGCTGGGAGCCCACGGGAGAGCCCCGATTCTTCTGTCTCTCACACCCCACATCCAAACCCGGTCAGCGCTACCCTTACAATATGTCCTGGACCTGATCACTCCTCAGCTCCTCTACCACTACCACCTCAAGCGACCATCACCGCTCTCGGTCCCGGATGCAGATTCTGAGTCCGTGGTGTGGAATGAAGCTGGAGGATCTGCATCTCTAGCGTGTCCCAGGTGACGTGGGTGTCGTTGGGTCCCCGGGCCACATTGAGGAGCCTCTAACAAGTGTCCACACTTGCCCACTCACTCTTCAGCAGCAGGAGGGATGTAAACTATAAATCAGATCAAATCACTTCCCTACTCAAAACCCTCCCAACATCTTCCCTTCAAACATGGAGTGAAGCCTGAGGTTAGCCTCGCCTGCACCTCTCCTTGTGACCTGGCTCTGGGTCCCCTCCTCGGCCTCACGCCTGTGTGCCTCTCTTGCTCATGGTACTTCGCCACAGTGGTCTTTCTGTCCCTCAGACGCACCCAGCTGCCTCCAGTCTCAGGGGTTTGCATGTGCTGGTCCCGCTGCCAGATGAGCGCTGAGCTGCAGAGTCCAGTGCAGCCGGAAGCTCCATGAAGACAAGTGAGATGGATTCCCTCTGGGACGGGAATGGGCCTGCACCTCTGAGAAGTGACCCTGGAGCCCCTCCTACAGCCATTCTCCCTGGAAATGGAGGTCGCCATGCACTGTCAGCATGCTGTGTTTTGTCATTTCTCTTTGCTATTTAGAGAGACACTTAGCTTGAAGCTGTGATGTGAGATCATCTTAGGGCAGCAAAGCCAAGTGAGGCTGCCGTGCCCCTGCATGGACAGGTCCTAAGACGAATGCCCAGCATCTGGCACCCCTGCCCCCATCAGGATCCTGGCTCCTTGGCAAACAAGGAAGCAGCTGGCAATCTTCCTTCTCCAACCAGGGCCCAGAGGCGTGCCAGGCTGCTGTTTCGTCTTTGCAGTCAACCCTAACGGTCCATCCTGTCAGGTCATCCAGGCGAGAGGTGGAAAACAGCGTGGCTCTGCCAAGCGAGAGGCTCTGAAGTCTGTGCTCAGGGGTCACGCCCCAGCTCCTCCAGCGAGGACTGCTACCCCAGGCAAGCTGCTTAGGCTCTCTAAGGCGTGTGCTCCTCGTCAGTGAGTTGGGCATAACAGTGGTTTGCTACCTCACAGGATTATAAATATGAATATGCATCATGAGCTGAGCACAGTGCCTGGCACATGGTAAGCACCCAGAAAGTGTTAGCTACTTGTTATGGCCATGCCTCGTTTTCTCCTGTCTTCCAAAAACCCAGCAACCAGGGCACAGAGTTGCATGGAAAGAACATGAGTTATGATGCCAGGCACGTCTGGGTTGGAATCCCAGCCCTGCTTGTCTGCATGTCTTTGGGCAAGTGGCTTCACCTCATTTTTCTCATCTGCAAAATAAGGGTATTAATAGCCACACCCTGGGAGCGTGAGGACCACTCATGAGTGCACGAATGTAAAATGCCTGGCACTTAGCAGTGGCCTAGTAAATGTTAGTCTCTCTCCCTCCTGTCCTCCTCTACCTCCCTCTGAAGCTTGCCCCTGCATTCACGGTGCCTCTTTCTCCCTGTACAGTCACACTGAATAAATGAATACATTAAGTTAGTGTGAGCAGATACTTTCAGAATCCTGGCTGGTACATCACTGCCATCCATCATGAAACATTAACAAGAGCACTTAAAGGAACACAGCGCATCAGAGACAGAGTGCAGCTCCTCCATGGCTCTGTGGTTCCTGTGCCAAGTGTCACATGTTATTAAAGCCAAGGGCAAGAGATGCTAAGATGAGGGGGAGCCCTAAGGAGAGCAGGGAAGATGGGTGGTGACTGAGAACCTGCCTGTGCAGAGCTAGGGTTCAAAGCTGGGCAGCCTCCTGCCTTCCCCAGAGCTTTGCAAATAAAAACCAATGCCTTGGCCCAGCCGATGTGGCTGAGGATCAACCTATGAACCAGGAGGTCACAGTTCGATTCCCAGTCAGGGCACATGTCAGGGTTGCAGGCTTGATCCCCAGTGTGGGGCGTGCAGGAGACAGCCAGTCAATGATTCTCTCTCATCATTGATGTTTCTATCTCTCTACCCCTCTCCCTTTCTCTCTGAAATCAATAAAAAAAATATATAAAAATAAAATAAAATAAAACCAATGCCTTGTAGTCTCAAAAAAGGTGGAAACAACCTAAATATCCATCAACAGGGACCTAATTATAGAAACTACTAGTGGGCTGGTGCACAGATTCGTGCACATTGAAAGGAAATTAATTAGAAAAAATATTTTAATATCACTATTCACCCTTTCTCTATAATAGAAGTGTCAACCAAATTCATGATCAACAATGACAGATGGAAACACATGCGTGCGATTGGCGCCAGCGAGAACTTTATATGTATCGTGCAAGTGTGAGTCAACTTAGCCTTTTATATATAAAGAATAAACTTGCTTAATTAGATCTGCTTTCTGATTTAGCTAAACTTTTTCCAGCCCAGTGAAGCACCCTAACTTCTCTTTCAGGCAATTGTCAGCAACACAGCAGTAAATATCAACATGAAACAGATTATTATTGTAAATCATGTAGGAAGAACAAAGGGTAAAATATTTAACTGCAGCAGTGTTTGGCTATACTCTGCACAGTGAGAAAACCTGAAGTCATTTTCAAGGTCCACCATTTCTTACTTCTTTTCAGTCGGGTCAAGTTTCTAAGCTTCCTAAATCTCCGTTTTCTGGCTAATGAAAAGAAAATAGGATTCCACTGAGTCTCCTATCTACCTAGTCCAGGACTTCTGTGAGGATCAAATGAGATGAGGCACGGGAAAACACTTCACAGACTATTTGGTTAAAGTGCAAATGTTTCCACCTGGCTATAAAGCAAGTCGTTCGTGTTCCTGGGCCGATAAAAACTGCAAGAAGGCTAGTCACTTGGGAGAGGAAGCCAGGAGTTGCTAAGTGAACGTTTCTGGGCTGCACTGTGGGCTGCATTTTGCACCATGGGGTCTTGGCAGCATCGGCTGTAATTTGGTGGGCTGTTGTTCGGGGGTGGTTGTGGGACCCGTGTACCACTTGGGGGAAGCCACATGTTGCTTTGTGGGTGCCAGGTCCGAGGTGCTGTTTTTCTGTAAATGGACAGTGAGCATCATGGCAGCTCCTGCATTGAGCATTTGTCCCCTGTTGGTGAGAGCGCATCATAGAGACCGGTTGGATGGGCAGAGGGACACTTAGCATATTAGCCTTTTTCATATATAGATAGGCCCTGTGAAGTATTCCATACTCTGCATGCATTAGAAGGAAAGGAGTGAATTTATATGTGCTGCCTTGGAAAGCTGCCAAGTGGGAAAGCAAGGTGGAGAATGCTATGTATGGGATGCTTCCATTTACACTAAGAAAGCTCTGTAGTCGTATACGGACATAACATGTAAATGCAGGAGCTGTGGGCCACTCTTACCTCCAGGCAGGGGAGGGGCATTTGGGGCAGGCATGGAGGCTGACCCACACTTTTGCTTCATACCAAATCTATTTCTATGCTATTGATTGTTTTCACACATATTACTTGGGACATTAAGAGAGAAAAATAAAGGATGGGAAAATCAATATTTTCCCACAAACCCAAGCCCATCTACCCAAAGACGCTCCAGGTCTGGGGGAAGCCTTGCTTTCTCTCTGCATATCACGGTTGATTCTGAGAAACGTCCAGACACACTCTCCCATTGCCAGTCCTTGACCTGCTTTGTCAGCACCTCTGTAGCCGTTTCACTGGGTAATATCCTAGATTCATCCTTGTCAGCTCACTCCTTGCTCCAGGATATACTGTGGTCTGCTGTTACAAGACAATGCATAGAATATAACGCAAACTCCTCACCCTGACACTCGAGGTCCTCAAGGATCTGGCTAACTAGAGACTCACCCTTCCAGGTCAGAAAGAAGCATATCCTGTTACACTTTCTGATTCAGCTTGCCAGAAATGGTCTTTAGAAACAGATGCCATCTGTCAAGGCTGCCATCTGCCCTGGCTTGGCTATGAAGGCCAAAGGGGATGACCAGCTGCTCCACCCGCCTCCACTTTTCACTTGGATTATCTGCAGGCTCTTCAGTGAAGCAGGATTGGTGGTAATAATTCAAATGATAAAACCAATTCCCATGCATTGAGCGTTTGCCTCGTGCCCCACAGTGCTGAGTGCTTCCCATACAGTGTGTTACTGATTTCTCGCAACGCACTTTCAAAGTGAGCATTGTGTGCTCACTCCCTTTACAGATGAGGAAACTGAGGCCCAGCAAGTATAGGTGAAAGGGGGTTCCTGAGCTCCAGGCAGTACTGCCTCCCCCAGGCACTCTCTGTAGCAGGAGCTCACGGATGTGTGGGCACCTCTGTAGTCACAGTGGCCTGTTGGGGTGTGTGGGGAAGGACATGCCTTGAGTGTGTCCTGTGCACGTGCCACATTATGGGTCCCCTTGTGCCTCACAGGTCCCAGAGTGCCCGGTCCCTCTCTCCCACGGGGAGTTGCACCTGGGCTTTCTCTTCTTCCCATGGGGCCTGGCGGGTTGAAAATGCTTGAGTCAAGCTCTTACTTAATCTGTGTGCTCTTATAGGACCCTTGAGAAAAGACGTTCTCCATAGAGATGAGCTGTGAAGAATGCCTCCAGAGGAAGGCTCTTTAAGTGTGTCAAGAGCATCTGTACAGCACACCTAATGGCTTTGAACAGCAAACCTGGTGGCCTGGCTTTTCTTCTCCCAAGAGCCTCCTTGAACTAAGACTCAAACAATGGGATTCAGGGTCTGCCTTGGCCATCAGAACTGGGTGATCCTGAGCAAATACTGCTCCCTCTTTAGGTCAACTTTATTGAGAAATAATTTATGTGGGATAAAATGCACCCTTTTTAATTGCTCAGTTCTATAAATTTTATAAACGTGACCCTTCTGTAACCACTTCCAGAGTCAAGATATAGATGTTTCCATCAATTCAAAAGCTCCACGTGCTGCTTCTGGTAACTAAAGATTTAATGTGTCCTTTTCAGCATTTTATACAGATGGAATCATTCTGTATGTAGCCATTTGTTTGTCTCTTATCACTCAACATGATGCTTCTTGAGACTCATTCATACATGTATCAGTAGTTCATTCCTCTTCATTACTGGGTAGTATTCTATTGTCTGACAATACCACAATTTGCATATGCATTTACTTGCTGTGGGACATTGGATTGTTTCTAGTTTGGGGTAATCACAAAACTAGCTGCTAGGATCACATAGGAACAAGTCTTTTGTGGAAACTCCATGTTTTCATTTCTCTTGGTTAAATACCTAGGCATGGACGTTCTGGTTCCTGTGGGTGCTGCACAAAGGGTACCTTAAAACAACAGATATTTGCTGTCACAGAGTTTTGTAGGTTAAAGTCTGAAATCAAGGTGTTGGCAGGGCCATGCTCCCCTCAGCAGATCCTTCAGGGATTCTGGAGGCTGGGTGTGGAGGGTCTGTGGCACCTGAAGAGATGTGGGCTGTAGAGTAAGTAAGACCTGAGTTCAAGTCCTGGCTCTGCCACACTCAGGTCTGTGGGGAAGATTTTGTGCAAGTTATTTAACCTCTTTGGGCCTCATCATTTATATCTGTAAATTGGGGAAATCAATAATTTCTACCTCACAGAGTTGTTGAGATGAAGAATTTTCTACTTAAACCATTTCTGGCATCACAGAAAAGTGTTGTATGATTCCCTCTAATATGTGTCCATTAGCAGCTGTCTCTGGCCTGCACCCTCACCCTAAAATACATCATAACCCCACACTCTGGGAAGCTCTCCAGGCTCCGCACCCTAACTCCTCTGAGCGCATCCTCCCTTCTGACCTCTGACCTCCAGCAGTTTGGGGCACGTGGCACATGCCACTGCAGGGCCTCAGCTCAGACGCAGCTGTAAATCCACATCACTGCCTGCCATGCATGGCTGCCCAACGCTTGTCTGCACAAAAGACAAAAAGCAGGAGGAAGCCAGCCTGCCAGGCCTGTCCTGCCCCCTTTCAAACAGCCCTGATGTGCTGATTAGAATATCTGTATTAAAAGAAACAGAGCTCCCACCCTCACCTCTAGTTTTCTTTAGCCAGCTTCACTCTGCAGCCCAGTAATGTCGATAATGCAAGACGATTGGAACGCCAACCACGTTTGCATAAAGTCACACTCAGAGATGCTGGGCATGCATTTTCTGACATTTGCCAGGGAGGCCATTAGCATTTCTGCTGATGGGGCTGAAGCCCCCAGCCCTGGCCTCTTACCCAACCCCACTTGCAAAGCCAGGGGATAATCCGCAGGGCGGGCACGGCTCCAGAGAAAAGCTCTGTGTCAGGCGCTGTCATCGATCCAGTGCGGCTCTGCTGCCCTGGCAGCCAACTCGACTCTAAAGGACATTGAGGACGTGTCAGAGGCGTCCCCTGTTCTCTGCCTCAGCCATGGTGTCGCTTTGGATTGGACTTGGTTTTGAATTCCTACCTGTCTTTTACCATCTGGGTGGCTTGGGAGGAATCCCATACATAATATATCTGGGCTGCAGTTTTCTTCAACATAAAATACCAGTAACTTTTTTACCCAAAGAGCTGTGGGGATGATGAAGTGAGCTATGTCTTTAGGTCATACAGCAAGTGCCTTGCTCATAATAAAGTCTCAATAAATGTTAGTTTCCTTTCTTCTCATCTGTCCCCAGCCTGTGCATGTCCCTTATCTAACTCTTCCTGTCGTTAGCTGCCAGACTAGGGATGGTGAACATCTGGCGCTCTTAGCACCCCAAGCTCTCACCAGGGCCATGGCGGGCATTGCTAATCTACCCTAATCTGTCCCTACTGTGGTATGGTACTAAGGCAGAATGATGGCCCCCTAAAGTTATCCACACCCTATACTTCGAAATCGTACATATGTTATGCACCATGGTAAAAGGACTTTGCAGATGTGATTAACTTAAGATTAACTTAAGGGTCTTGCAATAGGGACATGATGCTGGGTTATCTGGGAAAGGAGTGCCCAATGTAACTGCAGAGGTCCTTAAGTTGTGAGAGGAAAGCAGGGGAGCTGGTGTCAGAGAGATGCAGGGGGAGGAGGCCTGGCCTGGCCACCGCCGGCTTTGGAGATGGAGGAAGGGGCCACCCACAAGGAATATGATCGGCTTCTAGAATAGGAAAAGGGCAAGGAAATGGGTTCCCCCCAGAGCCTCCAGAAGGATTGCAGCCTCCCTGACATCTCTGTTGTAGACCAGTGAGACCTGTGTTGGACTTTTGACCCCAGAGTGGGAAGAGAATAAATTTATGGTGTTTTGAGCCATCAAACTTCTGTAATTTATTAAAGCAGCAATAGGACACTAATACACCCATCATATTTCCCCATCATAATGTACTTGGCCTGAGAATTCTTTTCAATGTAGTGCTCTAGGCAGTCCCCAGGGAGGAATACCAGATGTGACCTTTAGTCAAGGCCTCACCTGGGCCATACAGTGGCTCATCTCGAGGTGCTCTGGGCAGAGCCTGCCCTTGCCCGATGGCCATCTGTCCTGATTTGGGGTATTTCAGGTCCTGCCTCTGCTGCCTACTTTCACCTTAGCTTGAAACCCAACAAGCTGAGGTCCACAGCCCAGCCGGCTCTAGACCTCTTCCTGCATGCTCAGACCCCTTGTTGGCCCTAGAAACCAGACCACTCTTTTCCAGGGCTTCATTCTCAGAGTTCCAGCAAGGGGCTGGCTTCTGCAGTTGCCCCAGGACCCACAGCTGGAGGATCCCCTGAGCCAAAGAGCCCACATGAATGGCTGGATCAGAAGGAATGGAAGACCACAGCCTGCCTCCCAGCTCCCACTTCCCTCAGCTTCAGTACAAAGGCCTTCACCACAAGGGGTGATATTAGATGCATAAATTCATATCCACTGGCCTGTGGCCACTGTGAGAACAAAGGCTTCTTACAGCAACACCCATCACCGAGGAATGCTTCCTATGGAGGAACAAAGAGAAAATAGAGACGTTTTCCTTCTGCTTGGGAATGTGGAGGAGCTACAGACAAGGACAAGGCTCCCAGGGGATGGGCACCAAAGGGGAGAAAATAATGACTTATAATTCAAAATGCCATGTGGTCAAACATCTTTACCCCAGCATCCATTTCCGGAGTTCACCCCCGCTTCCACACACATCCTTCTGCTGTGTGCAAACACCACCCCGTCTAGGACAATCCAACCCACAGAGAGACAGCCATGTGTATGTGTGTGTGTGTGTATGCACCACCCAACACACCAGTCCATGGGTATATGTGCACGCCTGCAACCCCAGGCATCAACATGCTCATCCCATATACGGAGGCATCACAGTACATACACACATGGTACCAATCTACCAACACTTAGACACGTAAGTATTTAACTCCATTGAGGTGGCTAAATACCAACTTCATGGAAAGCCTGTGACTAAATATAACCAGTTGCCTAAATATAACATGCATAGTTAGAAGCACTGACACAGGCATCCTGTGGCATACATGTAAGTGCATGTAGAGTCAACATCTCAAAACCACGGTGATCCCCACTTCATGCACACACCCAAGGCCCACACCGATTGGGCAGCCAAGCAGAATGCAACCTGGCACACAGTCTCCAAATGTCTTCACGAAAAGAAGCAAAAGCCAAGTAAATAGAAACAGAGGCCTTTGGTGGTTTTGTTTCTGCTACAGGACTGCCACCTGACTCGAGGGGCTGAGTGCTGTAAGCTGCCCCCTCTCGCAGCAGGCAGCCCTGCGAGTGAACATAGGGTGCGTGCACGCTGACAGCGTTGTAATCATTTCCCAGGGCCTTCGGTGCCCACATTAGCGCGTGTATGCACGCACACACACACGCACCCCTGACTGTTTGCAGCTGCCTTTTCTTTTAAAATCTCTCAAATGATACACTTTGCAATCCAGCCCCCCTCCTGTTTGGCTGGGCTAAACTATTTTGGGAATTGGCACAGATGCTGAGAGCAAAGATATTATTCGGAGATGCTCAACAGAGATCAAAGCTGCTTAATCAAAGCTGTGGACTCAGTGCACAGCGCCTTGGCGCAACCACAGCCCAGGTGGAGAGGAGGAAAGCGAAATAGATGATGTAGGAGACAGGCAGAACCCAGTAGTGCAACCCCACATCTAGCGAGAATGGAGCCATCAGACTCAGGGAGGAACTCCTGAGGTCATCTAAGTCCCAAGCTTCCCTGACGCTCCATGGAAGTCTGTTCAAAACAGCCCAGAAAGAGAATCTCTCTGCTGAAACGCCCCTCAGGGAGGAAGATTTCCTAACATTGTGTTGAGCAATTCTTACACTTAGGAAAGGATTTTGCCTCCTGGTACAGGTCTGATGAAACACTCTAGGACTCACATGGACCACGGCTCCCTCCCTGGAGTGTTACTGGGTGGGGCTGGCTGACACATGAAGGGTAGGTGCAGATGGGGAAGTCATTGTGGGCCCAACCCAGTGTGAACGTGGGGACAGGGGGAGCTCAGAGGAATTGCTTGTGGCTTACATTCCTCACCAAAGGTATTCCACCGAAAGAACCCCATTTCCTGACCACCCCGCATAAACAAAAAGCGGCCATTCATTAATTCATGAATTCAACAATGTTTGTTAGTACCTACTATTTGCCAAGCTCTGCTCTAGCTGGGAAAACAGCATGAGCAAGACAACGTCTGTGCCCCTAGGGAGCTTACAATTCTAGATGGAAATGGGAGGGATGGATAGGGGATACAGGTCAGGTTATAGGTAATTAAAAACTATATTTCAAATTGTTCTAAGTGCTGGGAAGAAAATAGACAATGTGCTATAAAAGACAGAGAGAGTAAGGAGAGGCCATGGGGACTGGGGACAGAAGGCTTGTGTTCATCTAGATAGGGTGACCACAGAAGCCTCTTGAGGTGTGACATTTGGGGCGAAACCTGAAGGATGAGAATGAATCAGCCATGTGAACAGTGTTCCAGACAGAGGGGACAGCAAGTGCAGACAATGGAAGGTGGTGAGAACTCGCTGTGGGTGAGGCAGGCCAGTGTGGCTGCACATCTCAAGCAAAAGGGGAATGGAAGGAAGTGAGACCGGCCAGTGGGCTCAGGCCAGCTCAGGATAGGCCTTGTAGGTCATATACTCTTCTTCCAAGAGTCTTAACTCATGGACCACTGTTAAAAAAAAAAAAAAAAGCCCTGACCAGTTTGGCTCAATGGATAGAGCGTCGGGCTGTGGACTGAAGGGTCCCAGGTTCGATTCTGGTCAAGGGCATGTATGTTGGTTGCGGGCACATCCCCAGTAGGAGGTGTGCAGGAGGCAGCTGATCAATGTTTCTCTCTCATCGATGTTTCTAACTCTCTATCCCTCTCCCTTCTTCTCTGTAAAAAATCAATAAAATATATTTAAAAAAAAAAAAAGGACAAGAGAAGCAGAGAGAGCTAAGAGTACTGCAGGTGCTACTGGGTTGGAAATAATGGTCACTTGGACTAGGGTAGTGGCAGTGGGGGTGAAGAGAAGTGAGTGGATTTGAGATTCATTTGTAAGTAGAAGGATGGATTTGCTGATGGATTGAATGTGGAGGGTGAGGGGACTGGAAAATCCATCATCAGCCAACACAAAAGCAAACTGCCTAGAATCAAAAGTCCCAGCCTGAGAGGGACCTTTGAAGTCACTTCTCATCCAGAGTTGAAATTTACCTTTGTCCCTACCAGGAGGTCATCAGCCCCTGTGTCCATGGACAACTTCAGGACCGGCCTGCCCATGGCCTGATAGATACCAACGATCCCTGGAGAGCCTTCCTGTTGTGGTGCTGGATTCTGCCTCTCCAAAACACCCATCTCTTGGTCCTTGTGATGGGCCTTTCTTGGGGCCATGAGGAAATCGTGAGCTTCCTTCCATACAGGGGACTTTGGATGACTGTGGACAGTGCTAATGGTATCCTGGTCATCTTTTCTCCAGGCCAACTATCCCTGGTGTCTCCCCAATTGCTCAGGGCCACTCCTGGCTTGACATCAGTGCCACAACGTCCCTTCACAATGTGATGCTCAGGTGTGGCTCTTGGACTTCAACATACGAGGTTCAGAGAATCCCCAAAGGACCAGAAGCCAAGACATCATCTTTGCCAAGCCCTACATTTGCATCCCTTAGCTCATGACCCAGCCATTTTGCCCAGAAAACTGGGCTGGCTTACCCCTGTCCTTCTAGCATTACCTTTCTGTTCACAGAACTACCTTTTTGTCCTAAAATGTTCTCTTAGGCCCAGGGATGAGGTAACACAATCCAGAGCTGTGTTTCTCAAAGTAGGCCCTGACATGATAGTCCCATAAGATACTGCATGAGAAAAGGGATCTTCAGGTGCATAAATCCTGGCAATGCTGTGTATTATAACATATACTATTATATGCATTTATTTAGATATACATTACAGATACATATATAATGCATATGTATATGTGCGTATATTCTATACTATACTATGACCTTCTCTTGGAGTTTCACAATGGACATGAGCAAGCTCTGACGGTCGTGCAGGAAAGACACCATTCAGCCTGGCTGACTAATACATTACCTAAACTTATGGACCGAAGCAACCTTTCTTCCTGGAACGCCTACAGTAGCTCTGCTTTGGGAAATGCCATTCCAGTTGACCGAGTTACGAGAAGGGTAACTGAAGCCCCAAGTCCCATTTTGCTTGAACCATTTAGAAGTTTTAAAGCCCAAATGGTGTTTTTGAATTCAATTACCTGCTTAATGGGTTCTTTCTTTCCTTATTGGCACTTACAGCCTGGCTTCATTTACCTGCACACACAGATTATGTCCAGTGAGCTGGAGACCATTCGTTGTCTCTCCTCCTTCCCCGCAAGCAGCCCGGCTGAATTCAAATAAGTCATCCCATGGCTGTCAACCAGGTCTTAGGTGGGACTGAATGTTTGCTTCCTGTTGCCTAGTCATAGGAGGGAATTCCAACAGTTGGGGACTTTTCCCACAATTTCCTCACTTCTGGCTCCATCTCCCTGATCACACACAAGGCTGGTCAGTGCGGGGTCACCTGGCACCCCTGGGACAGGTGGAGGAGGGTGGCAGTGGGAGAACGCTCTGCCATGGGCCCGTGATACACCCAGGAAGTCGCTGTCCTCTGAGCCTCCATTTCCCCACTGGAGACACTGAGACCCCTGTCCTGCGATGGGTTTGCTTTTGCCGCCTTCACGTCAACAGGCCTGAGGTGGTCAGTTTCCCAGAGAATCAACCTAAAAATACAGCAACGGAAAATGTCCTCCCCACACATATCCTTATTCAAAACTGGAAAACTTCTTGAAATAAGTACTTCCTTTGTTGATAAAATATCTAGGAATATTTTGCCATTCTACGTAGGATGCCAGTCCTAATGTGCACTGTGGAAGGGCTGGTGACAAATAGCAATGGTGGTGATGGAAGGACTTCAGGGGCCTCATGTGGCACTGAGCATGTGGTGCCCTCATGTGGGGCCACTCGCAGAGGCTCTGGCCATTTCATAGAATGCTCGGTGACCAAACCCTCCTCAAAGCAGTGAATCTACTTTATCTCTTCTATTTCGTGCAACAATGCTGAACGGGGGCTGCGTCAGGGCATACTGTTTGCACAACATTCTAGGCCAGTGGTCGGCAAACTCATTAGTCAACAGAGACAAATATCAATGGTACAACGATTGAAATTTCTTTTGAGAGCCAAATTTTTTAAACTTAAACTATATAGGTAGGTACATTGTTATTAACTTAATTAGGGTACTCCTAAGGCTTAAGAAGAGCCACACTCAAGGGGCCAAAGAGCCGCATGTGGCTCGCGAGCCACAGCTTGCCGACCACGGTTCTAGGCAGAGTGAGCCATCCTTCTCCGGGAGTAGTGGGCTCCTCCGGAAACCCACCAGATCAGGCCAGCCTTGTAAGCAGGCCTTCCTAAGGGCAGCAGCCTCAGCCAGCTATGTTCCTGCTTTTCTGCACAAGGGCTGATGCCCTCTCTACTTTCAGGTGAAAAAACTCAGAGCTCAGAGATGCTCTCAACCACCTGTGTACATTCGGGCACATTGTTAATTTTGCTGGGCCCTCGTGAGCGTCCTTGTGGGTAAAAAGTAGGGCTGATCATGGAAACTACCCTCAATCTGTGAGGACAAATGTATAATTGTATAGGCTTGCATATAAAGCATCTGGAACAGTGCCTAGTACAGAGTAAGGACTCAGTGAATGTTAGATACTATTTTATAGTATTAATGGGTCCAAACCACATGGCTAGTAATTGGCAAAGTGAGGCTTCAAACTCTAGTCTGTCTTATTCCACTATATATGTCTTATTGCTTCCAGAAATTTCTGCTTTCTCAAGCCGAAAGCTTGCTGTTTTGGTTCACGTGGTGGAACACATGGCTGTGAAGGCCCCTGTATTTTACTTATTATTGTTCAGACACTGAGAGACAAGCTGGTCTCCTCCTTTCAGAACCACCAGTAACAACTTCCCAGGGAAGAGAATGATTGGCCCAACCTTTGTCAGGTGCTCAACCCTGGATCAATCATGTGGGCCCAAGGTGTGAGATCACATAGAATTCTAGTAGCTTCTGCTGAAACCATATGGATTTGTGGAAGAGATTTCTGAAAAAGGGGGTTTGAGGCAGACAATCCTGTACATGTCCATTACTAGTGGTTTAACAATATGCACCTCACAGGGTTATTCTGAGGATTTAATAAGATAACATATGTAGAATGTTTAGCACATAGTAAGTGTTCAATAAATGATAGCTGAGCTTACATAGTCAGAAATCTGAAATAAAAGCCAATATACTAGTCCAGGGGTGAGCAAACTTTTTGACTCAAGGGCCACAATGGGCTCTTAAACTGGACTGGAGGGCCGGAACAAAAGCATGGATGGAGTGTGTGTGTGAACTAATATAAATTCAAAGTAAACATCATTACATAAAAGGGTACGGTCTTTTTTTTTTTTTTTTTTAGTTTTATTCATTTCAAACGGCGGGATCCGGCCCGCGGGCCGTAGTTTGCCCACGGCTGTACTAGTCTATCCTGAGAAGGCACCTGGAAACTCACAAAACTCCCTGTAGCTACAAATGACCCCATTCGACCTTGGGGGGGTCAGCACTGGCAGGATGGGTTGGGAGGGAAAGTTGTCAGGGGTTCCCAAACATGGAGATAAACTGTGGGTGAAGAGAGCTGTGCAGAGGCTGAAAGTGGAAGCAAGTCCAGCAGCCAGGGGACACAGAGACTAGAGGTTGGGCCAGGTAGAAGTTACTGGCTCTTCATGTGACTAGGACACCAAACCCCAATTCATGAATGGAGCAGGAAAAAAAAGGGGGCGGGGGGCAGAGGTGCTTTGACTGGCTGCTTCATAGAAGCCTTCACTTAGAAGGAATGGGCTACACTGTGGCCCAGCTAAACACACTCGGCTTCCAGCATTGAAGCTCCCTTCGTTTAAGAAGAAGCTCATTATCACATTTTATGAGGTGTGGGTCTATACTAAGTGGATCTGAACCGATCGGGTCTTGTATATTAACCTAGAAGGTGTGAGGCAGCCTGACGTCCCAGCATCCTTCAGAGTAAGTGAAAGACAATGTAAAGAGTGCAGAACTCAGTACCTAAGAGGCCAAGAAAAGAACTGACTGCAGGGACTTGAATCTCTTCTCTCTTCCAGTGTGAAGCAAGTTGGCAGCTTTCTGGGCTCCAGACCTGTGGCCAGCAGCCCCTTCCTGGGTGATCTGCCCCTGAGTTACAGGTGGGGCCTTCTGGAAGGTGGTGAGCATAGAGAGCCACACACTCTGAGCCCCTTTCCAAGGGTAGGGGAACCTCCAGCTTCCCACTGATGCTCAGGGGCCAGTCCTTGCTTCTCTAGGGCAAGAAAATGGTTCCCAGAAACAGACGTGGAAAATAAAGTAGGACAAAAAAAAAAAAAGACACAGTTGTTCAGAGAACATCACAAACATCTCTGATTTCTCCAAAAGCTAGCAAATGCACTGACCATACCTGCTGACCAGGTCCCTCACAGATGAGAGTCGGGCTTGTGGAAACAGTGCTTAAATTAGCTGCTCGGGTATTGACTGTCCTTTCAGGGCATGAGTTTCAGTTAGCCATTGAACTAGACATGGACCCAAAGGCTATATGAGGTTTGCTGCAATACAGGCCCCAAATAATGACCCATACTGCCTCATCAGACCACTTTCAATGCGCCCTCCCTTTCCATCTCCAATGCTCATCTGCCCTTAAGGTAAAATGGTCTGGGTTAGAAGAATACTTTTCTGACTGGTTCCACCGCCTCCCGTCTCTCACCCTCCAATCCATCCTCCACACTGCAGCTGGAGTAATTGGTCCGAAAAGCAATTCTGATTGTCACGTCCCTGCTTCAAATTTTCTGGTGATTCTGCACTACTTTTAGGATGAAATCCAGAAAGTGTGGCTTATATCAGCTGGATGCTCCGCTCTTGCCTCCCAGTACAACCACATGAATCACCCTCCATCGCATCACTTTGGTCCCAACTTTCCCCACCTCTTAGAAATGTTTCACTCAGGTCGACGGAAATACTGCTATGTACTCACCAAAAGCCACTTCACTTTCCTCCGGGGGACCTGGCAGAAGTGTCAGATTTGGAGGCTCTACAGGATGGCAGCCATAAATGGGAGGTGCCTGGGGCCCCGAGTCACTGCACGGAAGACAACCATCCAGAACCACCCAGGTGGGAACACCAGTGCTGGACCATCGCATGAGCAAGAAACACACTTTTATTGTCCAGAATCACTGATACTTTGGGGACATTTGTTAGAGAAGTTGGCGAATTCTAACCAACACATGGGCGTGTTCTCTTAGCCAACAGGCCTGTGCAATGTGCTCTCTCTCCCTACATCTTTCTCTTTATTTTATGCTTAGAAAATACCTAATTATCCTTCAGTACTCTGACATCACCTCTTCTGAGAAGCCCACCTTGGTTGTCCAGACTGAGTTAGGAAGGAGCCTCATCTCTAGAGTGTCCCAGAATCCTGTACTTTTCTTCTGTCAGCGTACCTCTCTCCATTTGCCCACCTCTTCCAGTTACTAGACTGTGGGCAGGGACTGTCCCATTCATCTCTGCACTCCCAAGGTCAGAATAGGGCTTTCTCAGAGTAGAAGTTGAATAAATGTTTTTTGAATGAATAAATGGATGAATATGGATGAATAAATAGAATAAGTTAACACATAGATTTGCAAGTGGGCTATTTCTTGATAATAACCTATACATTGACCTAATGACACCTCCTACACATTGGGGGCTGGGGACAATGTTGGGGAATCTAGGGCCTGCAGCCCAGGCTATTGAGAAACCTATGTAGCAAATTTGTTGGACAGTGGATGGCATAAAAGCCAGAGCTGTGGGTTCTCTGTGTGTTATGGGTGTAAGTGAGAGAGCAAGAAAAAGTTTGGAAACCTTAGCAGGGTGAGAAAGGAACATACTTTTATTAAGCATCTACTATGTGCTAGGTGATTTAAATTTATTATTTCAGTGAGTCTATCTTTATAACAACCCTATAAGTTATCCCTATTATCCCCACTTGGCAAATAAAGAAGCAGGCTCAGAGAAGTTAAGTGACTAGCCCAAGGCCACACAGCTGGTAAGCAGCAGAGCTAGAATCCAAACCAGGCCTGGCTGTCTTCTGAGTGGGGGCTCCTCCCAATGCACCTCAGAGGACAAAGGCCAGACATACCTGGATTCTCCGTGATACCCTAGACTTGCACAGCTCTGAGGCCCTCCCATCAGTCCTGGCCCTGGCAGAACGCTCAGAATGCTTCCCTGGGCAGCGGACGGTGAACTGGGACTGAGGGGGAGGGTGAAGGGACAGGCTGCTTCCCCCTCTTTCCCCTCCCCCCGCCCCCAGCCGGGGTTCTTTCAGGCAGGCCTGATTTGCACAGCTGCCCCAGACACTGAGGAAACAAACACTGGGCTGTTGGGTCAGGTTCCCCTGATTTCTCAGACGAAGGAGCCAGACTGGAGCCAGCACATTTCTCAACGCCCAGGCAACCGCTGACCAGGCCTCCTGGGCTCTGTCTCCACTGGCAGCCATGACTGGTGCAGCCTCTTGGCAGGCTGAGCAGCCAGGCCCTGCTGGCAGGTAAGGGCCCAGGGTCCTGGATGCCAGGGACCACCCCCTCTGTCTGGGCAGACAGGGCCAGGAGCTTGGCCAGGAGCCCCAGGCCCTGGTCTAGCCTTCACTTGCCTCAACATCCTGGCAGTGGAGCAGAGGCCCCTGGATTGCTGGCAGAAAGGTCAGGAAGGGAAAAGTCCTTCTGGGATGTGGCTAGAAGGGGAGGTTAGTGGGGGAGAGACTGGGAGGAGTTTGAGACCCAAAATGAGCTATCTCAGTGGCCAGCATCTTTAGAGGGGCCTCTGCTAGTCACTGATAAACAGACATAGCACATGTCCCCAAGGAGCTTGGAGTCTAGAGAGGGGGGTGGACACCGGAAACATAATCTTAGCACAGTGTCAAAGCTTCTTCGGGGTGCACCGCTTACTGCTGTGTGGCTTTGGACAAATGACAAACTCTCTGGGCCTCAGTTTCCTCATCTGTGAAGTGAGACTAATTAAAGGGTTTGGATGAGAAGCATATGGGATAAAAGTGCTTAGCAAAGTACCTTGCTCATTAAAATGGTGCTTTCTAAATGCTGTGTGGATCTGTGTCCTCCCAATTAGAGGGAGTCTGTGCAAGTCAGGAGCTGGGCTTATCTTTCTTTTATAGCACCATGGTTTCTAGCCTGGAGCTCAGCAGTTAGTGTCCTAAGAAAGAGGTTGAATGCATATCCTGATGGGATAGAAGCAACTGCCTTCTATAATAGCTCCCGTATGTCAGTCTCTCCCCAGTGGGCTTGCTTCTAGGAATCAGCCTCTTTGAACTGACCACGATGAAAACCACAAAAGAGGCAACGGCAGGCAGGACGAGGTTGGCCAGCGTAATAATCCCCTAATAACGAGCCTGGGTAATCTAAACTTGATAAGAGTTCCTTGAATAATCAAGGACAGACAGCAATTGTGAGAATAACTCCTATCTTGGTTTGCAAAGCTCTACCGCACACATTATTTCATCCTGGGAGCCCAATAAATATGTGTTGATGGAATCTTACACCCGCCTCGTGATACAAGGTATTGGGGTCCTAATTTAACTGATAAGGAAGCCGAGCCTCAGAGAGGTACGTGACATTGCTGGGAAAAGATGGGTCCTGTTTGAGGCTACCTGTAGTGTCCTTTGCACCACACACCTTTTCTATAATAGATGGTAAATGGGGGTATCCAGTCACTGACACCCTCCCCACATAACCACCCCGAGCCAGAAAGGAAATCCAACCAACCCAGCTGCTCTCCGTGTGCTGGTCTGGGAGATGGGTCTTTGAAGAAACAAGTAAAAGCTATCCCTGCACCCAGTGCCCTGCCCACCAACAGGCATGTTCCCTGGTGGGTGTGGAAAGATGAGAAGGGGGCAATTGGCATGCCTGGAATGCAAACAAACAATGAAGCTGGTGAGAGATTGGCTCAGGTCTCTCTTGCTGATGATGGAGGGTGTGTATAATATGGAAATAAAAATTACACAACTGAGCTGTCTCCTGGGAAGGCAATGGCTAATTAGCTGTCTCACAGCACACAGGCTCCTAATCACAGAGCAATCCTCACCCTCGGATTGCAAACCTCAGCCATGAGCTAGGCATGACGCCCAGAGAGGCAGCCCTCTCCTGGGACTCGGGCAGTCACCACCGCCAGCACTCAAAGGGCGCCTTCCAGGTGGCAGGCTCTGGGCTGGGGGTTTGCAGTCTCAGTCCTTGAATGCAAGTCTCCCCTTAAACCCTGAGAGTGGAGTGCTGAGTGTCCTCATTTACTAGATGTGGGAGCAGAGGTAAGGGGACCACCCTAGTCTTGATGGGGAGGTGAAAGGTGGTCGGTGACTCTAGAAACAAACAAACAAAAAAGGCAGCCCTAAATCCATAGAGAAATAATTGTTTTTGCTTTCTCCTCACCTGGGAATTTTATGGAGTGAAACAGATGACCAATCCTTGCTTCTTAGAGCTAAAAAGGCCCTCAGACAAGATTCAGGCCAGCGTTTTGCAAACATTTTCTTTTTTAAGCAACAGGACCCTTTGTTGAAATGCAATCTTGTGTGAAACCATGGTAGATAAAATGGCGCCAGGAGGAGCTGTCCTGGTAGGTGTGGGCACCCATCCATCAGCCTTCTTCCTTTCTTGTTCTCACCACCACATCTTCCTGGAACCCTAAGGTTCCTTGGAACCCAGTTTGAAAACCACTGTCTGTATTTGACTTGCACATGAAGAAACAGAGAACTAGAGAAGCTCAATGATCTGTCCACCTGTTTGAAAAAGCCAGTGAGTGGTAGAGGCAGACCACAAATCACGCTTCCTATTATTTGGATTCACAAATCAGGTTTCTTCTTATTATTATTTTTTATCTGTATTATTTGTTTGTTTGTTAAAAACATATTTTATATTAATTTCAGAGAAGAAGAGAGAGGGAGAGAGAGATAGAAACATCAACCATGAGAGAGAATTGATCAGCTGCCTCCTGGACGCCCCCGCCCCCCCCCCCCCCCCACTGGGGATTGAGCCCACAACCTGGGCATGTGCCCTTGACCGGAATCAAACCTAGGACCCTTTAGTCCGCAGGCCAACACTCTATCCAGTGAGCCAAACTGGCTAGGGCCTATTATTTGTTTATTAAAAAATAATTTGCCCAAGGATTTTTGGCTAGACCAGGCAGCCTTCACTGCTCTAAACTATGTAGATACATATAGATATAGAGGACATAGATACTAATGCTATATAGATACAGAGATAAAGATAAAATATGCAATTTATTGAGCATTCTTTGTGCCATGCTATGTAGATATATCAGGGGCCCAAATTTGGGGGAACTTGGGCCTCATTCCTCAGGGCTGGGGAGACTGACAGGGGCCCCCAGGGTTGCCTCACAAACCACCGGATGGAGAATTTCAGTGAAAGTGCCCGTAACAGCGCCATAACAGTGCCGGAGGAGAATAGGGTAGAAGAGTTGCCCTGGACTGGCAGGGGGGAAGGCTTAGGGGAGGGGAGGACTTGAACAACCAGAGTTGGGAGGGTTGGTGGGACCATAACAGGGGAGGCATTGTGAGCAAAGGCTGAGAGGCAGGCAAGTGCAGGGTTAGACTTGGTGAATACACTGGAGCCTTCAGAAACTGAGGTCAGGGCAGTCTCTCACCCGGCTCCTTTCCTAACTGGATCTGTCCGTCCCACCCTATCCCCCTCCACAGCCCCACAGCCTCCAGGATCTATATGGGGGCCCAGCCTCTTCCTTTTTAGCAACTGTCCTGAAGATAGGAGGGGAGAGTGGGAGAGAGCAGGAAACAGGAAATTAATTTTCCAAGGCTGTGTGTGTGTGTGTGTGTGTGTGTGTGTGTGTGTGTGAGAGAGAGAGAGAGAGAGAGAGAGAGAGAGAGAGAGAGAGAGTTATGTAAGAAAAAATACCACTGACATCAAACACTGTCTGAACCTAGTTCTGTCTTTTTACGAAGGGGTGTAATTCACCTTGGGGGAGTTGTTTGACATAACTTTATTATTATTATTATTATTATTATTATTATTATTATTATTATTATTATTGGAAAATGCTTTATGGGCCTCTTTGGTCCCTGGTCTGGAAGGGGAAGGAGAAACAGAGAGAGCGAAATTGCTCTGCCTAATTGACATTTGGGCTTTGTTCCCTGGGACCTCCAGAGGCTTGATTGGTGAAAGCTGGGGGTACACTTGGAGAAAGGGCTCCGAAATGGAGGAGGGGGAGCAGGAGGCACAGGAGGAGGAAGAAGAGCAGGAGAAAGAGGAGGAGGAGGAGGAGGAGGAGGAACAACAGGAGGAGGAAGAAGAGCAGGAGAAAGAGGAGGAGGAGGAGGAGGAGGAGGAGGAGGAGGAGGAGGAGGAGGAGGAGGAGGAGGAGGAGGAAGAAGAGCAGGAGAAAGAGGAGGAGGAGGAGGAGGAGGAGGAAGAAGAGCAGGAAGAGCAGGAGGAAAAAGAGGAGGAAGATGCAACCTGAACAGAGCAGGAGGTGCACTCTATGGAGACAGGGAGTGGCCACCTCATTTCTCAAAAATAGAGTTATTTTCTGCCTACTCATATTTCAGCAAAAGCCTGGTGGCCTCAGAACCTGTGTCAGTGGCATTTTGGAATGAAGGTGGGCACAGGAGAGAGGACTATGGTCTCAGGTGCTTAGAGCAAGAGCAGGTCATCACTTTGGGAGTGTTCACCTGGGGAGGGGGTGTTTCTCAGAGTAGCAGGGAGAGGGCATGAGCTGTCTTATTTGGATAGTATAGTAATGGATGCTGCCAAAGGCTAAAAGGCCGGGGACTTTGTGTATAATTATACGTATAATTACATGTGTACACATGTTTATGATTCCCACAATTACGTGTGCGTTCATCAGTGTCAATGCCTGAGTGACTGCGGGTAAATGTGTGTGTATCTGTGAGTGTGAGTAAGGGTATGGGAAAACCGACTATCCTGGGAGTGCGTGTGTGTGTATGGGTCCCAGAATTCAGAACCTGTGGGCACATGGGCACAAATAAACAGACAAATGGTTCCTTTCCTAACGGGAATGTGTGTGGGGATATGTGAGTGTGTTCCTCAGAACACTTAGGAGTGTGTATGTGTGCCACTGAGTGTGCACAGGGCTGTGTGGATACTTGTGAATGTGTGCTACCCGATACTGTGCGTGTGGACAGATGTGCCAGGGGGCGGAGGCAGACCTGGCCACCTCTGTAAGTGTCCTCCACCCCAAGGGCCCAGCGCGGCAGGCGAGGCTCTGGGCAATGGAGAAGGGGAGTGGACGTTCCGGGTGTGCTTGTCCCAGAGCTCTGCTCCTTGCCCAGGACATTCCCACTTTCCATCCTTGCGAAGGAACATAATGTCCACTGGCTCCTCTCCTGCCTGGTGAGTCCAACTCCCCTGCTGCCTGGGGCTGCGAGGCACTTCCTGACCAGGACAAGGAGCATCCAGGGAGCCAAACCCTGGGGGCAGAGTGGGAGGGAGCCAGGTCCCACAGCGACAGTGTCAGCAACAGGAGAGCCGCCCCAGGAGTGGTTCAAGTAGCCAGCATTTATCAGCATTTGCCATGCCCCGGTCCCATGCAGAGCATTTCACATGGATATACTCACTTAAGCCTCCCTACAGCCTCGGTTGCTAGGGCTTACCATGATCTCATTTTGGCAGACGAGGACACTGGGACTCGGATTAAGGAACGTGTTCAAGATGGCACAGACAGTGAGTGGCAGCCCCCAGCGCCTCCCATGTAGCCCATCACCCTCAGTGCGCAGAAGCCTCATGTGTCTCTTGGCCCCCAAATGATCGTACACAGCCCAGCCATCTTCGCCTTCTTCAAACACCCCTCTGGCACCTGATGGTCTACATTGTGCCAATGTAGACCGTGCTGAACCTTTTCATGTTATATGTGGCACGTATTTTGCTTTCCACTTATTACCACAGTTCATCTCCATAACTGTATTATAAGTTATAAGGTTGATGTAACTTCCATTTTACAGGCAAGGAAACTAAGAATCAGAGAGGTTAAGTCACTTTCCCAAAGATACACAGCTCATATAGGTTGGAACCAGAATTTGAACTTTGGTCTGACTCTAAAGCCTCTGTTTTTTAATGATTGCATCATCATATTTCAGCCCCGCAATACTCCTGTGAGGGAGGAAATATTTAGCCGAGGTTCTGAGACAGGGCACAGAATTGGTAAGTAATAATTACATATGGTGTCAGATGGGTACCAGACTTATTGGGGTGAGCCTAGTTATATAACTGTCTAATCACTATGTTGTATACCTGAAACTAATGAAAAATTGTATGTCACCTTTAATTAAAAAATGAAAAAGTAATTTTCCCAAGAACACATACTAAGGAAGGAGCAGAGGCAGGATATGAACTCAGGTCTATGGGAACTTCAGTGTGCTCCTGCAGATGCACACCTGAGACTGCATCATAAAGTGTGTGTGTGTGGAGGGGGGCGGGGTTCTATACTTTTTCTATACTTTTTCTGCAACCTCAACCTGTCAGCTCTAGCCAAAATCAGTCTCTCTCCTCCCAGCCCCAGGGAAGCCACCCTCCTCACTTAGCCCAACTCTCCCCTTCTCAGATTTCTCATGGTCCCAGAGGGCACCCAGGTACCTCCCTCAGAGCCTTATTCTCCCCAACCTGACTGGGTTTTTCAGCTCATTCTTCTTTGTGTGGCCCCATCTCCATGCCAAATCTGGGGATCCCCATTACCACAGCTTTTCACAGGGATAGGCCCTTGTGAAAAGTAGAGACTCAGACTGTCCCCATTTCTCATCCTGATGATGAGGGTGTGTCTTGAGTCATCAGGAGCCTGACCATCTATCCAGTCATCCAAAAAAATATGTATTAAACACATACTATGTTCTAGGTACCATTCTAGGTACAAAGAATAAAACCAGACAAATGTACCTGCCCTTATGGGTCTTATCACCTAGGGGGGAGAGAAAGATAATAAATAATGAACAATATATAAATGCAGAGTATGTTAGATGATGACTAAAAGGAAAAAATAGCATAGTTCTAAAGCAGATTGAGAGGTGACTTTCAAGCAAGACTTGAAGGAGGGAGTGAGGGAGCCATGTGGATGTCTGTGGGAAGGAAGAGTGCTCTGGGTGGAAAAACAGCAAGTGCAAAGGCCCTGGCGTAGATGTGTGCCAGTGTGGCTGGGGTGGAGTGAGCTGGGGGAGAGTAACAGGGGAGCAGTCAGATCATGTGGAGACTTGATGGCCATTGTAAGGACTTGGAATTGGACTTGGACTCTGAAGCAGTGGTTCTCAACCTTCCTAATGCGGCAACCCTTTAATACAGTTCCTCATGTTGTGGTGACCCCAACCATAAAATTATTTTTGTTGCTACTTCATAACTGTAATTTTTCTGCTTTTATGAATTGCAATGTAAATATCTGATATGCTGGATGTATTTTCATTGTTCGAGACCCACAGGTTGAGAACCGCTGCGGGGTCTTCTTCCTCCCCTCTTCCACCCCAGATCCTTGCTTTGCTGTCTTCTTATCATTCAAATGTGGACCAAAACTGCCTCCTCAGGGAGGCCTTCCCTAGGACCACCTTGTCTAAGTGGTATTTTATACCTCACCATGCCCTCTTCATCACGACTGCCACATCTCACCTTCCCATAGCACTCGCTGTTCTGGAAATGAGCTAATAAGGATTTTTCTGGGTTCCAATGTTTATTGTTCCCCTTTGTGCCTTCACTCATCAAGGTAGAAGTTCTTTGAGAGCATGGGGGTCTGTGTCTTTCTCATTTGGTGTGGACTCCCCTCTGCCTAGAATAGCATAGAGCATTATACAGCGAGGTGGCAAGCAGCCTGTGATGCCCCCAAATGCCAGCCTGTTAACACTGTGATATACTCCAGCTCATAACTGTGGTCCTGTTGGGAAGGCAGGTGCCCACTTTCTGCAGAAATCCCATCCTGCCCCTCCGCCAGCTGACACCATCCTCCTAAAATGCCTTCCTAATACCTATTAAAATTGAATATGAGGTTTAAACTCAAGTTACAAGCTAAAAGAAACCACTTGCAAAGCTGAGCCCTCGTCTTCGCCCTCAACGAGGCCATCAAAAAATAAATAGCTCTTTTCCTGGAAATTCATGGTATTGCCCTGCCAGTCCATCCATAAAGCTGTTGCCTAGAGAATTCCATGGAAGAAAAGGAAACAAAAAGTAACCAAGAACCTACCAGGTGCTTTACATAGATCTTATCACCCAGGCTCCCAAGCAAGTCTGCAATGTAAGGTTATTACTCCTACTTTACAGAAAGGAGGCTGAGGCTCAGAAGTCTGGTAGCTGTCCCTGTCTCAGTAGTACATGGTGAGCTATGGCAAAGCCAGGATTCAGTCTTAGGTCTGACTGACGCCACATCCCTGTGCTAACCGGCTCCAATTCAGCACAAACATTCTTTTCTTTGGAGGACTTAGAAGAACCAAGAATTGGAAAACAAGAAAAACAAGGGACCTGTTTCAGCGGAGCTGGGGTTGGTGAGAGCAGCTCGTCCCTTGTGCCAGAGGAGCCTTCCTGAGCCCCACGCTGCCCAAGCAGGAACACCCGGCACCTTGGGCCCTGGCGCGGGGAAAGCCCAGTCCTCCCCATCAGCCAGGGCACTTGGAGCAGCCCTGGCGTCCCACTCACCCGACTGAGTGCCCCACAGGGAGTCTCGGGCTGCCTGCCTGCCTTCCAGACTAAACATTCCCTTCTCCCAGCTCTCCCTGCTCCACGGGGCCAGAGTGTCCTAGGAGAGTCTCAACAAGACAAGTGAAGGATAATTTACACGTGTCTGTGGACACCCTTGGGAGAGAGGTGGGCATGTGCCCAGGCTTGCAAACACACATGTGCAGGGGAGTGAGCCTTTGCACACTGCTTGGGGGAGGCACGCCAGCCCAGAGATTCACAAATACCACACACACGCACCACCACCACCACCACCACCACCACCACCTCCACCACCACCAAAGGCAGACATTGCTATCTTTGAATCCTGGTGAGGAGAGGTGGGCCCACATTATAATACTCACACACAGCACCCAGACACCACGTGCCCTGGGCTTTGGGCACAGACACAGACACCTGAATGTGGACACGTACACAGTGTGCAGGGCTGTATTTTGGAAAAATTGGAAAAATAAAAAAATACAACCTGCCAATGTTTCTGCTATGGGCCGCTTGTAAAACTTGTGCAGCCTGGAGAGAGGCCTGCGCCCTGTAGCTGTGTGTGGGCTGTCAGATAACGTGGGGAACAGTGAAAACAAACTGCTGGAAAACGGGGTGGGAGAGAGGTGCTTTGCTGACAGGGTTGGGGTGGGGGCTGCATGGAGGGTGGGGTGTCCCAGCACCTGATACAGAGTCTCCAGCTGATGGGCTACGGCCTCAGTTTTCTGGGAGGGAAAGCAAGCCTGCCCTGATGGTCACTTTGCTAGGAGTCAATGAAATGAAATTTAAGCCTAATGCCTACCACTGGCACTGGCTATGTGACAGCTGTTAGGACAAGCTCACACCCCCACACTGCCACAGGCAATGGACTCGAGTCATCCCATTGCGGCCTTCAGTGCGGCCCCTGTTAGAGCTGATTTATTAGAGTGCTGCTTATGTCAAATATATTATTGAATATAATATATATTCAATATAGGCACTGTCCTAAGCACTTCACATATGTTATCATATTTGATTTTTACAACAACCAATTTTATAAACGAGGAAATAGAGACACAGAGATGCTAAGCAAGTTTCCCCATATGGAATTCAAATATGAATATAAATCTACTTAGGTGATGAAAAACTATAGTTATTATGTATCTCTCTCTCTCTCTCTCTCTCTCTCTCTCTCTCTCTCTATATATATATATATATATATATATATATATATATATATATATAATATATAAATACATATGTAGCTATACCTATATCATATTTTTTATCTATCTATCTATCTATCTATCTATCTATCTATCTATCTATCTATTATCTATCTATTTTTTGTTGAGGGAAGTCAGCCAAACAGTCCAGTGGGCACGAGTGACCCTAGCTTCTCAGGGAATGAATATAAATCACCCATCCCACCACTCAGCTTGGCGCCGGCAGCCATCTGGTGGGGCCATTGTGGCTTCTCTTTTGGTCATTATTTTGAATATGAAGGATTGGTACAGAAGGTGGTATAAAAGTCACCAAGGAGAGGACCGTGTTAAAAGTGAACATTTTTTGGTGGTCAGAGGAGTCTTTAAGCAAAAGGTCCAGAAAACAGTGAAAGTCACAGCTATGGAGCAGGCCCCTCCACTCAGCTTTCCCTCTGTACCTGGCCAGGGAGCTGGGTGCCTGTCCCCCAGCATCCAGACACGCACCCAGCACACTGAGGAGATGCGTGTTTAAAAGAGGCTAAGGTGTCAAGAGTGACCCCCAGTGTAAACTATGGACTTTGGGTGATAATGTTGTGTCAATGAAGGTTTATCAGTTGTAGCAAATATGCTCCTCTGACATTGGACATTGATAGTGGGGAGGCTGTGAGCATGTGGGGACATGGAAGTATATGGGAACTTTCTATACTTTCCCATCATTTTGCTGTCAACATAAAACTGCTCTAAAAATTATTAAAGTTTATTAATGAGAGAGAGAGAGAAGAGGAAGAAGGAGGAAGAGGAGGAAGAGGCAGAGGAGGAAGAGGAGGAGGAGGAGGAGGAGGAGGAGGAGGAGGAGGAGGGAAGGGGGAGGAGGGTACAAGCCACCTCCAGGTCCAAGGGTTTCATCTGTGTTCTGAGCAGCCACGAGATTTCTGGGAGGTGCCTCCAGGGCCATGAGGGGCTGGGGCTGGAGAACAGAGGAGCAGACAGCAGGACTAGCAGTATCAAGCCCCCTGCCGCACCCCCCATCCACCCAGCCAGAGCTGTCCTGATTTTATTTACTTTATCAATCAGAATTCTGCACAAACTCCATCTGAAGAAGGTTGTGCTGCCGGCCATGCTTTAAGAACCTCTGTCTCAGAGGCTCACACGTGGCAAAACCACCACCCTCCCTCTTACCTCAACAGCCCTGCGGTTTGCAAAGCCCTTTCACAAAAGGGCCCTAAAGGCAGGCAGCTCGCCTTCAGGCCACCTGACACCAGGTTGGGCATGTAGAAAGTGCTCAATAATTATGTATTGCATGAACTATGACTCATTTGGGTTTTACAGCAAATCTAAGAGGTGGGCAAGGCAATTTTGGTTTTACTCATTTTACATTTATTAAGTTGCTTACAATGGGCCAGGCACTGTGCTAATCACCTTACATAAATTAACTTATTTAATCCTCATTACAAACCTTTGAGGTAAGTAATAGTATTATTAATGTAACTGGAGCCCAGGGAAGTTAACTAATCTGCTGAAGGTCATACAGCTGCAGCAGAGATTCCAAATCTGGCAGCTTGGCTCTTACCCATCATGCAAAGTTCTTTTATACCCAGTGACACCTGGGCTGGGAGAGTTGCAGGGACCCCTTCAAGTCCTGGGGAGGGTTAGTGGTGGGGCCAGGCTCAGATCCCAGGAACAGTCAGATCTCCTCCCACCTCATCCACACATGGTTACTACAGCCTGGGCAGGGCACGGGGTGGCTGACTCCCCACCACCTAGTGAACAACAGGACACTCCCTGCCTGGGAGGCCAAGGGCAGCACTGCCCAGGAGATCCACCCACAGCCAAGGCCTGTCTGATGCAGAGGTGAGGGCAGGGAGAGGAAACAGGAAGACATATTCAGAACAATAACAAAAAAGCAAGATAACAGCACAATCTCTTTTCCTAAAGCTTCCCATCTGGTCCATATGTTCAGCTCAGACACTGGATGGACCCCAGCCAGTTGTGGAATTTTGCCAGCTGGGTCCCTGTGATCTGGGAAGGGTCTGGCCTGATTCCAGAGGGAGAATCCATCTATCCCCCCATCTTCTAGAACTACAAGGAAGTGCCCATGTCCAGGAATGGTGACAGACCCAGGCTTTTACCACTATATCCATCCATCCATCCATCCATCCATCCACCCACCCATCCTTCACCCATCCATCCATCCATCCATCCATCCATCCATCCATCCATCCATCAACCCGTTTATCCATCATCTATCTATCTATCCATCCAGCCAGCCATCATCCAATAACCCATCCTCCATTCATCCATCCAACCATCATCCATCCATCCATCTACCTATTCACCTATCTGCCGGAACTACAAAGAATAAGCGCCCCCACTGTGCTGTGCTTAAGCTGATGGACCTCGGAGCTTCCTCCCTAAGGTTAAAGGCTGTGTGAGAACTGGATGTGGGTAGGCTGTGACCAAGCTCTCCAGGCTATGAGGCACTTCACCTGTGAGAAGTTGTTCATGTGATGTACGTATTAGAAAGCAATAAGAGATTTCTGAGGCTTCAAAGGGAGTTTGTTTTATAGAAAGCTCAGAGCCAAAGTTGTAGACCACATCAATGTGGCATATCTGAGCCAAGGCAGGTCCCCCCACCCTTTATTTTCCTCTAACTTCCTCGTCTACATATAGGTTATGATCTTATATTAGCTCTTATATTTTAAACCTTCTCAAATCCCTTTTGGAAGAATGTTGAATCATGAAGGGAAACAAATGATTGAGTTGAACTAATGCAGATGGAATAAAGGGATATTCACGTCAGGAACTGAGAGTTCAACTTTCTGTTACCCTTACTCATGTTCCTGGGCATGAGGCTGCTGTCAAATCGAAGGATTGACTCTTGCTGGCCAAGTGATGGCAGCCCTTCAGGAAGCAACTCTCCAACCCGTTTAGGGGCATCTGAGGTGGGGGCCCCAGCTTCAGTGTTCTCACCTTGAAATGGGGGTTATATTAGTTCCTGGCCTACAAGAACGACAGGAAGAGGCCTGGTAAGAGCTCAGTAAGGGTTAGCTGTTTACTGCTGGTGGGCTTCAGTTACCCATGACTTAAGCCAAGGGACCGGCCCACTCAGCGCCTTCTCCCTCCCTCTCAGGCCTTGAGGATAGAGAGGGAGCAGAATCTTTGAGAACACAGAGCCTCACGTGGCCAAGACAATTGTTCAACTGCACCTAGATCCTGAATGGTAACATCCCCCTAGTTAAGGCAGGGTGAGGCCTGCAGGGGTCAGGTCCTCTGCTAAACCCTCAGGGTGCACGGAAATGAAGACAGGAGCCCTGCTCCCAAAGGGCTCAGTGTCTAGCAAGGGAGACTCACCTGCAAGCCCCCAACTACAGCACCAGGAGGGACGGGCTCTCCTTTAGGTCTTTGCCGTGCTGCCCCCTCCATGGTAACACCTTTCCTTCCCTCCAGCCTCCCTTCATATTCCTCTCCTCCCCCACCTCCCCTGCAAGTCTCCCTTCACTTGTATTTCCACACACTTGTATTTCGATAGCAAGTATTCTGCATTCTCTGCCTCTCCCTCCCCTCCTTTCCCTTTTCTCAACTTTCAACTTCAACTCTAGTCCTAATTTTTATATTTGGAATTGGTTACTGTCTTTTGGCAGTAGTATAAATGACTTAAAACATGCCTGCATCTTATTATTTAATTAATAAATGTCATGGTATTATCTGCTTTTATTATTATTATCATTACTAATTATTATTATTTTTAATCCTCACCCAAGGTCATACTTAAAGACGTGCTTAAACAGAGAGACGGAGATAGAGACAGAGAGAAACATCGCTGTCTTCCATATGTGACCAGGTATGTGCCAGGACCAGGAATGGAACTGGCAACCTTTTGGTGCATGGGATGACATGACGCTCACCAACTGAGCCATTCTGGCCTGGCAGTGTTAACTGCCTTTAAATAGGAGAACAATGGCCCTCTAGAGATGTCTACAACCTAATTCCCTGAGCCTGAGAAGATGTTACTTTACATGACAAAAGTAATTCTGCAGATTCGATTAAGTTAAGGATCTGAACATAGGGAGATTATCCTGGATTATCCAGGTGGACCCAGTGTAATCACAGGGCCTTTGGAGATGGAAGAGAAAAGCGGAAGAGCAAGAGGAGGGAGTGCGCCGATGAAAACCGAGGTCGCAATGATGGGACTGATTGCTGGTGGGAGCGGGGGTGCGTTGGGGGGCGGTAAGACGTGGGCTGTGGGAAGCCTCTAGAAACTGAAAGGACAAGCCTACAGCTTCTGGAAGCCCTACGGACACCCTGAGTTTGGACTCTGACCTCCAGAAAATAAATTTGTGTTGTTTCAAGTCACAAAGTTAGTGGTAATTTGTTACAGTAGCACCAGGAAAAGAGAGAGAGGAAACACTTTGTCACAGGAGAGATGATAGTTCCTAGAGTGTGCAACTGGGTTTCGTGGGAGGGAGGGTGTGTGTGTGTGTGTGTGTGTGTGTGTGTGTGTGTGTGTGTGTGATGAGACTTGTCCATATGGCAAATGGATGTCTTTTCTCCCCCAGATCATAGCTGACACAGGACAGATTTCCTCAAAATAAATGGAGCTCTCATTTCAATGGAACCTTTGTGTGGAGACAAGCTCGCATGGTGACGTGGGCTTGGCCTGGGCACCCCTTCCTCTGAAACACATCCAGGGCATCACTGTGTTCACGCACTAGTAAGCCCTGCAGGGCAGTCGGCTTTGCTTTTCTTGTGCTTTCTTTTCACAGTGAATCGGCTGGTCTTCAGCTGGTGTCCTGGGTTTTGTGCAAGAGGGGGCATGAGGCAAATAAGATGGGGGAGTGGAGGCCCAAGAAAGCGTCCCTATGGCATTTTACCATTTATAAACACACCTACCCTTTACAGTTCCATGTGAGTCCTACGAGAAGGACCCCATAACAGAGCCCATTTGCCCTGCTGGAAGGTGGTAGGTCATAGTGGTGTGGAAAGCTGGACTGGAATCCTGGCTCCTAGCACTGTGGTCCCTAGATCTGTCACTGTTCTTTTCCTCATCTGTAACATGAGAGGATGGGGTGGCTCTCAGTGCACAATGAGATAATGCTTCTATGTGCATGGCACAGTCCACGAAGAGAAGTAAGCCCTCAATACATGGCAGCCCTTGCATGTAGCCTCCTGATCTGGAATAAAAATAAAGGCCCTAACTGGTTTGGCTCAGGGGATAGAGCATTGGCCTGTGAGCCAAAGGGTCCCAGGTTTGATTCCAGTCAAGAGCATGTACCTTGGTTGCAGGCTCCACCCAGGCCTAGGTCCTGGTTGGGGCTCGTGCAGAAGGCAACCAATCGGTGTGTCTCTCTCACATCGATGTTTCTCTCTGTCTTTCCATCTCTCTTCCACTCTCTCTAAAAATCAATGGAAAAAATATCCTCGGGTGAAAAAAAATAATAAAGAAATGAAGGATAATAAAGAAATAAGACAAGGTTCTGTGTTCGCTTGTCTTGTTAGAGGAATCTCTGCTGAAAGATTTCCAAAAGGGACGAAATATTTGTTTCCTTGGCTCCCTACATGCCCAAAGCTTCTCCTACCTGCTGTGATTAAGAAGCCTGTGAACTGAGTTTCCATTCTGCTTAATGGACCTGTTTCTTTCCCATCAGTCGAGCCACACTCATTCATTAGAGGCTCCGAGGCTGCTAAGGAAAAGGGCTGAGCTGTGAGTGGGGAGGTCAGCCTGCAAGGAGAAGTGCCTTTGCGTGGGCAAGTACAATCCTGTGACGGGGTAGGAAGCCGCAGTATTGGCTCAAGCAGCAGCCAAATACATCTAAATGTAGCCCCAGCCGTCTTCTGGCTGCAGCCTCAGCTGACAGCTGCCCCAGCTCTGCTTGGAAAGGCCGTGCCTCTTCAGCTGCCCTGCCCAATGCTCATGATGGCAAAGTGAGCAGAGCCCGTCCCCATGTCTAGCCGGTCCCTGCCCTCACCTCTGCATCTGTTCCTGTGGGGACAGGCACACTGAAAGGATTCATCCCATCTGCTCTGGGCCAAGATGGCTCCCCGTTCCAAGGGTAAACACCAGGGAACTGGGAGGGAAGTCAGGACTGAGGTCACACAACCCACCCCCCAGGGCCCAGCTGAGCAGAAGCTGAAGGGCTAACTGTGAAGCCAGGTCTCCTATCGAATGCAGGAGGGAGCACCATTCTCCACGGTGCCTCACCAGACCCAGAGGGACACAAGCCGAGAGGGGGCAGCTAGCCAGTGAGGAGGCAGAATGGAGCACAGCCTTGGGCAAACTCCCCGCTCCCTTCCCAGTCCTGGGACCTGGGCTGTGGTGTGAAGGGTGCACACCAGCTAGAGCCGGGCACCTCCAACGTCAGGACACAGGCTCTGAGTCACTGGGGGATCTTGTTAAAATGCAGATCCTGAGTCAGCCGAGATTCTGGTCAAGGGCATGTACCTTGGTCAAGGGCATGGATTAGGGCCTGAGATTCTGCATTTCTGTCAAGATCTCAGGTCAGGCCCACCTTTGGGATAGCAGTTAGCCTGAGAAAACATACAATAAAGGATGATAGAGAAACAAAAAGGAGACCTCTCTCTGGACTCCCATGATGATCGGGTGCTTATCTCTAGGCAGAGGTCATTTAGCGTGTCCTTGCACCCTCATGGCCTTTGGGGTTCACACTATGTGCTCTTCTGGAGAATTAACAGGGGCCAGGGCAGGGCTTGGAGATCTGCATTTGACTGACACTAGGTGCCTGCTTGCAGCAGCCCTGGGAACAAAGAGGTGGAGTTGGGGCTGAACAGAGCAGGAAGCAGTGGGGAGGGGGAGGGGGGGGAGGGGAGGCGGGCAATGAGGAGAAAGGTGGGAGACAGAGGTGGGGTCAGAGAGGAGCTTTGGGGCCCTGACCCTGTCAGCTGTGACATCTGGGGCCAGCTGACCTCTCTGAGCCTCAGCTTCCTAATCTATAAGTAAGTATTATAACATTTTGACTTTAGAATTAGGGTGAGGATTAATAATGCAACACATGTGAAAGCATCCAGCAAATTACCTGGCCCATAATAGTAGCCAACGTCTAATACATTTTGAAATAAATAGCAAGTAAGCAAGGTCAGCCCATGCCGGATCTAGACAGCCAAACAAAGAACGTGGCTTGTGTGGCAAGAAGCCAATCGCAAATTATTCCCAACTCTGCAATAAAGCAAGGGCCCCCCGTGGCCCCCGAGAGAGAGCCGCGTAACTGCCTCCACATAATTCTGAGTGCATAAATGGAACTCAAACAGATAAAATTATAGCATTCAACCCAGTCCCGAAGGCAGACCTCTCACGAATTCCCATTAATCTGTTGCCTCTGAATGGGTGTGATTGCACAGGCCCCGGATTTTCTGGAATCATGGGCCAGCTCTCACTCACAGACTCAGGATGAGCGGCAGGTTGGGTGGGACTGCACATTAACAGGGCTGCCCTGGGAGACAGCACAGCCCGCCCCGGGCCTTGAGCCCCAAGGCCCCCTAAGTCTGAAATCTGATGAGGCTAAGCAAAGAAATGACCCGTTTTGCAGGGTCCTTGCTGGAAGGAAGCCTTTTGGAAGAAGCCTTGCCAGGAAGCCTGGGAGGCGGCCCCGCCCTCCTCCTCCTGTCTCCCCGTCCTCACACGCTCTCTCAGACAGGCCTTCTCAGCTGAGCAGGACCTGGGCCATTTTTCATTATTTTTTTCCTTTTTAAAAATAATATTTGGAAATGGTTTGCGGCCCGGATATTTAAACATTTCCACCGAGTCACTATTTTCCCCACAGTGTATTATTTTAAGTAGATAGAAACAAAGCCAGCACTCCACAAACAGAACCAGAGGAATTGGTAAATGCCCTTAAAGTCAGCCTAGAGGACGGATGATCCTGTGGCCCTTGGGAGAGGGCTCCTCCTAAAAGCCAAAAGCTGCAGATGAGAGTAGGGGCTGCGGGGAGGCTGAGGGCCGGGGAGGCACAGCAGTATCTCCTCTGGGTGTTTTGTTCCTCAGGAAACACCCCCTGCCCTGTCTTCTCCCAGACCTCTCAAAATGCTAGCGGCCAGCCTGGCCGGCTGGCAGGGCTCCGTGGTTGAGTGTTGACCTATAACCAGGAGGTCACGGTTCAGTTCCTGATCAGGGAACATGCCCAGCTTGTGGACTCGATCCCCAGTCGGGGGCGTGCAGGAGGCAGGTGATTCTCTCTCATCACTGATGTTTCTATCTCTCTCTCCCTCTCCCTTTCTCTTTCTGAAATACATAAAAAGATTAAAATTTAAAAAGCCAGTGATCAGCCTGCGTAGTGGTCAGGAACATGTCTGGGTTCACTCCTGGGTCTGCAACTCAGGAGCTAGAACTTGAATAAGTCCATTCACTTCTGAGTACCTTAGTTTCAAAGGTTGTTATACCTGTGAGGTGTTTAGAACATAGCCCGGCACAAAGTGAGGTTCAATAACTTCATATGTACCAAGCCACCAATAACTAGCATGTCCCCAAACTCCGACCTCACCTGGCCCACCCCTGACCTTCCACGGTTCCTTATCTCCGTAAATGACAGCCCCATTCTTCCAGTGGCTCAGGCCCCAGACCTGGAGTCGGGTTTTGACTCCTCTTTCTCTCTCATACTCCACAGGTAACTCATTCACAAATGCTATCCGTTCTATGTCTAAAATATATTCGGAAGCCAGTCACTTCTCACCCCCACCACTACCACCCAACTCCAACCAGGGCCTTTTTTTCTTGCTGGCTTTTGGAGTAGTCTCCTACTCTCCCTTCCTGGCCCCCCATCTCTCCTCATCCGCCAGAGAAATCCCTTTAAAACATTTAAGTCTGATTATGTCTCTCTGCTTAAAACCTTCCGAAGGCTCTTCAACTCACTCAGAGTAAAAATCGGGTTTTCCCTGGGCCTACAAGGCCCTGTGAGCAGGCCCCACGTCCTCTCTGATGCTGTTTCATCCACTTCTCCCCCCTCGCTCACTGTTCCCCCAGCCACACTCTCCTCTTTGCTGTTCCTTGAATGTGCTGAGAATGCTCCTGCCTCAGAGCCCTTGCACTTGTCTTTCCCTCTGCCTAGAACAGTGATGGCGAACCTATGACTCAGAGGTGACACGCGAACTCATTTTTTTGGTTGATTTTTCTTTGTTAAATGGCATTTAAATATATAAAATAAATATCAAAAATATAAGTCTTTGTTTTACTATGGTTGCAAATATAAAAAATTTCTATATGTGATATGGCACCAGAGTTAAGTTAGGGTTTTTCAAAATGCTGACACGCCGAGCTCAAAAGGTTCGCCATCACTGGCCTAGAACATTGTTCTGTAGAAATCTTAGGACTCCCTCCTTCACTTCTTCAGGCTCTGCTCAGATGTCACCTCTCCTCAGAGAGGCCTTCCTTGAACCTCAGATATAAACCTTCTCTCCCTTGCGACACCCCTTTCTCTGCTTTATTTCCACTTTTAGCTCTTACCGCCAGTTATAGTATAAATCTTTGTTTCTTCGTGTTTCTTCTCTCTCTTCCTTTTAGATGTTTGCCCTACTATAGCAGCAGCTCTGTCCCTTTTCTCCATTGCTATACTTCTAGTCTCTAGACGCATGCCTGGCACGTAGTAGGAGTTCCAAGGTGTGGGCTGTGATGGGCAGGGTCAGTGGGGCCATCCAGGGGCCTTTGATAACTCGTCCACTTAGCTGACATCCAACCAGGCACTGTGCCCAGTGCCAGCTATACAGCAATGACAGATAGCAGAATTCAAAGACCAGACTAGAGCTCTTAAGAGAACAAGAATGTACTGCTGTTACAAGGACCAGGAAATAGCACATAACCAAAGAATTTGTGGAGCACTTTACAGTTTATAAAGTGCTTTCCCACACAGCACTGATTACAAAGTCATGTGGCACAGTAGAGAAATGGTGATGGCGGCTGCAGAAAGCCCGAGTAAAGGTCTCCCACCTGCCGTGGCTGCACCACCTTCAGCTCGGGACAACCGCCCTGAGCTTCCATCTCCTCGTCTATAGAATGGTGCCATGGCGGGTGCCCACTGAATACCTTATGCATGCCAGCTACTCTTGTGCTTTTATGTGTATTGACTATTTTGAACTTCAAAGCAACCCTATAAAATGAGGATGATCGTTACCTCCATTTTGCAGGTGTGAAAACTAAGAGGCAAAGTTGCCTGAGTTACACAACTGCTCAGCAGAAGAGCTGAGATTTGAACCTAGTCGCTTCGGCTCCAGAGTCCGTGTTCGCAGCTGCAATGCTGTACTGGAGACAATGACCCCCTCAAAGGTTTGGGGAGGCCAATGGCATGACTATACCTGTCCGTGTTAGAGGGAAGTAGTAACCATTCCAGTCCACGCTCCCACACATGGTGTTAGAACAGTTGCTTTAACAGATACTGTGGCTGACCTGGCCTGACTGCTGGCCTAGCTGAGGGGTCACTCACAGACAGTGACAGCGCGCCTCTGCCTGGGGGGCATTCTCACTCTGAGAGAAATGCTTCATCATCAAACAGGTCATGCCAGGTGCTGGGTGCTCACACCCAGGAGCACCCCTCAACCAACGAGGCATGTGAGCTGGTGGACAATAACCCCATCAGCGGGACAATTGTGCGGTGTGTCCCACACAGTCCCTCAGAGGGTCCCCAAGGGGATCGAGCCCCGCTCCCACAGTTACCCAGCCATGAGTGCACCTTTTATCGACTTTCTCCTTGCTCTGTCTCACTCCCCACTCTTGCATAAGACTCCCTGGAATCACTCCCCAAAACTGCTTGCATGAAACCCTCCCCTTGGGGTCTGTTCTGGAGGAGCCAACCCAAGACAGGGATGCAGAGCAGTTTGGAGGGAGAGGAAAAGAAGAGATAGCAGCCGATAGAGGCTTGAGATTTTTCTAGACAGATACTAGAGGGAGAAAGCTGGAGAGAGGAGGGGCCTCCCTCCACCCCACACAGAAAGGAGGGCCCCGGTAACTGGGAAAAGGGACCAGGTCTTTCTTCTGCTGGTTCTCAAATAAGATAGCACCTCACACTTCACCTGACACTTCAAGAACATTGGCCATCATGGGATCTGGCAAGAGCCCCCATGGCCCTGGAGGAGATTACAGGGCATTCCTGGGACATGCCTATAGAATGAACACAAGTAAGCCCCCCTCGTCTAAATAAACTGAGGCACAGATTTATGAAGCAGTTTGTTCTCCCTCCCAGCCCTCCCACACGCCTCTCCTCAAAGGCCAGGCCTGTTTGCTTATTTCCTTAATCCCAAACCCTCTGCACCCTCAGAGGGCCCCTTTGTGTCCTGGATGAAATGGAGCATTTTGCCTTGTAGACACGATTCTCCCAATGAACCTCCAAACGCAGATTCACAATAACACAGCATCGTGGTTGGGGAGTCAGTGAACAGGAGGTAAGAAGAAGACCACAGGAAAGGACGAATTGAGGTCAGCAGGTTCCTGGGGCCACTTTGCAATTTCATTGGAAAGAATTCTCAGGGGGAAAGAGACCAAAGACTGCGGTGGGAGAAAGCTAATGCCTGGCTCAGCAATGTGGCTTCTTCCCTGGACAGGTGGGTCATGCGGGGAAGAGGGACAGGACACATTGAGGAGGGCTGATTGCTGGCTGGTGATGAGGAAGAGAGCTTTGCCACCTCAAAATGACAGCGGCCTGAGTCGCAGCCCGTGGGCCGGGTCCAGAAGGTTTCCCGTCCATTTCATTAATCACTGAAGCTGCAGAAACACCGAGAGCCAAGGGCACGGCGGCGGGGGGGGGGGGGGGGGGGGGGAGCTGCCTCGGAGGGTCCACATGGGGAGACCCTTTGGGAAAATACCGTGGAATAGAAACTCAACACAATAATTTGAAAAAGACAAAAAACAAAATCTGTCCGTGAAAGAATATATTAATCAGAGCAGACCCGGTTCCCTCAGAAGCAGGATTACCTTGTGGTCAAAAGCTTGGCCGTGGAGACTGAGTACCTGGGAAGGGAACCCCAGCCCTGCCACTTGGGGGCTGGGTGACCTTGAACAAAGTAGTTAACCTTTCTGTGTGCCTCAGTTTCCTCCTCTGTAAATCAGGGCTGATGATGCTAATTATATTTACTCCAGAGAGTTACCTATGAGGATTAAATGAGTAAACACAGTGGGGCCTTGACTTACAAGTTTAATTTGTTCGGAGACTGAGCTCGTTAAGAAGCTCGTTAACTCAAATTACTCTATCAACTCAATGCAAAAAAATCGGCTGAGAGACAGCTGGTATCTCAAAAAACTTGTTAGTGGGACACTCGTAAGTCAAGGCCCCACTGTACATCTGAAGCACTTAGAAAAATGTCGCCACATAAGTACCTAATACATGCTAGTTGTGATCGCTACACGGCTTCAATAGACAATAGCTCCGCCTGGCCAGCATGGCTCAGTGGTTGAATGTCGACTTATGAACCAGGTCACAGTGTGATTCCCAATGCCCGGGTTGCAGGCTTGATCCCCAGTGTGGGGTGTTCAGGAGGCAGCCGATCAATGATTCTCTCTCATCATTGATGTTTCCATCTCTCTCTCCCACTTCCTTCCCCTCTAAAATCAATAAAAATATATTAACCAAAATAGACGGTAGCTCCACGGTGCTACCATATTCTTACAGGTGTGATAGAATAAAAGTTAAAAAGGCACAGCAGCAGGAAAGCAGGTCAGACCGAAGACGAATGCCAAAGCTTGGAGACTCAGCCTGAAATAAAGCCACGGAGGGCCTTACCTGTGCACAGCTCTGCCAGAGCACAGGGGCCACTCCCTGCACCTGCCACAGTGCAGTGCGACCTCCGAGGTCCCCCTGGTATCCCCAAGACCTCTTCAGTGCAGTCGAAAGGCCCCGTTAGGCTACACGTCAGAAGTGTGGCTGAGATTGGGGCTCTGCTCCCACAGAAGAAACGGCACACCCCCTCCTCACACCCAAACACAGCTCTGCCATCGGGCTGTGCCTGTGGCTGCCATGGTCAGTGGCTGAGGCCTGGAACCCGGGTACACGGAGGAGCATGCTCCTGGCATGGCTCACAAGTGGAGGCCAGCAGCTCGGAGGTCTGAGTGGTGGGTGGTGTGTCTCAGACCCACTTATCTTGATAGCAGAACCCCATCCTCATCCTTTGCTCAAGACAAAGGGCCCCGGGTTTTCTCTGCAGAGATGTCTTCCAGGGAGAAATAGTCATTGCCACCCCTCCGCTCATCTCATGCAGACGCACGCGCCCCAGCTGAACCCACAGTTCTGTTTAAACGTCCCTCCAGCACCCCAGAACTCCCACTTTTTCAGCGAAAAAATGCCCAACTCAATTCAGACTCCTGCAGCTTGGGAATGAAGCAGGAATTAAAACAAAGGCAAAGGGCCACTATCAGTAATTATTTCTGAAGTAACAAGCAACTAATTGAGACGTAGTTATTAAAACCAATACTGTAGGCAGTAATTAAACTGCAGCTAACGAGGAATTCGGCACCGGGCTCTGCAGCAGCCACACTCAACTCCTGTATTCCCCTCCTCCCGGGTGAAGGGGAGAAAATAAATGCCTTCTTCAAAGTTCTATGAGATATTCGTTATTCTGGAGATTTTTGCCCGGGGAGGTCAGTGTGGCCGGGCAGGGACCAGACAAGGCACAAGTGTGAGGAGCCTGAGAGCACGGAGGGGTGGGGGTGGGGTTCCAGATCGGCTGCTATCCCCCTCAGGTCGGTGACATCATGGGAACTGGCTGGGGGGTAGCCTAGTCAGTGGGAGAAGAGCTGAATTGGCTCTTTTATACATAGATTTATTGAGTGACTTGAATGTGTTAGAAGCTCTAGAGATGCCTTTGTACACATTATTTCATTAGCAAGATGTGCCATTAGGAACTGCTTTATGGATGGGGCCAACTTGGCTCAGAGAAGAAACGTCACCTGTTGGAAGTCACCTGGCCACTGTACAGAGTGAAGCCAGGGCTGGAACACAGAGGAGGGGGAACTGTAGGCCACTTTCTTGCAGGCAACCTGGCTATGCGAGGCAGGTATGGAATCAGTGGGAGCAGTGGGTATGGCTGCCTGATGAGCTTGTCAAGTAACCAAAATATTCCATGCCTCACTTTCTGCATCTGTAGAGTGGGCACAATTATGCCTATCTCGTGGGTTTGCTGTAAGGACTACTCACCATGTTGCACATAAGCATTAAGCAGTGTTTAGTGCAATAAATATAAACATTCAATAAATGCCAGTGATAGATGCCGCTTTGATGCTTTTGGAAGAGGCCGGAATGTTGATGAAACTCATCGTCTGAGCATGGCAGAGTTGTTGCAACAGTGGAAGTGGTGGAAGTCTCAGCAGAGTGTCTGTCCGCCTGTGTCCCTTGGGACAAACAAAGCCAGTGGGCCTGCTCTTCTCTGAGGCCACTGCCCTGGAGTCTGGGGCAGCGGGGGACTGGCCGGGCTCCCAGACAGCCTGTCTCGGGCCTGGAGCACAGAGCCATTGCCTCACCAGCTTGTAATGAGCTGCGTCTCCATCCTGATTAGAGGCACAATCCTCACTCAGAAAGACTCGGGGGAAGGAAGTGACAGCGTCGTGGGGACAGGGCACAACCTCGCCTTCCAAGGAGGGGCTGGCCTCTGGAGAGCTGGTGACTTGCAGGTCACAGTCCAAGATGGTGTCCCTCCCCAGAGAGGAGGCTGGGCAGACCCCATGGAGCAAGTCTGGGTCAGAGCAGGAGACGGACTGGGGCTCGCCCAGGCCTCTGTCTGCAAATCTGGGAGGCAGCTGCTCGGAAGCTCTGGTTTGCCAAGAAGGGCAAGCAAAGGAAACCAACATTCGCTGGGCACCTTCTGGGCACCAGGCCTGATGCCAGACCTGTGACATCATCACCGTCATCAACATTGTCCTGTTAAATAGAATGTGAGGGCACCATCTTTTCCAAAACTGGACTGCAGCCCATTACTGGGTTTTGAAAACAATTTAGTGGGTGAAAAATAGCATTTTAAAAATGATGCAATTTTAAAACAACCGGAAAATTTCAGAGAGCACTGCACAGAACTCAGATGAGTACCACTTTGTAGGAGTTTCATTTCTTTAATATGTGTGTGTGAGTATTTGGGAGCTCGGTTGTCATGGGGATAGAAATCGTGCTCATTTCATAGAGGTGTTGCAGGGATAGAATGAGTTAACAGGTTAAGTGCTTAAAGTAGTGCTGCAGAGGCTGCCAGCACTCGCCCAAGTCCCTTGAAGATAGTTCCGTTTGCCTGTACCTGCCAGCGGCTTCCCAGGTCTACCTCCCTCACCCCTCTCACTCCCCCACACACTCTCTGCACGGGAATATGCTTAGCTCAAGCAGCAGCGCAGGTGAAGGGTGGCAGAATTAATGCCCCAGACACTCCTATCAGCCAATCAGGACTGGGAGATGGTGGGTAAACACCACAGCCTTGAGGCTGCTCAGTGCAACTATTGGATTCAGAGACATGTCCCTCACAGTCTCTCAGAGGGTGCCCAGGGGGTTTGAGCCCCATGTGTCCACAGAAGTAGCTCCCTTCCCCATCTCTTCCCCTCTCTCACTATTTCCTGGGATCTTCTCCCAGCTACATGTCTTGTACCATATCTTTGCCTTGGTGCCTAATCTTATTTTGGAGGGACTCAACTTAAGACAAGCAGATTCTTGGCCTGGCTGGCATGGCTTAGTGGTTGAGGTCATGGTTCGATTCCTGGTCAGGCCATATGCCCAGATTGGAGGCTGGATCCCCAGTGTGGAGCGTGCAGGAGGCAGCCGATCAATTATTCTATCTCATCATTGATGTTTGTATCTCTCTCTCCCTCTCCCTTCTTCTCTGAAATCAACTAAAAAAAGAAAAAAGAAAAAAAAAGAAAAGCAGATTCTGGCATAAAGTGCTCAGTAAATTATTATTTCCTGCACATTGGCTGAGTACCAGGCATAGTGCTAACACTCAGTGCCTCAACTTCCTCATCTAGTATATTGAAATAATTTTAGTTTCCTCTTCATAGGTTGGTATGAAGATTAAATGACTAATTGTGCAAACCACATATCTGACAAATCACTTATTTCTAGCATATATAAACAACTCCACATTAAAAACAATAATACTACAGGTACAGCCACTATGGAAAACAGTATTAAAGTTCCACTTCTAAAGAAAATGAAGACCCTAACTTGAAAGATATCTGCACCTCCATGTTGATTCCAGCTTTATTTACGATAACCAAGATATGGAAACAACCTAAATGTCTATCATTAAAGAAAATGTGGTAAACATATACATGGAATACTACTCAGCCATAAAAAAAGAAGGGAATCTTTCCATTTGCAACAACATGAATGGACCTTTGAAGGCATTATGCTGAGAAAAGTCAGAGAAAGATATATACGTATAATTTCTGTATAATTTCACTTTATATATGGAATCTAAACAAAAACAAAAATTAAAAAAAAAAACCCAAGCTCACAGATACAGAGAACAGTTTGATGGTTGCCAGAAGTGGGGGTGGGGGATGGGTGAAATGGATGAAGGTACAAACTTCCAGTTATAAAATAAATAAGCCGCGAAGATGTAATGTATAGCATGTATCCTATATAATAAAAGGCTAATATGCAAATAGACCAAACGGCGGAATGACTGGTCGCTATGATGCTGACCACCAGGGGGCAAACGCTTGATGCAGGAGCTGTCCCCTGGTGGTCAGTGTGCTCCCAGAGGGGGCGCGCTGCTCAGCCAGAAGCCGAGCTCGCGGCAGGTGAGCACAATGGTGGTGGCGGGAGCCTCTCCCACCTCCGCGGCAGCATTAAGGATGTCCAACTGACAGTTTAGGCCCACTCCCTGTAGACATCCCCCTAGGGCTCCCAGACTGTGAGAGGGTGCAGGCCAGGCTGAAGGACACCCCCCCCCAGTGCATGAATTTTGTGCACCAGGCCTCTATTAGTTAATAATATTGTGCTGCATATTTAAAAGTTGTTAAGAGACCATGTTTTAAAAGTTCTTATCACAAGAAAAAAAAAACCATTCTGTAATTCTGCATGTTGATGGATGTTAACTAGTCTTATTATGATGATCATTTCACAATATATACAAATATTGAATCATTATGTTGTATACCTGAAACTAATGTTTTATGTTAATTATACCTCAATTAAAAAAACCAAACAAAATATCCAATTAGAAAGTGGACAAATGACATGAAGAGACATTTTAACCAAGAGGATATACAGATGGCAAACAAGCATGTGAAAAGATGTTCAACATCACCAGCTATTAGGAGCATGCAAAATAAGACTATGATGAGATGTCACTACACACCTATTAAAACAGATAAAATAAACAATAGTGATAACACCAAATGCTGGCAAAGACGTGGAGAAACTGAATTATTCACACATTGCTCATGGGAATGTAAAGTGGTACAGCCAACCTGGAAAACAGTTGGCTCTTTCTTTAAAAAAACTAAACATGAACTAACCATCTAAATCAACAATTGCAGCCCTGGGCATTTATCTCAGAGAAATGAAGACATGTTCACATTAAACCTATACATGAATGTTTCTAGCAGCTTTATTTGCAATAGCCTCAAGCTGGAAATAACTTGGATGTCCTTCAATGGATAAACCATGATACATCCGTTCCATGGAACCTTAGTCAGCAACAACAAGTGGACAAACTCTTGACACACACAACAGCTTGAATGGATTATGCTGAGTGAAAAAATTCCAATCTTACAAGGTCACATACTGTGCCATCCCATTTAGATAACACTGTTGAAATAAAATTATGCAGATGGAAAACACATTAATGGTAGCCAGGAATTAAGGGTGGTAGAAGAGGGAGGGGTGCGTGCAACTGTAAAGGGATGGCATTAGGGAGATCTTTGGGGAGATAAAATAGATCTGTATCTTGATTGTGGTGGTGGTTACACAAATCTAAACAAGTGATAAAACTATACAGAACTATATTCAGACGTCATCATGCCAGTGTCAATTTCCTGGTTTTGATACTGTACCATAACTATGTAAGATGTAACCATTGGAGAAAACCGGATGTAGGCTACAAGAGATCTCTCTGTACTATTACTGTATAACTTCCTGCAAAACTATGATTTAAATGAGCTACTTGTAAAGAGTTTAGATCAGTGCGTAAGTGAGCAATTAATCAATGTTAGCTCTCATTATTATGATTCTATTGTCATTATTACTTCATGCAAGTCATCTTCTTTAATGCTCACAATAAGCTTGTGAAAAAAGGGATTTTTTTTTTTTACCTCCATTTTACAGACTGGAATACTAAGACTCAGACACATTAGATAACTTATCTAAGTTCACATATCCAGAAAGACCTAGTAGTTGAAGCCAAAATCCATGAACTTCTCACATACATGCAGGTAAGAAGGCCAGTAAGATGATAATAATTATATATTATTACCAATTATAATATATAACTTGACCTCATTGAGTTTCTAACATAGTGAGGAAAGTAAGAGATTTAACTCAAATCCAAGCAGAATGTCATACATATATAAGTTCTATGGGAGCAAAGGTGAGAGAAGAGTAAAAATATTCCAACTGAGGAGACCTAGCTAGGTTTCCTGGAGGAGGTGGCATTTGGGATTGTTTTGAAGTAGGAGCTCAGTAGGAGTAAGAAGGGGTAAAAGGGGGTGCAAGAAAAGGCATTCCAAGTGCAGAGAACCTGGTCATTCAGGAATGGGAGTACTTGGAGAACAGTGACAAGCCCAAGGTGGGTGAAGCAACTGTATGTGACTAAAGGCAGACACAAATGAAGGAAAAGCCAAGGGCAGTCGATGAAGATGGGCTCCGGATGACAGACTGGGGATTGAGTTCATTCTCCCAGCTTTGGTTCACTGTGTCCCCCAAAGCCAAGGAAGCCGAAAGGCCAATGTCTAAGTCAGTGGTCGGCAAACTGCGGCTCACCAGCCACATGCGGCTCTTTGGCCCCTTGAGTGTGGCTCTTCCACAAAATACCGACTTCTGCACATGGGCCACAAAGTTTCAATCGCACTCGCACCTGCACGTGGTATTTTGCACAATGAAATTAGACATAACAAGGGGCCAGCCTTCTGTTTATACCAAAAAAGCTGGGCAGCGCTCCACCATGGGCTCTGAGGTCCCAGGAAGCAAGGGGCTCTTCCATTTCAGGACCCCAAGGTAATGTTTTCCAGGATCCTCCCCAGATCCTGGAGGCAAATCCCTGCCTCCTGTGGGGTTAGGACCTGCAACAGTTACACTGGGCTTTGGGATTTTACCTGTCAATAGTAAGTCATGAACCCCAGCACACTTGTACTTATCTTTCCTCCCTCTTTGTGGTCAGGATCCAGGTCTGTCTGGGTCATTGCTGAATCAGCCCCATAGAGGTGCCCATATTTAATTCCATCTGATTGATCCCATATCAATCTATTGGGCACCTCTGCTAGGGTTTGGAGGGGAAAGACCAAGATGCAGTCCCTTAGTGGAGAAGAGAGACATCCACTCATAGTGAGATGGCAGTGCCGACCATGTAGAGGCAAAAGGATGCGAAACTACCCTGGACTGTGACGGGTGGAGGCTGTCACATTTGCATAACTTACCATAACGCATGTGGAGGTGAAGCCTTCTTGATGAGACTGGGCACCTTTGATCATGGTGTCCAGAGATGGTTAATGGGGCTAAACTGAGGCACAGCTACACTTCCATTACAGAAAATGGATCTCAGGGCGACAGTGAGACCTGTAACATTTTGCTAATGTCTTGAGCGATCACGGAATGCAACACAGCCACATTAGCAATGTACTAAGGAATAATACATTTCAGATCCTTGACCAAGAGAGCAATGCACTTTCTGCTGTCCAGCCTCCGGAGCCCTAAAGTGAATTAGTTGAAGAAACTAGATTGCAAAAATGCTAGTAGGATACTTTATGAAGTATGTCACCAGGATGTCTGTATTTAAGTGGAGATAAAAGCAGCCCCACTGAGAAAATTGTGACAAGGCTGACGGGCAGAACAACTGTGGATTAGACATGGGGTCTTAGGGAAAGGCCTATGTTGAAAATAAGTCTTGACTCAAGTTGTGGAGTAAGGAAGGTGACTTTGATGGGCAGTGGAATGAATCATCACATGTAAATTTCCTTGAACAGGAATTTCCCGACGTCACATGTGGAGGTGGTATTGGTCGACTTCGGGTCTTTGCAGTCAGGGCTGTTGCCAGAATTACTTCCTCAGCTCTCCATGCCGAACTCGGTTCCCCTTGACCAGACTGTCCCTGGGGGCCTGGCTCAGCTGATGCTTTTGGGAAATGGATGTTGAAATGTAAAGGGCAGATTTTCCAGATGTATGCTCCAGCTTCGGAAGGAAGACTTAGATTAAAAGGAGCAGCTGAGAGGGACCGCAGAGGTCCTTTGGGACAACTGCTTTCAAGCTGGGTTTTTAGAGCCTAGGGATTCTGTGGAGGTACCTGGGGGGCTGGCAGGGGGGTTCTGAGGGCCTGGGCTCAGGGTCCCCACCTGCTTCAGCCAGAAGAGCTCAATGTGGCCTTTCTTACACATCGAAGTTCTAAATATGTTGGAAGAAAGGCTCCATGGTTTTAGGTTTACAACCCACTAAGCTAGTTCAACACAATCGGTGTCATCATTACAATTTTTTACCCTGTGCTTTGCATGTGCCAGACACTGTTAAATCCTCACAGCAACGCTAAAAGTTAGGTACTATTATCACCCCCACTTCACATAGAAGACTTAGGGCCAGAGGTTGAGGAATTTGACCAAAGCACACAGATCATTGGTGATGAAGCCTGGCTTTAAGCCCATGCGCCTGGCTCCTGAGCCCACACAATTTTCCACTGGGAGGTACTGAGGAAGGTGAGTCCCAGGGAGAGGCAGGGACTTGCCACAAGCCCCACCGTGAGCTCAGGGCTTCTCCCTCCTGACAAGCTCCTCCCACCTCTCCTTCTCCGTCCTCATATGCCTTCTAGAACCAATTCGGAGTGGCTTTAAATAGACCATCCCTTGGTTACCAAGCATCTGTGCACCCACGCTGGGAGCCGCACAGAAGGAGCTGCAATGGCTGATCGGCTTCGGGGACACGTGTTCTGAACAGAGCTATGGCTCTCTCTCAGCCTGCATCTCAACCCCACCCTCCGATCTAGATGATGTTGAGTGCTTTTGGCATGACATTCCAGGCCCTTCAGAGTCTGCACTCGGTCTGTCTGTCCAGCCTCACCTCACTTGCTCCTTTACTTAGACTCTTGCTGTTGCAGATACACATATACCCTATTCCTTTGCCCATGAGGTTCGCTCTGCTAGAATACCACTCCTGTCTTGTTAGCCTGGCATAGTCCTCTTCTGATGTCTCCTCTCTAGGGCCCTGACCGCCCTCCCAAGGCAGAATCAATCACACCCTCCCCAGACCCTCCTCCTCATAGCACACACTGCCCGGTATTCTAACCATCGATTTCACTTCCTTGATTCAAAGACATGCTGGGGTCCCATTTTACTTTCCCCAAATCAGGACAGTTCTTACAGTCCATGCTTCTCAGTATTTCCTGTCTCCTGAAACACTGTTTTTGAATTGATAAAGTATTCGGTAATCAATGTCTTCATAGGATCCAGGAAATACAGGACTTCTCTGTCTCCCTCCAGACTGAGCCCACCGGGGTTGGGGGCCATGACCACGTGTCTGTGGACCTTCAGTGGCCAGCATAGGGATGCACGGTACTCATGGGCTGGATAGCACCCTTTGTGTCCAGGTTACCAGGGGGCCTACAGGGCTCCCAGTTCAGGGTATCCTAGAAGCCCAGGAGATCCGCCAGCCATTGCCTGCTGCCCATTGAGTTCATGCCCTGGAGAGAAACATGGGCAAGAATAACAGACTTCATTTCCCCATTGTGTTCGTCTACTAGGGCTGCCATAGCAAGGTACCAGAGCTGGGTGGCTGAAACAACAGAAATTTATTTTCTCACAATTCTGGAGGCTGGAAATCCAAAATCAAGGTGTCAGCTGGGTTAGTTTCTTCTGAGGCTTCTCTGCTTGGCTTGTAGGTGGCCACCTTTTCCCTGTGTCCTCACACGGTCTTTCTTTTGTGTGTGCATCTGTGTCCTAATCTCCTCTTTGTATAAGGACACCTGAGTCATAATAGATTAGTGCCCACTCCAATGACCTCATTCATTTTAACTTGGTCACCTCTTTAAAGAACCTATCTCCGCATACGGTCACATTCTGAGGCACTGGGAGCTAGGCCTTCAGCATATACATTTTAGGGAGAAACAATTTGGCTCATAACACCCCTTAAATATTGACCAGGCTCAGTGGGAAGCATGTCAACCTCAGATTCCAAACCACTCCACACCCCATGCTCTTCCCTCTCAGAAGAGCCACAGTAGCTGACCAGCCCCTCGCTCTTAACTTTCTTGATCTCCAAGAGAGGTTTCCAGCATTCCTCTTCTGACTGGTCTACCTCTTTCTGTCCTCACTTATTTAGTTTCCAGCTCTGATCACTTCCTTATCCAGACCTTCCAAACCAAATCTCCAATGGCAGTTGCCCACCTCTTCTCCTCTTAGAGCCTCACCCCTATATAGGAAATACAGGAATCTTAGACTTGACAAGATCTCTCAAAAACATGCTCAGCACTGCTCTAAGGGCTGGGGATTCAGAGACAAAAGCAGTGATAGCCTGTGTGGTCCTAGATGTAATAGCACCCTAACTACTTAATCCTTAAAGGCTTCAATTTTGGTACATTTCCCTTTCTGTAGCAAATACTACTAATTATCCATCAAAATTCACGTTCTCCCCTCCATAGTTTGTGGTTTTCCATGTGAATGGGCTTCCCAGCAAACTACTATAGTTCCCACCCCACTTTGCATCTGGGTGTGACCATGTGACCCTTCAAAGGGAATGTAAGAAGTGATGAGAGCCATTTCTGAGCTCAGGCTTTTAAGAACGGGGTGGGCCTTTGCCACATTCTTTTTCACCTTCCATTGGCTGGATGGCAGGTTAGTTCAAGGATCTAGAGAAGATGGTGAAGGAGCCTGGGTTCCAAAATCTTTGGGTGGAAGGAAGCCACTCACAAACCAGGAATGTCAACCTTGGACTAGTTTGTGAATGAGAAATAAATTTCTATTGTGTCTCAGATAGTAGGGGGGGTGAGCGCATGTGCTGCGGGGTGGGAATGTTTGGGGAGAGATCAATGGGGGGGGGGGGAAGGAGACATATGTAATACTTTAAACAATAAAGAATTTAAATTAAAATAAAAAAATTAAAAATAAAAGCAAAAAAAGAAAGAAAGGAATATTTCTATTGTGTCTAAGACTTTGTACATTTTGGGGTCTTTTCGTTATAGAAGCCCTATGTTACCCTAACACAATTTTTAAGTAAAGTTCAGACATGTCTTTGTAGCTCTGCTGCTTCCCTTCAAAAGAGCTCTGTGATCAGCCCTCCCTCAAAGCCAGATGACTTTAGTGCAAACCATCAGAGTTTTCTATAAAAGGACTTTAAAATCCTGGTAAAATAAGCTTTCAAAATTTAAGAGAAAACTGTAAAGCTTCCCTGAGAAATTCTCAAGCACCATCTTCCTTCGCCTGGGAAATCAATCTGGGTCCAGGGCAATTTTTTAAGCAGCCAGAAACCCTTTTCTGGGTTCCAGCACCCCTGACTGTGGCTCATGGAGGGAGCTGGCAGAGCAAGGACCACCTGGCCAAGAGAAATGAACAAGTAATGGAATCCCGGCCCCCCCAGTTGGGTCAACAGCATGAGTCAGAGTGCTGCAGAAATAAAGAAATCCCATTCATAAATTTTCCCTCACCCCAGCTTAAGAGCTTTCAAAGTCATAAAGTCTATATAAAGCCAGAAAACCTACAATTGTCCAATTAGAGGTTTTATCCAGGAAAACACACATTTTCAAAGTCACCGTTTGGTCCCCATGCCAGGACTATAGCTGGGCTGGCTTGGCATGCTGAGAACTCTGGGTTTTATAGACTTGCCAGTTCAATGAGACAGGACAGAGGCCTTCTCAGAGCCTCTAACCCCATGGTATGGTCCTTGAGGGGCCTGGAGACACCCAAAGCTAACCATTCCTAACGTGAGAATTCAAGAAAAGCTGGAATTGGCTTACACTAGCTCATCTGGGAGGGAAGTAACAACTAAGTGCTTTCTATTTACTATTCTTGAGTTCCAGGTCCTGTTCCAAATACATAGCACACGTTACTGCCTTTAATCTTTAATCTTACCCTTCAAGGAAGGGCCTATTCATCCCCATCTCCCAGATGAAGAAAGTGAGGCCGGGAGAGGTCAAGCAATATGTTCAAGGTCGTATGGCTCAGCAAGTAGCAAGGTTCAAATTTGAACTCAGGCCCAGTGATTCTAAAATACTTCAACTCTACATTCTGTTGCCACTCATGACCCCAGGGCCACCCCTCTCTGTCTAGCCAGGCAGCTGCATTGGGAAGGACATTCAGAAGGAGGCTGCAGTCATACGTCAAGATTAGTGGGGGTTCAGCTGAAAAGTAAGGCCAATGAGAGAAGCCAGGTCTAGCGAGAGCCCGGGATGAGCCAGACACGGTGCTAGTGTTTTACTCGGATTGTCATGCTATCGCCTCATCACAGTCCTGCAAAATAAATATTATTATGCCTATTTTATTAACAGACAACTGAGGCTCAGAGAAGTGAAGACATTGCCCCAGCAGTGGCTCGAAGTGGTGGAGAGTCTGCCTGGACAGGGTCCTTGAGGCCTCCACACTCGTATGACCTTTAGGCCACCTCCTAGCTGGAGAATCATGAGTGTCCCTAAACCTCTCAGAACGGACATGGTTTCTGCAATCCTGGGGTCCACTGCTAGACCAGGAGTTGATAAATTTTTCCTGGAAAGAGCTAGAGAGTAAATATTTTAGGTTTAGGGGTCCATCCATTCTCTGCATGGCAACTGCTCAGCTCTGCCATTGTATTGTGAAAGCACGATATTGCATTCCATTCAATACTACCCTACAAGGAAGGGTCTACTTCCCCCTCATAGAAGACACATAAATGCATGCATGTGGCCAGACTTGGCGCATGGGCCCAAGTATACAGGCCCATAAATCTAGGTGGTCAAAATATTCAACAAGTAAGTTCCCCTTGTGTAAGTACTCTAAGCAAGAGGCATGACAGGTACTCTGAGAGTTTCTTCCCCTGGAACTGGTGGTCCCAGGGGGATGGTGACTTGGACAAGGTCACGTGTTGGGGCAGGGCTATGACTAGGGTCCAGATCTCCTGCACTTCTCTGGGGGCCACCCTCTGGCACACACTGTCTCCCTGGCCATCAGGTGACCCCCAGAAGCTGAGGCCGGTCCTGCAGCCTTGCTTAGAGGCATGCAATGACACAGACCACACTCAGAGAGCCGCCCAGGGATTCTGCAAAGGCCTGGCTTAACCTCTGACTGGAGCCAAGAGGCATCCACTAGCCAATCATGGGCTCTTTCTCTGCAGCAGGGCCTGCCTCACACAGCACCTCTTAAAGAGCTGGCACAGCAGCTGCTGCAGCACGCGCGCGGCGTTAATTTATGAAAATCCCAACTTGTAAAAGCTGAGCTCGCAGGCAGAGCCAGCGGAGGCCGAGGCACGCTGCACCGGGACGCTGTGTTGCAGCCACAAAAGGAAATGTTGGCGAGGTCTTCAGAGAAGGGGTGGCTGGTGGGGCAGCGACGCTGCTGGGTTTAATAGCAGGAATAGGAGTCATTTGTCTTATTGTAAAAGAGATGTGTGTCTGGACGCAGAAAATGCTCTGGATCCTTTCTTTCCTCTCCTTGCAGGCTTGAAAAGCCCGAAGCAAAACAAAATGCTGCTGATTTCAGGCTATTTTGGGAGCCTGTCACTGATTGTTTCCGCACAGGCTGCCTTTGCAAAGAATGGTTTTAGCAAATTGAAATGGGGAATGAATGAGCATCTTGCTGCTGCTGCTACCCGCTGCCATCAGAACAGAAAGCAACTCCCAAAGACCAGGCACAGCCCGTGTTGCCAATTCTTCCCTCTCTTCAGATACCCATCCACCCCACACCTCCGGCCCACACGGAGCAGGCTGGCGCCTGGGCTAAGCTGCCCACCCTGTGCCAGGAAGCTATTTACCGAAGGAAATAACTCTGATAAAGGGATAAAAATAGCCAGCAATGATGGAAAACATTTTGCTGAGAGATCTGTTGACAAGAGAGGAAATAGAGCTGTGAAAAAGATAGGTGGTGAAGGACAGAGAGAGAAGTGGGCCGGCTGTGACCATCCTGGAGTCCAGAAGTAGCTGGTATAGAGCCCAGAGGCCAAGACAACCACATGGACAGCGAGGCCCAAATGGTCCATCTTCCCTCTCTGACGGCGGCCCCAATCCTGTGCTATGTTACCCAGCCTCAAGGCATTGAAGAGGGTGAGCCAGCAGGTCCCTCTGTGTAGGATGGGTATCTGGATGGGTTTCTGAAATGCATCCCATCAAGGAAGCAGGAGAGTGCCGGGTGGAGGCTAGCCAAGAACGTGGCTTTGGAGTTCTGCCACTTACAAACACAGCGACCTTGGACAAGCCACTGAACCTCTCTGAGCCTCAGTGTCCTTGTGTGACGAATAAAGATTGTGTTAGACCCACGTCGTGGGGTTATAGTGATAATACCTGCATCTTATTTACCAAAGTGGAATTATTCGGGCCATTTGGCCTTTTATAAGCATAGAGTGAGGGCATTCTGTGGGCTGCGCACTGCCTGGGAACCCAGGATACCTTGAGCCTTGAAGAGCCCTCCTTGGAAATAAAGGACCAGTCCTGCTCACTCTGAAACAGCAGAATTGAAGGGCCCAGAACACCTTTCCTGGGCCACAGGGACATTTCATCCCACTCCATGTGCCTACTATGCACGGTGTCCTGGAGAGGTAATGATAGAAAGGCTCCATCTGCCCTTTGGAAACACACAAGGCAGACAATATGTCATTCAACACAAACGACAGAGTGAGGCTTAAGAGGGAACCAAGGCGCTGCTGTGGGAGCATCAGGGAAGGCCTCATGGAGGAGGTGACATGAGCCAAGTCTTGGAGGATGTGCAGGAGCTGGTCAGGCAGAGAGGACAGAAAGGCATTCCCACTCCCACGAGAAGGAATAAACAGCATCGTGCTTGTGAGAAAAACGACCACAGTTGGAAATGGCTGGTGCGTAAGACACAAGGGCTGATGCCATTCAACCCATTTAATAATTGGTAATGGCAAGGGACCAGTCAACAGATGCTGGCCACAGTGCTGGAGAACAGGGTCCTAGAGCCCCTCTCTGTGCCAGGACCTGCCCTATTGGCTGCTGGGCTGCTGGGAGGTCTGGGGAGCTGTGGCTGGATGGTTGGGGGCTGTGGGACAGGGGAACGTAGAGGACTAGGGGAAGCGGTACTCACCCACTGGTTAAGAGGTTATATATCAAAGTGTGCCAGCTAATGTCTGCCCCAAATGGAGGGAAGAGGGAAGGAAAAGAACCCTGAGAAGGGGTCAGGGACTCCAGGGCCCACTGGACAATGATGGGTCATTCCCGTGGGCAGAGATGCCTTTTGCCAAAATCCCTCTGTTTGTAGTCTGTTTATATGTGGATCTCCCAATCAAGATTCCATCAGGAGGAAGCATCTGGATGCGAAAAAGATGATCCCTGCCACACAGGGTCCTGATCTTCCACCCGGGTATTGCACATCTGAATTTTGCCTTGACCTCTGTATTTGCCACCACACAGTGGGCAGATAGATCTTAAAGGGTTCTGAAAGCTATCCTTTCTTCTTCAATCCCATGACAACCGCTCCAGTTCTGGCTCAGCATCTCTCCCCTGGACTAGCACATCATTTCTTCACAATGAGCCATCCTCCTTCCTGTCCTGCCTCTTTCAATACATTTCCCAAGTGATGGGCACAGTGAGTTTTCAAAAATGCACATCTGATCGTGCCACTGCCCTCCTGGGTTTCAGGAGAAACTACAACTTCCTTAGTATGACGCGCAAGGTCCTTCAGGACCCGCTATCTCTCTGAAATTTATCACATGTTAACCTTCCCTGCCCTGTAAGGCAGGATGGTCCGTCCAGGTAAGAGTGTGTCCAAGTCAGTGACATTAAGCAGACTCTGTACCCAGAGGCACTGGGCATTGTTATGGGCTAACTCAGATGCCCTCAAAACTCATATGTTGAAGCCTTAACTCTCAGAATGTGATTGCATAGAGATAGGTAAGTAAGTCAAAATGAGGCCCTTAGAGTGATCCCTAAGCCAATATGACTGGTGTCCTTATAAGAAGAGGAAATTAGGACACACAGAAAGACACCAGAGGCACCAGGTGAAGTGGGAGGAAGAGGGTGGCCACCTGCAAGCCAAGGAGGGAGGCCCCAGAGGAAACCTACCCTGCTGGCACCTTCATTGTGGACTTCCAGCCTCCACACTTGTGAGAAAATAAATTTCTGCTATTTAAGCCATTCAGTCTCTGGCATTCTGTTATGGCAGCCCTGGCAAACTAATGCAGGTGACAGTAAAAGCCCAGAGTGAGAGCAGTCAGCTTGTCACTTTGTCAGGCTACTTTAGCCTGAGTTGCTCAGAATGTGGATTGCATACCCCCTGTGCTCTGAGTCCACTCTAAGCCAGCCGCCTTCTGCAGCAGGTAGATTTCCCCTCTGCGACAGACATGGAGATGCATGGCTCAAATCCTCCTTCACAGAAAGGCCTAGTGCCCAGCTGCAAGAAGTGTGGGGCCTGCAGGCATGCTTTTCTCAGGGCAGCCCCAGCCAGTGACTGCGAAGGCAGCAGATCAGGGCCCAGCCATCTCTGTCCAGTGTGGGACCCTTCAGATGACAATCTCTGCTCGGGCCACCGTTCTCCCCTGGGCTGGCAAAGGCTCTGTCCCGACTGCCTCGCAATCAGGTGGCTCCCCCTGCACAAACTCACTCTCTGTCCTATTCTTTTTAAGGTGTTACTTCCTGGGAGACTGTTTACACCACTCACCCCATCTCAGCCTGGAGAATCCAGCCTGTAACACCCTGTGAAGCAATGCCTTTCTCTCTGGAGTGTAGACTGCTTTCTGGGGGTCAATGGGCTTGAGTTAGCTTCTAAGCCCCGTCAGTTGAGGTCAGGCTTTGGCTGCTGTAATCATGACAAGGGATCTATGGAGGAGGCCTTAGATCAGGCCTCCTGATCTAAGGAGCCAGTCAGGCAGGGGTATCTCCCGGGGACCCCACAACCTCAGACCCTATTTTTTTCCATCCAATGCAGCGCCTGCCCCAGCACTTAGCTGATCCTCTGAGGCCCTTTCCAAACTCCTCTGAGGGTTGAAGTCTCACAGCAAAACCAGGGCAGAGTCCTCCGTACAGAGATAGGCCTGCTCCTGGTGAGTCCTCCCTGCAGCTGGCCCAGGGCTGGGCCCATCAGAGGGCTTGACAAAGAAATGATGGTGATGCCCAGTGGGCGGCCATCAGCCAGCTCATGAGGCCATGGAAACTTCGTGATGTGGGAAAGGAAGATGCCCTTTGAAAGCAGGACAGACCAGGAGTTCAATCTACTGCATCCTAGCTCTGTGCTCTTGGTTGCAGGATTTACTGCTCTTGCCTCATCTCCCCCCTGCCCCCGTCAAAATGCAACTAAGAACCACAACCATCTGATGAGTCATCATCAGGACAAATGAAATGATTGTTTCATCATGAGTTTGGTTCTTGCATTATCAATAGGAAAAGTGTTAATTACAGTCAGGCACACAGGAGGTTCTCAATAAAAGCTAGTCCTTTCCCACTCCTCTCTTTCTTTTTCTGAGATTTCCAGGCATTGGATGTGCAAGTCTTTGCAGCAAGATAAACATATACAAGTTCATCATATTCATGTATTTACATAAATTAATAAGCATTAATTATCTATGCAAGCAATTATCTATTGCAGCAATTTCTAAATAATATCCCCAAAGAATCATCTCAACACACCAAAATGTTAACAGTGGTTATTTCTGGGTAGCAGAATATGGATGATTTGTATTTTCTCCCCAAGTTTTCTACAATTACTACACATTATTTTTGGACTAGGAAAATGAAAAAGCAACCATGAGCAAGAAGAAAGCTGTCCTACAGCACCCTGCGAAGGGGAGTCTATCCACTGGCCTCGGGTTCCACTGACACTCTCTTTGGTTCCAAGGGCTTGTTGAATCATCAAATTTTGGTCCCTTGGAAATAAAAGATTTTTGAGCAGACTGTGGCCAGGCTACCCAGGCTCTGTCCCAGGCTCTGATCCTTTTCCTCCTTGCTCTGTGAGGCAGGACCAGAAAGGCTGTGCTAACTTGGGGGCAGGGGGTGTAGATGCAGGGGGACACACTCCACAAACCTCCTGGATTTGAGAGTGCGAGTGCGCTCTGCCATATACTGGATGTGAAATCTTGGGCCAGCTCTATAATCCTCTGAGCCTCAGCATCATTCATCATTCCCCACATCTCAGTTGTCACTACCTCTGAGAAGCCCTCGGGGCCACCCCAGATTCACATGGACACCCTTCAGTAGAGGTCACACCCCTGTCTCTCAGCGCGATGTGTTGCAATGTTCTCCACGTGGCCTGTCCCCTGCACTAGGCTGAGGGCAACTGAAGAATTGGGAAGGACCATGCCTTGCCCACAGCCATACCCTTTGCCTCTTATGGAGCAGGGCACAGAGCGGCCCTCAATGAGCATTTGCTGAAAGAATGGCAGGCACGCTCTGGAGCCTGGTCCTCTGCCCTGGAGGAAGCCATACTGTAGTTGGAACTAGGTCTCCTCAACACAATGTACACTCGGATGCCTTAAAAGGCTGAAGAGAAATTAGGACAATAAGGAAGGAGGGAAGCATTCCCCCAGGGAGTGTCTGAGAAGTCCTCGTAGAGGAGGTAGAATTTGAGCAGATCCTGAAATGAGTAGAAGCTCCCTTTGAGGACAGAAGGAAAGGCAGGCAAGTTAGCCAGGAGCGTGTGCACGAAGGAGAAGAGGCAGGAGCAAACCCGGGCCACACACGGAGCACCTCGAATGGGAGACCAGTTGGTCTGGTTTGCATTCTGGCTGAGCAGGGGGCTAGCCAGGTTCAGGAGGAAGGGTCTGAGTTGCTTCTCACTGGGCTGGCAGGACCAGGCATGTCCCACCTGTGCTAGCCTAGCCTAGCCCAGCATTCTTTCACCTGCCCATCTGGAGGACTCAGAAATAGGACCCTTTCGCAATTAATCACTGCCAAATCTAGTCTTCAGCAAATAATCACCCTAATTAATTTTTTAAATATAGTTTTATTGATTTCAGAGAGGAAGGGAGAGGGAGAGAGAGATAGAAACATCAATGATGACAGAGAATCATTGATCGGCTGCCTCCTGCACACCCCCTGCTGGGGATTGAGCCCACAATCTGGGCATGTGCCCTTGACCGGAATCCACCGGGTACCCTTCAGTCCGAAGGCGGATGCTCTATTCACTGAGCCAAACCAGCTATGGCTAATCCCCCTAATTTAAACCAGCATCTGTGGGAAAGGCTGGCTTTGGCAGTGGTCCTGAGGAATATGGACATGAATAACTTATGCCAGTTATAGCAAAGGAGCTGCAGAAAAGATATCCTGGGAGCACCCAGGACCTTAAGTGCAGCCAACACTTAAAAATGAAGCCTGCTTCCCTTGTCTGGGCTGGAGGGGCAGAGCTGTGGCTTCGCTTTGGGGCCCACAGTTCCCACTGAAAACGCCAGGGACCCCAGTCCAGCTCCACTCCACCACAGGGCCTTTGCATGTGCTGCTCTTGCAGCCTGAAGCCCCTTTTCCCAGTGTTGGACATGGCTGGCCTCTCCTCATCTTTCAAGTCTTGGTTCAAATACTGCTTCTCTGGTGATGCTTTTCTTGGCTCCCCATTTAAAGTAACTGTAGTACCCCCTCCATCTCCTGCTGTTCTCTGATCCTATTTTCTGCTTTCATAGTGCTTCTTTTTCCTTATATACTTGTTTACTTCCTTTCTCCCCACCGGACTCCAGCTAGATTTAAGCTCCCTGGTAGCAGGGACCTTGTCTTGCTGACAGCTGTATTCACGGTGCCCAGCACAGTGCCTGACACTTAATAGGTACTCAATAAAAATGAATTGAAGAAAGGAAGACAAGAGAGAGGGAGGGAGGGAGGGAAGAAGGCAAGGAGAAAAGGGGAGAAGGAGACAGGCAGGGGGCTTCTGACACAATGACCACTCCGGCCACCAGGCCTACTGCCCCGGGAAGATGGCTCACTAACCATGAGTCCATAGGAAACATCCAAGACTGGAGCATCCCCAGGGACAATGTAGGCCTGGAACTTGGTGCCTAGGGAAGGGAAGGGGGGAGGAAGGGGCCTAAGCTTTATTCAGCCAGTATAATGTGCCAGGCTTCTGCCTACTCTCCTTTTGGAGATAAGGAAACTGTCGTTCATGATGAATAAACATAAAATAGCTAACATGTATTTTATACCTGGGGTTTTACATGTTGCACATATTGTCTCATTGGTCACAGACACAAGTTTGGGAGGCAGGCATTGATTGCTGCTAAGATTTTGCAAGCAGGAGGATTCAGGAATGTTCGGGAAACTTTCTCGATTTCACAGTGGCGGAGCCAGGATCGGAACCCAGGTCTTTCCAGCTCTTATCTAATATCTTTCTTTGACAGAAAATGCCCTCCCCAGGACCGAGATGGCTGCCTTGGCCCTCCCTGCGGCCCCCTCTCTCAGGGAAGGGGGTGGAGGGAGCCCTGTTCCTGGCCATGGCTCTGGGCAGACGTTTCAGACAATCCCCATCACATCCCAGGCCGCATCTGGGGCCGGTAATGAGCCTGCCACCTCCAAGTGCTGAGAGCTGCTTGGGCCGCCCGACGCAGCGTGCATGCCAAGCGCCACCTACGCACACGGGCAGGGGAGGAGGGATGAGCCTTCTGGCCCGCAAAGCAGCCAGCCCAGAAAGAAACCACCCAGGGAGGCCTCCCCCACAGGCCAGGGCACAGGGGAGGACCGGGGTGTCACTTTCTCTCCAGGGGGCGGGCACATCCTTGGCTCTGTCACCCGTAGGCTGTGTGACAGGTACAAGTTTCTTTGTCTCTCCGAGTCCAACTTTCCCATCCACACAGCCATCATGGAGATGGAATGAAATGACACACGTCAAGCACTGCCCCAGGCTCGTCCTGAGGGGCAGCTTGGGGACCACTGGTGTCCTGTGCTGAGCACACCGGGACCAGGTGGGTTGGAAATTCTGAGCCCAGCAAACCTCCCTCCCTCCCGCCTGTGTATTCACATGCCACAGACCTTCCCAGAGCCCGTGCCTGACCGGGTGTGCTCTGGGCACTGGAGAAAAGGCAGTGAGCAAAATGGCCCACGTCCTGACCTCAAAGCCCATCCCTTTCTAGTTGCGGGGCTGGGAGGGGAGGGGCCAATCACCAAATAAAGAAATAAATAATACTGTCTGTCAGGTGAATGTGCTAAGAAGAGCAGCAAAGCTGGGAAGGAGCAGGGTGGCTGGGTTTGGGATAGGTGCCCAGGGACAAGCTCGCTGGGAAGGGACTTCTGAGAAGAGAGGGGAAGGGAGTGATGAAGGCAGCTCCATGGTGTTGGGGGGGGGGGGGCAGGGAGGGGAGGACGTCTCAGGGAGAGGAAAGGGCACTTCCCCCTGGCACCCAGGGGCGTGCCTCGGAGGGCAGAAGCCAAGGCAGAGCCCTCGCTCGATTCAAAGACCAAGCATTTCCCAAACAAGGACTCCGTAAGAAAATTAGATTTTCTAAAAATGCAATTTGTGGCCAGTTTTTCAAAAGGAGCGATGTTGTCCCTGTTGGTTTGGTGGTTTGCTGTTTCTGGGAAGTTATCCTTGGCAAGGGATGCCAACATGGGTTTCCCTAGGTGAATATACTAAATTAATACCAGCAATAAGAATAATATAATATACCGTAATAAGAACATAATACAATCCCTGTGACTTGTGACGTCCCCACCATGTGCCTGGCACAGCTCTGGGAGCTTTGATGGACACTGTCACCATTTTACAGATGAGGAAACTGCGGCACAGAGCGATTGAGCCTTTAACCAAACTCACTGAGCTCATAAGTGGAAGGGCCGGGGCGGGGCGAGGGGGGGGGGGGAGTCATGGCTCTGGCATGTATGTGCTGAGCAGCATGCAACCACCTCAAGCTTTCCTGCTGTTTCCCATGAGCCATGTTGCTTCCCCGAAATGAACACTTCAGAGCTTCCTGTGTAATCTCTTGACCTGGATCAAGGCCTTTTGTTAAAGTTATAAAATCTTGAAAGGCAAATATGTTGCAGATAGACTACTACAGCAAGGGGTGACCCCAGATTCCAGTCTCCACTGCAGACAAGGAGTGGAGACACTAAGCAAGGAGTGTGACACGCTGGTGCCACATCCCCGAGCCTTGGTTTTTCTAGGCTTCATCTGCAGGACTCCCCCTGTCTGCACCCCAGAAGTCGGCGAGTGTGGCTGGAAGTCCAACCCTCTGACCGCTTGGGACCAGCCCCATCATCCTGAGGCTCCCTAGGGCCCCATGCATCAGCATAAGCCAGGTGTGCTCCAAAGGGCCGCCTCATGAACACCGACTGACACTCCTGTCACTCAGGAAAGTCCGTGGGTTTTAGGACCTTTGTGCCAGGAACTAGGACCAAGACCAAATGCAGTTCTTATTGTAACGCAAAAGGGGAGAGCACTCCAGGCTGAGAGCAATGCCTGAGCCACGGCAGGGCCAGGACAGCTCCTGCATCTTGCAGGTTTATTGACTATTTATTTATGATTTAAAATGTTTCCTTGATTATAATACTTCACTCACAAATTTTTAAAGGAGAGAGAGGGAGAGAGAGAGAGAGAGAGAGAGAGAGAGAGAGAGAGAGAGAGAGAGAGAGAGAGAGAGAGAGAGAGAAGAAATCGCCCATAATTGCACCGCCCAGGAATAACCATTCACTTTATGACCACACAGAGGCTGAAACCATTTGTGTTCTCGGAACCACGGGCCCAAGGATGCCGTCTTGGCATCCGAACAGCATGTGAACCAGAGCCTTGCTCCCCCCACTGTTGCTTGTTCAACAGAAGACACGCGGGGGACCCCAGGCAGTGCATCTGAGGTGAAAGTCAGTGACTCTGGCTCAACTCCATTTCTCCGATAGTTCCTCTCCTTAGACTGGAACAGGACAGGGGCCTCTCCTTTGCGTTCCCAGAGTGTGTCTGGGTGGGAGGCCATGCTGGGAGGAGGCTGCCAGCCACACACAGACCTGGGCTCTGAGACCTGGCTCTGCCTGATGTGCCCCTGACCTCGGGCAAGTGCTCACCTCTCTGCCCCTCTGTTTCCCATCCGGTGACACAGGAACAGGGACCAGGCCTATCAGGGCGGCATTTCCATAAAGAGAAGTAAATGAGATCAACCATGTAGTGCTTAGCAGGTTCTGACACACAATCAATGTCCAACAAAAGATCCGATTAGGCTCCGGGTCAAGTTCTGGGTCAAGTTCGCTATTGCCACTTTATAGATCCATCCCTGCAATTCAGGCTCCAGGACTCACAAACCCAATCCAGAGCTGGGCCCTGGATGCACCCACACTCCTTCCAACCCTGCCTGCTCCAACTGCCCCTCCAGTCCCTGCTCTGCCCTCCTGTCCCCTCCATGGCCCCAGACTGACCCATGTCTAGAGTTCTCTCCAGGGTCCTGGCACTGGAGCACACTCCTACTGACCCTCTAAAGGGGGGTCTCTGGCTGAGCCCAGAGAACTTTCCACCCCCAAGGACAGATCTCATGGCCTCCTGACTTCAGAGACTGGTGCTTGAAGAAAGAGCATTGTTGTGACGTGTGCTGGCACATGGAGGAGGGTGGGTCCAGCCAGGGAACCACGGGTACCTGTTCTCGAGTTCACTCATTCACACTTTCATCCTCTCGACGAGTTTATTGAGCACCTACTACGAGTCTGGCATTACATCAGTCGCTGGGGTTGCTGCTAAGAAAGAGCTACTGCCCTCAGGGCTCTTGGCCGGGGTGGGAAGAGACAGAAAATGAAATAGGTAACACTATAGTGCGATCAGCTTTAGCATGGGGGGTGCAGGGAGCCCTAGCCAGGTGTGAGGTGGGGGCAGGGTGTGTGCACCGGTGTGCACAGGGATCAGCGATGGGTTTTTCAAAAGAGAGAACTTCAAGCTGAGCATGACTGCAAGTAGGTTCCCTGAGGGAGGGTATATTTATTTTTATTTAGAGAAATAAAGTGAATAAAAGAGTCCCAGGCAGCAGGAACAGCCCATGCAAAGGCCTAAAAACAAGGAGAGTGTGGTACTTTAGAGGGGCTGAGATAATGGCGGGGCGCAGTGCAAAGGGCCACAGTTAGGTGCCTGCAATGAGCCTGGGGACAAAGTACCCCCCCTCCCCCCCCTGTCCTGCTCACAAAGGGCCTTACAATCACAGAGAAGTGGCGAGCCCTCGACTGGGTGGCAAAAAGCCAGAACCTACGTGACTTTGGGCAAGTTGTTCAACCTCCCTGAGACGTGCTGGTGGGAAAAGAGAAAAGGCGACAGAGGCGAGAGCATTATAAAAATAAGTCTGCAAAGCAATGTCAGGGAACCAGGCCTTTCTTTGTCCAAACTCCATGGGGAAAGCCCCAGCTTTTCTCTCCCCAGATCACCTCGTGGGGCCCAACCTGACTCTGTCCCCCGCAGCCCTAACCTCCAGTCCTCGCCCTGGCAGGTCCCTCACCGGCCTTACTTCTTTGCTGCAAGAAGTCCACCGTCCAAAGTGAAAGGAACCAGTGGTGCTGGTCACCCTGACCCCGGCCATGGCTACGAGAAAGAGAGTAACTACGAGGCTGCCAACAGGGACATTCTGGCCTGTGACAGAGACAGAAATATTTACTCTGCAGGGATAAATATTACAGGAACAACCTTCCGTGGTCCAGTCTCTGGTCTGACGCACTTTCCGTCTCCGGAACGGTGCTCTCGCTGTCCGCACAAGGGACAGCGACAGAGAGTGCAGAACCCTTTCCACAACACAAATAAAGGCATCTGAGTGACGCCTGGGCAATTCTGAACCACAGACCGGAGTGGAAATGCATGGGTTTGAGTTAGCCCTACCTGGCCGTGCTCCCAGACCTGTCTGTGCTACTGGGGAGACCATGGACCAGTTCCCACCCCTCTCCAGGCCTCAGTTTCCCTGCATCCTAGACATATTCAGAGCTTAGGCACATATCTGCACCATTGACTGTACAGATGAGCCCAGATAATGCCTGGTGCTCGGTAAACATGGATGCTCTTTTTCCTGCTCTTCTTCCTCTCTACCCACATGAACTTCCCACATGACCAGCAGCTCTGAAATGCCAGAGTCCCCTAGCAGCACCAAGACTGGGCCATTTGTTGCAAGCTGCCTGGGCTCCCTGTCTCCCAGGCACCGGGGTGCTGCCACCATGGCAGGAAGGAGCACGTCACTGCACCTGAAGGTGCTCACAGAACTCCTCAAGTTGATGGGTCAACGTGAGGCTTGGCCATGGTCCACTTTTGTTGAGAGAGCTCTTTACAGACCACAGCCCATTGTCCTGCTTGTAATCACTCGGAACTGAAGTGATCGCCTTAGTCAGCCCTTAGCTGGGGAGGCAGCCAGAGTCCTGAGGGATCTCGGAGCAGCAACCGCAGAGCAGCTACATCAGAATGCTCCAGAGAGGACTGGGCAAGGCCCGCCCCGCGCTCGGCACAAACGGGAAGCCATGAGTCCTTTCCCTCCAGCTGCCATTGGACACCGGTCGGGCATTTGGTTAGTAGATGGACAGACATCCAGAAGGACACCGAGAGGCCTTCATAGTGCCGTGTGTGTCACACTACAGCACCTTCGAAAAGCACATCTCATTGGGGGTGCCCAAGGGTGTGTGTGTGCGTGTGTGCGTGTGTGTGTGTGTGTGTGTGTGTGTGTGTGTGTACACAGACAGCTTATCTTAATGGAGTGTTCAAAGCAGTGAGTGCACTGAGGTAGTCACTTTAATGGCATTAATTTCTGTGAGAAAAAAAGGAAGACTGTCCGTTTATCACAGGAGTTAATATAAACTCAATGTCAGCCTGTGTTGGAAAACTACAAAAGGGGTGGGCAAGGGATGGGCATCTCCAGTGATGAGAGCAGACCCTCTTCACTGTGTTCTGATTTGTGGGCTCCTGGGGGCAGAGCTTAGCAAAGAATCGGTGCTTTCAAGACAGGAATCCCATGCACAGCGAAAATTGGAATATGATGCATCTCTCACTAAGTGATCTTGGATTATAAGAGAAGAGGAACTTTTACTTGTGGGACATACGGGAATTTAATAATCTGTATGACTGGGGATCAGGAGAGAGTTAATTGAAGCATTTGGAGGCTGGGTGGAGTTGAGGGAAAGCATAGAGGTTGGGGTCAGACACTGGGGTTTACAAGTTTGGTTGTTGTGGGATTGAATATATGTGATATGACTGCCATCAAGCCTGGCAATGTACTAGGCTCTCAACTGGTGGCACAGGGCATTACTATCTTTGCTTGTGAGCTGTGGGGCTCTGGGCAAGTTACCTGACCTCTCTGAGCCTCAGTTTCCACCTCTGCAGAATGCTCATGAGGTACAGAATAGCACACAGTAGGTGCTCAAGCAATGATAGTGCTTTCCTTGAGTCATAGGAAATGACAAGGAAACTGACTCCTGAGACAGGACCAGGGGGCAGGTTCGTATACCCTTCTGCCCCCTCCCAACTCTCACCCCCCTCTGAGGTGAAGAGAGTTTGCTAAGTATGGTGAGCCGCCCCACACAGCTCTCCCTGGGATAGAAACAGAACACCAGGCTAGATCACAGCCTACAGCCCTGCCAAGAGTCCCCTCAGAAAGGCACCGCAGCCGGCAGCTGCAGAGGGCCCGCGGGGGCCAGGCTGGGTGGCGAAAATAAAACCTCCAGCTAATGAGGCGCTTTCTGAGGCCTCGGGGGACAGACGCAGCGTCATGCCAGCTCAGGTTCTCACTTTTCCATCAGCGAGAGGAAAAGCTGCGCCCTGTCTTGTGAACATCCCCAGATATTCCCCTCCACAGTGGGAGGAAGATTCCAGAACAAGTGCTGATCTCAGCCTCCACCCATTCCATAAGAGAGCCCCCTCCCTCCAGGTTGGCAGCTGACTGTGCTCTGAATGTGTGCATGCCTCCCCCTGCAGGCGGCCACTGTCACTGCACCCACCAAGACCACTGCCACAGTGGGTGGGCCAGACTTTTCACACAAGCACATCCTCACAGAGAGCAGCCCTGCAAGGCTGGGGACCAGCTCCTGGGGAGCCCAGGGCCCCCGCCTGCCCTCTATGTGGACAGCTGCAAACAGGGACTGTCTTCAAAGAATGATGTCACAGTAGCAGCTAATGTTCATTAAGCATTTGCAAAGTACTGAGCACCTTACCTGCCTTACCTCCCTTATTATCTCCCGATACCCTGTGAGAGAGTTATTATTCCACTAGAGGCCCAGTGCACGAATTCATCATTCTGTCCCATGTTTCCATGCCTGTGAGTTGAGCATCTGCCCCCTGGTGGTCAGTGCATGTCATAGCTACTGGTCAAACGCCAAACGGTCTAATGGTCACTTAGGCTTTTATATATATAGACTAGGGGCCCGGTGCACGAAATTCGTGCACTGGGTGTGTGTGTGTGGGGGGGGGGAGTGTCCCTCAGCCCAGCCTGCCCCCTCTCACATACTGGGAGCCCTCAGGCGTTGACCCCCATCACCCTCCAATCGCAGGATCGGCCCCTTGCCCAGGCCTGACGCCTCCGACAGAGGCGTCAGGCCTGCGCAGGGGCCCCCCATCTCCCCCTTATCACTGGCTCTGGCCCCCGCCCAGGCCTGAGGCCTCTGGCCCAGGAATCATGCCTGGGCAGGGGACCCCCATCTCCCTCTGATCGCTTGCTCCACCCCCCGCCCAAGCCTGACGCCTCTGACCCAGGCTTCAGGCCTGGGCAAGGGGACCATCATATCCCTCCAATCCCCGGCTCCGCCCCCCACCCAGGCCTGATGCCTCGGCCAGAGGAGTTGACCCTCATCACCCTCCGATCACCAATCACCGGATCGGCCCCTTGACCAGGCCTGAGGCCTCCGGCAGAGGTGTCAGGCCTGGGCAGGGGACCCCCAGCTCCCCGTGGTTGCAGGCTCCGCCCCTGCCCAGGCCTAACACCTCTGGCCTAGGCGTCCGGCCCGGGCAGCAGGGACCCGCAGCTGCAGTGGCCCCGCGATCGTGGGCTCCGCTTTAGGCCCAGGCAAGGGACCCCTAGCTCCCGGGACTGCCAGCTTCGACCATGTCCAGCTCCCATCGCTGGCTCCACCCCTACTTCCTGCTATCACTGGCCAGGGCAGCAAAGTCTCCTGATTCTCCTTGGCAGGGGGCTTCTTCCTGCTTTCCCTTTCGCCTCCCTGCATTGTGCCTACATATGCAAATTAACCGCCATCTTGTTGGCAGTTAACTGCTGATCTTAGTTGGCAGTTAATTTGCATATAGCCCTGATTAGCCAATGAAAAGGGTATCGTCGTACGCCAATTACCATTTTTCTCTTTTATTAGATAGGATGCTACAGACAAAAAAAAAAAAAAGCCCAGGTGTGCAAAGTTCATACATTTGGTAACTGGCAGAGCTGGGGTTCGAACCCAGGGCAGCTTGACTCCAGAGAGCTGGGTTCCATTGCAGTGATGATTCTCGAATTTCAGGCTGCATGTGAATGACCTGGCATGCATTTCAAAGTGCAGGTTCCAGGGCCTCAGCCCCACAGATCTGGATTCAGTGGATACTGGGCAAAGCCCAGGCATCTGCATGTTAACAAGCCCGTTGGTGAGTTCTGAGTAGTTGATCTATGGATCCTATTTCAAGATATCCTGCAGGACAGGGCTGCATCCCCCTCCCAGGGCTCAAATACCAATCAAGGTGGTCATTTTTTTTTTTTTTAGTATATTTTCTTTTTTCTTTTTTTTTTTTATTGCTTAAAGTATTACAAAGGGTATTACATATGTGTCCATTTTATCCCCCCGCCCTAGACAGTCCCCTAGCCTCCCCTATCACCCAGTGTCTTATGTCCATTGGTTATGCTTATATGCATGCATACAAGTCCTTTAGTTGATCTCTTACCCCCCTACCTCCTGCCCCCCAATCCTCCCCGGCCTTCCCGCTGCAGTTTGACAATCTGTTTGAGGCAGCTCTGCCTCTGTATCTATTATTGTTCAAAAGTTTATAATGGTCTCTATTGTCCATGAATGAGTGAGATCATGTGGTATTTTTCCTTTATTGACTGGCTTATTTCACTTAGCATAATGCTCTCCAGTTCCATCCATGACGTTGCAAATGGTAAGAGTTCCTTCCTTTTTACAGCAGCATAGTATTCCATCATGTAGATGTACCACAGTTTTCTAATCCATTCATCTACTGATGGGCACTTAGGCTGTTTCCAGATCTTAGCTATGGTGAATTGTGCTGCTATGAACATAGGGGTGCATATATCCTTTCTGATTGCAAGGTGGTCATTTTAATTTATGGTTGTTACAGGCAGGAAAACTGGCTCTGGTCTGTAAAGATCACTCTGTGTCAAGAGAGGACAATGACTGAATTCCACCTTCAGCCTCGCGTTTCTCTGTCATATATACACAGACGTGGATGGGGCTCCTTTCCCCTCTCTAAATGAGGCACTGGACTTTGTTTACACGGTCCCTTCCTTCCTAGATTCTGAGATTTTTTAGATCAACCAGTTCTGGTCAGACCGAATCCCTAGTAAAACATCTTAGAATTCCACGTTGTTGCTGATTCCACTCTGATTGTTTACCACCGTCCAAGAAGGGATCTATCTGAGTTTGGGGTTGGGCATAATCTGGTTGCTGTCATGAAAAGTCTCCCCACAAAGAGGCGCTGTACTTCCTATAACGGGATGTGAGGATACATGAGACAAGAGATAACATTTGGCACACAGCCAGAGCTTCATACATTTCAGCGGCTATGGCAGTTGGCTATTTCATCTCTACAAGGATATCTGAAAAATGGGTATAATATTACCACTGCCAGGAAAAGGGTTGGAAGCCTGAATGAAACGAAGCAAGAAGGCACGAGGCCATGCCCTTTGGAGGCTGGAAGCCTGCATCTCTGGGTGAGGGCAGGAGGGAAGGGGTGATTGGACTGGAGGCAAGTCAGAGACCTCAGCTCCTGTCTCCAGGAGCCACGCCCCCCGTGTCCCCCCTCCCCCCCTCCACACACACACAGTTCCCCAGGGGCAGCAGCCTAGGGCAGTGGAGATGGCCTCTGATTAGGACATAGAAGCTTGGCCAACATGCTGAAACTCTCCTAGATCCAACAGGGTTTAGAGAAGGTTCAGGGCAGTGATCCCGCTGAAGGAACCAGGGCCCAAGGGGTGTAGGAAGGGCTTTAGCTACTCACAGGCTATGGAATTCAGGTTCAGGGCAAGTTAACTGAGGTCACAGGGACTCCCTCAGTATATATCTAAATTAAACAACTTGATGAAGATGACTAAGGAATTGATGGATGCCTGGGAAAAGTAGGTGCTCATAAAATGGTCTCTGATTTTACCTTTTCCCTCCACCGAAGGGGAGACATTCTAAAGCATGAGAGCTGGTGACAGCAAAGGCAGCTTAATGGCCTTTGTGCAGGCCTTCGCTTTCTGAACCTCAGCCGTGTCATGCCAAGATTCAGCCCAACCAATTCTAGGTCCAAAGGACTTCCTGGTTTCCTCCAAACAACAGATGGGCCGGTGCTACTCCCCTCTCCAGCCCCTCCCCCAGGGTCCCCCATTAATATAAATTTAGCTTGGGTGGGAGCTTGTATACCCAGACATGAGTTTCATGGTCAGCTGACCATGCTGAGCTATATACTGTCATATGAGGAGAATTACTTGTAATTTTGGTGAAAATCAACAAGTACAGGGAGAAGACACACTTTCTGTCTTTTACGATCTATCAGAAATTCCTCTTTCCAACCACAGAGACCCAAGGTGAGTCGAAGGCTGGATTTCATCATTAGAAGGTGCTGATTTAGTGCCCAAGGCCCGCCCCAGCTCCAGGCCACAAAACTGGAAACAAAACAAACCAAAACAAAAACCCCTCAGCAAGGATCAAAGAGGCTAAGTGAAGACCCAGCCCATGTCTCAATGAGTGTGGTTTTGTCCAGTCCTACAGGATACCTGGGGTCCCACAAATGTCCTGTAGGGAGGCCCACAGGGCCCACTCTGACCATCAGCCATCAATTTTCCAGGTGCATATGGAACAGGAGTTAGGAAAACAGTCTGTGGTGAGAGAATTTTGGACACACTACCCGCACATGCTCTCCTTCCCTTAGAAATTTGCCGTGCATGTGGGCATTTTAAAGGCTCTGAGGAGTCCTGCATAAAGAGACCAGCTCAGTTTTAACCCAGAGTTTCCCAACATATGTAACTTTGGACCCTTTCCCTCGATGCATTTTTAAATCCATAATACCTGTAGATAACATTTCTTCTATTGGGTCTACTCTACCCTTTTCCAGTACATCCCTGGCTCCTGAAGGCATCTGAGTTTGCAACATATTACCTAATCCAGATATCCAGAAAGATGAAGTAACTTACCCAAGGCCATACAGCTAATTATTCTTAACTAGGAGCCCAGCGCGCGAAATCACACTGTGCTGCCCACCCTCGAGTCGCCTCGGGCTGGTCCCACCTTCTCTGGGCACCTCCCTGTTTCCGCCCCATGTCCGGAGCAATGCAGTGGCTCCGCCCCATCATGGTGCCAGAGGAGAGCGTGGAAGCCTCCTGCCTGGTGCATTGCGCTCCATCCCCTGGCAGGTGGGCGGCAGGGCGCTCTGAGTGCGAGTAGTGGGTGGCAAAGGACTGGTGAGGGGGGCGATACAGACTCTCACCCCCACTCTCCCCAGCACGGGATGGTCCTGCCTCCTCCGGGTGCCTCCCCGCTTCTGCCCTGTCTCCAGAGCAATGCCCAGTGGCACACAGGCAGCCTCCTGCTGATAGGAGCTAATAAAGAGCTAATATGCTAATAGTCCAGTTGTGACACGTTATGGCATCTCAGCTAATTTGCATATTACCTGTTTTTATATATACTAGAGGCCCGATGCACGAAGATTCATGCAAGAATAGGCTTTCCTTCCCCTGGCTGCTGGCACCGGCTTCCCTCGGGTACCTGGGATCCGGGACCCGAAGCCACCTCCCACCTTCTCTCCAGGCCCAGAGCCACCTCCTGCTTTCGCTCCAGCCCGGCCGCCGCCATCTTTGTCGCATCAATTTGCATATTCCCTCCTTATTGGCTGTGGGCTCCACCATCTTTGTTGTGAAGTGATGGACAATTTGGATATTCTGTCTTTATTAGATAGGATAGATAGCAATAAAAAACAGGATCTGTAAAGCACCTCAGAGACTGCTACCCCTATGCAGTACCCCCTTACACAGCGTCATCCTCAGAATATAGCAACAGCTGTTGATGGCACTGAGGACGTCACAGGGCTTGTAGGATGACCACAGCGGAGCCCACAGCAGACCCCTGAAGCGCATACTTACTTTTCTCATTGGAAAGATGTAAAGTGAGGCTCAGAGAACCTGTTTAACATGCCCAAGATCACACAGCTGGCAAATAAGAGGGCAGAGGTTTGAATGCAGAAAGTCAGACTCCAAAGCCCACCTGCTCGGCTGCCCTGGCCCAAGGAAGGTGGTTTTCCTGCAGGCAACCTGGGGGTCTCAGGGTTGTCCTAAAGCTTGTGGTTAGTTATCAGATGTCTCAGGAAGCACATTCTCTCTCTCTCTCTCTCTCTCTCGCTCTCGCTCTCGCTCTCGCTCTCGCTCTCCTCTCTGTCTTTTTTAAGTGGGGAAATAACCAGAGGAAGCCAAACGACCAAAAAGGGGGGCTATTTTACCACTAATTCTGAGTGAAGCAATGAAAAGCAGCTTCAGCAAAGAGCTAATTAGGAAGTCATAACTTGGAAACCCACCAAATGCAATTCTGATGAGGATCAGATTTAATAAAAGCACAGCTTCTGGTCCCCTCAGCTACAGCAGAGCAGGCACGTGAGGGGAATGGCTAGCGGAGAGGCTATTCAAGGGCAGACCCAGGTGGAGGGCAGGCTGGAGGCTGTCTATCTGCCCGCCCAAGGGCAGGACTCAGGACACAGCACTGTTTACTGAGAAGGGGGCCCTGGAGACTCTTGGGGGGGTGGGGAGGGGACAGTACAAAACGCAGACTGGCCCTGGGAAGGGAGAGGGCCAGAGGCTTTGAAAGAAAGCAGATGTCCTGTCCCCAGATTCATCTTTCATATAAAAAGCTTCTTGGGAGTTTCCGTATTAAACAAATAAGAGCAGTTTGTAATTAACATTCACGTCAATGGCTGCTTCCCAAAGACTTGGCAATGGCTGGTGCTTGTGGGTTAAGCACTGTATGCCCCCTCCTGTCTCCACCCTTAGCCACCTTTCCCCTGCTCGTGCCAAGGAAGGCAAACCTGAGTCCAGATTCCACCAGCAGGAGACAAATCCTGAGTGAATGACGTTCAAATTAATATCTCAAAGTAACTCAGGCTCTCACAAGGCTTCACAGGTCATGGGATGCTTCTCTGGGCATCTCCTTACTCAGCCTGCACGATAATTCTATGAATGAATTATCTTTATCATACCCATCTGATTACCACCTGCGGAAAACAAGGCTCAGAGAGGCTACATGACATGGCTAAGGGCACACAGCTTATCATCATGATGTGATACGTGAATGGGATCCAGAAAGACCTGGGTTTAAATTGCAGCTCTGTCTCACCCTTATGAACTGTGTGATCTTGGGAAAATCTCTACAGTGCCTCAGCCTCATCCTGCTCAGCCGTGATGGTGGCTACCATTTATGAAGGGGTCCCTCTGTGCCAGGCACTGTTTTAAGTAGCGGTGGTGATTTTTCCACCACCAATAATTCCTCCAATTGCCATGGTGCCGATCACCACCCCCATCAAGAAGAGAAGCTTTTCTCTCTTGTCCTTGCATCTGGGCTGGCCTGACTCATAGGCTGTGGTAGAGGTTAACACTGTGCCAGCTCCCACACTAGGTCTTAAGAGGCTGGTATCTTCTACACTCATCCTTTCGCATCCTGGGCCACACTCCGACTGCCCTGCTGGAGACAGAGGCCCAGGCAGCCCCCAGCTGAGGCGCCACACACCTGAGGAAGGTCTCTTGGGTTACCCAGCCCCGTGTGAACTGTTCCAGCCAACATCACCCGGACAAGACAATTGTTCCCATGGATCCCTGCCCTTACTGTTGAATTGTGAGCATGCTTCCATAATCCTGACTCAATGCCGCCCTCCAGTGGCCACGCCTCTTACTGGTCTATGGCACCCCCCCAAGGCTGCATGAAGGCAGTTGGGGAATCTGATATCCCTCCAGGAACCCTCTTGAACCCACCCCATGCTTCCCAACTGGAATTGCAGCTTCTCTCTCTACTGTTTGGGCCCCACTTTAGCCAGGGCTAAAGGAAAAGAAGGAAAGAATTGAAGAAAGATTGATACAGGGGGTTTAAAATCAGGGTTCATGAATCCCCTAGGGGGCACCCATCCAGAGGGTGCATCAACTTAACTAGGAAAATGATACATTTATTTTATCAGGTTCTAAATAAAATGCAGCATTTCCAGCTATCGTGAACAGGCATCAAATCCCAGCGGTCTTAGCTAAACAAGCAACTTCGTCACTGATGTTTTGCAGGGACTTTGAAATACTATTTGCATTCCTCTCTTCTTCATAAGAATAGTGGTCATTCAACCTCCTCCTAGACCTTGTTATGTAAGGTGTTTAAAAGAAGCATACACACTATTATATTGCTATATTTGTTTTAATATTTTGATGCCTGTATTTCAATATCATTGGTTTCATTTGAAATTCTACGTTTTGTATTTTACACATTTAGAAACATGATGAGAAGGGGCCCACAGGCTCACCAAGTAGCCAAACAGGAGTTTCGTTGCACAAAAAGGGTGAAGACAGGCCTGCTGTGCTGCCTTCAGCCACGCCCAGTCTTTAACTGTTTACTTATTTCATATTGTTGCAATCAAGTTGTATAATGTAATTTTGTAGCCTTCATTGTTAACTAACCATAAACATGCATTCATATTTCTCGCACACATAATTTCTAATTGTGGCGTAATAGCCCATTTCGTTGATGCACCATAATTCACCATTCCCCTATATGGTTTGCCATTTAGAATAATTTGAGTCTGTCAGTTTTACAAATGACATTGGATGAGCATGTTCTTGCATAAAGAATCTCCCATATTTTAGAGTACCTCCTTAGGCAAGATTCCCAGCAGTGGCTGAGTGAACATTTTCAAAGCTATGACACCCTCCCTGGCTCCTGGGGAGGTGAGCACACTGGCAACCAGACAGGGGGTGGGGGAGAGAAGGCTCTGAAAGGGGAAAAGGGCCTTCTCTACCTGCTCCAGGGCGGCTGACCCAGGTGAGCAGCGTGGGCTGAACTGCAGTCCGGCTCTGTTCCCACACCATGCACTCTGCCTGGAGTTGGGGGCCCGCGGAAGGCTCCTTCGCCCAAAGGCGCCTGGGGGCAGAAGCAGGCTTGCTCCATCTCCTTGGGGCTTCCAGGCTGTAAACCACCCCCCAGAGAATGCTAGAAAGGAGGGACCACATTTTCAACCTGGAGCCCTGGACCTCTAGGATCTTGGAAGACAAAAATGAGGCCACATGAGCAAGTTTTACTTCTGAAACAACTAATAAAAATGAACACGTGCTCTCGGGAAGGCCTCGCATGTGTACCTTCTACAGGCTGAAGGCCACAGCTGCCTACGGCTCCTCAGGGGCGCACAGTCAGTGCAGTGGATGCAGCCTGTGCTGTGCTGCCCAGACCCCCTCGGGACCGAGGCCCCTGCTCTGGGAGTGTGGGCTGCTGCTCATCCCCAAGACCTGCACTGTCTGAAGGGAGCTGCCCTGCCTGCTGGACGTGGGGTAGCCCAGGCCTGACCCCCTCACTCATGGAGACGGTTCTATGTACAGCTCATCGCCAGCACTGCCCGGGGAATGGCAGGGGCATTTGTGGGAAATGCATTGCAGTCTGCTCACGCCCACACCCCTGTCTCCCTCGCAGAGGGCTTGCCAGAGCACCCCAAAACTTCCTACACACTCGGCACACCTCAGAATCCATTTCTCAGGGGATCCAGTCTAAGATGGTGACATATCTTTCTTTAATCGAAAATGAGAGGAAGAATGAATTATTACAATGTAAGTTGGCAGATGAAAATTTTCTTCCCCACAACATGGTATTCATGAGGTAGAAAATCATTTATAAAAGCATCCTTGCTGGTTAAAACAACGACCAATCCTAATCCTCACCTACCCCCTCATTATAAGATGAGCACATGGCATCCCAGAGGACAAGTTACCTGAAAGTACCTGAGCTGGAATTCAAAGCCTGACTGATTATCCAGGACGACTACTATCTCCACCCCACAAGACAGCCCTTACTGGCTTTGGGTTCCAGGTAGCCCATTCTCCAGGCCAACGTTTATTCCGTTAGTGGGAGAAGCAGGGCCCTAAAGCCTGGTGTCTCCCCCAGAGGCTTATGCATTTCCATTGACCCCCCCTCTAACATCCAAAAAGAAATCCTAAATTGTAGGGTGATCCTAGTGTGAGCATTGGCATCAGACAGCCCGAGTTCAAGCCTGACCCTGTGGCTTGCTGCTGTGTGGCTTTAGGTCAGTTTATGTACCTCTCTGAGCCACACTTTATTCATCTGTAAAAATAAAATTTTAAAACCTAATTTCTCATAGCCATTTTCTGACTAAAATAAAAAACCTATAGGTAGATTTGTAACACTGTCAGGCCATAGTAAACTAGCCATACTAACCTCTGGCCACCCTGGGCACAGAACACAGTATTTCCAAACAAGGAAAACTCCCACAGCTTTTCAGAATGAAATCAGGTCAGTTCCCTTCTCTCACTGCCAGGGCCCCGAGGCCAGCCTCTTTCTCTTGGGTGCAAGGCCCTGTGGGCCCGGCAGGGGGGTGCCTGAGGATCTGTGCTGTCCAGTGGCTTAGTCCAGTCCTGCCAGCAGAGGGCAGCACTGCTCTGCTAAACGCCCTCGAGGGTTTGCCGCCCATTCAGGGCCTCCACCCTCTGAGGACTTCCTGGGCTCCCCCAGAGAGCCCGGCCCTGTCTCCTAACCACTCTGCCCCTGGTGCCCAGCAGCTGGGCAAGCCTCCCCAGGAACGAAATGGCCAGACCTTCGGCTCCGCGGCAGCCAGGGCTGGACTCAATTCGCAAAGCCAAAGCATGTTTGAATGTGCTCTTCTGTTAAGTGCATCTGTTTGCTGCAAACAATGCAACCCAGAGGTGGAGATTCAAACCAGACTGAGCCCACCAGCAGCTCCAGCTCACCATTTCCTGGGTGTCTGACCATCTGGTGGCCAAGATCTTCCCTCACTCATACTGGGGGTGAGGGGAAGGGGGAGGGGGAGACAGGCCATGTGTGAGTGTGAGTGTGTGAGTGTGTGAGTGTGTGTGGTGTGTGTGTGTCTGTGTGAGCATTTGTGTATTGGCTCTGAAGGCCCTGCACCCTGGGTGGGGGCACGGGGAAGCGGGGAGGAGAGATGGAGTGAAGCCGGGTGGGGTCCACTCTCTCGGCTTCCTTCCACAAGGAATTTGGACAAACCCTGGAGCAGAGCCCTCGCATTCCCCCTGACATCTGAGAGTCCTGCTCAGACAGTGACATTAACCAGTGAGGAGCCAAAGCTGGGGAAGAGAGAATCCTGAATCCCTGCATCTCACAGTCTAGGGATGGAGCAGAGGTGTCCAGGAACCTCCGGGCCTTATAGAAAGTTGGCGGAGGGGCCTCCTGGGTGAGAGCCAGGACCAGGCATCAGAAGAGTGCTCCCTTCTCAAGAGTCCGTCTGACAGGGCTTTCCGAGGGGCAGGGACAGCCTCCGCCCATCAGGTGACATTTTCCAGAACAAATGTGTCCATGGGGAGCATGCCGCTCAGCCACACTGAGGACACGAGGGCAGAGGCAGGGCTGCCAGAAGCTGCCTCCTTTTCACTTCGCGGTTGCAGAGGACAAAAAGAATTTCTGCTTACACACATGTATCACTGCTGAATGGATCTCTCTCCCTCTCTCTCTCTCTCTCTCTCTCTCTCTCTCTCTCTCTCTCTCTCTCACACACACACACACACACACACACTGCAATGTTAATGCTAAGGGAGTAAGCGAATTCTTCCACGGACAGAACTGCTGCCCAGGAAACAGCCCCTCAGAGAAGCTACTTCAAGGCAGAAAATCTTCCCGCGCTGGTCAGTGCATGCGGGGTTTGCAAATCATCTTTCTTCCCACTCTCTCTCCAGAATGCCTCTAACATCTGTGAGGCTGAATCAGTCACAGTGGTGCCTGTCCTTCATGCACAACGCGGGTCCACTTCATGTTGTCCCCTTGCCTTGGGACGGATCAAGCCTTCCCCGCGTTCTTTGATTCAAATGGGATTCTGCTGGGGAGGTTCTGCCGGGGCGGGTGGCACAGGAAGGGCGGTGGGGGTGCTGCCGAGAGCTGCTGCCCAGCCCACAGGGCAGGCCCTGGCGGGGAGGCCCCGGCCGTGCGGGTGCTGCCCTGGGTTTCTGGAATCGATTCAGAGATGCCGAAGAGGGGCAGAGTGAGGAGGCTGAACACTGGCTGTAAACTATGAACCCCCAGACGCTTCATACACACAGCTCCCTCATCGGCTCCATCTGTCCCTGGATTCCCAGTTACCCCAGCTCTGGCTCTTCCCAGCCAACCCCAGGTGGGCACAGAGGCAAAAGACAGGCCACAAGCACTTGCCCCTCCTGCCATCTGCACCCCACAGGGCTCCCCAACTGACCCGTCTGCCTCACAGACACTGGGCCACCCCAGGCTCAGCCCTGGGCCTTCACAGAGGGCAGCGCCTCATCAATAATTCACCAGCCTCCCTCTGCTCCGTAGACAAAGGGAAAAGGGGGTGCGGGTCTCAGAAGCCAGGGAACCCAGGGGCTGCAGAGTCGGGCATCAGGGGTGACCTCTAGAGAGGACGAGAGGTGGGGAGAGAGGGCAGAGGAGAGAGGACAGGAGAGCCAGGGGCAGACTGGGGCAAGGGGTGGGGAAGAGGAAAGAGGAGGAACAGGCTGACCAAGGAAGGAGACTAAATTGACCCCACATAACAATTCTAGAAGTTGTGTGCGCTTCACGAGTGTATGACCTCTTCTGACAGAGCTGGAAACATTTTCCTGCCCTGCTACTTTACCCCCGAGATGAGAGGAAGCAGCACGTGGTGGCTGGGCTTCACAGACTATTTCTTCACAGTTTCTTATTCTGTTTTGACAAGACATCTGCTTAAGCTTCTATTCTGAACCACGCGTGTGGAGCCTCCACCAGCCTTGCCAGTTCGGATGTTCTGTAACATTCGCACAGGAAGCTGAGAGGCAGCACCTGGCCGGCTGTGAGGCGGGTGGGGGGAGGCGGGCCAGTGAGAGGAGCCCCGGGTGGGGTTCTGCCCCAGGACCTGGTGGGCGACCTGGGGCGTGTCTCTGGACCTCTCTGAGGCTCAGCACTGCCTCCCACCTCCTCCTCATGGGGTAACCTGAGGTCCCTCCTCCTCATGCAATTTACAGCCTGGAAATTCATCACAAGAATACCTCAGCCTGCTAACCCGGTGCCTTCTTGTGCAAGTTGCAGAACGAAAGTGAGGGGAGTGGGCTGGTATCAGTCCCCAGAGGAGCCGTAGGGTTAGTGGGAAGAGCTAAGCTTGGCTGTAGGCAGTCATTCATTCAGCAATTATTCACCGAGCACCGTTATGTGCCAAGCCCTGAAGACAGCCCGGCCCTGGTGCAGCTCACAGTCCCCTCAGTTCTAATCTCTGCTTCAGATTCCACGTGCCCCTGCCCTTGAGCAAGTTGCTGGCCTGTGTGGGTCTCGGTTTCCTCATCTATGAAACAGAAATTGTTAATCCCAAATGCATGGGATTGTTGGGAGGGTTTAGCGACGTTTTAGGACCCAGAGTACTAGCACAAAGCCGCATACAGTAAGTGCTTACTGAATGTGCATCCTTACGAGAAGAGGGGGCATGGAGGGGCTCAGGAAGGAAATTCTAGAGTTTCTCAGCCATTGATGTTCTTCATGTGGCCAGTTTATTAGATGAGCATCAACAATAGCTTTATTCTTCTCCTCCTCCAGATACTGTCCCGTCAAATTTCCCTTCCTCGTCCCTAGACAAGGTCTCAGGCAGCTCCCAGAGCTTTTCTGGCGCCTCTGGGTAGTAGCATGATCTCGTTTTCAGGTGATAAAAAGTCGAGTGCAAACTCACTCAAAAGTTGCCTCTGTTTTCCAACTCCACGTGTGTCCTGTCCTCTCTCCCTGGCCGAGAGGTGAGCTGTGGCACAGACAGGGGAGAGGGAAGAGGGGAGGGGGTCTACTGTGTGTTTTCCTTGCTGCATCTACCCCCTCCCTCCACTCAATCTGCTCTTCTGGTCCCTCCAGAGCTGAGGGAGGGGCTGGGACACCATAGGGAAAGGGCAGGCTCTGGCATGTCTAATGGCACTGTCATCTGGCAAACGGTGCCCTTGGCGGGCAGATGACCTAATGCTCAGGGGGCAGTTTGGGTTCCTGGAGCCTCTATGTTGTGTCCTTAATGACACGGGGAGTCCCTGTGGGTGACCTTCCCTCCTCCTCCTCAGAGCCTGCCCTGCAGGGGACGCTGTCTTTCAGTCCTGAGGGACAGCACGGGGGGGGGGGGGGGGAGGAAGGGGCTATGAGTTCGTAGGAGGACCCGCAAACACCCAGCTGGGCATAGGATGCCGTCTGCCATCGGAGAGCGGCCTTGGTCCCTGAGTGCCTGCAGAAGGACCCCTCTAACCCACCCAGGCACCCTGTAGTCACCTGGAGGTAGGAGCCCCACGGCCGGCCTTGGTCACCTCCCAGCCAGTGCGATGAGAACCACCCAGTCTCTGCCTTTGGAAAGTGTGGACCCTCGGCCTCAGCTCAGAGCCTCAGCCACAACTCCCAGACAACCAGAAACGTCCCTCTTAAATCCCGTCACGTTCAGAAAAGGACAATGACTGTGGGTCCCCAAGGCTGAGACATTCTCCTGCTGAGGGGCCCAGGTGACCTCCGAGGCCTCCTCGGGCTGGGAAGCAGCCCTTTGGAAAAGGTGGCATCTTTCCCTGGCTGGTGTGGCTCAATGGATAGAGCATCCGCCTAGGGACTGAAGAGTCCCAGGTTCGATTCTGGTCAGGGCACATGCCTGGGCTGTGGGCTCCATCCCCAGTGTGGGGCATGCAGGAGGCAGCCAATCAATGATTCTTTCTCATCCTTGATGTTTCTCTCTCTCTCTCTCCCTTCCTCTCTGAAATCAATAAAAAAATATTGAAAGAAAGAAAGGAAGGAAGGAAGGAAAGAAGGAAGGAAGGAAGGAAAGAAGGAAGGAAAGAAGGAAGAAAGGAAGGAAGAAGGAAGGAAGGAAAGAAGGGAGGGAAGGAGGGAGGGAGGGAGGAAGGAAGGAAGGAAGGAAGGAAGGAAGGAAGGAAGGAAGGAAGGAAGGAAGGAAATGTGACATCTTATCTTCCTTGTTCATAACCTTGGCTCAGACGGGGTTCATAGGGAACCAGTCACCTCTAGTGAATGCCAATCACCTTATCTTTGAGGGAGTCACATGTTTAACACTCACCTTCAGAATGTTTTAAGACTTTCTATTACACCTGGTTGGCAAGGTACCGATGAAGGGCACGCGCTCTGGTTACAAAGGCAATGGTAGACCTAGACAATGCGGGTTCCTAAATCCCCACTCTCACTGTCGGCGTGGCCTTGGCAATGGCTTGGCCTCTCTCTGCCTCAGGGGCTGCATCTGCAAAATGGAGGCAAGAAGAAGGTCCCACCTCCTAGGACATAGCAGGCCCTGGTTCACAGCACGTGCTGCTACAATGGGTGCTTTTGGGAGTGAACAGAAGTAACTGAATTCCCCCTTCATCCAGTTTCCCTTTGATTATGCACATCTTGGCTCTCATGGGCTTTCACTTTATTGTTATGCCCTTTCCGTACTTTCCATTTTGTTCAGCTGTGAATTGCTCTTGGAAATACTCATTACTGATGTCCACACGACTGTCAATAATGCACAATCACGACATGGTCAATAGTGGGAGTTATGACTAAACTCAGCCCATAAACAGAGGTACTCGGGGAAAGATGGTGGCCACAGAGTTGGGCTCCCTGTGTCCGAATTCAGCTCTATTGCTTAGGTCCTAAGTGATGGCGAACCTATGACACGCGTGTCAGTGGTGACACGCGAACTCATTTTTTTTGGTTGATTTTTCTTTGTTAAATGGCATTTAAATATATAAAATAAATATCAAAAATATAAATCTTTGTTTTACTATGGTTGCAAATATCAAAAAATTTCTATATGTGACACAGCACCAGAGTTAAGTTAGGGTTTTTCAAAATGCTGACACGCCGAGCTCAAAAGGTTCGCCATCACTGGCTTAGGAGCTGGGGGACTAACCCTCTCAGAGGCTGGGCCTCCCCACTTGGAAAGCAGATGATGCTCCGATTTATTCCACCTTAGCCATCCTCCAACCATTGCGTTTAGGCCCACCATGTTCCAGACACTGAGAATTTACTATCCAGGTTACAATTGCTGTTTTAATTAGCAGAGAATTGGACTCCAGAGACATCTGGAAAAGCCAGCCCATTCCTTGTAGTGAACGTATACTAATCCCTTTGCTATTATAATTGCTATTAGCATCATTATTATTGAGGCTACTGTGAATGTGAGGACGGGCTGGCCTTGGACCTAAGGAGCGTGTGTGGGGCGGGGTCCCCACCTTTTCCTTTGTAAAGGGCCTGGAGCAAAGGGAAGAGGAAAGAAACATCTGGGAGGTGGAAAGAAGAGCTAGAAGATGAGACTGCAGCCAGAGCCAGCAGCTCCTCTCAGTGCCTGATGTGGGCAGAGGGAGAACACCCTTCTGGCACCTACGACCAAGGAGGGCACTGAAAGTCAGTGGTGGGAGAAGGAAAAAGGGGAAGCAGCTTCCGTGACTTCCCCAGAGGCTGCAATGAGAAAACCAGAAAGAAGCGACTGAGTGTCAGCGGTTTGGGTTTCATGGGGAAGTGCTGCTCCTCTTTAGCGTTACATTTGGGAGTGGGTGAGAACAACTCAATGCTTCCAGCATCTTTCAAGCTCTCCATCTGCTGGGCTGGCTTCCGACCTCCGGTGGGCCCTGCAGATGGCTTCACAGCCCCGTTACCTTAATTAACAACTGCTTTCCAACCTGGAGAGTTGGCCTCCAAAGTGACAGGAGGGTCATTAGCCTCTGAGCAGCAGCAGTGCCCGCATGCAGGGCCCCTGTTGAAAGTGGGTGTGCAGGGACCCCTCCCCCTATGTCAACGTCAGGCACCGCCATGGCAGCATGTGTGACACAGTCCCTGCTTCTACACCTGCCACTTAAAAGGCCGGGGAGGGGGGCGAGGGGGGGGGAAGAGAAGGGGATAAGAAGGGTACAAAGCTACAGCTGAGCATCCGGAATCCGCGTGGTAACTATGCCCTGAACTTCAAGTGATCTTCTCCCAACTGATCTTCAAAGAGTCAGAAGCGGTATGGCTAGGAGGATCCTGGAAGCCCCCCACTGTATAGATGGGGAGACGCTTGCACCTGGGGGCCGAAAGGTGATCTGTGTTAGGCATGTAGCTTCCTGTCTCAGGGAATCAAGTGGAGAAAAAGAATCTGCAGTGGTGACATTTACTTTAGAGAGACTTTTAAAAGACAGAGCGCAAGCTCCAACCCTGGGAAATAAAACCTTTTCTACATTCCCCAGGCAATGCAAATGATGGAAAACACCTCCAAAAAGCCTGGAGTGATTAACCCGGGAGTTTAGACAACAGAGGGTGGTTACCATGGTAACAGGCCCCCTCCTTCTGTACACAATCCTCCATTCTCCATGAATTCACCCCACCCTGCAGGTGGCTTTGGGGAGCTAGGGATTCTGAGAAGAGGCAGGCCAGCCGGCTCCACTGCCCAGCTGCCCGGCTGTTTTCCTACCTACCCCCGGCGGCTCAGCCTTTGCCATCCAGGCCCACACCCAGAGCCCCAGCATGGCCCACCACGGGGCCTCCATTAGTCACGGCAGCTGCCCTGCAAGGGCCTGTCAGTGGTGCCTCGGCTACAGAACAGCCGGGCATGAAACAGGAGGAAGTCTCGGGTCCAGCCTCCCCTGTCATCTGCTCTTGAGAATCAAGAGACGCCCAGTCAAGACCAAATGGAGGTGAGATTTCTTGTCAAGAAAACATCTCGTCTTCCGTGCCTGCTTGGACGGTTGGTGCGGTTTCCTAAAGAATCACTGGCCGTGGTTTTTAAGCAGAGCTCCATGGGAGTCTAGGGTTTCTGGGATGGAAACTTCCTCCGTGGGAGGGAAGGAGTCCCTCACCCACGTGGAGCACAGACTCGCAGACCAGCACTGCATCATCCTTTGAAGAGAAGCAACAAAGGAGTTCTGCTTAAGAAAGGCTGAAACTAGTAGATCATTTCCCCCAAATTATGTCCACCAAACTTCTCTGGCTGATTCCTTCTGGGCTAAATTGTCTGAAGTGAAACCGACTCCCAGCCCTTCAATGCCAGGTGCTCAAGTGTGTGAGGCCTCCGGGCAGAGCCTCCATGTCCAAGGCCTCCCCTCGGCCAGGACCTTCTTCCCCTGACCACCCAGCATCCCACAGGAAGGGGATCTGAGCCTGGGGGGCCACGTTCAGCACGTGCGTCAGTCTTTAAACCCAAGAAGAGGCTCCAAGGAGAGAGATGGAGACAGAGCGCACGTGTGGTGAATAACTCAGTTGGCTGCCATGCCTGAACCAAGCCCCCTGGAGGTGGCTCTGGGACACATCTTCTCACCTTACAAAACCTCCAAGCAGTTGCCAGGAGGTCTGTCTGAGCACCCAATGATACATGCTCATCCTGGCATGAAGGGCTCTGGCACGCAGTAGGTGCACAAGAAAGGAATGAGCAGATGGTTGAGAGCCAGGAGGCTCGGAGCAGCTTCCTGGAAGAGGGAGGGTCCTTGACTGCCTCTGGTGATGAAAGTGGGTGGAGAGGTGGAGGATCTAACTTTTATTATAGTTGAAGCTGGTGCTGGGTGCTCCACCCACGTGGACCCAAGTCGTCCTTGCAACCATTCCAGGAGGCAGGTGTTGTGATTCACATTCCCATCCCTTTGCTTTAAGTCACTTGCAAGGATTTAGCTGAGGGAGAATTTGGAAGATTTGTTTGGGGCCTTACAGCTAGCAAGGGGCAGAGGCAGGCTCACTCCAGCCCTGCCCAGCTCCAAACCAGGGCTCATTCTGCTGCCCTACAAATTGCCCCCGTAATATCCCATGCCTTTTTGTTGTTGTTGTTCATCCTCAACAGAAGATATTTTCCCACTGAGTTTTAGAGAGAGTGGAAGGGAGGGGGAGAGAGAGAGAGAAACATCGATGTGAGAGGGACACATCAATTGGTTGCCTCCCACATGAGCCCTGGCCAGGGCCAGGGACAAGCCTGCAACAGAGCTACGTGCCCTTGACTGGAATTGAACGTGGGACCCTTCAGTCCAAGGGCTGACACTCTAGCCAGTCAGCCAAGCCGGCTAGGGCAACATCCTATGCTTTCTGTTCTCTGTCTCCAGGAGAGTAAGGTGCCCTGGTGGCAGTCAGAGGGTGAGGAACTGGGAAGATGCTGCATAGTAAGTCTAAGGTCTTCCAAAGAGTGGATTCTCTCCCCAGCTCCAAGCCACCAACAGGGACATGAGCCCTTGAGTGAAACGTGGCCACCGAGCCCTTGCCTGGCTCCAGTTTCCTGTGTGTGGAATGTGGACTCCAGGGAGGCAGATCCCAGCTCAGGTTTTGGAAGCCACTCATGACATTAGTTTCCGGCTCTGCCTGACCAGGGCCCTGGAACCAGTGAGCCTTGGGGATGAAATATCTGAGCCTGGCCTTTGTGGCCGCCTCTGTCCACACTGTCACTCCTGAAACCCGTGGCTGGCTTACAGCATGGATCCCATTCTGCTCATATTGGAGGGAGACTCATAGTGGAAAGAATGCAAGGGTTGGAGTCAGAGGGTTCATCTGATGCCTCATGCCCTGTAAATCACTGGTTTAGGTGGCAGCCAGCTGTGCTCATGTCACTGCTGCCTTGAAGAAGTGCTCATCCATTCAGCCATTCTTGCAGTCATTTATCAATCAAACATTTACTGAGCACTTACTATATGCCAGGCACTACAGTAAGCATTACACACCTACATGATGCTCGGTAGATATTATTTGCAAGAATGAATACAGTGCAAATCATATCTTCAGGCCAATGATCTCAGTTTCAGCTGGAGGATAACTTATCAACTATTATAATGGACATGAATATATTTTATAGCCATATACAAAGTATTATTCCAATGTAAAATGCTTCTTTCGCTTTAGATCATAGTTGATAAATTATTCTCCAGCTCAAGCTGAGAGCATTGGCCTGCAAATACAGAGGAGGAGACGAAGAGTATGTGGTGCTGCCAAGAGGTTAGTCTCAGAGTTGACCAGAGTGAGAGAAAAGGGCGAGGAGTAGAAAGAGGAACAACCTCTGAACACCTCTAACGAGTATCTCGTGTAACCTGCACCCTATAGTGGGGAGACAGGTATTTTCATTCCCTTTTTATAAACAAGGGAAGCCAGGTTCAACCAGACTAACTCGTATTAAGACCACACAACCCAAATGGCAAAACAGTTGGCTCTAAAACCCATGGATTTTAACTCCTGCACCAGCCTGAACCTCTCTCAGAGGAGGAGGAGGGGGAGTTGGAGAGACTGTATCAGTGGAGTTAGGGGAGGTTTGTTGTGAGGATCAAGAAAAGCGTTAGATGAGGGAGTGTGCAAGCATGACAGGCACAATGACATTTCACTGGCCATAGCCATGATTGCTACTGTGCTGGTTGACAACTAACAGCTCAAGCCACGGTTCCTGGAACTTCAGAGATACATTTAGAAAGTAGTCCCAGGAGGAAGCCCACTCTTCTTAAAGAGGCAGATTGACAACCACACAAGGTAGTCACTTTCATCTCCATCCTGCAGACAAGGACACTGAGCCTCTGGGAGGTCCATGGGTTTGCTTTAAGTCACACAGCCAGGAATGTTGGAGGAGGGATTTGAACCCAGGTCTTTCTGACTTCCACATTTACAATGCTTTCCATGACCCCTTCTGACAGTGACCAAGGAGGAATGAAGGCATCTTCGAACTTCAGAATTTGGAAGAGACCATATCATTTCTCTAGTTGGGTGGTTCTCAAACTTCGGTGATTAGACCCGCATGGAAAGCTTATTAAAGCTACTGGGGTTAGGGCATGGATGTGGGTTCACACCTCACCAGAGGGCCTGCCTTGTCCTCTAGGGCCCAGGTAGCAGGCATGGAACCAGCAGGGACAGAGTTAGAGGTGAGCAGGAGACAAAGGAAGACTTGAAACTGCGTCAGGTCAAACTCCAGGTTCTGCCATTTCTACCTCGAGACCTTGGCCAAACTCCTGAACTTCCTGCATCTCAATGTCTTCACCAATAAAATGGCAGCACTATAGCTTTGCTGGAGAATGTGCTCTGAGTCAAAAAGACCTGGATTAGAGTCACAGCTCTGCTGGGGACACTCCCTTAACCAACCACACAGCCTCTGGGCACTTCGGTCCTTATCTCTAACATGGGCATCTAAGAACTACAGTAAGTCCTCACGTAATGTCACTTAAGGTTCTGTGACTTTAAGCAAAATAACATATAACAAAACCAACTTTACCATCCATTTACCATTGGCTAATTGATATAAATAAGCACTAAGTTCCTATGGCATCGCATCAACTCCAACACTGAATGAAAGAACATCCTTCGTGGAGCTGTAGTACTTCACAGCTGGTTACCATGAATGAAATAGTACACACAAACCTCAGCACCGAGCTGGCTCCCAGGACACACTCCATGAACCCAACTTGAGAGAGCCAAGTGCTTAGAAGCTTATGGCTCCGAGGGGTCATTGTTGAATTTAGCTCCATCACTTTCTGCCTTTGGGACCCGAATAAGTTCCTTACCCTCTGTGACTTGTTTTACACCTTCTGAAAATGGGGGTTATAAAGGTTAGAAGGTTATTATGAGGATTAAATAAGACATGCATATGAAATACCTAGCGCAGGTGAGTGTTCCTTAAAGGGTACCTATTATTAGCTCCATGTGGGGCCAAACTTACTGAGCGTTGGCCATCGGCAGACAGGTCTGCACAGCGAAGGAGGGGGCTCCCTGTCTGCGGGGGTGCTCAGCCAAAGGCTGAAAGACCATCTGCTAAGAGTGGGCAAAAGGGATTCCCACATGAGGCCAATGGCGGGCCTTGCTGACCTCTAAGGCCCGCCTGCCATTCCCATGCTGTGACTCTCAGTTTGAATTCACAGAGCAGACCCTGGTCCATCCGTCCAACAATTCCGAAGTGGAGAAATCACTTCCCTGCTTAGTTTTAAACACAGAGCCTCTTTCCAGCCAAAGGCAATTACAGGCTCATCCACAGCATGGCAGAAGCATATTTCAATGGAAAAATGTCATCTTCCTAGCCGTTGCCATATGGAGCCAGGACACCAGGTGGCCCAGAACTGAGACCAATCACAGGGTCCAATTGGAACTAAATAAAACGATCCCCTGGAGGAAATGGCTCCAGTGAGGCCCACAAATCCCCATGACATGTCATTTGGGCATGTCCCATGTCAGGCTGGGCCTCGTGCTCTGCCTGATGCCTGAGGCTCTGTCCCTTCTCTCCAGTGGGACAAAGAGGAGAGGCCTCAGCTGTGAGTGGGGGGAGGGGAGGCAATGGCACAGTGGAGGAGCCCTGGCCTCAGCCTGCTGCTGTACCGTGCCCCGGGGACAGTCAGGCTCCCGTGGACACTCTGCCATGTACTGCCAGCCCCCAAAGAGGGACAACATGACCCAAAGCTTTCCTCATTAGTCACACTCTTGCCCACTGAACTTCAGCTCCACCCCAGGGCAACAGTCAGCACAGCCACTCTCTCTCCTGCCCTAGTCTGGAATTATCTGCCTTTTCCTCCAGTCGTGGGAAAGCAGGTAACATTTTTGGTATAAAAGGTGGGACAGCAGACACTGGAAGATGGGGCTCTGTGCAGAGCCCCATAAGAGAGCTTGGCTAGGAATCCCTTGTCAGCCACCCCAAGATCCACAGCACCAGTCAGCAGCTGGCTCCACAGCTGGCTTCTGGGGCTGAGTACCAGAGCCAGTCACATGAGAAACTCCTGCTCCCCCGCCCCCTCCCCTCCAGTCCATCATTCTACTATTGTTTAGCATTTACCAAAGTGCAATCTGCTTCATGCAAAAAAGAATGAATACTTGGGAAATAGTTCAGCAAGTTAACACATTTCCTCCCTGCAGGACTTCTCAGAACTTTTAATAAATGAAAATACGTTGGGAATCTTCAAGAATGGTTTTTTTTTGTTTTTTTTTTTAATTTTTTTTTAAAATATATTTTATTGATTTTTTACAGAGAGGAAGGGAGAGAGAGATAGAGAGTTAGAAACATCGATGAGAGAGAAACATCGATCAGCTGCCTCTTGCACATCTCCTACTGGGGATGTGCCCGCAACCCAGGTACATGCCCATGACCGGAATCGAACCCGGGACCTTTCAGTCCGCAGGCCGACGCTCTATCCACTGAGCCAAACCGGTTTCGGCTTCAAGAATGGTTTTGAGGCATGAAGGGTGGTGGGTGGTGGGTGGTGGGTGGTGGCGGGGGCGGTTGGGGGGTGGTGGGCAGGTACATTGTACAGCATTTCCCAAGCTTTGTCTCGGAGTGTCTTGAGGAAAACACACTTTGGGAAACACTGGCATAAATTGGAGCATGGGATTTAGAGACTCAGATGGTCCTGGGGGTCTGCATCCAGGTCCTGCAACTTAACAGATGTGTAACTTACTTGAGGCTCTGTTTTGCTTTATTTAATGCAAGTGGTCGTATTTATACTGCAGAGTTGCCATGAGGATTTGTAGCTGAAGGTACTGATGTATGTAAAATGCTCAGTGTCCAGGAAATAAGTGCTCAATAAATGGTGCATTCTTACTGTGGTTTCCTTGTGAAGGATGAGACAGAGAAGGGGCTCATTTTCAGAAGGAGTAGGGAGCAAGGAGAGACCCTGGGAAGACCCCCTGCCATCATGGTTGGGGACATTGGGGATTGGTGGGGACTTGGTGGGCATTTGGAGGCCTTTTCATTGCAGCCAGTCTTGGTGGGGACGTTGGGGATTGGTTGCACTGAAGGTGGGGATGGCGGTCACTGAAGGAGGAGAAGGCAGACAAGTCCTCCGGCTCTGCAGCCTCACAAAGAGAGAGCTTTGGGGGCACAGCCGGGTCCTTCATGGGTGGCGGCTGGGAACGGGCAGTCGTGTTTACCCCCTCAGTTGTTGGGAACAATTGTCCTTCTCAGGCAGCCTATTGTCTCCAGTAGAGCAGGCACACAGCTCCCATTGGCGCTGATGGGATTATGTGCTCCTATCGGGAGAGAAACAGAGCCCGAGCGTGGATAGGGGATGGGGAGCCGAGGGTCCCCCATGGTGACCTATCTCGGTGCAGCCATTTGTTTGTTTATCAGCTGAGCACAGTGAGGCCTCTTTCAAGAGAACTATTCAACCCTGAGTGTTTGTGCCCTGGCTGCTTCGTGATAACTTTTCGGGGAGTAGACTGATTGCATTGAATGCCTGATGCAATGAAAAGGCCTCCAAAACCCATGACATTAGATCTTGAATCAAAATGTCGCCGATAACAGCTTTCCACTGGCCCTGCTGTCTCCATAGTCTTCAGCCTTTTTGCTCCCATCCCCCCAAAAGAATTTTGAAAACAGATTGCAGGTTGTTGAACCAATTATCTAAAAATTGTCATCATGTGTGTGTACATACATTTACTGTGTTAACAGGAAATAGAAAATAGTATACATTATATAAGTTGAAATAAAGTGAAAATGAGGTATAATTGGAATAAATATTTCATGATGTGACTGAAAAAATATTGGAACTACCTTAATGGAATAAAGTACATCAAATAGGAAAGAGATCACACATATGTTTTGTCCATCAGTTTTACCAATACAGCTTGAGAAACATCCCCAGCAGAGAAGATAAGCATCGCCAACCCATCCTGCTTTGTCTATTCCGGATTCAGAGTAGACACAAGCCCAAGACCACATTCCCAGAGCCACGCTTAGCTAATGCAGGGAAACGCACAATTTAGGGAAAGACGGGAGGCTTACTGCAAACCAACACTTCAATCTACCCCTTCGTTTAACACCTCACAGGGTCCGAAAACCCAGGGCCAAACATACCAGTAAGATCTGGGATAAAGGAGGATCTACTTTTGTCAAGTGGGAGAAGCGTCTCAACCCTTCTTGGGTATAACCCCTTCTTGGGCAAATCAGTTTTGGAAAATTGTAGAAAAACAAGTGGTGTAGCTGGAAATTGATCCCCTTCAAATTATTCATCCAGGGGGAAAGTCTCCATGTACCCCCAGATTGAGGAAAGGATGAAAAATGACAGAGGGCTCTTACATTACATTTTTAATTCATATATTTAATAAATAGTTATTAAGCACCTACTATATGTCAGGCACTGTTCTGGGTGTTGGGCATATTTGTTGAACAGGACAAAGTCACTGATTTGGTGGCTCTTAGTTTCTAATTGAAAGAAATATATACTTTTTAAAAAGACAGACAATGTCAGTATCCTGGTTGTGGTAATCACACTATGGTTTTGCAAGATGTTACCATCGGCACACAGGATTTCTCTGCATTGTTTCTTACAGCAGCATGTGAATCCACAGTTATTCCAAAATAAAATGTTTAATTTAAAAAAGGTACACAAATAATATCCAGCCCTAAATAGCACAAAAAGAAAATAAAGAGTTAGAATTTGAAAATAAAACAAAGGAATGTTCTAGGATATGATTGGCGAGCTTCCAAAGATGGATTGATCAGGAAAGGCCTCTCAGAACGGGTCATGGCTGAGCTGGATGATGGATGAGAGCCATCTGGGCCAGACCGCTCTAGAGATGTCAGGGTTTGGCTGGGTAACTGGCCCTCACCACAGCCTTTCCAATGCCAATGAGGTTTAAAGATATGGGAACCAAAAAGCAAACGAGAAGGCTCTATTTGCCTGAGTTGCTTTCTGTGTGGCATTTCTCATCAAACCTACTGCAGAGCACAGGTGTTGCCAAAGGTGGACTGAGGTGAGGGGCCACGTCTGGGTTCTGGCCCCTCCACTCAGCAGCCTTGTAACCTTGCCAAGTTGCTCTTTCCTCTGGGATTTGGCTCCTTTCCCTGGAAAACGCGACCTCCAGGCTAATTCCTTCCCATACATTTCACCTCTCGATCCTCACCACATCCTATGACGGAGGTGCTATCTTATTTCCATCTGACGGGAATAGAAACTGAAGCTGGGGAAAACTAAATAACTCGCCAAGGTCGTACAGAATGTGGCAGAGGCAGGACTTGGATCCGGGCCTGTCGACTTTAAAAAGACACCCAGACCAGATCTGACATTCCTGTGAGCTTGTGTCCAGAACGTGGGCAAGCTGGCCTGGAAATGGACAGCAAAGGTGACCACATGCAGAAGTCACCCAGGAGCGGGAGGGAAGACCCCCTGGTGGCTGCAGACAGATGGTCCCTTCCAAAGCCCTGGCACTGAAACACTGAAATAAAGTGACACCGACTGTCAGCCTCCAAGGGGCAGCAGGTAGAATCTACTAGTGGGAAGCAAGAGGGCGAGGTGCTTGAAAGGGGACTGGAGAGATACTGCATTCATTAGGCGGGAAGCCTTGGGCAAGTTCCTCAGCCGAAACACGAGAGTGAAATGAACAGACCTTCCTCGTGAGGCAGGCAGGATGGTCAGTTTGCTCATGTTGGCTGCTACTGTTATTGTTGGCTGTTAGTGTTGCCATTATTGTTATTGCTACTACATTATCATATTTACGGTTGCTACGAATTATCTGAAACCCTCATATGGCAGTGCCTCCACCAGCATTCTCCTGCAGTTCCACTGGCTTTCTTTTTTTTAGCTTGGCAAAATTTTATTTTATTTTTTTCCATATTTAGCGATATAATTGACATATAACATTGGGTAAGTTTAAAGTATACAATGTAATAATTTGATATGCCTATATATTGCAAAATGATTACCACAACCAGGTTAGTTAACATATTCCTCACCCCAGTTACAATTCGTGTGTGTGGTGAGAACTTTAAAGATCTACTCTCTTGCCCAGCTGGCATGGCTCTGTGGTTGAGCATCGACCTATGAACCAAGAGGTCACGGTTCAATTCCTGGTCAGGACACATGCCCAGGTTGCAGGCTAGATCCCCAGTGCGGAGGCAGACAATCTCTCTCATCATTGATGTTTTTTATCTCTCTCCCCCTCTCCCTTCCTCTCTGAGATCAATAAAAAATATATATATATTTTAAAAATCTACTCTCTCAGCAACTTCCAGCTATACAAAACAGCATTGTTAACCTATTCACCATGCTGCACAGTACATCCCAGGACTTATTCATGTTATCACTAGAAGCTTGTGCCCTTTGACCACCTGTACCCATTTGCCTCATCCCCACCCTTCAACCCTGGCAACTACCAATCTGTTCTCTATCTCTATAAGTTAGGGTTTTTTGTTTGTTTGTTTTTTATTCCACATACAGGTGGGGCAAAAGTTCTGAGTATGTGAAACACAGAGTTTATTCTTATATTATTATTTAATACTTACTGTATTATTTCCCATTTGAACAACTGTAAACTTACTTTTGCCTTGCCCTGGATAAATGTCATCACATAGTATTTGTCTTTCGCAACTTATTTCACTTTACATTATGCCCTCAAGGTCCATCCATGATGTCGAAAATAGCAGGATTTTCTTCTTTTTCATGACAGAGTAATATTCCAGGTTGCTTCACCTTTCTGAGCCTGGGTTGAAGCCTATGAGCCAGCCCATTGGCTTCTCTGCTCCTGTTATGGTGCTGGGTCCTAATGTCTCCGTGTTTGCTGCCCCAGAATCAGGGCCTGCTTGCCTAATTCTAGGGGCCTCCTCAAAGGGCCTGCCCCCAAGGGGCTCCACACTCTTGACCCTGGGAAGCATCTATGTTGTGTGCTCACCTGGGGCTCAGCAGGACAGCAAGATGGCCTCCCACACTGTTGGGAGTTAATTAAGAACTCGCATTCTCAAACCTCCACACCAAGCCTGGTTGGGCCCACTGCACCCTAAATGTCAACAGGGAATGGAGATTGGCTCAGGAATGATGAGACTCTATGATCAAAGGCCGGGGTGTGTGTGTGTGCGTGTGTGTGTGCGTGTGTGTGTGTGTGTGTGTGAACTACTCACATATAATTTATTAATGAGGTATAAAGAGAATGCTAATGAGGGCAGCACTTGCAAGAAGGCAAATTCCCAACGTAAAACTTTACGGAATGCTCAGATGATTACCATTTTAATTAAAAGTATATCACCCGATACAAATGCAAGCCGCCCCTTCCCACCGTGGGGGCTGTCTGAATGCAGAGTTGGCTGCGAGGCTGTGAGCTGCTGAGAGAAGAAGTGTAGTCTTTGCCTGGTCCTGTTCTAGATCTCTATTACCCATCGGGCTTGAGGGCCTCCTCTAACCCCACATCCTTACTGTGAGGGGCAAAGTGTGGCCATGCCTCCTGCTACTGCAGTTCACCACAGATGCTCCAGGTCCCAGGACCCACGCTCCCGCCTCTGCCTCCCTTTTCATTCCAGCAGCCTCCTAACTGTTCTCCCTGGTTCCCGTCTCACCTGCTTTCCCAGGGCTAGTGCCAAGCTACCCTCTATCCTGCCGCCTGAGTGATCCTGCTACCTGCTCATCTATCACATCCCTCGTTTGTTTGGAAAATTTCCAGTGGTTTCCTGTGAACCACGTCACTAGGAATCGCAGTGATTTATTGAGTGCTTACCTTGTGCCAGGCACTGAGCTGAGCACTCCTTTTAGAAGCAAAATAAATGTCACCCCCAATTCCAAAATGAGAAAACGGAGATTCGGAGACAAAGACATAGAAGCATGGAGCAGACTGGTGAATGTCAGGGGGGCGGGAAGAGATCAACCAAAGAACTTGTATGCAGATATGCATAACCTATGGTCACAGACAGCAGTGTGGTGTAGGCCTGGGGAGGGGTGATGGGTGCGGGGTGGAGGGGAGCCAATAGGGAGAGATGGAGGACATCTGTAATACTTTCCACAATAAAGATAAATTTTAAAAAATAATAAAATGTTTTCTATTTTACCTTATCCGAATAAAAGAGAGAGAGAGAGAGACATGAAATTGCTGGGCCAGTCACACAGTTCAGAAGCGTCACATAAGAATTTGAACCAAGATCTGAAATGAACTTCAAAACCTACGTTCTCAACCACTCCCCTGCACTGTCTCCAGGGCTCCTCTCTGCTGCAGGATAAGGTCAGTTTCCTCCTATGAGACTTGAGGCCTCACAGAGTTGGCCTCATCTAGTCCACCACCCCCACCTCCAGCTGCTTCAGATGTTGCACCTGTGCCCCTGCAGTGCCAAGATCTGTGCCATGCTCCTTCCCAGTCCCCTGGGCATCACCCAGGACCCCCTGGATCTCCATGCCTCTGCAGAGGTTGAGCATCCCCCTTCCTCTGCCCACCTCTTGGAGAGCTTCCCGCCCCTGCCAGACAGGGACCCCTGCTCTTCCCTGCTCCCATGGTTCCCTGTCCTCACCTCCTCCTGTGCTCTCCCACAAGGCACTGAGTTCCTAGGAGGCAGGGACCAGGGATCCTGCTGTTCACCTGGGCATTCTTAGCCCTTAGCACAGAGCCTGGCACAGAGTAGGTCTTTAACAAGTGCTCACCAAAGGCATTCAACCAGAGATTACCATGCACTGCAGCCGGCACTGTGACTAGAACAGGTTTCTGAATTCAAGAGCTTCCAATATAGTGGGGGAGACAAGCAAGAAACAAATAAGCCGCTAAGTGAACAAGATGATACCAGAGGACGGAAAATGCTCCGAAGGAACTCAGCACAGAGATGCAAGGGGAGTCCCTGGAATGATCATCAAGCAGGGCCCATAAGATGGTGCCATGTGAACAGAGACCCAAAAGATGAGAAGATGCCCAGGGAGGGGGAACAGCAAGTGCAAACGTCCTGAGGTGGGAACAGGTTTGGTGTTTCTGAGGACCAAAGGCGCCCAGCAGAGATAGATGGTAGTGAGACAGAGCACATGTGGCGGAGAGGGTTTCAGTGTGAGCTCTGCCGCTAGGGCAAGTATTGAAAGGCTGGGAGAACCTGGTTACAACCGGCTCCCACTTTCAGCCTGCCCTGCAGTCAGATGCCACAGGGAGGAGAACTCCCAGAAAGACCCCAGGACCTGCATAGGAGGAGTCAGCTGACAACCTTCACAGGAGCCGGAGCACTGTTTGTATCAATGGCTCTCAACCCTGAGGAAGTGGGAGGTGCAATTTCCCCCTCAGGCAACGCTGACAATGCCTGGAAATGGTTTTGGTTGTCTCAGCTTGGGTGGCTGGTGAACAGGGATGCTGCTTAACATCCTACAAAGCATAGGACAGCCGCCCATGACAGAGCTTTATGTGGCCCAAAATGTCCATACTGCCGTGGTTAAGAGGCCCTGGTCTGCACTTACAGTCCTGCTGAAATGCTGACAGCAACTGACTGGGGTCCGCTCCATGACTGGGCCGGAGGCCAAGGGCCAGCTTTGCACCATCACTCAATCCCACTGCAATCCACTCTCCCCCCTCCACTTCCTGCTCAGGAAACTTTCTCCCGACAACAGAGAGGGCCAAGTAGACTTCGACAGCTCCTCCCTGGCCAAGGGAAGCCGTTCAGCACCATTCCCTGTAGACAACGGCCCTTGATGTGCAAAAACGTGGTCCAAGAGAGTACTGGACGTTGAAGCCACAAGATTGAGTATGAGTTACCTCTACATCCAACATCGGTTCCCTCCCCATGAGCCTGTCTAGAAGCCACTCCATTTCCATGAGATCATGGGAGCCCCTGAGACCAGTTACTTCACGCATTCATGTGGGGCAACACCCCGACGTTCCACTGTCCTATGGGAAGGGGTTGCCTGTGGGCTCTGGCTACGATGTTAAGTTTAGTTCAAGAACTACAGTCAGTCCCAGGAGACAGGCAGGGGCTTGCAGGGAGCTTGCTGGAATCCAGAGCTCTTGCTTTAGACACCCTGCTGCACGACTGTGAGTTGCCTGCCTTCTTCTCAGTCTCAGTTGCTTCATCTGTGAAATGGGAATGATAATACTTACCTTAATGGTTGTTATGATGATTAACAATGATATGTCACCTAGGAGATGCTCAAAGTGCCGCAGCCAGTATAGTTATTACAATACCTGAAACAGAAGGGGGCACCGAGCTCACCCTGCCCAACTTCTTCATTTTTAAAAAATATTCGTTATTGGTTTCAGAGATGCAGGGAGAGGAAGAGAGAGATAGAAACATCAATGATGAGAGAGAATCATTGATTGGCTGCCTCCTGCATGCCCCACATTGGGGACAGAGCCTGCAACCCATGTATGTGACCCAACGGAATAGAACCATGACCTCCTGGTCCATAGGTCAGTTGCTCAACCACTGAGCTATGCCAGCGGGCCAACTACTTAATTTTATAGATGCAGAAAAAGAAGAGGCTGGCTTGTTTTCTCAGTTTTGAGGGGGGTAGAGCAGACATTACATGCATATATTACTGACAACGAAACTGGAGTCAAGTTTGAATCCAGATAAGCCCAAAGATTCAGCCCTCTGGACAACACCCAGGTAGACAAAGCCAGTGGGATGCTGTGTGTTGCAATGCTGGCCAGCTACCTCTGAGCTCGGCATCTTCGGGCTGAGCCCCACAGGGAGGCATCACCGGGCACCTGCCTGCGTAGAAGACCTTTGGCGGCCTGATGTTGCACTTGGCTGGAACTGGACCATGAGTCCCTGCTTGACACTATACTGGAGTTCAGTCCTCACACTCCCCACCTACACACTGGACACTCCCAAACTCACTGCATCCCATTGATTCCAAGACACGTATTTTAATATCTCCGAAGTTGGCACGTGTCCTAGCTTCACTGGCAATGCTTTATCTTAGCGGTGCATGAAAGAACAGAGGTCTCACTGTCAATGGCATCCTAGGTTTGATGAAATGTGGTCCATACTTACTGCGAACACCCCTGGAATTCCAGACTCCCACATCATAACGGTTTTTCAATATCTCCCCTTGGACAGGGAATAAATGTCTCAAACACAAATAATAAAATTAAATTCCTGACCTCCTAGTCTTCCCCTCTCAGCAACTGGCAATCCCATCCCTCTGGTTGTTCAGGCCAAAATCTGGGAGTCACCCTTGACTCCTCCCTCTCTGTCTAGGTCTACATCCAATCTATCAACGCATCTTGCTGATCCACTTTAAAATAAATCCTGAATTCGATCACCTCCCACCCACCGATGACCACCAACAAACCTCATCATCCTGTCTCTGATCTGGACTATTGTGATCACCTCCTAACTGGTCCCCTTGCCGCTCCACCCACCTACAGCCTCCGCCCAGTGCAGCACCCTGAGGGTGGGGAGGGGGGTCTATGGTTAAGACAGGTCCTCCTGATCCCTCCCAGCTCCCACAGTCACTGCCTGCCTCATTACTCTGTTTCATGTTTTAAATAACTTACAATTCTTTCCTTCCATGTTTACTGTCTGTTTTCTCCACCGGAATGCCAGTCCCATGAAGGCAAGAATTTTGTTTGGTGCCTACTCCCTACCCTCCAGCACAGTGCCTGGCATGTGGTAGGTGCTTCAAAAATACCTGTTGAAGGAGTCATTTCCCACAGGATGATGCTTTCGAGGGAGCGTTGAAGTCACTAAACCTGGGTTCAGATTCTGAATCTACCTGTTCGTGGCTGTGTGACTTGGGAGGTTCATTTCAACTCGGAGACTATCTCATCTGCATAATGGGAGTAAAAACACCCACCTTGCTGGGTTGTGGTGAGGATTAAATTCATTTACGTGCATAAAGCCTCTGCCCAGTGGCTAACACTTAGCAGGACCTCCGCTGTCATTTAATACTATTGTTCCAGCCTCTGGATTTGGGCACATTTCAGTGGGAGGAGAGCTCCGAGCAGAAGCGCAGAGGTGTGCGGGCAGTGGGGCAGGCAGACTCGGATCGGGGTCCTTGCCATGTCAGGCATCAGCAGTGTGACGTGGGACCAGCAGCTAACCCACTGAGCTTCAGCATTCTCATGTGAAGAGGAGATAATGACCACATCTATTTCACAGACTGGTAGGAACATCTCTGGTACCCACACAGCACACGGTAAATTCTAAGCAAATATTAACTCGCATTATTGCCATCTGACCTGGCTTCTCCCCTAAAGGCAGGGCTCACTCCCTACCTCCCACTGCTCTGAGCCCCGCCTGCCTGCCGTCCTGCTGGTACACATGTGGGAGGAGCTCGCCACGGCTTTTCTGTCACTACAGTGACCTGAGAAACGACTACACAGCGCGCAGCGGCAGTCCCCACACCTACCTCCTTGTGGAATGACTGGACCGCTAACGCAGGGCTCCCTCAACCTCCCCGGCCACGGTCCGTGTGACCTGGAAAGGGACCGTGACCCTCCTGCTGCCACCAGCGTGCTTTGCTGGGTCCGCTGATTCCCATTAGGGAAGAGCTATGAGGAGCCTCCAGCTTTCCATTCTGAATATTCCACTTGACCTGCCAGCAACCCCCATGCTCTCCTCTCCGTGAAGGAGGTAAATGCTAGAGAGCCAATGTTTTTCCTTCTCTAAAGAAGCACAGTTGTTCCACACCAAGTTATTTTCCTGACGCGGAACTCCATTAATTCAGAAGTCAGGACACTCACTCGTAGCAGGTGCCTCTGATGTGGTCACGGGATCACTGAGTGATTTAGAGAGGTTCTGGGCAGTGTGAGAGGCCCAGGCAATGAGTGTCACTCCCTGCCCCCACCTCAGGATCGCACCCCACCCCACTGCCCTGGGGAACCCCCTGGACCTCTGTGTGGGAGTTCTGGTTATGAACAAGGCAGACGAGGTTCCTGACCCATAGAGAGAGAGAGAGAGAGAGAGAGAGAGAGAGAGAGAGAGAGAGAGAGAGAGAGAGAGACTGCTGCATGGAGAAAAAAAAACTCTCCCTCCAGCAGTGGGTAAGGAAGCATGAACCTCAGGGACCTGGGATTCCATAGGAACATGGGCCACAGGGGGCAAATTGGAACAAAAAAGAGTTTCTGCTGCCCTGGCCAGTGTGGCTCAGTTGGTTGGGTATGGTCTCATACACTGAAAAGTTGTAGGTTCGATTCCCGGTCAGGGCACATGCCCAGTTATGGGTTCAATCCCTGGCAGGGGATGTGCAGGAGGCAGCTGACATATGTTTCTCTCTCACATCAATGTTTTTCTCTCCCTCTTCCTCTCCCTTCCTCTCTCTCTAAAAATTAATTTTAAAAAAGTTTTTAAAGAAGAGTTTCTGCTGCCTTATTTGCAAGGTTTGTGGATATAGCAATATAACAATGGCCTTTTGCAGATGTGGGCTCCCTCTAAAATGACAGCTGGCCCAGGGGAGTGATGGGGCCTCAGCAGAAAGAAAGCTTCGGGATTTCTAAGGGGCTGCCAAGCCGGGGTGCCATCAGGATCAAGTGCAATCAGTCAGGCTGAGGAGCTGCAGGAGAGGCCCAGCGACACTGAGGTCGCTGAGAACCTGTGAGAGCTGCCGTGGCGTCAGCAGGTAGCCCCATCCCAGGAGTACGGGGCTGGCTGTTAGAAAGAACTTTCTTTTTAACAGTCCCCTTCTCCTTGCCCAGTCTTGCAGCTTACAGCCAGTAAACAGAGTGAAGGAAGAAGAAGAGAGAAAGACGGAAGAAACCGATCCTGCCCCCTCCCTGAGACAAGCCTGGCCTCGAAGCCGGCCTTGGAAGGGGAAGTGAGATCTCTCTCAAAACCAAGTGCAGAAACAGGTGCTAACAGCAAGTGGATCTTGTCGCCTTTGGGGGCTGTTGCTGTGCCCCTCAAAGTTAATTGGAAGGTTGTACACTCCTGGAGAAAAAAAACAAAAAACCAAGTGCAGAGTTTGGGTTAATACACAGGACGGGACACTCTACCTACAGAACTGAGAGCTCTGTGACTCTCTGTGACATAAGATATTACTAAGAGTAAACAGAAAAGTCATGGGGCCTCTTTGAGTTCTTACTTGGGTGCAGGGAAAAATTTCAGTGAGAGACAAGAATGAAGTTCTGTTCACCCAAAGGTTGCACTTGATTGAAATACCCAGGAACCAGGAGGAGCATCCCCCTGGCCGGATAGAGGCAGCGGAAGCGTGTCCAGTGTCCACAGCAGCAGTGGCAGCGGTGCCAGTGGCTATGCCGAGGTTGCCCGTGGGAGGCAGCCCTACAAGCAGCGGGGTTGGAGCAGCAGCGGCACGCTCGACAGATTGGTAGGCACCTGCCCCGGTCCCTGGCTGCCCCCTAGCTTCCCTCCTGCCTGCCCATCCCTGAGCCGTGGCCTCAGCCTTCTCGGCAGTCCCAGCACCACCTCCAATCCTGTCAATAACTTTGTTTCCTTACACAGCACGAGTGCTTTCTCTTTCTTGTCATCAGGAACCCTGATCAATATGCCCTTCTCCCCCTGGTCCTTTAAACCAGTCGGCGAAGCCAGCCTCAGGTCCTCCCCCCGCATCCCAGGCTGCTCTCGGCTTGCTTCCAGCTGCAGGAGCCAGATTACCTCGTCAACCAGCGAAACATTAGGCTAGGGGACTCTGGCCGGGATCCTATCTCTGGTCCGTCCAGTCTTGGTGACCGTGTTGCACAACAATTTGAGAAAGAGCATCTGAAGTCCTACCTGGGCTCTGCCATGTGCTGGCTACGGGACCTAGGGAGAATGACTTTTCTTCATCTGCAAAATGGGTACAATAATCCCCTCAGGTATTGGCAGGATTAGAAGGGATTGTTGCATTTGAAGCACAGAGCACATTACCTGGCCATCAAAATACTTAATGAATGTTGTTAGCTGGTAACAATAATACTGGTGGTGGTAGTACTGGGAGCGGTGTGGTAATAGTAGGCAGTCGTGGTGGTAGTACTGGGAGTGGTGTGGTAATAGCAGGCAGTGGTGGTGGTAGTACTGGGAGCGGTGTGGTAATAGTAGGCAGTGGTGGTGGTAGTACTGGGAGCGGTGTGGTAATAGTAGGCAGTCGTGGTGGTAGTACTGGGAGCGGTGTGGTAATAGTAGGCAGTCGTGGTGGTAGTACTGGGAGCGGTGTGGTAATAGTAGGCAGTGGTGGTGGTAGTACTGGGAGCGGTGTGGTAATAGCAGGCAGTGGTGGTGGTAGTACTGGGAGCGGTGTGGTAATAGTAGGCAGTGGTGGTGGTAGTACTGGCAGTGGTATGGTAATAGCACAGTAGTAGTTGTAGAGACAGAAACTTATCTCTGGATTCTCACATGAAAGGGGAATACACTTCTGTTTTGTTTAAACCACTTGTCTTCGGGTCTTTTTGTTACACAAAATAACACAGGCTTATTCTGAGCCCTAGTAGAGCATGCTAAACGAACATTCTGAATTTTAAAAATTAAAAAAAGTTACATTTATATTAAGGTTAGAATTATGTGTAAAATATATGCTCATGCAAATACTGGAAGAGGAAATCATTATGCTAAGGGGACGGGATGATAGGATAAGTACTTTTTCTCATTGAAATGTCCTTTTGCTATTTTCATATTTCCATAAACTGTCTTTCAAGAGGACAAGAAAACAATGTCCTTGAGAGTGGACAAATTCTGAACATGTTTATGTATAATAAGAGGAGAATGTATATGCCTGAACTCTCCTTCAGCTGAAGGGCCTGGGACAATTTAGCAAATAAAAGACAAGACAGAAAGGACAGGTCTGCCCGAGTGACACCATGAGAATGGTGCCTGAGAACTACCCTTCCTCCAGGGCAATGTGTGACAATGCCCACCTACCCCTTGGCTTCCCTGCCAGGACATGGGCAGCATTTCCAGGGGAGGTAGGACCAGCCCATGAGTCATCAAGACCTGGGTGTTAACTCTAAGACATTCTTTCATCTCAGTATCCTCCCTTTTCTCCCTGGTGACCAGCTGCCCATAAGCCTGAAGACTGTTGTTTTCTGGACCAAGGTTTCCCCTCACAGCAACTTCACCAGGTCACCAGATAAACACCTGGGGTTACAAACCAATGAGGGAGAAAGGTGAGACCTCCTGAAACAAGGTGGTTATCTCCAGGAGGCCTGTCCGCTGGTCAAGGAAATGCAGGTGGGGCAGGCCATTGCAGGGCACCACGTGAATTTCTCCAGCCAGCATTTCACTGGGAACAAGGCCCTTCTCCCCGTCCTTCCCACAGCCCCCCTCCAAGAGAAGTGCCCACGTCGCAAAGGTCCTACCATGGGGACTTCTCAACCTCTGCTGACATTCTCCTCTGGCGTGGCTCCTTGTCACCACCTCTCAGAACAAGACGTGTGGTTTTCCGTGTGGTTCTCCGCATGACTAACGCAGACCACAGGCCTCGTTCCTCAGCCGGCACCCCCTCTCTGTTTCACTCAGGCTGAGTTTGTTGACAGGCGTGAAGGATGCACATCCCACACCACTTATAGGATTTCTGCTGGAGTGGTTTGGGTTTGGCACATGGCAAAGCCTGAATGTTTCTGATGATCTGAAATATGATGTAGGGAAGAGGTTTCGGCTTGGTCACCTGCTTGCTGTGTGTCCTCAGGCAAATCCGTGCACTTCTCTGGGCCCCAGATTTGCCATCTGTCAATGGTACGATTGGACAAGAGGATCCTTTCCAGCTCTGCTGGGCTCTAGCTCTGTGAAGTCCACTCTGGTTTAAGGTGCTTCATTCTGGCTTGAATTTGTCACCTAGATGGCCATTTGAATGCCAATTCGATATTTATTTTATGGAGAAATTAACATATCATTCACAGGGTAATAACCCATGAGACAATTCAAACCAGGGATTACCAGGAAGGGGAAAAAATGCTCTCTACAAACTCACTTAAATAGAATTGTGTTTATACAAACACTGGTCTTACACAATTCTAAATACTAAACGCTAAGTGTCTGTTAGCTAAGGCTGAGGGGCTTGGTCATCCCAATTTTAAATAATAATTGTAGGAAGTCCAGAAACTCCTAAGGAATGAATAGGAAAAGGACAATGTCTCCCAGAGAATTCCCTAGAGCTTATGTGGCTTAAGAAAATGTGGGAGTGGTGTGCTGAGGCTTCCCAATACGAAATTCAGATCTTAAAAATAAACAACATCTCAGCATTAGAATGGAAGCAGGGCCCCTTTCCTAACCTTTCCAACTGCTGGTTCCAAGGACTGGCTCTTCTGCCCCCACCAGTGCCTGCGCTGACGTCAGTTCACCGTCTCCACAGCCCACAGCCCTGGGAGCTTGGACTTGCTAGATCAATGAAAACATCAACCTCGCCAGACGTGTCTGCCCCACTCCAAGCCCGCCATGGAGCCAGGGGTCCAGGCACGCAGCCGGACCATCTGTCATTAGGCGCTGCTGTTAATTGCTGTGCTAATGAACAAGGTTTGAAGGGAGGCACACATGCACATGCAGATTTCGACACAGTTCCTCAGTATCAGGTGCTGTCCCCTAACAGCCTGCATAGTCTGCAGGACATAAAGGTGGCCGAGTCACATCGTGGGCACAGACAGCACATAACCCTGTGGGCAGGTGCTTCAAACAGCAAGTGTTGAGAGACTTTTCAGCCAATGCTCATTCATCCATCCATCCATCTATCCCCTCAACAACCAATGGCTTTATGGTGGACACTGTGTCAAATGCCAGGGCTCCAGAGATGACAGGTATGTACTCCCTGCCCCCAGGGGACCACAGCCTAGCAGGGGAGAAGGACACCTGGACATACATTGTGACAAGTGCTAAGAGAGAGGTCAGCCTAGGGACTGGGAAAACCCAGGGAAGGGGTTATCTAACAAGTCTGGAAAGATTTCCTGGAGGTAGAGAGAATGTCTGAGCCAAATTTTTAAAAAGGAGCAGAGGTTACCTAGGGAAAGAATGGAGGAGGGCATTGCAGACAGAAGGACGAGGAGGTAAGAGAGACAGCAGACATCAGAGGAAGCACAGGGGGTTGGGTGTGTGATGAGGAGTGAAGGTGAAGACACTAGGGGTACAAGGTGAGTATGCTGGAGAGGGAGATGGGGGATAGATGGGGAGGAGCCCCGAAGAGCTATCACCCTGCAAACCTTGATGAAGCTCTTGCACTGTGCAAGGGATGGGACTAGGTCAATGTGGGCCCTGCCTTCAAGGACTGTGACAAGCAAGGGACACAAGTGATGGCACATATTGGCGTGGAAGGAGAAATGCCAACAGTCTAGGTTAGTCAGAGAAGGTCTTGACGCAGAGGAAGCCAGAGCTGGGCCAATTTCAGGCAGAGCTTGGACAGATGAGCCAGTGTCAGGGGACAGGTGCTTTGAGTATGTAGATTCATCAAACCAATGAGGCCATCCCATCCTCCCATTTTCTAGGTAAGGAAACTGAGGCCCAGGGAGCTTAAATAGTTTGGCAGCTGGGAAGAGGTACAGGCAGGATTCCGACCCCTAATATGCCTGTCTTCAGAGCCTGTGCCTTATGCATTATTCATGCTGCTTCCCAAAGCCTTCCTGGTAGAGGGAACAGCATGAGCAAGGATGGTGGGAAGACATGTGGAAGACACTTAGGAGCCAGTCAGGAGGAGAGAGTGTGTGGAGGAGACTGAGGCCTGGGTATGCGGGTGATGGCCTCAGAGCCCAACAGTCCATGGATAAGTGGCTCACCCTCTCTTGTCCTCCCTGGAAACTTCTTGTGGTTGTTATTAGAACTCAGTGGGATAACACAAGGAGAGGGCTTAGGACAGTGGTTCTCAACCTTGGCTGCACATTAGAATCAACTGGGAATCTTTTTAAAATCGTGATTTCTGGGCCTCATCCTCCAGAAATTCTGTTTCTTTGTTACTAATGTTGTGGTCCCACCCCATAACAAAGAAACAGAATGTCTGGAGGATGAGGCCCAGAAATCAGGATTTTAAAAAGATTCCCAGGTGATTCTATGTTGGAGACCGGGTGTAAGCTGACATGGTCCTTGCACCTGAAGGGGCTAGCAAGGCTGGGACCCTTACCCACACAGTTTTCCCAGACTTGTTTGGATGGCGGTTATCAGTAGAATGAGAGCAACCTTTGTAGAATGAGAACAACCTTTCATGGCTTATCAAGAAGTCTGTAACTGTTTACTGAGATTTGCTGTACCAAGAATTTGTCCTTCTGCTCTGTCCCTCCCTTAGAGATTAAGAGGAACAAAGAATACATTCCTCTTGACAGGCCTCCTATTCAGTGTCTTGTGTATAAAAAGCATTGTGTGGTTAATAAACTTGCTGTAGTTCCTCAATTGATCTGCAGTCCTCCCGATCCCGCTCTCCTGTCTTTCTTTTCTCAATTCCCACCTCCCTACCTCAGCCCCGTTCAACCTGTCAGGCTGGCCCTGACAATTCTAATGTGCAGCCAAGGTTGAGAACCACTGGCTTAGGACATGGCCTCACATTTATGAATCCTCAAACTCAGGTGATGATTATGTTAATCACGGTGATCATTATTCCCAATAATGATAGTAACTCTCAGTAAGAACCCAGAGACAGGTTGGAGCCAGTAGGTGGAGAACTTTGAGCACCAGTATAGGCCCGTGGTCCTGATCTTGTCAACATTGGAGAACTGCAGGGAAAGGTTTCAAGCACAGACATGAAATGGCAGCTTAGAGCATTTTCCCCTCTCGTACAGAATAACACAGCAACTCCCTCTTCAACGTGCCACGGTTCTTGCTTCACAGTAACCCTGCTCCATGATGAAGAAAAGGCCTGCAAATGCTGGCCACATGCCGACCGGGGTGTCAGAGTGACTGTCTGGAGCTGGACACAGAGCACAAAGACCTGAGCAGGGTCTCGTGGGTCCTGCTGGGGCCAGGAGGGCTCTGACCCCACCCGCTGGTGAGGAAGAGAAGAAGGAGGAGTCATGGCTGCTGTCCCCTTACTGTGGGCTCTGGGCTCTGGGAGCCTCCTGGAGGTGCGAGGCAATATCCTCTCAGCTATTTATCACCAAATCAGAAGCCCCTGGAGGCCACACTCCTGTAACCATAGAAACGAACACTCTTATTCCGAGGCTTGAGGGGGGTTTCCCTCCTCCAGCGATGGGTGATGGGCTGGAGATGACTAAGGGAGGGAGGCCTTTGTGCCCGCCCACTGTGGCTTCCTGTCCAGCCTGCCCCCACCCTCTTGCTGGTCTGCAGAAGGGGACTGGCATCTCCCTGGCACAGGCACACCCTCGAGCTCTTCTCCCTCATGACCTCTCTGTGAAGCAGACCTTATCACCACTTTAAAAACAGGTAAGTGTGGCCCAAAGTGGGGAAATGACTTGTCCAAGCCACACAGCCAGCAGGAGGCTGTGCTGGATCTGAACCCTTATCCGTCTGAATTCCAAACCCTGCCACATTCTGCCTCTCAGAGCAGGGGGCAGGAGAGATCATAGCTGGCTACAGCTCTTTGGAAAAGAGACCTAATAATAGTGTCCACAGATACTGTACCTAAGTGCTTAGCAGTAAAGGACGGCTCCCAAGAATGGGTCATCAGGGAGGGAGAAGATTCTCACAACCTGCCAGCACAGAATTCCATTCTTGGTTTATCTTGTGTGTTAGTGGGGTTATTTGAGGAGCCCCCAATCCTGTCTGCAGGATTATCCAGCTGACCCCTGGCCCAAGCCAGGCAGAGGAACAGTGCTGGGTCGTATCTTCCTGAGTGACCTTGCGTGGGTTGCATATCTTCCCTGATTTCTGCATCCTCATCTGGAAAGTGGATCATGGAGGACCTACCTGCATGGTGGTTGTAAAGATCAGAAATACGATATTCAAGCCCTGGTCTTCTACAAGTGCTCACTGAGCCCTGGCCAGTGTAGCTCACTTGGTTGGTGCATAGTCCCATACACTGAAAGGTCATGAGTTCAATTCCTGGTCAGGACACAAACCCAGGTTGTGGGTTCAGTCTCTGGTCAGGGAGTGTACGAGAGGCAACCCATAGATGTTTCTCTCTCACATCAATGTTTCCCCCTCTCTCTCCTTCCTCTCTCTAGATCAGTAAACACATCCTCAAGTGAGAATAAAAAGACCTAAGTGCTCACTGATGGCAGCTTTGATTGATGGTTATTAACACAGACTGCAGACAGGATTGGAGGTTCCTCAAATAACCCCACTAACATGCAAGATAAGCCAAGAATGGAATTGTGTGCTGGCAGGTTGTGAGAATCTTCTCCCACCCTGACGACCCGTTCTTGGGAGCCGTCCTTTACTGCTAAGCACTTAGGTACAGTATCTACTTCCATCTCCCCACATCATTTGGACCCACATGATGGCAGGGTCCAAATCAACCAGCCGGGCAGGCACAGGGGCTCCTTGAAGGGATTCCCCGGCTGGCCTTCCTTTCCCCTCCATCACGGCACTGCCACGGCTCACAACGAGGGCCGGGGGAGCCGTAAAATCCCCATTTGCCACAATTAGCAGATGAGTAATGAAATGGCGTGGCAGCTGGCAGCTCTCCCAAGGCCCATGCCCCTGCCTCCTGTGAGGGTCAGATCGGGACAGAAGTCAGCAAAGGCCTGGTACCCAGAGACACCTGGAGACACACCACCGGGGTCTCCCGCTCTTCCTCCCTAAAATCAAGACGGTCTTTGATGTTATGGGGAGCTCGTGGTCTCTGCAAGAAGCCTGCACTTAGAGTCTCCAAAGACAGGGCGAGGAGGAAGGAGAGAAGAGGAGGGAACAGCACTTGCAAGGACCCTGGGGCAGGAAGGAACTGTCACGGGAAGAGGAAGCAGGCTGTGTGGCGGAGCATGGTGAGGTGCAGACACGTGGGACAGACAATGGCGGGGAGGTGGAGTGGGGGAGGGCAATAGGCCATAGGGAGGATCCTTCCCTTCTGCACCGGCAAGTTTCCCTAGATTTCAGGGCATTTTTGGATTTGTCTGTAGATAAACATACTGAACACGGGCTGGTGTTGACTCTGGGCCATCGTCTGGTAAAATGCCCACGTGTTTGTTTACAGGCACATCACACATAAGAGGTGAGAGGCAGCCATGCCTTTCCAGTGGTCCCGGAGGCCAGAGGCTGCCTGAGCGTGGGGGAGAGCAGCTCCGGGCACCCTGCCAGGAACCTCTGCCTCCTCTGGTCCAGCCAGGAAAGGGCCTCAGGACCCTGGGCCCAAAGAGAAGAGTTGAAGAAAGTCGTAGCCGGAAAGAAAGAGCTGTTCCATCCAAACGCTTCCATCCCGCCCAGTTCATCAAATCGGTCTCATGTAGCACTGAACAAACACAACCCTAATTAGCAGGTTCGTGCTGCAGCTGAACAATCAAAAGCACATCCCAATTCCAGCCTCAGCATCCCCAGAGAAGGCACGGCGTCTCCCCGAGAAACCCAGCTGGCGTCTGTGGCATCATCAGTCCTCTGGTGTTCTCACAGTTCGCTTCATTTCCTCCAAGGAGCTATTTGCTGAAGGACATTCTCCTCCAGGTCTGAGCCTCGGTGAACTCCCACGCCCGGCAGGTCTGAGTAAATGAGGCGGGAGGGATATTATGATGCGCCCGACGTGCTGGGCTGGATCACAAGCTAAGGCAGGCGCAGCCAGGGAAAGCCTTCCTGAATGCCAGAACTGCATTTCTTCACTCACTCGTCATATACTGACAGAGTGCCCGCTCTCTGTTGGGTGGTGGGAGGCAGCAGGGGGTGGCAGTTATTGGTGGAGTTTCTAGTGGTCAGGATTCAAATCCTGGCCCTGCCTTCCAGTTATAACAAAATTGCTTTGACTCAGTGATCTGAATTGGTTTTCTCACCCATGAAGGGCTCTGGCACACAAGGAAGAGGGCCACAGGACCCGCCTAGCCTATGTCAGCTGTCTGGTGCGTCACTGGTTGCTGGTGCAACTTCTGGATAAGCCTGGTCGAGAGCCTCACCCCTCCGTTGGCCTGATCTAGAATTCTGGAATGAGTCCTGACCTTTAGTGCTCACCTCCTGCTTGTAGGGCTAAAAGTAACTCAGCCACTTATTGGCAGAGCAGACAGATGTGGGTTTGGAGTGCAAGATACTGAACTAAGTGCCAGGCACGGGTGGGCAATGTGTGGGCACTGTTTTACTTCAGCCTCTCAACAATTCTACAAGGAGATATCATGATCCCCATTTAAAAGATGAAGACACTGAAGAAACTTGAGATTAGGTGATGTGTCCAACGACAGGTGAGTGTCTGGATCAGGGCCAGAAAGTCTCGAATCGGGGAAGAGATTCCACAGAGGAGCCCCCAGACCAGGGCAGGCTCACCCATGAAGCCCTGCAGGCTGTGCCAGGGCAGCGAGTGACTCAGTGACCATATAACAACCAGGGGCATCAGAGAGAGTGGACTGTGGGGGCCAGAGGAAGGGAATTAACAATGATTCCTTCAGTCACTGTCTCACCAATCCAAATTCACTCTCCTCTGCAAATACTCACTTGACATGTCCCCTTTAACACGTTGCTGATACTTTCACCTATCATCGTATCTTTCTTCTTTGGCCACTGACATTCCCAGCATTTATCCCCTAAATACCATGGTTAGCAGGTATACTTGGGGTGCTGTAGGTGGTGACCTTGGTCTATTGCCCACCCTCTCTGAGCCTCAGGTCTGCATCTGGGTGAAAGCACCAAGCCAGCAGGGAGCCATTCAGCCTTATTTCCAACCCCATTTCTCCTGCTCTCTCTCTGTTGAGGTTGATGACCAATGATCATTGGGACCAAACCAGAGCCAGCCAAAACTGCAAGTGGATTCACCATCTTCTCCTAACCCTCCACCTCCACCCCGTGACATCAGCTAGAGAAAAACACAACAGTGAAAGTAGACTTGTCTTGATTTGCTTTCAACATGGGGCTGAGGGGTGGTGGGGAAGGATGAACCCAGGTATGCAAATTAGCACAAGCCTAAAGCTGAACCAAGTCAGCCTGGAAAGCTTGCCAGGGTGGCCTCTTCCACCCACAGCTGAGGAAGGTTTTCTGTCCAACCTGCTGTTAAGAGTGGCAATTCTGGACCTCGGGGGGAGTTGGTAGTGAAGGTAGGAATGTTCGTTTGGTATTGTGGGGTGTTGGCTTAGGAGAAAGAGGGGCACATGTCCCTTTTCCCTGCAGCAGAAAGACAGAAGGTCCCCAGTTGATGTGGTGGCAGCTAGTCTGAGTTCTGGGGGATCTGGGGTCCCTTAGCCATCTCCTGTGATCTCAAGTCTTTAAATCCATGCATGCACTGATAACCTCCTACTTTATATCTCCAGCCAGGGCGCCTTCCCTGAATTCCATACTCATACATACAACTGCCATCTCCACTTGGAGGTCTAAAAGAACTCTTCAACTTCATGTCTTAAAGCGAACACCTACGAGTCTTCCGCCTCCAAGGGCAGCCTTCCGCCTCTCAGTCAATGCCAAGTCAATCCTTCTCGCTGTTCAGGCTGAAACCCTTGGAGCCACTGTTGATTACTTTCTCTTCCTCACATGTCTCATCCAATCAATCAGCTGATCCCGCTCCTCCACCTTCAAAATACAGCCCAGTCCCACCACCTCTCACCCCTCCCTGGCTTCCTCCTGGCCTGAGCCTCCCGGCTCACTTACCCGAGTTATTGCAATGACCTGCAAATAGTATCAAGAGGAAACTGAAAATTAATTTAGTGTCCAACAATATAAAGTTTATAGAATAATTTTCAAGATTTCCACACTCTGGACAGTCAAAGGGCTACTCAAGATGTTACTGAAACACAGGTAGTAATTGCCTGGTAAAAGTGCACATGAAATTGTACAATAAAAACAAAGGATACATGTATACTGGAAAGTTATATTAAAAAATGTTCTCCAGGTTCCAAAGTTACAGTAATTGTATGTTTCTTTCCTCTATGTTTGTTTATATTTTCTAAAATTTTTTTAAAAAATGAATTTTCATTATTAGTAAAAATTGCTACTTCAAAAAATAAAATGATGGATGGGGGAGGGGGAGGCAGAAAAAGGACAGAAGCAGAGACAATGTGCTGCTGATGAAGAGGAGAGAGAGGCTGCTGGCTCCCTCTCTGACACACAACATCCAAGCTGCACAGAAGGAACCTTTTGTTCCTTTTATTCCCAGTCCCTAGGCTGACTGCTCCCATTTCACTGGTGAAGAAAGAGAGGCCCAGAGATGCGTGGTGAGTTGTCCAGGATAAAACACCTGCTTTCATTTATTCCTGTGAGCCAGACACTGTGCTACATGCTTTATAAACAGATATTTGTCCTTCACACTAGCTGCCTCAGGCCCGGCATCGCCTCTCCCCAACTCTACCCCATTCCACGGCGGAGGCAACTGAACCTTAGGGAAGTTATATAACTTGTCCAGAGTCACATGGCGGGTCACATTCAGAGCTGGTGTGGAAAATCCAAAGTCCATGCTCTTTATCATTATTATTTTTTTACTTTACAAAAATGTCAGTTTTGTTGGGAGTGGAGAACTAGGTTTCCAAACTCAGAACTAGATTTCCAAGCTCTCTAGTCAGTTTGCCCCATTTTAAAATGGAAGGTGAAGGAGCAGAGTTAAACAGCTCAGAGGCCCCCCCAACACTTCTCCTCTGGGCCCCGTCATCCCAGCACAGCCTGGGCCTGCCTGGGCCACAGCCACCTCCTTTGGTCCAACGCATAAGTTGGAAGCTTCACCTCATAAAAGGAACAGCTGCCCTGGACAGGCTTTCAGAGCCTGGAGCGGCTGCTGGGATCACTAACCGGCCTGGAAGGTGGGCGTTTGCCGGGGAGGACTGACTGCCTACCCAGAATCCTCTCCTCCGTGATTCCCTCCTGGCAATAAATGTGTAATTGATTGAGGGAGCATCTCCTAGGGTTGAATGTCAGACACACCTTCAAATCAAACATCAGGGATAAGGCTAATGAGCTGGCCTCTGAGACATGGAGAAAGTGGACTATGGGCCCCCCCACAGCTTCTGGGCTTCGTGGGAAGGAGTCGTACCTGTGGGATCCCTGAGGCCTGAGGGGAGAACTAGGCTGGGGGGTTGACAAATAGTTTCACCTAAAGTGTCTGTAAAAATACAGCCAGAAGAACAGCAACGGTAAAGCGGTAAAGCATTGTTGAGAGGATGTGATGAGAGAATGTCCATTACACCCTGGATGAACTGAGTTGTGTCTAGTTCTCAGGACATCAGCCACACTCCTGAGCTTGGAAATGGACAAGCTACTGTAAGATTTTCCTGCTACCGGCATCCTCCAGACGAACACGATATGGGCTGGAGCAGAGGGAGCCAGGGGCATCTGGAGGAGACAGAATGGCCCTCAGGCCTGTGGGACAAGTATTAGCATTTTTAAATAACAAATATAGATCAGGCTGAAACGGTGGGGCCGGGTGGAAGAAGGTGCATCAGTATTCTAGGGCTGTGGTAACAAACTGGGTGACTTAAAACAACAGACATTCCTTGTCTTCCAGGTCTGGAGGCTAGAAATCCGAAATCCAGGAGTCAGCAGGCGGTAGAATCCTTCCTTCCCAGCTTCTGAGAGTGACCATCCCTGGCTTTCCTTGGCTGGCAGCCACATCCCTCCAATCTGCTCCATCATCACAGGGCGTGCCCCTCCACGTGTGCCTCTCCCTCAGCTTCTCATAAGGACACAAGTCCTATTGGGTTAAGGGCTCATTCTACTCCAAAATGACCTCGTTTTAATTAATTACATCTGCAATGGCCCTATTTCCAAATAAGATTGCATTCTGAGATACTGGAAGTTAGGACTTCAACATACCTTTGTTGGGGAATGCAATTCAACCCATAATGGTTGGCTACAAGGGAAACAATACAATTGGGAGCATCAGAGAGGGGATGTATACAATGTGTTCAGCATCACTGTGGCCTGTGACTCATCCATCCCCTCCATGGAGGCCTTCTGTTGCTGCTGCTCAGTGACAGGAGCATGGCAGCCACGCCAGGGGCCACACTCGGGGATATAACTGGTCAACCAGTGGCCTCGCTAGGGGACATTGGCCCCCACTGCACAGTGTTCCGTGCAAACAGCCACTGCAATCATTAGAGTCATTAGACATTCCGCTTGCTCTCCAACACCAGTGGATCTCACCATTTTTTAGGGGTTGAAATTAACACCCCTTCACGTACAAAAACCTGACACACTCCAAGGAATAAAAGATGAGAAATCCGATGAAATAGTGATAATCACACGGTTGCTGCAGCAGCAGAATGCAGTCTCACCCTTTCTATAAAAAAAAGTGCCCAGTAATCGCGCCTGTCACACAGGGTCTATAAAAGCTCCTGCGGAAATGACACGACACTGGTCTCCCGCCCCCAAATCCCCTTACATGGGCCCCACTCCAGCCTGGGTCACTGTATGAGTTATTTATTGCGCTTTCAATGCTGTTTTATGTATTTTTGAAGCAAAGTTCTCACCTCTTTCAGGTCAACTGTAAGCATTCACTTTTTACTTTTTATCCACAGAGATCGTGTCCCCTCTTTGCAGCACCACTCTCACCAGTGTAAACGGCACCTGTATTATGTTACTGCAGAAATGAGCCATACTGTGGCCCTGGTCACCGTTCGGCCACACGCCTGTGTAGGGACATGAGGGACGTGAGGGAACTCAGGCACACTGCTGGGGAACCCCCTCGAGGCCAGAGGGTACCCAGGGCTTTCTGGACTTTTCTCTGCAAAACTTGAAATAGAAAAATGCTTTCTGCCTAACTCTGAGTTATCTAGAATTCACAATAGCCACTTTGCTCCATTTTAGTGATTGAACTTCCACTCTGATAACCTCCTAAATGCTATGTGAATGCATCCCAGTTACCTTGTGACCTTAGCCCACTGTCAGGGGATGGGCTCTTTCTTTTTCCCTCCATACATCTCTCCCTGGTACTCCATACACTGGGGCCACTTGGCAACTGGCACCTCTGTACCACTTCCCAGAGCTTCCTGCCCGTGGGCTCCTCTCTCATCTCCATCTCTAATAAGTCCCAGACCCAGGGCTCAGAGGCTGCATGAGAAAGTGAAAGTCAGAGGAGTTTTCCAACTGCCACCAGCCCCTCTGGCAGCCCCAGCTCTCAGGGTTGACCAGGCACCCCACCTCCTTCCCACCCCTTGGGAAAGGCACCAAAGGGTCCCAACAGAATCTGCTGAGTACAGAGCTCCCTGGAGAACAGGGTCGTTTCTCGATGGGGAGGAAACAGGGCTTATGTATTTTCCTTGGAATCTGTCAAAGACGGGGCTGGGTATGAAAGGCATTCGTCAGGGACCGCAGTGTGCAGAATTCTGGCCATCAGACCCCACAATGTGTTGCTCCTGGCTACGCCCATTCCTATTTGGCAAATGCAGGTTTGGATAGGACTTTCTCAGTTAGGGCTGGAGTTGTAAAGTGCCCTGGATCAGACGCGAAAGGCCGGTGTCCATGCCAGATGGTAAGGCCTGAGGCTGGGGAGCAGCTGCATGCTCTCCAGAACCCCAGCAGTGTCCCAGGCCCAGCAGGATGGTCACCAAGGCACTGAGACCACGTGAGCAGGGCTGCGGTTCCCTCACTCTGGCCCTCCTCTGCGGTCCCTGCCTAATGCCCTTTGCACCCCAGCCCAGTCTTTGCTGTTAATCAGAAGGATGACAGAGACGGGCAGGGAAGCATTAGTGGTTATTGGTGAGAAGTCAACCATGTCTGCTTTTAGAAGCTTTACACCCCGGAAAGGCTGTATGAAAAAGCTTGCACTCCCAGCCTGGCACATCTCACGTACTTGTCCTCCCTACTCCACGCCGCCAAATGCCTTCCTCACCTCATTTTATTTCAATAAGAGCAGCTCTATTGATACATCAATCTCATACAATTCACCTATCAAAAGTATACAATTCAGTGATTTTTAGTGTAGTCACAGAATGGTGCAACCATCGCCACAATTGATTGTCATCCCCACCCCCGATAAACTGCGTATCCATTTCTGAGAAGAGGCAGTGCATGGACTCCCTTCTGGCTACCTCACCGTCAGCTTAACCACTGCCTACGCGGGTGCTCTAGTAGCTCTGGGCATGTGTGTATTTCAGAAGAGAACATGAACTAAAAGAGAAGAAGCAGTACAGCGTCATCAAGAGACCTGGCCTGCTGTACAGGAGAACGACCACGAAGAAGGAAACCTAGTGAGTAGAGAGACTCTTCTCAATGAAGCCCATGACGAGCCAGCTCATGGTCACCATCAACCGTAGTCACCGCTCTCAGTATTGCCACGGTTGCCATGAGTACGGCTGCTATCAGAGGGGACACAGCATGAATGAAGATCACAGGCTCCCCCCACGGTTTTTTTTTTTTTAAAGGGATGATGATACATCTTTAATCATTAAAAAAACAGGCTATAAAAAGTTCATTCTCTGGATTGGTTTTAGTAAACGCTTTGTGCTCCTTTGTGAGTGCATAATAAAGTTCCATGGGTTTGTTCACTTTCCAGTATTTCTCACTGACCAATCCCAAAGAAAAAGAGCCACTAATACAGTGAACTGCCCACTGGCTAATGCTATGCTCACCCCGGTTTAAGGCCAGGCTCCACCACCCCTCTGTGCCTCAGTTTCCTCGTATTCCAAATGGACACAAAAATAGTACCAAACTCATAGTGTAACTGTGAGGGTCCATGAGTTCTTACACAGAGTGGGCTTGGAACGAGGCCTGGCACATGGAGCTATGGAAGGGTTTGTTACCAGCACTTCCTAAAAAGCTTTTCCCTGTTCGCTCACAGATCCACAGCGGCTCCTGTGTATCTTCCTCTCGCTTTCTCCCCTGTACACCTTCTCTCGGTCCCTGCTTTCCATCTAAAAGGTCCTTCTGGTAGGTCTCCAACTTGTAAAGTAGCCTCTGGTTTTCCAATTCCCTCTAACAGTCTGTTTGCACCCACAAAGTCAAAGAACTAAAATCACTAGACAGTTAGTTCCTCCTGAAAAACGCTAATGCCCAGCAGAAGAACACCCCCAGGAATGAGAAAAGGCCCCCAGACCCATTTCAGGGGGTGGGTCCCTGGCTGCAAGGTCCAGCTCATGACATTTCTTTATGGCTGGATGTTTTGGGTAAGATTACAGCAATTCCAGCACGTGCCCAGCCCCCAGAATAAAATTTCATTTCTTCTTTAGAGTTCTAGGGGCAGCAAATCTGTGGCTTAAGGGGGTACACTGATGAACTCAAAAGAGCCAGCAAAGAGAAGGTGGAGCACCTGATTATCTTCCCCCTTTTCCCCTGCTGATTGCATTATCATTTATCACGGCTCAGCAGGAAAAAGCTGGGCAAAGCATCTTGTGATCCTGGGTGGCATAAATATCTATCCCAACTGTCAGTGCTGGGAATACAAGCCCGATTCAGCCAACTCTTAAATGCATTTGCATCTAACCCCTTTATAGTCCGTCTTAGAGGGTGGCGTAAACATTGAAGACCACACTCCCACCTTCCCAGGATGCACAGGGCACAGACACTCCTGTACAGAATCTGAGATGCATCACCCGAGGCTGGGGGCTCCTCTGAGAGCTGGAAGCCCGGCACTCCTGCTGATGACAGTGGCCCCGTCCCAGTGACTCTGTGCACTGCACACGCATGCACACACAGGGATGAACCCCAGGGACTAAACCTCAGCCCGAGCGGAAGATCCGAGTTGAAAGGGATCTTAAAGCGTCTCGGCCACCTAACCGTCCTCATTTTACAGAGAGAGCACAGATCGAAAGCAAGAATTAACTTGCCTTAATTAATGCTCTTTCCTTTCTCTTTTTTGTTTCATTTATCAGATGCAAATAATTTCCCCTACATTGCATTTCATTTCTTCATTTTCTGTTTCTTCATTTATCAGATGCAAATCATTTCCCCTGCATTGCAGGGCTTTTGAGGCCTAAATGGGAAGCACGGGCAGGAAGTGTGGCCCATGCTTAATGATGTTACCCTCTTCCCTTCCTTCCCACTGCCCTGCTGTGTGATGAGTCTGCTTTGTTTGCTTTCTCCTGAACACTTGGCGGGACCACAGTCAATCTACCAAATACTGAGGAATCGAGGAAAGCCATGAAGTTCTCACCTTGCAAGGCCCAAGCTTTCCCCCAGTGCAGATGGTGGGACTCTGGACGTTTTATTTATTCATCCATGTAGTCCACAAATTCAGTCAGCCATTGTCATAAGCGTTTTGGGAATATGGTAGTGAATAAAACAGGTGTAGAGAGAGACAGCTCTCAGACAAACCATTATGCCCCTAATTATTTAATTACAATTCTGATGAGTGGTACAAAAGGCAGACAGGTGGCTGTAGGAATGTATTACAGGGCGACGTAACAGAGCCTGGGGTCATGGCAGCGTCTGCCCTGAAGACTTCCTTGGAGACCTAAGGAAGGTTTCCCTGAGGAACACTGGCACTCACATATGAAGGACGAGTTGGAATTTGTCAAACAAGTGGGGCTGGAGTGAGGGCTGGGAAAGGCAGCCCCTGGAAGAGAGAGAGCAACATGTGCGCAGGCCCTGGGGAGAGAAGTTACTTGTCATATTTGAGGAACCAGATACAATTAGTGAGAAATACAAGGGGCTGCTTATGGGCCTGTATGCTTGCTTGTTGTTGTTTAGCTTGGGGAAGGACACAGGTCAGCAGCCCCAGAGCTCTGGGGAGAAAGGACCGTTGGAGGGGGAATCAATGAGCAAGTCCTTTGAGGCTGACCTTGATCCTGACCCATGCATCAGACCAGGGAAAGAGTTGCTGCAACTCCAGTGGAATCAGTGGTTTGGTGCTAGGAAGAGACATTTGACTTCTGGGCTGAACAAGGCTGGTCCACAGAGCAGCCCCCACCAGCAGGTACTTATTAAAATATCCTCTTACCCGCTCTCACCCCACCACTGCCTTTGCTAGAAAAGGAAATACACTCATTTCATCCAGGACCAATGTTTCAGATCCAACTTGAAATCTGGAAGTCTGTATATCTCCCCGAATTCACTCAGGGTTCATGTCATCATTAATCTTCATCCCAGGGTGTTGTATATAATAGTAAACACTTGGGTTCTGGTGTCAGATTACCGGGGTTTGAATCCTGACACTGTCATTTACCAGCTGTGTGACTTTAGGCAAGTCTCTTAACCTCTCTGTGTTATCTATGAGAATAACAATATGTTTACTTGATAGGGTTGTTATATAAAGATTAAATGGGATAATGTATGCAAACATAGGGACACATAGGTGAAAGTCCTGGATAAACAGAAGCTTTATTATTATTGTTGTTGTTATTATTTCAATAATATCATTATCGACATGTAGTACACATCACCACTGTTTCAAAAACTGAGTATTTCATCCACTTTATTTTTAATGCTTCCATAAGTTTGTTATAATGACCCCCATATTCTAAATGAGGAAACTGAGGCTCAGGGGAATTAAGTGACAAAGGATTCAAACAGAGTCTCCAGAAGCAGTTCACTCTCTACATTTCTACCCCAAATTAGCTACTTCTCATCAAAGTGCTGTAAAATCCTCTTAATTACCACTAATGAGAATGAGGGCCTGTACACTACCTGTTCACTGATTTGCAGATTTTTAGCATCATTCCTTGCTCCAGGAGAACTCTCCAGGGACCATCATTACCATACAATTCTTTGGGGGAAGTGAAACAACAGCTGGCCCTGCCAGTCACCATGGCAACACTCATGTAAGTACATAGCATTGTATCAACAGAGAAAATTTATATAAACATATACATTCTATTTCTGCCCTTAATAGCTATGTTATACCTTGACTTTCTGGTGACACCATCTGGGCTCAGGTAGAGGTATTTTCAATCAGCTTCAAAAGGTCTCTTCCCCTCCCTGGCTGTTTCCAGACCACATCAAGCCCAGCACAGGCAGGGAGAGAGGTTGCTAGGGAAAGGGAAACATGCCAAGCTCTGCCCACAGCAGCACGTGCTCCACTCTGGCAGTGAGCGTGTTGTGGGCGTGTGACCCATACAGTTGCATGGGACTTGCACTCAGAAGGGCCCCACAGTTGGTTTAATGCTCTGCTGACACCACCTTGTAATTCTTATTAATCTTTGAACAACGGGCCCCACATATCCATTTTGCAGGGAGCCCCACAAATGATGCAGCAGGTCCTGTGGGAGGAGGGAGTGATGGACAGGCACTTCATGCATTTCCCTCCTGGATGGCACGTCCTCCCTCTTTTCACCTCTTCTCAGATCTGCCAATCCACCTGACACTCTAGCTCAAGCACTTTTATCAAAAGCCAGTGGTCTTTCCCCAGGGAATGCAGCCATGACAATGTCATCAGAACTGAGTCGCTCAAATAAATACTGGTGGCTCTGTATGTAGTGTCAGGCATCACACTCAACCAGAACTGTTATTATTTCTGATCTAGAAGCAGGGCGGTACTATCAGCCTCATTTTACAGTTGAGGACACTGAGGCTCAGAGAAGTTCGGTGACTTTCCCTAAGTCACACAGCACTTGGCACACAAATCTTACGGCCCTTCCACAAGGACCTTCTCAAAGGCTGCTGCTGTGCCTGAGTTGAGCGAAGGTGGTCCTGCCATTGGTGGCAGACCACTCGCTAGTCCTAGGAGTGTGGGCCCTTCTCAGGCACAGGCCCAGAGTTTCGGCTCCTCTGAGCTCTCCCAGCTCAGCCTGCTGTGGGAACTGACATCCTGGGCTGCTGCGGGCAGGACTGGGTGATACAATCTTGAAGTGAAGCAGAGTTAATTCCCCACTGGGTACACTGACCAATGAGAAGGTGGGCACACCCATTCCCTCTCCATGCACTACTTCACAACAGTCCCTCCTTGCTGAGAAGTCCCGTGCAGCAAGGCGAGAGGCCTTATGCAGGAGACCATGAACACCTAAAACTCAGCAGCAGAGAACACTCAGCACTCACTTTCATTTCAGCTAAATAACATCATCTGGTCTTCCATAGCCTGGTGTCAGTAGAGTGCTTCGGCTCTCATCTAAGTGCTGTGTACCCATCTATCTCTTTAATCCTCGCAACAACCCTACTTGGGAGTGCTGTTATAATCGCTAATCTGTTATCATAGGAAACTGAGGCACAAAACCATTAAGTCACTTGCCAAAGGTCATCCAGCTAGAGAGGAGCAAATCAGGATTTGAACCCAGATATTTCAGCTCCTGAGACCATGCACTTAACCACTGAACACACTGTCACTCAGAAGGGCCAGGGCAATACCACTAACCCTGGGGAAAAGCCAGGGCATCTTAGGTCAACTCAGGGGCAGACTGGCTTCCTCCACAGTTCTTAAGTCCTGCAAAGGTCTCCGGAAGCTTCCAGGAAACTTGAGACACCCCCCCCCACTACCCCCCCGCAATTGTTCACTTACAACACGGAGCAAAGCTATAAAGAACATGAATGCTTTATATCCAGTTGGGTAAAGGGAAGCATCTTTGTGTCTGCCTGAAGCCCTGACAGAGGAGCCAGGCCACCCAACAAATGCCACAATTAATTTCCCAGTGTGCAACATCGCCTGTGGGGAGAGGAGGCGCCGGTTCATTTCTTATTCATGAAGTCACACTGCCAAGCCTCATTTGCATGAAGTAATTTCTGCGGCTGCTATCCCTGCCATAAAATAAATCCATTTCTCCTACAGAATCGGGTCTCTTTACACCGAGAGAGATGAGTAAGCAGTACTAGTATATGCTGAGGAACCACACCCTTTGGACAATTTTAGTAATCAGAAACATGTCTGTAGGTAACAATAAGTGATTTTATAGGAATATAAAATATCTTGGACTCAGAGTACTCAAATGCAAGGTCTGCCTCAAGGTCTGTTTTGAAAACTGCTTCTAGCATTTCTCTCTGCTTGGCCAAGCAGTGAAGTTTTTACAACCTGTGGAGCTGTGGAAATGGGGCTAGTGCACCCTTGCCAGGAAAAGAAGAGGGAGAAGGAAGAGGAGCGGGAGGAAGGAGGAAGAAGGAAGAAAAAGAAGAAAGAAGAAGGAAGAAGAAGACAAAGATGAGGAGGAGGAGAAAAAGAAGAAGAAATGGGGAGGGGGGGCGGGTAATTTCCTGCCAAATCCTGATGAGATGAATTACTGGAAATGTAGATGACCCTTCATATGGCAGGCAACATAGTGGTCCTGCAAAGATGTCCACATCATAGTTGCTAGAACCTGTGAATACATTATGTGCAAAAAAGGACTGTGCAACTGTGATTAAGGTTAAGGACTTTGGCAGAGAGAGAGAATTCTGGGTTATCCGGGTGAGCCCAATCTGGTCCTGTGAATCCTTAAAAATGGAGGAACTTTCCTGACTGTAGTCAGAGAGAGATGTGACCACAAATGATCAGAGAGGTGCAGTGTTGCTGGTTTTGAAGATGGAGAAAGACGCCATGAACCAAGGAACGGGGGCAGCCTCTAGGAGCCAAAAAAGTCAAAGAAATAGATTTACCCTTAGATCCTCCAAAAAATATTGAAGTCCTCCTTTCACCTTGATTTTGAAACCCTGTTAGACTTCTAACTACAGGATGTAAAATAATAAATTGGGTTGTTTAAAGTCACTGAGTTTGTGGTAATTTGTAATGGCGGTCATAAAAAATGAACTCACCTTGTATCAAGAGTTCTCTCTACCACCAGTAGCTGTGTGACCCTGTATTCTGGACAGAATCAGTAATTTAGATAAAACATCTGAAAGTTTTGTAAGTCTCAGAGTGCACTGTGGAGCTAAGAGTTTAATACCATTAATATTATTATTCCATCTGACTACACTCTGTGCAAGACAGACAGCCCAACAGGGACAGCTGTGACTTTCCAATTCATAATGCTTAAAATCATCTCAGCAATTAATGCCAGCTTCCTCCTGACCAAATATTTCCCATAGGATACATTTTTATTTTTGAAATGACAAGAAGTGCTTCATCATTGCTCCTGGCCACATTTTAAGATCCATCCCAGATATTAATCACGGAGGGGTACATCAGCTATTTATTTCCACAATAATTTCCACCAAAGTCTATTGCTGGGAACAATAAGTATTTATTTTATGAATCTGTGGGGCTATGATTTTGGCTGGGCTTGTCTGGGTAGTGCTGGCTATGGCTCAGTAACTCTCATGACAGGTGGTCAGATGGCTGTTGGGTGACTCAGTTCTTCTTTACATGCCCGTCTCCATCCCCCAGGCTAGTTTGGGCATCTTCTCCTGGCAATGAAATAGGAGCAGTAGCCTATTGGTCAAAACATGTCACATGACCAATCTTAGAACCAAATAAGTGGATCTTTAGTGAAAGGAAATGCAGCTACATGGCAAGGGGCATGGAAACGAGAGAGAGAGAGAGAGAGAGAGAGAGAGAGAGAGAGAGAGAGAGAGAGAGAGAGAGAGAGAGAAGAGGAGAGAATATTAGAGTAGAAGAGAGACAAAATAAGAGAGAGAGAATGATAGAGAAATTGGAGGCATTGATATAGTTATTCTACCACAGGGAAGAAGAGCAAAGAAAACAGGGACATCCTTATTTGAGATTTATTAAGCACATACTATAAGCCAGAAACTCGTCTAGGAGACATAGAGATAAACATATCTTACTCAGGGGACTTGTGTCCTAATAGAATGTCTAAAATGAGTGCTTATGAGGCAGAAGAATAACATTTGCTGTGCTCCTACAAAGTGCCAGGCCCAGGCCAGTCACTAGGAATACAGCTGTGAACATTATGCTTTCTCATTTATTCCACACAACAGCCCTGAAAGGTGGGCACTATTTAACAGACAGGGAAACCATGGCTGAGCAAGGTCAAACTGTCCACATGCCCAAGTTCAAGATACCGAGCTACATCTCATTCAGAAACCCAGATTCATTCTACTCTGTTCTATAGTAGATGCAATAGACATGTAAGTGCCGATAATATCAGGCACTGCTCACATCTCCTTAGAAATGAATCTTGCCCTAGCCGGTTTGGTTCAGTGGATAGAGTGTCAGCCTGCAGTCCTGGGTTTGATTCCTGTCAAGGGCATGTACCTTGGTTACAGACTCCTCCCCGGCCCAAGCCCTGGTCCGGGCATGTGCAGGAGGCAACCAATTGATGTGTTTCTCTTACATTGATGTTTCTCTCTGTCTTTCCCTCTCTCTTCCATTCTCTCTAAAAAAAAATCAATGGAAAAAATACCCTTGGGGGAGGATTAAAAAAAAGAAAGAAATGACTCTTGACACTTCTCCCTCGCAGCAGCTATTAGGCATCACCAGAATCCCCACCCTCTCCCACCTCTACCCTGGTGTGGGGTTATCATGGTTGAGAGGTGCCAACCAGCTCCTTTAAAAAACACCACAGTAACAACAAAAACCCTCCAGGAGAAACAATCCATCATCATTACTGAAACCTCTGGTTCCCTTCCATCTTGGGCTCCTGGCCTTTTATTTATAGTGCCTTCAAAGAGGTTCCATGTCATTAATTGCTCACCATTTAGGCCAATTAGATGAGATTAGCAGTCCTGGAGAAATTCTCCCCACCCTGGTGGCAAAGGCAGCTGAGCAGGCCTGGGGTGCTGGCTCTGCCCTCTACGAAATACAACCACCCAGAGGTTATATGAGCAGGTTGGCTGGGCTGCGTGCCTCACGTAAAACGAATGAGCTACAGATAGATGGTGACTGTGGATTTATTTCAACAAAACAGATTTGAACATGATGAGAGGTTAAACTAATGGTTTAACCATAGTACCTTGCCAGTGAGGAAAAACCCGGGGGAAAGGCTGCTTTAATAACAGAGCTGTCAACCGAGTGAATAAAATGGCTGAGCAAAGCTGTGTACACCTGATTGTGACGTGACACTCAACAGCGTATGTCGAACCCAGATTATGAGCACTTGAGAGAAGGGCCGTGGCTTCCCACCTTTGGAAGACAGCAGACAGTGGTACCTCAATCAGTATTTGAGTGAATGAATGTGTGGACACGTGAACAGACAGACAGGCAGGCAGGAGGGTGAATGAATGTAATAGGATGAAATGGGGATGAACAGGTAGGAGTAAATGTGGAATAAATAAAGGGACTTGTGATTTTTAAAAATTAAGTTCCCCAATATTTATGGGCTTGAGTGGGAACAGGGACACAACATTTATTGAGCACCTTCTGTGTTTCCACATGATTTATATACAGGGACTCCACAAAAATGTATACAATGATTGTAGATTCCATTACTTTTTTGTTGTCGTTAATCCTCACTACGGGTTATTTTTCCATTGATTTTTAGAGAGAGTGGAAGGGAGGGGGAGAGAGAGAGAGAGAGACATCAATATAAGAGAGACACATCAATCAGTTGCCTTCCACCTGTGCCCTGACCAGGGCCTGGGATTGAGACGGAAGACCAAGACATGTGCCCCTGACTGGAATCAAACCCATGACCCTTCAGTCCACAGGCTGATGCTCTAACCATTGAGCCAAATAGGATGATTTTATTACATTTTGAAAATGAAGTATATTTTATAAACACTGCCTTTATAATTATTCAGTGTTTTTCACATTTGGGGGGAACACCCTCTATTTTCTCATTTAGTTCTAACTGCATATCTATGGAGTTGGCTCAATCATCCTGTTTATAGGAAGGGACACTGAGGCTTAGAGAGGTTACTTAGGAGACCTGGCCAAAGAAGCCAGGGTTCAAACCCAAATCTGCCTATTTCCTAAAGCCTGTGCCCTCCCCACGGAGAGTTGTGAGGACTGTGGGGGACCTGGTTTTGTAGATGAGGAAGATGAGGCAGGAAGAAGTACAGTAATTTGACCTCAGGCATCAGCAGTGGGCCACATGTAAAAAGAACCAGGGAGCTGTCCAGATCTGCTGTCCTATTCCCCGGAGGAGCCGCATGGTGAATGGGCATGACCCACAGAGACAGGAGCTATTGGGGCAGCATGTAGTGTGCTTGGAGCCCGGGGCCAGGCTGCCAGTGTTTGAATCCTGGCTCTATCGCTTCCCAAGGCCATGTTTTTATGCAAGTGACTTACCTTCCTTGCCTGTGAAGCTATAACACGGATAAGATTGTTGTGAGCACCAAATGTGCTCTGATAGTAGCTGGCTCAGAGTAAGCAGGCCATGGATAGAGTGACTGTGGTTAGAGTCAGCTGTTCCAAGCCCCTTTTTGTGGCTTGAGGCTCTAAACCCAGCAAACCCCCACTCAGCATGGCACTTGAGCAGAAGGGCCTCGAGGAGGATTTTTGCCAATTGACATTCGGGAGCAAGAGCTGGGCTAACAGAGACCATCTGAAAGGGAACTGCATTTTCTCTCTGTGGCTTTCAGGTCACAAGTTCAGGTGGCAGGCTCGCCTCTTGGTTAGCGAAATTCATTCGCTCCCGTCTCATGATTAATGACTCCTGAAAGCTCAGAGCCACGCGGACCCTGGGGCTGTGGGCTGCAGCTGTTTGTCTAACTGTGAAAAAGTAAGAACAAAACTTAAAAATAGGAAGAGAGCCTGGGTAATCTGAGGCCATGATGCTCACCCACCAGAAGAACGAACCATTTCTTCCAGTATGTTCTGGTACCTTCCATCTCTGCCATGGGGCAAAAGCCTGGATGAAGGTGGGAGGTGGGGGGGAACTACCCATTATTGAACACCTGCTGTAAACCAAGACTGTGTTTTATTTCTCAGACACTTATACAACACTTAGAAAGTGCCAGGCACATGCTTAGCCCTCTGCAAAAACTAGCTCATTCAACCCTCATAACAACCCCATGAAGCAGAGATTATTATTATTATTGTCACTTTACAGAAGCAAAAAGAGAGGCACAGAGAAGTGAACAAACTCCCAAAGTCTAATAGCTGCCTGGCCGGCGTGGCTCAATGGTTGACCGCCGACCTGTGAACCAGAAGGTTCCTGGTCAAGGCACATTCCCGCGTTGTGGGCTCGATCCCCAGTGTGAGATGTGCAGGAGGCAGCTGATCAGTTTCTCTCTCTCATCATTGATGTTTCTATCTCTCTCTCCCTCTCCCTTCCTCTCTGAAATCAATTTTTAAAAAATCCAACAGCCAACATCTGGTAACACCAGGATTCAACCCCTAAACTTCTACGCTTTGGAGTGGGTATCCACTGGGATGGGTACTGTTTACCTTTAGTCCTAAGAGCAACAAGGAAGGTGGTTACTATGACTCCCCTCTTTACAGTGAGGGACCTCAGGCATCAGTAAAATTCTGCGTTAACCCCAGGTCTATATGAACTCAAAGCCTGGGCCTCCTCCTCTGTCATTGGGAGCTCACCTGGCCTTATGAGATCACTTACCATACATTTCCTGGAATAATGCACATTTTGTGTCACTTTAAAAATAGATATTTTAAGATACATTTTTACTGATTTCAGAGAGGAAGGGAAAGGGAGAGAGAGATAGAAACATCAATGATGAGAGAGAACCATTGATTGGCTGCCTCCTGCATGCCCCCAACTGGGGATTGAGCCCACAACCTGGGCATGTGCCCTTGATCGGTATCAAACCTGGGACCTTTAGTCCACAGGCTGACGCTCTATCCACTGAACCAAACCAGCTAGGACCATTAAAAAAAAATACATTTTTCATTAGTGGTCTGTTTTGGTAGGCAGTCTCTAGGAATGTGCCCAGTGATCCTTGCCTCCTGGTATTCATGCCCATATGTAGCCCCCTCCCACTCCAAACAGGACTGACCTGTATAACAAATAGGAGGCTTCAGACCTCACCTTGTATGGCTTTGCAGGCTGTATCATAACATACATTGGGGCTTCTGCCTTGCTCTTTCTTAAGTCACTTGCTTTGGGACGTCAACAGCCATGTTGCCAGGGCTCTCAAGCAGCCCCGTGGAGCGGTCCACCTATGGACAGGCCCACCTGACCAGGACCTGAGGCTTCTCCAACCACCAGCCCTAACACACCAGGCAGGTGAGTGAATCATCCCAGAAGTGGGCCCTCCAGCTCCGGTCAAACCTGCAGACGAACGCAGCCTTGACACCTTGACTGTAGTCTCCTGAGAGACCAGACCCTGAGCCAGAACCACAGCTAAGCAGCTCTCGGATTCCTGGCCCTCAGAAATTGAAATCATAACTGTTTATAGTTTTAAGCCACTAAATTTGGGGGCACTTTATTACACAGTGGCAGGTAACTAATCACATAGCTAAACATGATTTTTTTCAAACTTTCGAAGGCTTTCTAGTAAAATCATAAAAATCCTGAGAATGTGTCATTATTTTATTTTAAAAGACAATTGTACCAATTTTCACCCAATACCATAGCCTCCCAGTCTCTCTCTACCCCTCATTTATGGAGAAATTCCTTCTTTTCAGCTTTATATTCCTAAAAGGCCCCTCTATCTTTGGGTCTTAGACGAGGAGTGGGACAATGTAATCTCTAAATCCAAAGTAAACCGGCCCCCCACATTCCCTGTTTTCTCCTCTCTCCTCTTTCTGTCCTCCTGGCCCTCCCTCGCCTCTGCTTAAACATCACCTTATCAGAGGAGCCCTGACAGCAACATCTGCCTTCCCTCCCCCAGCACTGACTCTTCTCCCTCCTGGTTCATTTTTTCTGTACAAGTCTTACTACCAACACATCCATGCATTTATCCTCTATGACAGTGATGGCGAACCTATGACACGCATGTCAGAGGTGACGCGCGAACTCATTTTTTTGGTTGATTTTTCTTTGTTAAATGGCATTTAAATATATAAAATAAATATCAAAAATATAAGTCTTTGTTTTACTATGGTTGCAAATACCAAAAAATTTCTATATGTGACACGGCACCAGAGTTAAGTTAGGGTTTTCCAAAATGCTGACACGCCGAGCTCAAAAGGTTCGCCGTCACTGCTCTATGAGGACAGAGTGGCAACTCTTCCTAGAACATGGCTCCTTCCTCAGTAAACGCTTGCTGAATGAATAAACGAAAGACAGCTCATTCATGTTTAAGTATTTCTGTATGTTCTAGTGTGTTATTCTATATATTTAACAATCTCTAGTCACCAGCTAGCATCAATCCCCCTTCCTCCCCCGCCGCCCCCCCGCCACTGGCAGCATTCCCTTTGTCAGTCATAATTGTGGGCCCTGACTGTGCTCTCCCAGCGGTTCACTCCCAGCTCTCCCAGCGGGAAACACAGCACACGACAGGGGTCTGTTTACAGCCTGAATTCCCATCCCAGTCTGCACATCTGGACGCTGCTTCACTCTGGCTGCCCGGCTCCTCACGGAGAGCCGGTGCTCGCTTGATGAATTGAATGAAGGAAGCGGCCAAGGTGAGATAAGGAAAGAGCGAACACACAGAGAACAGCTTTCCCGAGGGAACTCTGCTGTCACAGGCGAGCAGACAGCTGAGTTCATGCTGTGGCCTGAGGGGCTGGTAAGTCTTCCCCTCGCAACTGCCTGGCTGCAGAGTTCCCCGGGGATCCTCTGGAGACCTGGGCCCTAACAGGCCTGCCTGTCCCAAGTAGACACGGTTCCCTGTTAGGTGGCCCCTGATCTGTTCCCATGCCTCCTCTGAAGGACAGAGATGCAGCCCAGCAGGGGCAGAGGGAAGAATGGGGTGCAGGCCCTGGCCAGTGTGGCTCAGTTGGTTGAGCATCAGCCCATGCATCGAGAGGTCGCTGGTTTGATCCCAGGTAGGGGTTTTGCAGGAGGCAGCTGGCTGATGTTTCACTCTCGCTCTCCCTCTCCCTTCCTCTCTCTCTAAAAAATCAATGAAAACATATATACTTTTTAAAAGAATGGGGTACAGGAGTCCTGGTCAGGATCCCCAGGACCACAGAGCCCAGGGATTAGGTCGGGTCTGTAGGAAACTAACCAGAGTCAGGGGAGGAGAACTGGAAAAAGGATGGCAGGGCCCCAGAGACCAGCCGCACCATGTCCCCCACAAACAGCCACCATGGGTTCCCATGCTCTGCCCAGCAGCCCTGCTCCTGGAGGTCAGCATAGGCCAAGCCAGGATTCTGGGGTGTCAAGTGGTTTTCAACCAGGTTGCACATCAGAATCACCTACCTCCAAAGCATTGTACAGTGATTCAGGAAGCTGGGGGTGCTGGTAATTGCACAATTAACAAGTTCCAGGAGTGACTCTCGTATGTGACCTGGATTGTGTCCTTCTGCATTTAGAGCCTGAGCTTTGCAACCAGTCACATCTAGGTTCAAACCCTGACTCAGCTACTAATGAACTGTGTGATATTAATTATCTGAGCCTTAATGTCCTCATCTGAGAAATGGGACAACTTTACAGGGATGTATAAGAATTAGTGACATATAGAGATTGCTTAGCAAAGAGCACACATTTATTTAGTGTATAGTAAGTATTAGTAAATGGTAGCTCAAAGGAGAAAGGTTAGGGCCTAGGAAGAATATGAATTCATGGGCCAAATTGTTGCCACTTTTGAGCCAAGATTTTAGAGAACCCAAGTGGTCCCTACCCCAGTCCCTGGATAATCAAATGAATAACTTACTTGTAGCAGGAAGCCCCCAGCTGATGGTGCTCCTGCCCGTGGTAACCTAATTGGGCCCCTCTGCTGCCCTCCTCCCACCTGTCTCAGCTGCCTGTCTTCTGTACCAATGAGAACCGCCCCCCCCCTCCAGGACTCTCAAAGCCGGGACTTACATAACACAGCACCTGGGTCGGCCACTCATCTGCCAGGGGCCTGTGTCCCAGCAGCCACTGCTTTGCAGAGCTCGGCCTGGTCTGCAGGGGCCAGCCAGTGTCTGTCAGCACCGCAGCTGCAGACCCAGCCAGAGGGGAGATAAAACAATTCTCTGCCAAGAGAATTTGCAAAATACACAGCACATGAACCAAGATATGCAGCCGCTGGGCTGGTGTCTTGCTTTCTTTCCTAACCCCCTTTCTTTGGAAGCAAAATAATTTTTCTTCCTCATAGAAATTAGAGACTTGAACCCCACTATCTCTCTGGCTGACATTCCTTAAGTCCAGGGGCTCTTCCTCCAGGTCAGAGAAGATGCTAGAAGGGAGTGCTCAGGAGGGGTGATGGCAAAGCAGCAGTTCTCCCAGGTAGCTCTAAATAGGGGCCTGTCTCTCGGAACCCTCCTGCCACCTGCCTCACCCTGCAGGCTGCATCTGGTCAGACAGGGCTGAGTCAGCCGGCCTTGGCTTCCTGTCCACAAGCTCCCTCCAGAACCAGCCCTCCCAAGGCTTGGTGGAGTTCCGGGGTGCCTCGCTTTTATACAAGAGGGAAATAAGTCATGCTTAATTATAAATGATGACAGTATCTCATGTCCATTGCCATAATGTAGACATTACAGAGAGGCTTAAGGAAGCAAGTGAAATCACTAACATCCACGTCTGAGGGATGATCACTGCTAGTGTGTTGCCCTCCGGCCTTTTCTCAGGACACACACACACTCGTGGGATCTTGCTGTGCACACGTGTGTGCGCTGTGCTTCTCCATTTCCACTAAGATACCTGTGATCGTCTTTACTGTGTTAGTAGTAGTGAAGGTGGTGAAGGTACCTTTAATTCCAGAACAGTATCCTATTGGAGAAGGGAGACGGGAGGAGGGCAGAAGGGAGAGGGGAGGAGGAAAGGAGGATTGCTAGCTTTCCCTCAGTGATTACGCTGAGCTAGAAACTGAGCTAAGTGTTTTATCTTATTTTTTTATTCTTATAGCAACATTGTAGACCTGCATTATTATTATCTGTCTGCCTTATGCATAAAGAAGCTACAGTTCAGAGAGATGAAGTAGAGGTGGCCCTGGTCACAGAGCTGGTAAGGGAACAAGGTGAGAAGTAGACCCAGGTCTCTAACTCCAGACCACATCCTGAACTCTCAACCACCATCTAGTAAGTACCACATTACCCCAAACCTCTTCTCTATTTATGGAAATGTAGGTTGTATCCTTTTTTTTTTTTTGCAATAATAAAAAAAATGTATATTCAATATCTTTGTCCACATCACTTTAAATTAAGCATTGTCTGGGTATATCTTCTGGAGAAATTCCTGGAAGACAAGGTTTTTAATTTTTTTGGAAAAGAGAGTCTTCCTATCTGCATCCATTAGGATGAGGTTTTGCTAAATATAGGGTGTCCCAAAACATGTGTACGCACACTTTGAATAATTATAAAGGCAGTGTTTATTAAAATACATTTCATTTTCAAAATTGAGCTATCAACTGTGGAAGTGTACATACATCTTTTGGGGACACCCTGTATAACAGAGAAAGACAAAATAGCAGTGGTTTAAATGAGACAAAGTTTTATCCTATATAATAAAAGGCTAATATGCAAATTGACTGGACGGCAGAACAACTGGTAGCTATGATGTGCACTGACCACCAGGGGGCAGACACTCAACACAGGAGCTGCCCCTGGTGGCCAGTGCACTTCCCCCGGGGGGCGGGGGGGGGGGGGGAGCACCACTCAGCCAGAAGCTCTGAGCTGAGCTTATGGCTAAGACACACTGGTGAGTCCCGGGGTTTGGAGGATTTGCAGGTAAGGCTTCAACTGCAAGCTCTGGGGAAGGGAGGGGGGCCTTGGATCTTCAGTCCCAGGGACCCTCCCTCCCCTGAGATAGTCTCACCACCTCTCCCATTGGGGCAGGGATCCTCTGGACACCACCTGCCCTGCCCAGGGAAACGCAGTCCCTGGAGAGCAGAAGAGATGCTGGACTCTGGGCCAGGACAGCATCGACTGCATGACAGGCTCCTGAGAGAAGACACTCCCAAATGTCCCCTGAAAGGGCATCCTGCCCAAGTGACCCAAAACATTCCAGAGGAAAACTGTCTGCTCTCCCCCAAAGAGATGGGGACAGCCTGAGCCACCTCTCACCTGGAGTTCCTTAGGGTGGGACCTGAAACACTGCGCCATGAGTTTGGCCCCAGGCCTTGAACAAGGCAAACACTCGATACATGGCAGCTACTTGTACATGAATATGTCAATAATAATGCAAAGATGAATGTGTGTTTATTAGAGTTTTTAGGTGTCACTGTTGAGCACTGGCCAGCTGCTAAGTATGTCCCATACATTATTGGATTTAATTCTTACAGCAACACTGTGGGGTGAGTGCTGTGATCCCCACTTCAGAGGTGAAGAAGGAGCAGCTGGGAAGGAGCAGCCCTGGGATATGCACCCAAGACCTCTGACTCCAGCATCCCCACCCTAACCCTTGCCTCACCACCTGGGTATTTGCAGGATCCAAAATGGCCTGCCTTAATTGTTCTCAGTGAGAACACCCTCTTTCCATAGCCAATTCCAGCCAGCAATGGTTGCAAATTCTCCAATGCATGGAAGTCCTGTTATGACTAATAAAGTTGGTTACAGCGCCACTGTATTTAGGGTAGCTTTTGTTCTTTTGTGTCTTTTCAATCAATGGATATAGGAAGCAACATCATCACTAAGGTGGAGGGAGGCAGTGGTCCCTAAAACCTTGAAGTTGCGGTTCACCAGTCATGGTGCTAACCCAACCCTATATTTTACGCAGGGAGAAACTGAGGCGGGCAGAGGGGCAGTGCCGTGTCTGAGATCACCTAGTGCCACCATGTGATGTTTCCCTGCTTCTTTGAAGGTGGAGTAGGCGTTCCCTTTAGGCATTTTCCAGATAAAGACGCCCAGAAAGGGAAAGCACTTGCCCAGGCAGTGTGCCTGCACCCCATCTTTTGGTCTTTAAACCCAGAGCCCCCTGAATAGAGTGGATCCAACCCAATCCTATCACCTTCTCAAGTCCAGGAGATAATCTCTCTCTCTCTCTCTCTCTCTCTCTCTCTCTCTCTCTCTCTCTCTCTCTCTCCTACCTGTGCGCTCCTTCAAGGATCTGCTCCATGAGAAGCAAATTTGATCTAATAGGAGTTAATGAGTGAAAATGAGTTTGTTCATTTTACTTCCCAGGTGCCATGTTTAAGTAGTCATGGGTGACTTCTGGGGACCATGTGTCCCCAAAGGAGTGACAGCAAAGTGAGGAGCCTGGACCTCTGAACACCCAGGCCTGTGATTTGCCTCCTGACCTCACTACTCTCCAGGGGGGGCCGTGGGAAGTGCCTGCAATAAGTTCTAGGTCAGGGCCGAGGTGGGGAATCAGACAACTGAGTCCGAATCCTGAGCCTCTAGTGCACAGGGCGAACTGACAGCATCCCAAGAAACAGGGATTTCTCCTGGCCTTGAGGAAACACCTGTCCCATCACCCCATATGGAAGTCCAACCCCAGCCCCATGTGGATGAGTGCTGGCTGGGGCGGGAGCATGGGCAGCAGAGCAGGCAGATGAAAGCCGGCCCCATGCCAGCTGCCAGAGACTCCGCCCTGGATGTTTCCCTCGCACCTGCTGGCCCATCCATCAGCCCTTTCCCTGCCTGACCCCAGCAGCTGGTGGCTATGAGAGTGGAGAGGAGGTGGGCTGGAGAGCCGACAGCTCAGGGGCTGGCAGACTGATGAGGGAGGGGGTGGGTCAGGTGGACAAAGTCTAGTGCTGCCTCCCTCTGGGTAACAAAGACCAGAAGCTGGAACTTCCCCAAGAGGGGTCCAGTCCTGGGAACAGGGAGCAATCACCGCCCATGGTGTAGGAGGACAGACTTCAGGGTCCAGGCAAAGGCCCCTCAGGGTCAAGAGCTAAAGTGCCCTTCCCTGAGGCCGAAAGGCACCAGTTGGCTGAGCTGCTCTTCTGGGATTGTTCTGGTTCCCCAGGAGGAGATGCTTTCTAACAGCCAGGGCTTTGCAATGATGGGACCAGCAGAGACCTCCCTGTCATCAGAGGGGCATAGGAAGTGGCTGAACCAGTATCTGAGGATGCTGCAGAAGAAAATGACCTCCCCTGCCCCCGGAGTACCTCCAGCCTCTCGAAGCAGGAGGCAGCGCAGTGCAAAAGAAAGAGCCAGCCTTTAATTAACATAGTTGTTTTCTGAGTGTGAGTGTATGTGTGTGTGTGTGTGTGTGTGTGTGTGTGTGCGCACGTGCATGAGTATGCATACACAGTGCACGCATGTGTACCTGTCACAAATCCAAAGTCATGCAGGGCATGGAGGAAAGGGAGGCCAGCATACCAGATTCAAGAGGCAGTACTCTATTTAGCAACAAGGTGCTTCAGGCCCACCTCACAATGGTCTGTGACACCCAGAGGGATGGGATCCTGTGGATAAGACCTGCTGAGTAAAAAGTTTTGGGTTTAGAATCAAGAGACTTTGGTTTGAATTCTGGCCCTGCCCCGTCCTGGGGCAGTTACTTTGCCTTCCTGTATCTCCATCATGTCTTCGGAAAAACAAGTGGAATCATAGTACAACAGGCAACTGAGCGTGAATAAACAAGCAGCAGGCTAGAGGGCTTGCACAATGCCTAGAACAGGAACTTGGGCTCAATAAATGGAAGTTGGCATTTGTGTGAGGACAGGGGTGTGGAGCCAAGCAGTGGTGCACAGGGGCAGTGGGAGGCATGGTGGGAACATTAGTGCTGCTCTTGCCCCCACGCTCTCCAAGAAGGCCCAACACACACAAACACACATGACTGCAGAGGCTGACAGCTCCTCAGCACGCTGGAGGAGGTGTATCCACCTGCTTTCAAGAGATGCCCATTTACTTCTGCAAACAGAATTCAGGTGACCATGCATTACTAGTATTCTCCTCCATGTCACTACCCACCTGGCTACTCCTGGCTGATTTATTAGCCTCTTGGGACCTTGGTTGGCCCATGTCAACAGCCCTGACTTGCAAAAGCTGCTTGGAGGGCAGTGCTGAGCAGTCAGGGTGGCTCACAGCAACTCCCCTAAGGCCTGACCTTCCCATCATCAACATCAGCACGCCACCTCCATTTACCGCGCATTTCCCAGGGCTCAAGCATTGTTTCGGCTATGACACGACTGTGGAAAACTGCCTTCTTCTGATTCCACCGGCAACAATAACTCTGGGGTACCTGCTGAATGTTCATTTTGGTCTGGGACAGTTGAGTTTAGGTGGCAAGGGCTCCGGTAACAGGACTAATTCAGCAACACACTCTTATTGCTGGAGGGTCAGCACAGGATATGGAGGCTACACATGGGAGCAGCAGAGGACGCCCGGAGGAAATGCATCTGGGAGTTGATTCTGGAGCAGCTGTCTTTCTCTTTCCAGTGGCTACACAGATGGTACCTGCCTTCTTAGGTTACTGTGAAATTTCATTTGATGACAATAAAAGTCAAGTTTTAGGCTTAGCGCTTCCACATAGCAGGTTTTCAATAAATGCATAATAAATTTAAAATGATAAATGCCATTTGTAACTTTCTTTCTTTTTCTCTTTCTCTGTGGAAAGCATTAAGAATGCCTGAGACAGACCCTGTCTTCGACATTAACACTACAGAACATGCCATGAGAAATATGAAAGCCACCTGTCATTGGCCGTTGACTATTAAAGTCCCTGGTATTCAGTAAGTGTTCAGCAAGGGATAGCTTCCTCCTTGCCCTTTCCTACCTTTGTGAGCCATCCCTGAGACACACTGCAGCTACCCAATGGCCTTTAATCACCTTGGTACATATGTCACATCAATACACTCTACCCCAAGGTATATCTTAAGACGCAGCTGACATAGAATGAGAATTTAACAATAAAAAGAGCAGCCTCTATGTGTTGACCATTTGCTACATGCTGGGTACCGCTCCAGAGATTTCGCATGGATGGTAAAGTGGCGGTTTAGAGGGATTAAGTAATTTGCCCAAGATCGTCCAATTAATAGGAGGAAAAGTCAGAGCTCGAACCTAGGTCTTTCTGCCTCCAGAACCCCATCTATGAACCACTCCTCAGCTATTTAGCATGAAATAGTTATTAGACATAAGTGAAGCTTAAGGACTTTGCAGCGTGGTACAGATGTCCACGCACTGGGGTCTCACTGAGTGACACAGCCTGTGTGTCAGACATAACTCTCCCAAGACCCTTGGGCTGGTCTTCAAGCCACAGTCCATAGGCCAGACCCAGGGCCAGGTCCCCCTTCTGGCTCTTCTACCAGCCAGAAGCCATCTCTGTCCTTATCCAGCTAGTACAGACGCTGGGAGCTAGATATTCTCCAGGGCCCCTGGTGGACTAGGGGAGTATTTGAGAATGTAGGACTCTTAAGGACACTGGTGAATTGATTCAGTAGTAGAGCAAGAAGTGCATATGACCCTGAGGCCCATCACTACAAACTACCCAGCCATCACCCATCCACACTGCAGGAGCTAGAGATCGCCATGGCTGGAGCATCCAAATTCCACAAAGGCCATCTGCCCAGCCCCCCAGCCCCTCCTGCGCAGGCTCCATCTTCAGAAGGCATAAGTGACCAGTGAGCAGCCCCAAAGACGCAATTTAGAGAGGGAAAGCATGAGTGGGTAATGACAGACAGACAGACAAAGCATCCAGCAGCAGCTGGTCAGGGAGGCTGGATCCTCACCTCTAATCTGCTTCTGCAGATTACGCTTCATGCAGTCAATGGGGGAGAAATGCCACAATTTACATGACAAGGGCCAAAGGAGAGAATTATGGGCAAATCAATTCTGCATGAGGAGATAAAGTCCCATATTTAATGTATGCAGTGAAAGGTAGAAATTCAATTCTCACAGTGTCAGATGATGCTGATTACAACTGACATTTGTTATTAGTATGATGATTTTGCCTTCTCTTTTTGGACTTGAAGAACAAACAGGCCCCATAAAGACAGCGTTGTAGAACACCATTGTAAACGGGCAACTGAATACAGACAAGGCTGCTCTGGCCACCAGTGATGACCCCCTCAGGAGAAGGGTCTCCTGGCACTGCACCAATCACTCGTGCTGGAGCTGACAGTCTGAGAGTACAGCACTGCCTTGGAATTAGAATGAAACCCTGGTGCAGCCATATGCAAGCTGCATGCCTTGGGCCAATCACTTTGCTGTCTGACCCTGCCTTCTCCTTGGCCAAATGAATGGAATTACACTCCAGCTGTGTTCCCCAAACTCACCTCAAGGATGCCTCATAAAAGGGGGTCCTTCACAATGTACATTAGCAGATTAAAGGCTCTGAGAAGTTGTGCAGCAAAGAAACCTGTTTAATTTTGTTTCTCCCTGGGTTTCCTTAGTTCAAGGCTGGCAAACATTTTCTGTACGGGGTCAGACAGTAAATATTTTAGGCATGGTAGACCACACAGTCTGTTGCAACTACTCAACTCTACTGTTACAGTATGAAAGCAACCATAGACAATATGTAAAAGAAAAGATGTGACTGTGTTTCAATAAAACTTTATTTCAAAATACAGTTGATGGGCCACCATTTGCCAGTCTTAGCCCTAGGCCAGGGGTGGGGAATGTTTGGCCCAGGGACTGTAAGGCCCACAAAATCATTCGGTCTGGCCCTGCCAAGGCATTAGGGGTGAGTTAATTAAATGTTTGGCCAAAGATAGCAGGCTAATGTTTAAGTGGATAATTTTGTAGGGCCTGTGAATGATGTTATAAACATCCAAATGGCCCTTGGCAGAGAAAAGGTTCCCCACTCCTGTCCTGTCCTAGACCATGACCTACCCCAGTCACAGACTTTTTTTCTATGCAAGACCAACTAACAGGTCAAATAACATAGCATGTACGAAGTTAGGTCCAAATCCCAGTTCTGCCAGTTAGTGAGTCTGAATCTTTGGGTAAATGGCTTAAACGCTATTACAGCTCCTAGCACATACCTGACAGTCAACATGACAGTTTACTGATAGAGTGTGAATAACGCACTTGTCATGACACATAAGCACTCAAGACTGTTCAGGTTATGGATGACAGTTTAGTCATTGTTATTAGTAACATTTCTATTCAGCAGTGGAGTGTTTTTTGAAATCCCCAGAAGAAACAATCTCCAAAAAGGCCCCTTTAATGCTGCATTCTGTTAGGAGCGGAAGACTAGCTACTAGAATGCCACCAAAGTCCTCTCGTGGAGTTTCCAGACTCTCATCATTAATTTCCCATCAGGGTTCACTCTCCCTGACCTCCCTGTCAGAGAAGTTTCTTTAGCTTCCTTTCAGCTCAGTTAATTAGACCCGACATAGTGACCGGGCCACCAAATGAACTGTGGCTCAACTCACAGCCACTCTCCAGGCTCAGCGTCATCCAGCTGGCTGGGGCGACCTGGGGAAGACATCCACCTACCTCTGCAGGCCTGGCTCAGACCACCAGCATCATGGGAGACCTCCGGAAGCTGGGAGCTATGCAAAAAATGTGCACCTGTCTAGTATTGAAAAGCAGTTCCTTGGATGCCTGGCAAAGCCTCCTTTTTAATTATCTCATTATGGGGAAAGCCTTGTTTCTAAAGTAGACACTGAATTTGCATCAGAATTTCTGACCTGACAAGTAATGGGGCCTCAGCTTGGGACAGAGGAGGAGGGCCACCTGGGAGTGTTTATGGAAGCCAGCCAGCACAGGAAATGGGGATGAGAAGCACATACATGTGTGCATGTGCATGTGAGTGCATGTGTGCATAGACATATGTGAGTGCATGTATGCATGCACATGCATAGCATAGGGTCTAGGGCTGCAGGTAAGACCATGGCTTTGTCTTGCTTAGACTGGGCCCTATCTTCTTATACATAGTACTTGCAGAAGCAAGCACCAAGCTCTATACACAGTGTGTGCTCAATAAATTTTTGTTAACTGATTGAAATATTTCATGAATGAATTAGTTAATAAAACCTCTCCTTTTGCATCTGCTTTGGTCTGCTGGGCTCTTGCTGTTTTCCTCCCTAATGACCTCTAAACTGGCCTGGTCAGTCCACTGCTTTGACACTGTCTCCGGCAAGCCTCCACCCGCTACCCTCACACTGAAAGCCCTGCATCAGCGATTCTTGCAGGCCCCTGGCTCTGGACCTGCCTGTCCATTTACCCCTCAAGACCGAATGACTGGACTCCCCTTAGCTTTGCTCATGTGGTGTTTTGCTCCTGCAGTAGTTTCCTCCACCCTTCCCTCCTGCTGTGCCCACATATGTCCCACCTTCATCAAGCCTTCCAGAGGAAGCGCTGGTGCCCCTGCCCTGCTTCTCTTCCCCAACACCATGCACTTTCTCTAATTGATCCTGGCCATTTTCTACGTGATAAAACTCTTTTTAAAAATGAACAGAGGACTTCTCTGCCCGCTTGTTGGTGATTTGATCCACTCTCCTGTGTCAGGTCATGGCCCTTTGCCAAGGCAGGACGTGTTCCCAGTGGGGTTGCTGGCACCTGTAAGATACCTGAGCCTGGTGGAGCCTGGCACTTTCAATCGATGGAGGCAGCACTGAACTCTGTAGCAACTGCATGTGTTTTATAAATGAACAGTTTTTCTATGAAAGGAAAAGAAGCAGATTAAGGGTGTTCAACCAAGATGGCGGCGATTTAGGCAGACGTGTCCCAGGTCGTGTCCCGGAGCAAATGGAACGAGCAGCTGAAGCTAGTAACACTCACACCGAATTGGCGAAATTGCTCAGCTGGTGAGAGGGTTTGCAGCCGGGAAGAGCAGAACTCCCCTGGTAAGGTAAAAAAAACCAGGGATTTGGGCAGGAAAGTTTGCCAGACCTCTGAGCCCAGAGAGTCGGAGGGAGACCGCGTGGCAGACAGCCGCGTCCCCTGGGACAGGCACAGCCCCTGACGGGGCAAAGGAGAACCTCGGGATTCCTGGCGCCGCCAGGGAAATTGAGAGCTGGGTTCTGTGATCACAGAGGACTGAGCCTAAAGGGGGCAGCCTGAAGAGCTGACCTGACCATGCAGTCCCGGTAAGAGAAGAAGCTTACAGAAACCAAGCCTTCCCCGTTTCCGCGGCCGGCATTTGTTTGTTTGTTTTCACTGAATCCTGTTCATGGGACATTTCGGATACAGACACTCACCTGTGCTGAAGAGAGGGAGAGTGTGCTGGGGAGTGGAATCTGGGGAGAGACTGGGGAAAGAGGGGGAGCCGGGAGAGGTGGTAGTGAATTGAGTGCTGAGACACCCCAGAGCCCGGGACTGGGGCAGAAGCCCGCTCCTGGGAGGGAGTCTCCTCCCCCCGGCCCCCAGGCGGGGAGCACAGCCACACCCAGATTCCACCCTGAACGAGATCAAGGATTAAGATAACCTGATCAGTCCCTGGGAGTTAACAGGGTCTGGCCTATAGGGGGATTTTCAATCCCAGTAACTATTACGCAGTCAGCTCTGGGCAGTGAACTTCCACTCGACAGAGAGGCCCTATAGCCTCAGAGGCCAACCCCAGAACACTGCCACCCAGAGGCTGACCCACAAACTGACTCTTTGCTAAACACAAAATACGGCAGTCTGGGAAATAAATGCGGCATGCTTTAAAATAAGGACTGTGGTTTACAACACAGAGGAACAGTATATCGCAGGGAAACTCAACACTCTCCTGAATACCTGGAAGGTCTAAGGCGAGCCACACTGAAGAATAGAAGAAACGAAGGACCTTCACTACTGCAATTTTTTTTCTTTTTTCACTTTTTAACTAAGAAACCAATTTTTTTTTCATTCTTTTTTTTTCTGTTCTTTTTTTTCTTTTTTTTTCTTTCTTTTCTTCTTTTACCATCACCTGATTTTACCCTTTTAATTACTACCTTCTTATTTTTAACCAGTATTATTACTGCTACCATTTTACCATTTTTTAAAGTGCCATTTTATTTTTTCTTTATTTTATTTTGGGATTAGTGTTCACCATTCTATTTTCATCGTTATATTATTGGTTGTTTCTAGTTTGCATTCATATCCAGGGAGCTGTTGCTGGAATTTGTTGGGATTAATGGCTGTTCTATAGGAGTATTCTCCTCATATAAAAAGTCTCTTCCCTCTTCCACTTCATTCTCTCTTTTCGCTCTTTTTTTTTCTTTTCTTTCTCGCTTTTATTTTCCCCCTTCCTTTTTCCCAATTTCATTTTTGCACTCCCTTTTTTTGGTCCCTACTTTTCTTTTCCTTTTTCTCTTTTATCTTTTTCTCTTCCTTCTTCCTTAAACCCTAATTCTCTTAATTCAGGTGGTCACCTTTAATTGGGGTTATTAATATCGTGAATATATTTGTGTATAGTGCCTGGTACGTGGTGCCTTGTTGTGTTGTATTTTGTGCCTTTAAATCAACGCAGCAGATCCAAGCAACAGCAACCTCCTGAGCACCTCATCCTCTGCTGAGGAACAGCAGCTGTACGTGAAACCTCGCCCCACCAGCCGGAAGAGCCACCACAGCTGTGAACAGCACCCACCAGAGGAGCTGCTGCCAACTGAAGAGCAGCTGCTACCACAACCGCCCGAAGAGCAACCACAGACCAAGGAGCCACTGCCACCAAGGGAGCAACCACTGAACAACTCAACGTCTAGATATGTCAGTGAGATCAAACATGGGTAGACAAAGAAACCCCCAAAGGAAAGAGAAGGAGGACTCTCCAAAAAAGCAGCTAAGTAATACAGAGGCATGCAACATGACAGATAAAGAATTCAGAATAAGGATCCTAGAGTGCATAAACCGGATGGAGGAAAAAATCGACAACCTCTGCAAGAAGCAAGAAGAAACAGATGAAAAAATCGATAACATATGGAAGAAGCTAGAAGAAACAGATGAAAAAATCGATAACATATGGAAGAAGCTAGAAGAAACAGATGAAAAAATCAACAACCTAAGTAAGACCCAAGAAGAAATGAAGAGTGATACAGCTGCAATGAAAAACTCCATTGAAAGTATCAACAGTAGACTAGGAGAAGCGGAGGACCGAATAAGTGAATTAGAAGACAAGGAAGCAAAACACACCCAAAATGTACTGCAATTGGAGAAAAAAATTAAAATGAACAGAGCTGCAGAAACCGGTTTGGCTCAGTGGATAGAGCGTCGGCCTGCGGACTGAAGGGTCCCGGGTTCGATTCCGGTCAAGGGCATGTGCCTGGGTTGCGGGCACATCCCCGGTGGGAGATGTGCAGGAGGCAGCTGATCGATGTTTCTCTCTCATCGATGTTTCTAACTCTCTATCCCTCTCCCTTCCTCCTGTAAAAAATCAATAAAATATATTTTAAAAAAATGAACAGAGCTTATTATCCTTAGAAGGGCTCTAAGAGGGCTCCAGAGCACCTTTCTAGGAAAGATTCTTGCTCCTAACCATCAATGCTGAATGTGTCATAATAGCAACGCATTAGCCTTTGGGTTGAATGGTGTTTGCATTCAGCAAAGCACTGTCACATGGGGTCTGGGGCTGTCCTGGAGGCCATCCAGGAAGTAGAATTCAAAACTCAGACTTCAAATCCTGGCTCCCTTCTTGGCTGAGAAACCTTGGGCAAGGCCCTCAACCTCTCTGAATTTCCGTTTCCCCTTTTATAAACTGCAGGTGGACTCTACCCAGCCTTACCTCGCTCAGGGGGAGGATGGGAGAATAAAATGAGATGAAGTACAAGAAAGAAAGCCCCTAGTCAACCTTCAAATATCACAATAACAGTAATTTCCTGTAGCCTGCCATGTGCCAGGCCCCGTGCTGGGAATCCTCAGGAAGGCTGTGAGTTTCCCAGTGTGGTCCCCACTTTACAGATGAGAAATCCGAGGCTTAAGATCAGTAATGTGACCAAGGCTATACAGACAGACCATTTAGTCCCAGTCCCCTCCGACTGCAAAGTCTGCAGCTTTCCACTTTGCCACACTGTGGGCGTTTTGTTATTTATGACTCTAAGGTAGGAACCTATACCTCAGGGGGCAGCAACCCACTCAATAAATCCTTCTTGATTAACTGTTTGAATGCATAAGATATAAATAATGCAACTAAAATCAATGCAGCTCCCTGCCCTCTAGGAGTGCTGGGTATAATGCAACTGGCAAACATTGCAGGAGACAGAGAACAAGAGTCTGGCGTTAAAGGGCCATAAACATGACAGGTGTTACAGAGCTGGCAGTTTTTTCTTAGCTGTGCCCTCAGCAGTGTTCCTCCGCCCACACCGACGGAGGGCTGTCGGAGACCTGATTCACCTTGAAAGGCATTTGGAATCCTTTTCCAAAAGATCACTTTGCCTGACCCAATCCTGGCCACGTTTACCGATCTGTGACCACTTTCGGGGACAAAGAATCCCCTGAAAACATAATATTGGGGGGATTGGGGGGGCGGGGACAGACGATTCCTCACCGTCAAGCCTTCCCTGATGCGTTAGGGAGGCCTGGAGAGGAGAGACAAACTGGGGAAGGAGAGAAGGAAGCTACACAGCAAGGTGGCGGTGACTTGGCCAAATAGTATTTCACTTTGCCAAATCTAAGCCAGAAACACCAGTATCCCAAGATGCTCTGTGAAAGTAGCCTTCCCTAGCAAATCCACAGTGCCTTGGGGCTCTGGAAAGGCCTGCAGGGGAATGACTTAATTTTGTCTAACAATGCTTCCCTGTGTTTTGGATTATGGAACCTTCTTCATGTCCCACAGAGCTAATGCTACCGGAATATAGCTTGGGAGGTAATGCCCTTTCATTTTACGTATGAGGACACTGGGACCCAGAGTAGGGGTAGTGGGGTTGATTGCATCAGATCAGTTGGAGAACTGAGACCAATATCTAGGGCTAGTGGTTTCAGCCGAGGCCAGTGATGGGCAGCCCAGGTAGTCACAGGAGTAAAGCAGGTTGGCTATAAGAGAACAGCCCCTGGGTGCTCCAGCTCACATTCGCTCACATTGTAATATGTCATGGGTTTGGAGAAATATTTGTGACTATAACAAAAATAATAACAAAAGATTGACACACTCTTAATGGCAACTGACATTCAGCCTCAGGGTTGGGGAGCAAAAGGAAGTAGTGGGAATTGAGGCTAACATTCTCTGGCTAAAGGGGCAGCCACTTCATGGCTCCTGCAAGTTACTGCCATGTCCATGTGCAGGTCAAATGCTTGTTCTGGTTTCTAAAGAGAAGCAGAATAGACAGATGTGTATGGTACAGCTCCCCAAAAGCAATTTCTTTGCAGGCTGAATTTTGTCTATAGGTCCTCAGTTAGTTTGTTCTAGTCCCTTCTCCCTCCATCCCTGCTCATTCCCTTCCACTAGCACTCTCTGCTAATCATGGGCAGAGCCAGGCGGACGGGCAGGAGGCAGAGGTTTCCCTCGCCCAGCCTGATTTGCTCTGGGGGATTCCCCGCCGAGATAAATTGGAACAACAGTGCTCAGCAAACAGCAGTTTCAACCTAAATATTGCCAGGCTTGAGCTGATGTGATATTAGCCCGGCCTGTAATCCAAACAAAATGGGCCATTGTCCTGTGATTATTTTTCCTCTAGACAAAAGGCTCTGAACACTTGGTTTCCCCTTTCTTAACCTCTGTATTTATGGGCCACATTAATTTAATTCAGCAGATCCGCCTTCCACGCGGTTCAAAAGCAGCTGGTATTTGCATTTCATGATTTCAAAGCCTTTCTGGTCTGCTGGGCTTCCCTGACAGGGAGGCTTTCTCCTCTTCGTTCTGAGAGAGTGGACAGAAAAACCACCGAACCCCTGGACACAATGGAAACATCCCCACAGTTACGCACGCTGCTGCTCATACCCCAGAAATGAGACCTGGTCCCAGAACACCTGGGATGTTCTGGAACAGTCCACCTGGGCCCCCACAGAAGCAGGCTGCCACCCAGGGAGTGGAGCCCTCCCCTCCCCATGGCTGCTGACCCAGGCCCCAGCTGGGACAGCTGTTCATCTGACCACCTTGAGTCCCTGGCAAAGGCAGAGGAGGCGTCTTAAGGCACACCCAGTGCTCCTGCACAGCACGCCCGGCTGGGCTAACAGCTGCGTAATCTTTACGTAAGTTCAAGCTTGCAACGTACGCAATGGGGTGCGTGACAGTCATTTCACAGGTGGGGAAACTGAGGCTTAGAGAGGTAGACTGATTTGCCTGAGGCCTCGAGGCCTCTTGGAAACGGAGATTCTCTTTTGGAAGCAAAGCTGGGTGCTTCCATCTGTTCTCAGGAGATGAGTTTGGTCTCGATCTCCACGGGTGAGGCTGGGTTTCCACTTTTCCTCTTTAATATAAATGTCTAACTGAACAGATAATCCATGAATATGTTCCAATATATTCTCTCAACAAAACATTCGATAAAGCTCAGAGGTCCTCACACTACCCTACTCCACCTCCTCACCCCACGCGACACTCGCCCATCCCAAATCTCCCCTCCCAGCCCCAAAGGCCACCGCTATGATCAGCTTCCATATAACGGTCCCCTGGTTTTCTAATTATGCATCTATGATCTATAATTATGGCCAGACATTTATGGGGTGTTTGTCACCTGTAATAAAATGGTAATCATACTGTACATCTGTCCGCAATTTACTTCTTATTCCCAATAAACTCTTGGAGAATATGGAAGGCAGCAAATCTGGAACTTTCTCCGTCTTTCTGCATGCTCCATAGCCCAGCCTCACCGTGTTCATTGTTCACTGTTGTCATTCTCACCAACCACGCTGCAGGGATGGCCTGCTGCTTCCTGGGGCACATTGGCAGGTATTTTTTCAGAGCCGATGTGAGAGATGGAGTTGCAGCAGGCCCCAGGGATAGCGTGTTCCAGCATCCTTCCAGCTCTTTTCTGGTTCAGAACCCAGATTTCTAGTGTGGGTTCCCTGAAACTGTCTCTGGAGGAGAGAGCTGCAGGTAGGAGCTTGTGGGGAGTGCCCTATGGAAGGCCACCTGTAAGAAGTGGGGAGGACATGACCGGCCGTCGGTGCTCATTCAGCCAGGCCCCAGTGGACCCCCGGAGCTGAAATGACCCCTCAGAGTTGTTGCAAATTGAGGCCAGAGGGACAGGACTTTTTCTGCCTGCATAAGCCAGTTATTTGCAAAATGGCCTCCTCCCGCAAGGGGGTGCAATCTTGAGTGAGATGGGTCCCAGTGCCTCCGTGCAATGATCATAGAGAGACACACCTGTGTATTATCAGCTGCCAGTATTCCCAGCAGCTGAGGACAGGGACGTCAGTCCTGAGGAAGGGACACAGTGAGGCAGCCCCGCATCCGCTGCGCCCACTTTCAGAGCAGCAGCTCCATTTCCCAGGCTTCGGCACAGCTGTGTGCACGGGACAAGGAGAACCAACAGCACCTGGCAGAAATGTGAGCAACTTCCAGGGTCGGCCATAAAGGGACTGCTTCAGGCTTTTGCAGGAAAGAAAAGTTAACTTGAGTGCTATTTAAATCCATTTTATTTGAGGTTTCTCTACAAAACAGCTGGAAAGAGATACTGAGTCAGGCGCCAGGTAATTGGGTACGTACTTTTAAACATGCTTAACAGCGAGAGTACTGCCAAGCCTCTCCCTCTCCACTCATGACGGTGCCGATTGAGGCCCCCACCTGCAGAGAGGAGTGTGTCTGTTTCATGGAGATGACTGCACCCTCCTACCTGGGCCCAATTCTGACCTATTTGCAAAGATTCTAGCAGCAACTAAGGATTCTGTCAGATGCATAGAACAAAGCAAGCCCAACTTGGCAGGAAATAGACCCAAATAGACCCCACTAAGCCACATTAGCTCCTGGGTTCAGCTGGCTTTGACCTAAATAAAAACCATCGCTGGGAGAATCAGGATCAGAGAAGCAGCGTGGGTCTGAGCCAGAACGCCACACTCCGAAACCTGGCTCCAACCCCAGCGTGGCTGCTCTCTAGGGAGCTCTGGGAACCTTCCCACAGGTCCTCTGTCTTCTCATTTGGAAAATCGGGCCTGTTGGCCTGCAGCGCAAAGGTGGGCTCTTCACCGGACCAGGAAGGGAAGGCCTCCAGTTCATCATGATGCTTCCGGGAGCCTCACAGCTGAGCTGCTGGGGGATCCCATGTGGGCAGGTGAGCAGCACCAGGCACAGCTGGCTCTGCTGAGTAAATGATGGTTTTACCACCAAAACTTCAGGCAGAGCTTCATCTTCCCAGTGGGCACCACCGAGTTTATTAATAGCACTGCCTAAATCAACCAGAAAACCGCATTAAGGGAGGAAGGCAGCAGCACTTTCTGAGGGCTCAGCATGGGCCAGGAGCTTACAGATATCATCCTATTTAATCTTCCTTGCCGGGAGCCGGTCCATCCTTGCTGTTTCAAGGGACCTGGCATATATGGCATACGGTTCTTAATATGTTTGCTCACCTTCTTGGCACTGTGTTTTAACCAAAGTCACCTCTCCGAGAAAGGTTGAATCCCCAGGTAGGGATTTTCCCCTGAAGTTAGGGAGGGAATAAAACCCCTCAACTAAGTGCCAGGCGGGTAATTAATCCCTTTAACTACGAACAATCATGCTTAAACTACATAATCTTTTCTCCCTGGAATGGAGATAAGAAACGCCCTAACCTTTGTAATAGAGATTGATGGGATTGAGTCAACTGGTATAAATACAGATGTAACAAGACAGAAAGAGACAGAACTCAGAACACAGAACCAGACAGAGAGACAGAACTCAGAACTCAGAACTCAGAACACAGAATTTAGGACACAGGGCTTGGAAGACAGGACCAAGAGAGACAGAGCCTAGGCACAGAACCTACACAGAACGTTCTCTAGAGACAGAAAAACTTCGCTGGAGAGAGCATGCCGGAGGATCCTGGACAGGGACTGGCCTCGGAGCCTGGAGGCGGAGCCTGGTGAGAGAGCATGGCAGGGGAACCTGGACTGAACCTGACTAGAGAACATGGCAAAAGATCCTGGACTGAACCTGACTATAGAACATGGCAAGAGAACCTGACTAGAACCTGGTGACTGGACCTGCCTGGAGAACCTGGACTGAACCTGGCTGGAGATCCTAAGCAGAACCTCTCTGGAGATCCTAGACAGAACTTTGCTGGAGAACTGGCTACAGAACCTGGCTGGAGACCCTGACAAGCGAACCCGGCTATGATGATCAACTGAACGCTGTCTCCGTGTCATTCCTTCTTCGCCGACTCCATCCACGCCTTTGGGGACCCCTGGACCCGCTGGGGTTGGACCCCGGCACTTCCTGACAACCTGTGAGACCTAAGTCTGACTACAGATGAGGACATCAAGACCCAAAGCAACCAATGAATTTGTTTGGGCCAACAGGGGGAGCCTTCAAACAATAACAACAGCGACATCACCTTTCACAGTATTAGTAGCTCCCATTTACATGTCACATCTATGCTGAAGTATTGTTCTAAGCCCTTTACATATACAGCTATTGAATTCTCAGGATAATTATTTAAGGTAAGTACTCGAGATTATCCCCACTGTGCAGATGAGGAAACTGAGGCACAGGGGGGTTAAACCACGGACCAAGGCCACACAGCGAGTAAAAGTGGGAGCTGGGATCTGAACCAGCAGCGTGGCTTTGGAATCCGTGTGCTTGTCCACTATGTCATCTGACCTCGCTGGCCTGTATTCCGCTCTACACTCCGAGCTTACCAGTGAATATCCAAGCTGAAAGGGGTTGCAGGGAACATAGTTTAATCTCCCCATTCTGTGATGGACAAACTGAGACCAGAGATGAAAAGAGACGTGCCCAATGACACACAGACGAAAGCAAGAATACTGGGAACAGAATCAAGGTAGTGCGAGAAAATCATAATTAAGTTTCAAAGCAAAGCACTCTTCACCCCTTGACCCCCATCCTTTATTTCAACAATCGGGGAGCTCGAGAATCCGGTGGGTCTAACTGAGGTGTTCAGTGCAGGCTCCGCGGGGGGAGGACCTGAGGACAGCAGCCATGAGAAGGGGAGCCAAGGGAAGGGGCCATGGCAGAGAGGGCTCTAGAGGCTCTGGAATCCAGAGGGGTGCCAGGGCATCCCCAGCCAGGCACAGCAGGGCTGCAATCCTACCACATTCACTTCCTGGGTCAGGCAGTGACCTCTTCATGCCTAGTCTTCGTTAGTTGAACATCAGTGACTACCTAGGGAGGAGAGAGGCGGTACTGTGATCACTACTAGGCAGTAACCAAGGGTAGCGGTGATGAGAAGAGAGTCCTGGGTCAGCTCTTTCATTCACTCCCAGTGTGACCAGGGGCAGCTGCTGCATCCCTCTGCCCCCCAGGCCTTGCCCTGGCAAAATCGTGGAGTGCCGCATCCACCAGGGAGACCTAAATCCATAGATGTCCTAAAGTAAATCACACATGCCTGGCACAGAGGAATCACACAAGAAATGGTTATTGCTCCTGCTTTATCACTGCATTGGGGCATTGGCCACATGCGGGGCACTGGCTAAGGGCATTTTACATTATAAACGGTTTCTCATCTCAACCACCTGCTGTGGTGGGTATTGCCACCTCCAGGCTACCAATGAGTAAATGGAGACTCTGAAAGGCTCCTGGGAGTGAGTGCTTTACAGGGAGCCCCATCCCGCCCTTAGTACCATGTTCAAAAGGACACTGATGGCATAAGGATGTGGCCAGGGTGTTAGGAAAATCTCCCAGAAAAGGGAGATGAGGGAGAGGCGCAGAGGCAAATGTCAATGCAAGTGCGAATGACCTTCTTTTAGGCAAGATAATTCGGGGTGGCTGATTTTCCCTAGGTCAGAGGCACTGACTGACCAGAGGAGGGGGAGAGGCTGGGTGGTTATTCCCCAGCTCCCTCCCTGCCAAGCTGCCTCATTCTCTCCCCTGGACTCTCTCCCTTTGGCTCTGTTAGCCCAGCACATGCTTTAGTAAATAGTCCCTGGTTAAGCCTCTCCAATCCTCCTTTCCAGTGTGCCACCTGCTTCCTGCCGGAACCCACATCTAGGCGCACAGGCTCCAGGGAGCTGACAGGACAGGAGCGTTAATACTGTCATTCTGACTCCTGGGGGCTGTCTAGGACACCTCCAGTGAGTCACCAGCTCTCTGAAGTCTCCTGGTTCAGCTGACACTGACTCACTGGCCTGGGTCTTTCACCTCTACCTCAGCCCCAGGGGGCAGAAACCATGAGGGCTGCCTTGCTGACCTAGGCTGACGCCCTGGCCAGGGGCAAGCTCAGTTTCAAGCTATCTCCCGGTCACCTGGCAACCCTCCTTCCTGTTAGTGTTCATAAAGAGGCCAAGGTGCAGACAAGGCATAGGAGCTGCCTATTTTGCATTCTTTCCCCCTTAATCTAAGTGGATCAAAGTGAAGCCTGGGCTTCAGTACAGCTGGCCAGAGTTGCCTAGTTGAAAAAAATCAATACAGCAAGGAAAAAACAACACACACACACAAAAAACCCACCGCAACAACTGAAAGGAGTAAGTGCAGGACAGCCAGAAACAAATGTAGCCAGGTCAGAAAAATAACTTGGGGAAATGGCTCCAGTCGACCAGATGGCATCATTAGCAGGCTTCAGTGGAACTGGCTCTAGGAGCGGTGGGTCTTTCCTGCCCATTCCAGCAGGAAAGCCATAGCCCAGTCTCCTAAGCCCCACACTGTGGAGTTGGCAAAGGCTGCAGATCATGGTCGGAAGGGCTGGCTTCTCCATCTCTTCTGCCTCAGCTCATTCCTGACCCCCATTCACATGTGGGCATTCTCTGGGCCAGGGAGCAGCCACCATTCTTTGGGAGGCAGTGCGTTCCCTGAAAAAGGCGGGGACTTGGATATTGCACTTGCCTGGGGTTTCTCCCTAGCTCTGCCATTTTGGCAAAATGACTACAAGGTTTTTAGTACTTTCCACATGCCCGGTGTTAGTGTAGGTAGTTAGCTAGTTATTAACAAAGGAAGGGAGCAAAGGGAATCAGACATTAAGCCTAATCGACTAGGAGGCTGTATCAGATGTGAAGCCTGCTTCACTGGGAAGTGACTGCATTCACAAACTCCCCAGGAGACTGCCACATTCTCAGCCTTTGGGTCCTAGTCCCCAACGCAGGCAGGAAGAATTGCTTACCGGTCATTAGCCTGGATTACCGAGGGGGTGGCATAAAACAGCAGAACTCCTTTGCTGAGCGCAAGTGAAGTAGGAGCCAAGATGGCACAGGGGTGGTCCTTCTACTCCCCGCCCCCCGCCCCACCATAGATTGAAACTTATTTATTTCACTTTGTAAGGAGAGGACACCATTACTTTAGATTTATCATGTAGATAATAATGAAATATAAAGCAGCTTTTAAAAAATTGCACAAGTTTTAATGTCTTTATTTTTAAAATCTTTATTGTTGAAAGTATTACCTATGTCCCCTTTTTTTCTCCATTGACCCTTAGAACTCATCCCCAGGCCCCACCCCAGGACTTCGCTTATTTTGAGGCGTGTGCAGCAGGAGCCAAAACAGTGACATAAAGGGGCAGAGCCTAGCCTGGGAAAAGGATCGGATTGGATGAGGACACAGAACCCCAGAAGGTCTAGGGAAGGGATTGATTAGGAGAAAATCCCAGGAAGTAAATTGGGTAATTTGAAAGAGAGCTCCCCTAAAACCAAGAAAATATAGGGAGGATTATCAAGACTCTCAGGGCAGTTGCTCTGCAGTTGCTCCTGCAGCCTGCCAGCCCTCTACATCTCTGAGGGTGAGTGTAGATGTTACAATGTTAAGTGAAAAATATCAAGCTATAAATTGTACATACAATATGATTCCAATTTTGATTGTAGAAATAAAGAAAGGGAGGGAAGAAAGGAGGGAGAGATGGGGTGGGGGAGAGACACAGACACAGAGATAGAGATAGAGATAGAGATAGAGATAGAGATAGAGACAGAGAGGTGAGATTCTCAGATTTACAGGAAATACATAAAAATATCCTTTTCTTTTGAGTAGAAAGACTAGAAGTAAATTTCTTCTTTGTAACTTTCTGTACTTTCTAAGTTCTACAATAATTATTGATACAGTTTTACAACAGAAAGGGAGTCAGGGGATGAGGGCCCTCTCTGGCAATGAAATGTCCCGGGAGATTTCCCTTTCCCCTCTCTGCCCCAACTGACAGACTGCTGCGTCTGCCCAGGCTCATTCAGAGCCTCATGTGTGGTTCATTCCTGAGCCACGTGGAGCTATAGAATAAGCAAGCATCAGTGCATTCAAGAGTCAAAGAGTGGGCATAGTGAATGGACAATTTTCCGGTGCATCTCTCTGCACCACACAAGCAATTCATCGTCTGGGACTATTTCCAAGAAAGGCTCATCTGCTCTGAGCAGCAGCTGGTTCTGGCACCTGCACACCTATTACCTTGTTCCCAGACTTTCAGAAACAAAAGCTCAGAGAAGCTGCAGGCAAGCCCATTCACACCCGAACTGGAAATGCTGTCCCAACCATGTCGCCGCCAGCCACATCTCGGGGACAGGCATGATAGGGGCATTTAGTGGATCAAACAAGGAATTGTGGACAGGTGCAAAAGGATTTTCCACAGCGAAGGCACAGAAGGAGAAATCCCACCAATAGAGACGAAATGAAAAGTCTAACCCATTACTTTGGCCCATCACTCAGTGCAGCGACAAGGCTTTCATAAATGCTGTCTATCTTCCCCATCTGCATGTTGCTATAAAAATTAAAAAAAAATACTGAACACACACATCACTAATATTATCATCATCATCACTCTCACGGAAACAAGAAATTCAACTAAATGAACTCTCAGCTGTGAACTGCATTTCAATGAAGCTCACCTTCATGTGTGTTTCTGGACCCCTGTGTCTCTCCATAGAGCATCATACATTATAAGGACCACTTGGTGATCTCCCATCTAGAGCATTCACCGTTTAATTTACTCTCTACTGATTACCTTTTGGGTGTATCCCTTAGGACAAAGAGCATTTTAATCCTCAGATATTAGGAAGAATAAAGAAGATGGACTGCAGGGTTTGAATTGCAGCTTCACCGCTAGTGACCTGACCCACAATTTCCTCAACTGTCAAAGACTTACAGCACAAGGTGGTTTTGAGGATCAACTGAGATGGGAAGTATGAACTGTGGCTCACCCATGGTTGAGTCTCAAATGAATTTTTCTACTATATTATCTTCCATTCTTAAGGTTCAGCTATAAACTTGGTTTGGTCACTTTCTCAAAAGCCCTAATCAGGGACTTTCTCTTAACTTCCTCTTTCTACAACTTTCCAACACACAAAAAGCCCAGTTTTCTGCTTAGTCTTTCATTATGAATCTGAAATGTTAGAGGTTTTTTAAAAGCTGGTTAATTAAATTAAATTTATTTAATAGCAATTATAATAATTAAAATATTTTGAAGAGATAATGGCTATTTAATAGGAAGACTTTTTTATTTTTTAAAAATTAAGATTTTTTATTCTACTCTGCCTGTAGATACTGACAAATTTTGAAATAGAAATGTTGCCTTACTTAGGGCTATTACAGCAGGGCAGTTCTCCCTCCTGCAGGGGGCTCCCTTTCCTTTGGGCAATCAGAAGCACTCACATCTTCCTGCCTATGACTGACACACTTGCAGGAGAAAACACACTACCAGTGACCTCTTACCCTAAAATGCCTAAAAAGTGGAAAATGTTGTTCCACTGATGGTTTCCTGAACTCACCTATGTTAAGATTAATAAACAGAAACCTTATGTAAATTGCAGTTGGGAGGGCCTGTAGGGGAAACTCTCATGCTACCACTCATTACCGATTACCCCAAACAAAAGGAGTCCTACTTTCATCTCCAAAGTCCTACTTTGCCACTCCGGCAGGATGAAAGATGACCTTCTTCTCACCCTGCAATTACTCGGCAAATGAAAAGCCACTGCACTTGGAACTCCCACTTTCCTCCAATGAACTCTTTGCTTATGACAGCCCCTCTGAACTCCTCCTTTTCTCTATCAAAGAATGATGCTCTCCTCTGTTTTCTGGGCTTACACATGGTTCACCCTTAGACTGCATTTCCAGAATTGCAATTCTTTGTTGTTCCCGAATAAACCCACTTTGCTAGAGAAAAACCTGGCTGTCTATTTGTTTAAGGTCAACACCAGTAAAATAGTTTCATTCTGAGTCAGCCCAGCAAAATCAACACTATTCCAAATCAATCCACAGAAATAAGACTATTCCATAGGCATGCCATCAAAACAGTTCCATTCCAGGCTAGCTCTAGAAAAAGCCCAACTCCAGGCTACTCCATGGGACGATTATCAGCTTAGTCCCATAAAGCGAATATAACTTTAGTTCTGTTCAAGACTAAACAGGGTTTTTGTAGATTGGCCAAGAAAGTTACCTCCAAATTAAATATTCCCTGGAAAGCTCATTCTCAACAACACAGGGACCTGAAAGCCAACTATGGAAATTTAGCACATGTCTAAGTGGGGACCTGCCAGTAATGCCTAACCTTTTTTTGCACCAAACGGTGTTTTTCTGATCACAGCAGCAAATTCAGATGAAGCATGTTAGCAGTATGCATCCCTCTGATGGATGAAAACAGGCAGAACCTGGCAACTTTGCTCACTGAACTCCCTACGAACCAAATCTCCCAGGAGATTGCTGTCTAAACAAGGAATATTACAGCTGGAAGAATACTTAGATAGTATGATTCCAACATCTCCATTCTGCAGATGAGAAAACTGAGGCCCAGAGAGGGGAAGGGTCTTGCTCAAGGCCACCCAGGTGTGAATATCAGACCCTCCCTCTGAGGGTGCTGCCTCTTTGCATCATTGTGCTCTAACCGGTGGGATATCTCCCTAGATCCATTTTTATTTTCCATCTACTCCCTCAACTCTATAGCTTATTAACCAAAAGTTCTGCAGCCAAAATTCAAAGCCAATCACCCCTGAGAGTGGGGCCTTAACTATTTTTTCCAGACGACCGTCCCCCCCCCCCCCCCATAATAGCAACAGAGCTCTGGCTCCATGAGAAGGACATTCTTTTAAAGCAGGGATGGCATTTATTTTTTTCTTAACAAACAATCCCATTAGAGTGTAGCCTGCAGTCAGCTCGTGATGGAAACGGGTGCTGTGGGCTGCTTTGGCCCAGCACTAATCAGGTTCGGTGCTTGATCCTGAGGGACCCGGATTACTACCATATGAAACAGAAAAAATGCCTCCATTATCCCTTAAATCTTTTCACTGGATTCAAGGGTTTTCACACCGAGGGGGAACATGGCTTGGCTTCTTTTCTCCAGGTTAATCCACATCCGTTCAGCTTTCTCTCTGGGTGCATAGCAGCAGCAACTCAGCTCCCGCACAGGACACTCCCCAGCTGGGTCGCAGGGGCACACGGGTAGTCCCTAACTTCAGCATGGCTGGAAGGCCTCTCATTACTGTTGCAGTCTCAACTACATCCCTTCCCCATAGTCTGTCCTCCTTACTGTTCCCCAAATACTCCCTGCTCCCTAAACCATAGGCGTGTGTGTGTGTGTGTGTGTGTGTGTGTGTGTGTGTGTGTGTGTGTGAGAGAGAGAGAGATCGCCTGTTGGCTTGTCTGTCTATTTGTGTTCTAAGTATATATGAATGCATGTTGTTCTCCTGTCTCCTTGATCACCACTCCTCCTTTACACCTAATTAATTACCCCTATTTGTCCTTCCAGACTCAGTTCTTTCTGGAAGCCTTACACATCATGCTTCCGCAGGGGACTTAGTAACCCTCATACAGCTCCTGAGAACCCCTATTTTCCTATACATAGCATTTACACATATGGCAGTAGTTGTCTATTTCTAAGGACACTAGCCTAGGGAAAGCAACAAAGTTAGCAGTCTTTGCCCACTCCCTCTGCCTGGTAGCACTGCCTAAATTGCCACATGGATAAAGATGCTAAAGTTGCATACTGAGCTCAGTGTGAAATGCTACAACGGTCAATTAATTGGGATTAGAGAGGGGAAGCCGGTCTGTGTTTAGCAATAGATTGTGAGCTGACTAAAGGCAGGGGTGGGGCCATATTCAGCTTGTAGCCTTACATAGCACAGTGCCTGGAACAAAGAAGGTGCTCAATAAATATTTGTGAGTAGATAGGTGAAGACTATGCTATCTACTCCTTACTGAGGGCTTGGTAAATACCAAGTGCCATGCTAAGTGTTTTATATGTTATTTTAAAACTTCCTATGAAGTTATGGTATTTTTAGTCCTAGATAACAAATGACAAATGAAGACCTGGAGAGAGTTCAGTAGATGCTCAGCATCATACACCCAGGACTGGGGCCAGCTATTTACTCCTATAGCTTTTGCTCTTCCAACTCAGCTGTACTTAGAAAGAGAATAGTATCCTTCGAATACTGTACTTAATGCCCCAGTGTAGAAGTGGCAAACTTTGAGGTCTCTTCTGGAAGCAGAGTTGATATAGGAAACATTCCTAAACAGTAGGGCTTTCTCCTGGCTTGGGAGTCTTTATGAAACAAGCCATAAACATGTTAAGACTCCAGCTAACACCCAGGCATGGAGGAGTTGACAGAGGGATGGAGAGTGGGTTTGCAAAAACTGATGGAGGCCAAGGATGCTGCCTGGTTTCTCATCCAGACTGTGCTATTCAAAAGCAGCATGCTCTTCAAATCCCTCCCCCATTCCTCATCTAAACGATAAAAGGGTCCGGCTTGCAAGCACCATATTTCTTGTATTTCAGGCCATTTATATGGGACTTGAAGAGAAAATACAAACACACACACCAAGCATACAGAGAGTAATTCTTGTCAGATCCTCACATTGAAGACAGATTATTTCCAAAACCAAAGGAAAGCACAGCATGGTTTACAGTTTTGGGGTCAGACAAACTAGGTCTAAATCCTAGTTCTTAATTGTACCAACTGTGGGCCATGGGTGAGTTACTTTCTCTCTCTGAATCTCAGCTTCCTGACCTATGAGGTTGGACTAATTGGGCCAGTGGTTTTCAAATGCGGTTTGGGAGCTAGCAGCATCAGCAGCACCTGTAAGTTTGTAAGCAAAATTGTAGGTCCTACCCAGGCCTTCTGAGTCAGAAACTCTGGGGGCAGAGCCTAGCACCCCTCTATAACAGGCTCTCTGGGTGACTGTTTTGCATCCTAAAGGTTGAGAACCATTGAATTAGGCTAGTTATTTTCAAACTTTTGCACCATAGTCCACAGTAATAAATTTATTTTTCATCATAATCTAGTACTCAACCATCTTATCATAACCTCGTGCACACATAACATTCATAACAGACACAAGTTTCATGAACAATTCTTTTTTATAAATATATTTTTATTTATTTTAGAGAGGGAGTGGGAGAGATAGAAACATCAATGATGAGAGAGAATCATTGATCAGCTGCCTCCTGCATACCCCACATTGGGGATTACAATCTGGGCATATGCTCCAACCGAGAATCAAACTGCGACCTCCTGGCTCATAGGTCGACGCACAACCACTGAGCCATGCCAGCTGGGCTTATGAACAATTCTTACCCTTGCTATCTACAAAGCTCTCTGATATTTGCTATTCCATTCCATATCATTTCATCCTATTTCATTTTTTAAATGCTGGTTCCAATTCTTTAAATTGATTTCATGACCCATTAATAGATCACAGGCAATGATTTGAAAAGAAGCAGTGGTCTGCATTGGGTTGATCGGGAGAGATCTTTGTAAAGCACCTGGCACACTACCTTTTGCACAGTAGGTTTTCAATTAATAGTAGCTTTCATCATCATCATTGTTACTAACAAATTATGCAATGGGTAGAAACTTATTATTTTTAAGTGAAATAAAGCTCATGTTTCATGTCTAAAAAACATAAAATGCACAAATCCCAAACCCCTTCTTTCACATACGTTTATGCATAAACCCAAGTTCATCTTTTCCTAGGAAATCCCTCTACAAGTTATAATTATTCTGATTCTTGGCAATAAAATAATCATAGTGCTAGAAAATCCCCATAGAGGAGTGTTGGCAATGGACCAACGAGGGGCAGGCAGGGTCGGAGATGATCATTCTATGGGGCTGGGAAGGGAATCTCCATGGTACACTGAGTTCTAATGGGTAAATTTCAACTTCCCCGTGGCACCATAGTTGCCAACAAAACAGATCCCCACTAAGGGGACCAGATGGCCGCAAAGGAGCCAAATGGGAAAGTGCTGGTTACAAATTATAGTCACAGCACCTGAACTCCGCTGCAGTGCTGATCGGCCCCTCCTGGAAAATCAGACCTGAATTTAATTCTAAGGACTCGACATTATGAATCCCATCTGAAGTACGCAGTCAGTCTCATCCCCCTCTGTTTCATGTGGAAGGAAATGAAAAGTGAGAACTCTGCTCATCAAGGGAGGGGGACTCCCTCCTCCAGGGCGGCCCAGTGAGATATTTCCCCATCTGATAAGTTCATCTTTAACCCCCACCCCACCCCCACCCAGGAGTTTTTTTTAATGATGGTTTATAAAAACTACTATTTGTGGATCACCCACTATGTGCTGATCCTTATTTGTTTAGGTAAACTGGGATTGTAAATGAAATTTTTCAGAAGAGAAAGGAGGCCCAGAGAGGTTAAACTAACTTGTCAAAGGTCACAAAGCGGATAAAGAGCAAAGTTGATTTGACCCAGGTCTCTGGCTTCAAAGGCCCCGTTCTTTCTACCTCAGCACCTACTTTCTCAAACTCTTCAGCTGTGGTCCTAGATCATAGGAAAAAGGAAAAAGAAAATAAACTAGTCTTGTTGCATCCTGAGGATACACCAGGCAACACACCATGTCAGGTCCTTTATAGAAATTTTCTAAATCACAATAATTCTTTAAGATCAAGAGTTTCATCCCATTTTGCAGATGAGAAAACCGAACTAAAGAAAGGTGCAGTCTCTTGCGCAGGACCACTCGATTTAAAAGCGTAAGAGCCATACTTTAACCCTGCTCTCTCTGGATGTGACCCTCTTGCTTTCCCCACCACACCACGCTGACTAGAGCCTTGAAGGGCTTCTCCTCCTCACGCCCCATCCACCCTATAGGTTACTGTGGTATTAATCATCCTAAAACACAACTCAGGCTATAGTGCTCTTTTGCTCAAAAACATTCTCAGGGGGAAATAAATTAAAGAGAAAGCACTTAGAGCAATGCTTGATACATAACAGTGCAACCTGTAGGAGGCTTGGAACCTGGGCGGTGTTAGGGACATGTGCAGGGCTATCATGTTTTCACACAAATGTGTGGCTTCGCCACAGGAAGGCTTTGGTGAATTCTGTGCACCTACGGTGTGGGTCCCCTCACCTAATGCTTCCTCTCCATTCAGACCAGACTTCCATAGGAAGGGGCTCTGGGGGCAGCCACAGCTGGCTGGTCACCTTTGCATCCCCCTTGCTCTCCAGCACAAGCTCTGCCTGCTCCTCCACCAAAATCCATCCTCTCTGTGGCAACCCAAGTGACCTTTTAAAAATGCAAATCAGAGGGTGTCATTCCCTGCTTCACTCTCTGGCTGACCTCTTGTCCACATGCTTCAGGAGCAGGGCATGAGCCACTCCTCGGATGGCAGCTATGGGCACCAGACCCAGAGGCCACATTAGGGCCTCCTCAGCCCATGATGCTGCTGCCTCCAGATGCTCGTATCTGGCTGGGCTTGCAGAGCGGGCAGGAGCCAGATACCTAGCACACAGGTGCCAGGTCTGCCACTAAACCATCAGTAGGATGTGCAGCCAGAGAAGAGGCAGAGAGTGGGTGAGCGGCCTGGAAGGGAGGACGTCTCTAGTTCCTTCTGTACCCACAGACCATTTCATGCCCTCACAACCCCCTCCTGTGTTTAATTCTCTATAATTATTCCTTGGGTCTAAAAAGTGAGTTTGAAACTGCTCTGTAAGGTCCCTCTGGGCAGGGGCTTCCTCACACACATCTCTGTTCGCCCCTCTGCCCAGAAACGTGTTATAAAATCTGTCTGCTTTCCTCCGCTTTGCCCACTACACCCCAGGCCAGTATCTCCTGCAGGGATGACTGCTCTTCCTGCAATCCATCCTTCATGTGGAAGCCCAAGTGACCTTTTAAAAATGCAAATCAGAGGGTGTCCTTCCCTCTTAAATCTCTTAAACAGCCTCCCATCCTAATTGAAAGGAAGCCTAAACTCCTTACCACAGCCAACCAGGCCCTCCATGAGCCTGCTCTGCCCATCTCCTCCCTCCTTCTCCCCAGTTCTCTTTCTCCTACTCACCAAGCAGGTCCTGCCTCAGAGCATCCGCACTTGCTCTTCCCTCTGCCTGGCATGCTGGTCTCTGGGTCATTACACAATGGCTCCTTTTTGCCTTCAAGCCACCTTTCCAAAGGTACGTTTCTTAACTATGTGCAAATGCCCACTCCAGTTCTACTGAATCACAGTAGATCTGAACTGGCCTACCCATCCTACCTGATTTCCTATCACATTATTTTATTTAGGTTTCTTCATAGCATTTATCAATACTCCCCTAAAATGATGATGGTGATGTTGTTTTCCTTCTCTTCTGTCTTATTTAAATTTTGCTTATAGATTTTCTTCTTCCATCAGAATATAAGCTATCAGAGCAGAGATGTTATCTGTTTCTTGTTCCCACAAAAAGGGCCTAGTACATAGAAGAAGCTCAATAAATATTTGTGAATAAAGAAAAATACCTAATAAGTTACCTGACCCCTCCCTTGCCTCAGCTGAACTTTACAGACGAGCTGAGTCCTGGGGAGGTGAAAGGGCACAGCAGAGATGGGATACAGGGACTCCTAGTCTAAAAGGCCCTGAACTCCCCTCTGATTTACCTCCCATCCATCTCTCTCCCCGCATCACAGGAGACATCAGCTGTCAAGTGGAGCCCAGTCCTGGGGAAAGACAAGCAACTGTTCCCAAGGGAGAGCACAGAGAGGGCCAAAAGGCCGGAGCTCTGTAGTCAGGCTCACCTGGTTCCAGTCCCACCTCTGATACTTCCATCTGGGAAGGCGGGTGAGTTATTAATTTGCTCTCCAAGCCCCAGTTATTTCATCCGTATATCAGCAACTTTACATATTGGTATCTCACAAACATGTCTGAGGATCACCTGGCTTGTCATAGGTACTCTTAGATGGCTGCGTGACTTGCAGATCACATTAGGGAATATCCCAGGAACTGGTTATCACAGGTACCTTTTAAAGGCACATCTTTCCTTTCCATTTTCTATCTGTAAAAGCAGGGCCTTTTGTCAGAGCTGAGTCCTCCTCTGGCTGGGAGGAGCTGATGGCAGCCATCATTCACTTGGATGACACACCAACCTCCAAGGTGCTCAAACCTTGAACAGCTGGAGCAGTGGTGCTGGCTGGCTTGGCCTCTTTCCCCTCCCCCTTCGCAGGCTGGCCCCACCATGAATATGCACACTCAGGCCTCAGCCACAGCCAGGAGAGGCCTCCGTCTTCTATTGGTCAAACACCATGGCAACCAGGCAGGCCCCCAACTATCCCTTGCCGTTTGATGCAGTGGGTTCTGGTGCATTGCTCAAGGCTGCAAACCATTCTCCTCTCCGGGGACTGTTTCACCAGCACAGACATTTCCCTGAAATTCTACTGGTCGGGTTCCTTAAATAACATAAAAGTAACCATATAAAGGAGGGGGGTGGGGTAACATAGTCCAGAAGAGCTTGGGGTCTGCTTGTAGCCCCTACACTTCCTGTCTCTGGCATCCTAAGAAAACTTATTTCATGTTTTGTGTCCTGTAAAATGGAACTAATAAGACTGTCCATTCATAGAGATGTTATAATGACATTCAATTATTCATGTGACACATATTCCTTGAAGCACTAAGTGGCAGGCACTGTGTGGAAATCACAGCAGAGTGGGAGACACACACCAGCAATTATGCACAATTGATTTAACTTCATGTAAGCAAATGCTACGGGCACCAGACGAACGAAATTTGAGGATGCCGTGAGGACATATAATATTCTCAAATGTGATCATTCTTTCGATAAATATTTACTGAATACCTACTATGCACCTCTTGTGGTTGTTGGTGCTAGGGATATGGCAAGCAGCCTCCCAGCTGGTCGGTCTTCCATCATCCATTGTCCACCCCTATGCTTCACTGCTCTACATAGCAGCCAGGAGCATTTTAAAGTTGAAAATCAGGTCATGTCACCCACGTGCTGAAAATCCCTTGGTGCCTTCCAATTGCACTTAAAATCCAAACTTGCTATTGCACCTTCCCTGGCCCTACCTAGCTCTATAGCTCATCTCAGGCAATCTAGCCCCTTGCTCACTGTGCTCAAGCCCAGTTGTTCTCAGACTCTAGAGACCCATTAGAATCACCTGGATGAATGCTGAGCCCCCTCTCAGGCCCTGTGATTCAGCAGATAAGGGGTGGGCATTTGCATTTCTAGCTTGCCCTCAGGTGTTTCTGACACCACGGATCTTGAGATCCACTTTGAGAATTTCTGCTTTAGCCATAGAGCCTTCATGTTGGTCCCTGAAGACACTAAGGTTTATCTCATCTCAGGACCTTTGCACATGCTGTTCCCTATCTGGATTGTCCCAACTCTCCCCTGCCTGGCTCCTTCCCATGTCAATTGTCATTTCCTCAGAAATGCTATCCTGGGCTGTCCAACACCTTCATTGCTTTCTGTTACACTGATCTGTTAATTCACATTTATGTCCTGGTCTGTTCCCTTCACTATCCTGCCCATTCTTCTATAGTCTCTGAAAGAGCAAGAGAAAGAGAGATGGCTGGCCCTACCTGGTTTGGCTCAGTGGATAGAGCATTGGCCTTTGGACTGTAAGGGTCCCAGGTTCAATTCCTGTCAAGGGCACATGTCAGGGTTGCAAGCTCGATCCCCAGTAGGGGGCGTGCAGGAGGCAGCTGGTCAATGATTCTCTCTCATCATTGATATTTCTATCTCTGTCTCCCTCTCCCTTCCTCTCTGAAATCAATAAAAACATGTTTAAAATATATATATTACTAAAAAAAAAGAAAAAGACGAAAAGAGAGGTGGCTGGCTCTGTTTTGCTACCAGCTCAGCACAGTGCTGGCAGGTGATGAGCAGTGCATAAGCACATGTGGGATGCATAAAGAACAGGATCCCTGCTCGCAGGGACCTTCCAGTCTAGGATAGTCCATGGAAAGCCCTCAACACAGGGACTAACACACAGTAAATGACAATGATCACTAACAAGCTCAAGCTTTGGGGTCACAGGCCGGAAGGAGCTGCCCATCCTCCTTAAATAGAAGCTGCAGAGAGGCTATGTCCTCAAAGCTCCCCGAGACCTACTTTCATGACCGGCACTGAGGCAGCTGTTTGCAGCTGGCCTTGGCCCCCTCCCTAGGAGGGCCGGGTGGACTGCTTTCCCCCTACAGACACCCACTGGCTCCAGTGTAATCAAGTCAACCCCCAAGTAGTGAAGCTTAACCTTTGGAGACATGGCCCTTCCTCCAGCTCTTCCCATCCCCTCCCAAAGAAGCCCTGCATCTGAACCCAGCCCAAGCCCCCTCAGTGCTGTGGGGGCACTGCCTCCGTTAAACCACCGAATCACAGTCCAGTACGCCTGATTCGCCGGAGCTAGCATCTGCCCATGAGAAGAATCTGTGTCCCAGGCGGCGGCAGACAGTGGTGTCCAAAATTGCCCATGAAGGCCATTCAGAGGCATGAATGGGTAGGCAATTAATAACAAAAATGATAGTAATGGCCTCTCCCCACATAAAAGGGTTCAATTAAGGCACAATAGTGACAGGAAGGAGGACGAATGGCTCCGAGTGGACTCTCCCTTCTTTTTCTAAAGGGCTGACTCTGGCCTTGAGCAGGAGGCAAAACCTTAAAGGAGTCATCTGAAAAGGATAAAAGATTTATCAGGGAAGGGTTTAGATTTGCAGCTGGAAGGATCTCAGGAAAAGGACGATGCAAAGAGCCCTGGCCTCTTCTGCAAGGCTGGTCAGATGCTCTCTGAGCCCCTGTGGGTTCAGGAGCAGCAGAGACTGGGGGCGGCTGGTGGCCCAGTGGGGTCTCAGTCAAAGACAGACAAGCCCTCAGGGAAGTGCCTTCTCCTCTAGCCCCCTGCGCCCCTCCTCCACTGCACCCCGGTCACCTGTAACTAGTTTAGTTTTTGCACCCTTGGTTGTTTCATCTTTCTGCCTCCAGACTCTGAGCTCACTGTTGGATGCTTAGAGCCCAGCACAGAGGTCTCTACCAGTAGGTGCTCAATAGGCACCTGTTGGAAGGAAGGAGGGGACAACGTGGGGGAGGGGAAAAGAGAGACCATGTACCACTGGGGAGAGGTGTAGAGGCACAACCAGAGGGCAGTACGCGTCCCTTTCATTGGTGTCACGGGGTCTGTACTGCTTGGGGGAGAGTAGATCTCTAGAAATATTTGTGAGTCATTAAAGAGAAGGGGGAGGGACAGGGAAATTAGAGGAGACACACAATACACAGCAGCCTTGGGACTCAGTTCCAAAGCAAGAGACACAGAGGGCTGCAGATGTGAATGAGGGCAGACACGCTCAGTCCCTCTGTCCTGTCAGCTTCTTCCAGGTTAGCATTCGTTAGGAACGGCGAAGGCTCTTTATCCCTGTGCACTACGGGAGGCTAATTGGAGTAGTCCCTACCAGGCAGTTGTTTACTAAGGCCACTCCTATCAGAGGCCTCCAGGTTGTTCCATCATCTCTGTCCCTAGGTCCATACCTTATTCAGAAATTGCTACAGATACAGACCTCCACTCCACCCACCAGGCCCAAACAAGCGCCCGCCAGTTGGCAACCACAGTGGGAAGCATCAGATCCACCGGGCACAGGCCATCACATGCACGACTCTGTTCTTGAGAGAGGGAATCAATGCCACTTGGTGGACACTGTATGTGACCGTGACCCTGCTCCAAACCAGGCCCAGTGAGCCAATCCAGCGCATGAGTTCACTGTGAATGACAAAGTTGCACAGGTTATGCAGACAACTCTTATTAATTCAAAAACTCAGGAGACCAGACATTAATTCAAAAGCCAAAACTAGACTACAAATGTGCCAGTTTCTAATTTTTTTTATTAACGGGGCATGTTTTTCAGCTGGGAAATAGCAAAGGTTCTGAATTATGCACTGCTTTGAATAAGCCATTAACGGATCAGGAACGTTTTTTGCCATTTATGCTACAGGACTTAACACATGACCTCGGGGCTTAGAACCAGTGATTTGCTGGGGCCAGCTCTGGCCAGAAAATGACAGACCACGCCATTTTCTGGCTACCACATGGTTTTCCTCCCGTGCTCCGTGACTCGGAGGAGCTGGCTTTAGACACTGATAAACAGGGAAATGAAAGGGAGAGGCGATGAGGGGACACTGCGGTTCTGAATGCTGCTGATTACAGGTGACCCCCCCTCAGGGAGTCAAATCATCGTTTGATGTGCAAGGACCATCAGCTGCTGGGCGACTCCCGATGTGCCTGAGAAGGGGATGTTTTAGAAATCCGTACATCCCACGCTGCCACTCACCCTGCAGCTCCACTGTGTAACAGCAAACGGACTCCCAAGTTCCCTGCACAGATTTCACCGTCCTCGAAAAAGGTCTTTTCTCCTCCATTCCAAACACTCAGGCCAGCGGTTCTCAACCTGTGGGTCGCAACCCCTAGGCGGTCGAACGACCCTTTCTGCATATCAGATATTTACATGACGGTTCATAACAGTAGCAACATTGCAGTTATGAAGTAGCAACAAAAATAATTTTATGGTTGGGTCACAACATGAGGAACTGTATTTAAAGGGCCAGAAGGTTGAGAACCACTGACTTTAGACAGTTCTTTTTTTTTTTTTTTTTTTTAATGAAGTCCCAGTGTGAACTGAAAATGAGATGATTGTCAGGTCAGCACCCCTTCCTGTCATGTTGGTCCCTAGAAAAGCAAAGAAGGCTCCTCGCTGCCCCCTGCTCTGGGTGACTGCTTGGCTCTCACCACAAATCTTCCGGGGTGAGGTCGACGCCAGGGAAGATTGCAGAAAGAAGAGGAGTCCCTGGAGCCCATGACTGTTTTCTTAACACAACCACTGACTTGCTCTTGTCCGGACCCTGTGCCAGGCACTGGGAACACAGAAGGCACTGCTATGGCCCAGCCCTGCCCTCAGGATCACACAGCCTGACAGGAAGGCAGACATGGAAACAGACTATAATAGTAAGAAAGTACCCACCCCATGTCCCCCACTCCCAACTCCCCGACCCCTCCCCCCCCCCCCACACACACACACCACCCCAATTCTCTCTTTGCTCTCAGTCAAGAGAGAGGAGGATCGGGCTTGTAATCGGGCAGCCTTTGCCTGGGAAGATGGAGACAGATAGGCATCCAAGTGGTTTCCCTAGGGGATTGGGTACCCACACATTCTGCCTGTGGCTGTCACTTCTCATCTCCCACGTTCCTCAGAAACCTCTCTTGGGGGCTGTTTCAAGAAGCCCCTACTCCACTTACACCACTGTGGACAGAGCTCTGTGTGTGTCTTTCCTCAGCACGGAGCCCACTGGGCCCAGCTCCCCACACTGGGGGCAAAGTCCGGGATGGCTTGTCAGACCCAGGGGCTGGCGCAGGGAAGGAGCATGGGAGGAGTAAAAATAATCGGTCGATTCCAGGCTTTCTCAAAGGCTAAGTGAATTTAATAATCCATAGATCATGTTATACAAATTGCAGTTCACAGCTGGAAAAAAATAACCACACACTGTGTACAATCTTGAGTGGTTTATTTTACAAATAAATAACCACAGTCTAAACAGCCCTATTTCCTCAGCCATCACTCTTAGGAAGCAGATTGTCTCTCTGGCTTCCTTCTCTCTCCTCCACAGACCTAATCTCATTGCAAAAGAGGTCTTATTTAGACAACTCATCACTGTGTGAACAAAATAGAAAACATATGGTGTCTACTGAGTGCTTACTATATGCTAGGTAATATGCAGCATGTTATACATACATTATTGCATGTAGCACTCATAATATGAAGTAAGGACTGTTGTGTCATTTTGCATGTGAACACATTGTATGCGGGAAACGTATTTATACATTTTACGTTGACTGGTAGTAGAGCACGGGACACGTATTAATACGTTTTTTATTGACTAGCAGTAGAATGCGGGTAACGTATAAATACGTAAACTAAAGTTATCGTAATTTTACTGAACATTGCCATTTGCGCAAAAAATTAGCAAAAATGGCCCGCGCCACCTGTTAGCGTGCGATAAAAACTACCCGCAAACAATGTGTGAAGAAACAGAGGATCAGAGAGGTTAGGCAAATGACTCAAGTTCATATACCTACGACTCATAGCCCAGAGCGCAAAATAGAATGTCCAACAAAACAAACTGTCCAACTAAATAGCAAATGGCCACCCCTAGCAGCACCATGTACCAGATGGAAGGATCCAGAACTCCCAGGGCATCCTGGCCCTGGGTGCCCTTTCTCTCTCTCTCTCTCTCTCTCTCTCTCTCTCTCTCTCTCTCTCTCTCTCTCTCTCTCTCTCTCTCCAGAGGAAGGAGATGGCTGCCACCTCTGAGGATATTGCTTGTAGTGTTCTAATCCATACAAATAGACAGCCAGGCCTGCTGGGGGCACTGAAGTAGCACCCGTGTCATATTGATTGCCTTTATTTTCCATCACCTGTGATGGGCAACAGCTCAGGCACCCAGGGTGGAGGAGAGGAGAGAAAAGAAAGGGGGGATGGTGTGGATTCCTGTGTTCCAAACTGTGTCTCAACTTTCATGTCTCACTGCGAGAATCCAGCAAGAGGACCAGTTCACGGACCATCGTGGACAAAGAAGTCAGAAGGAGCATTCTTCCTGGGACGTTTTCACAAATCAACCCAAGTTCCTAGTTGGTCCAGAAATTGACCTTCTGTGACTTACTCTAATAAGTCAGAGGAGATATGGTGTCTGACCATGAAGCCAGCTTAGCTTCTAAGTCAGGGATGCTTAATATTTTATCTGATAATTCACAGATTATTACCTCATAGCTCAGAATATGATAAGGATTATTAACAATGATGATAATAGCAGCTAACTAAATGCCAGACCCTGAGCCTAGGGCTTTAAACCTATCCTCTCATTTCATCTTCCCCCAAACCCTTGTGAGGTAGGAATTACTATTTCCACTTTGCAGATCAGGAAGCCGAGGTTAAGCATTTTGTCCTGGTTTCTCAGCCAGAAATTGGTAGACCTGGGATTTGAACTTATTCTATCAAATTCCAGAGCCCAGGCTCTGAACATCTGCCCCACACAAGCTACTCAAATGAGGGCAAGTGGAAGTGCTCTGAAAACCATGAAGCGGGGTACAAATACATGTCAGTGGTTATTTGGGCCGACAGAACAGTCTGATGGAGAATCTGTCGGGTAAGCTTTGCAAAGAATCATCGCACTCAGTCCTAGGGAAGCCACAAGAGAGGAGACTGCCGGGGTCTTTTCTCCAAGGTGTGTCTACCCAGGAAAGGCTTTTGGGTCAGGATGAGAAGGAACATCACCCTCTCTCAGCACAGGCCTCTGGGCAGCAGTGAGTCTCCGTCTCCCAGAGTGGATGCAAAGCTGCCTAGATTCTGGGGAAGGAGGACACAGAACTCCTTCCGACCCAACCGGCGGCCCCTAACCTCACTGCTCCATGTTGTGTTATTTTTCTCACTGCTGATTCCTTCTCCTTGGACAGAGACTGAATCACTGATGCCCGAAGCACTCTTACGACAGAGGCGCTGGGCTGACACTGGCTCTCTCTCTTCACTGGGCCCAGGATATGTAAACACCTGTTCCATGCAGTTGTCCACACAGATCCAGGTCTGAGAGTCGAAGAGCCTCCAGTCTGTAGATGTGGATGGACATATTCCAGGGAGTACCTGCCCTTACAATGACCTGGTTCTCTCTGGCTCCCTCGAACCTGAAGAGCCCTGAGCAGTTCAGACGTTTGCATTAATGATGACAGTGGCGGGAGCGGCACTCTGTCTGAGATGCCATCCTCACTCTTATTATCAAATCCCCTAAAGCAATTGCTCACCCCCTGCTTTCACCTGGCAGGCTGCAAGCAGCTCATTAGAAGCAGAAACCTCCCTCCACAAGTCCAAAAATTCCGTTCCCTGGGGAGCTGCCCATTGAAGCAGATAAACCCTGAGTTGTGTCAACTTTCATTTAGACCCAAACAATCCCTGGCCCTGCTCTCTGTGATGGGTGAGCCTTGGTTAATGACACTGAACACACAGAAGAGCTGGAAGTCGAGGAAAAAAGGATGCAAAATTAGCATTTTGGGGAAGGGTGCCCTGACTAGGAATCTAACTGGAGGAAACCTTTTGATGCACAGGATGACACTCAACCAATGGAGCCATACCAGCCAGGGTGCAAAATTGGCATTTAAATTGCCCCTCCTTAAAAAAAAATAGAGAAAGCTAGGAGCCCACAGTTATGATGGGAGTGGGGGTAAGGGTAGGGGAAAGAGTTTCCCAGTCAGAAGAACCAATATCCCTGATCCTAAGCTGCAAATAGGACTACTTGGCTCCATTTCCATTATCTTAGGCCAAGAAAGAGGGTAGGTGGATAGAGCACTAGATATTCAAGTTGCCATTTTCCTTGCATTGCTTCCTGCAGAAATTCTACCGAAATGAGACTGAGTAAATTAAGAGCTGGAAGAAGTCTTAAAGATACCCAGTGTTGTGAATGAAGCACAGTGCCTTAGGACTTTACGCCACAAAAACATTGTTGATGCCCATACTGAGGAAGTTGGCTATGAACAGAGATTTGGGTCCAGTGACTTAATCTTTCTTTGTGCCTCAGATGGCCATAACATCACCTACCTTGTACATTGTCGGAAAGATAATGAGTTAGTTGTTCTATTGAAAGAATCCACTATGGTACCTGGCACATGTGGCTTCCCTTCATACCTTTTCCCCGCTCATTAAAGAAAAAGAAAGGGTCAGAGACAATAAGTGACTTGCCAAAAGCCACACTGTCAGTTAACGGCAAGGGTCAAGCAAGTGCCACTCTACTGACACTCTTTGCCTTTTCCCGGCTACATCTTGAAATTCTGCTGTCTTAGCCTGGTGAATGGATGTGGTTCAAAAGACAACAGAGTCTCTATCCAGTCCGGATTCAAATCTCAGCTCCACAACTTAGCGTGTGGTTTGGGGCAAGTTCCATCGAGTCCCATGTGTCAGCTTCTTCTATAAAATGGACATCATAGCAACTTGATGAGGTTTGTGGTGAGGGTTAAACAAGTGATCACCCCTAGTCCCAGGCCTGGTGCATCCCTGGTGCTCAGGGTCCTCTCTCATCCCCTTTCTCTTCTTCGCTGCACCTCCCTGTGCCCATTGCAGTGCTCCACCCACAGGAGGTTCTCAGAAGACACATATTGGCCAATAGGCCTGAAAACCATCCTCCAGAAGACTGTGACCTATTGTGCACCAAATTGTGAGGTTGGCCTTGTCTTCAGAGCCACATCACCTCAGCTTCCCACTGCTCAACTGCTGTTCTCAAACCTAGGCACCCTGTTCTGAATCTTTTTCATGCCCCTCTTCAATGTGAGGCACACCACAGTTCCACCTCCCATCCACTCACTGCCCCATTCTCCATGGCACATAATGATGACAGTGATGATGAAGATGATGGAGACTTTTACTGAGCTTATTCTGTGCCAGGCACTCTCCTATTCTTTACATGGGTTTTCTTACCCATATGATCCATCTTATAGCACGGAAGTCACACAGCTAGCAAGGTGACGGAGCTGGAATTCACATCCAGGCATTCTAACTCCAAAGTCCACATGCTTAACCACTTGAAAAGCCTAACAGGGCCTCCCAGGGAAGGTCTTACTCTGAATAACAATAAATTATAGCAACAATAGCAATAACAGTGTAATTATTAAGGTGACACTAGCTGCTATAACAGATAAAATCCAAAATCCATTTCTTGTTCATAAAAGGTCCAATGGTGCGGGGAGGGGAGGGACTGGTGAGCCGGGGCCTCTGCTCTGCAGCCATTCAGGCCCCAGGGTGATGGATGCTCAGCTGTCCCCAGCACATGGTTAAACTGCAGCCAGAACATTTTATGAGCCGGGCCTGGACGAGGCATTTTATCACTTCCACCCACATTCCGCTGGCCCGAACTTAGGTGCACGTCTTTCCCTAGGTGCAAGGAACGTCTGAGGAATGAAGGCCCTGGCTGGCCACAGCAATCACTCTTCATTGTGGAAGAGGTGCACTAATATTTGATGGACAGCTAGCCATTTCTGTCACAAACAATAGTGACAGCAATAACAAAGATGATAAATGTTGAGCACTCACTCTGCATGTACATCAGGCTCTGTGCTAAGACCTTTATAGACATTATATCTACTTTTCACACTCTAAAAGGTAGTTATTATTATTCCTACTTTATAGTAAAGAAAGTGGACATGTTAAGAGATCTGAAGAATGTGCACGAGGTTACGCAGCTCATGAGTGGCAGATCCAAATGCCGAACCGATGTCTTAGTCTGGGTCATCTAGAGAGCAGAGCTTCCACAGGAATCCACGTGCAGCCTTGCTTTGGAAGGTGCCGTCCCAGGGCAGGGAGAGTGAGGGAAAAGGAAAGTGAGGCGAAGAAAGGGACACAAGAATGCAATGAGATGCCTCGCTGCCTCACAAACTGCTATGGGACACAGCAGGCCAGCTGACAGGTGTGTTTGCTCAGCATGTGAGGCTTTCTCCAAAAGATTTGCAAGGACAAACTGGTGCGCTGCAGGGAGAAAGAGTGGGGAGGACTTGCCAGTCTCCCCCAGGCTTCTTCCTTCCCATTGGTTCAAGTCTGTGGCGAGTGGACTCCCTTTACGTTGTATCATTCAGTCCCGTCCCTCTCCCCTGCCCCCACCCGGTGGGCATGGAGGAGGCCAGGAACTCCATCCTGCAGCATGGCATTCCATCCAGGTCTCACAATTAGGAGAGACCCAACAAGGATAAGGGCCAGCATGTAGGGCAGGGTTGGGGAACCTTTTTCTGCAGGGGCCATTTGGATATTTATAACCTCATTTGCTTAATATAATTCACTTAATATAAGTGTATGCTGCTATGAAAAAAGATCCTGGATTTGTTGAATCTTGTGTCCTGCCTTCAGTTGCCTTGGCAGGGCCAGACTAAATGATTTCACAGGCCTTATACAGCCCGCAGGCCGGACGGTCCCCACCCCTGATGTAGGGGATGGAGGCTGTGCTGGCCTAGCATTTCCTCTTGGATTGTCCAGCAGGATGCTGCCATGTGGCAACAGGACTTGGAGGTGGCAGTGTCTTCAGAAAGTGTAATCTGGGAACGCCCAACATATGTCTCACCACCAAAGCTCATGCTTTCCCCACGACTTTACCTGGCCTCCCTCTCAAATAAGATGTGAGCGTGGGGATTGCAGGCACTTTGGCAGGGAGATGGGGAGACCTCTTTGGGCAGGAGTGAGTCTCAAATTTCACTCCATAAGATCACCTTTCTCCCTACAATGGAAGGAGCAGCCGAAATTAAAGCTCTAGCCACACAGGGCAGTCCACCTGTGTGGCTTCTTTGGTCAAGGGAAATGAGCCACACACCTGAAGATGGTGCCTGAGAGGGAGAGGATGATACTGTGGATAAGAGCCCATTGCCACACTCATGTTCAAGGCTGGGACTCTGGGGCCAAGGCAGCTAAAGGGCATCTTGTCTAAGTTCATGCAGCCAGTGGCGTCAGGGTGGGGCCAGAGCTCTGGGCCCTTTCGATGATGCCACCACCTCCCAACATCTCTGTGGGCCTCTGCAGACCACCCCTCCCCACACCTTCCAATGCCGTGGCACCCCCAGCAACAGAGAAAACAGTCATCTCCCCACCTTTGAGAAACGCACCTCTTTTCTAGCTACCCCACTACTGGCATGGAAGTCATTTCTTTGGGGAAAGCCCTACTCTGCGGTGAATCATTTCACCTTTGGTTTTGAGGAATTCCAAACCCACAGACATAATGATCCTTGTTCATCCGCTGGCCTAATCCCAAGAAGTCAGCAGTTTACTCGTCTGCCCTGCCCGCAAAGCCAGATAGGAGAAATGCTCAGGCAATCGGAATGGAGGCCCAGCCTTCCTCAACCCATTAGCATTCCTGAGAGGGTCTCTGGGGAGGTGGGGAGGAGGAAGAACACGGATGGGAACGTCTGCGGTCTCCCCTCCCAGTGCCCCCGCTGCCCTCAGAGCTCCACTCTGCTTCAGCCCAGAAGGTTCCTGTTTCTGAAACTGGAGATTTCTCTCAAGGAGAGAGGCAGGCCCAAGCAGGTAGTTCCCAGCCACCCAGCTCCCCTGCCAAGCCATTAGGAGGAGGATTAAGATGATTAAGATGATGGGGCATCGGGGCGGCCACAATTAGGCCAGCACATTGCTATCTCTGCAAATGGCATGAGAGTGTGATCTAACAGCTCATTATTGATGGGGAAAATGAGATAAGGACCCCTTCTGTGTCCAAGAGGAGCTCCAGTACCAAACTGAATATGTGCTGATGCGCACTTTCAGCCAGTGGCTGACAGAAGGGTGAATTCCACCCCAGCCCAACTCTAACCTGCCCCCAGCCCTCCAGCCCTCCTGCCCTCCTGCCCTCTGGCCCTCCTGCCCTCCCTCTGAAACCAAGGGAGGAAATGGGCTCTGATAAAAGCACATTATCTGCTGTGACCCACATCCTCTCCCTGAGAATAACAGCCATAAGAGAGGTGTCACGTGTGTTGTTTCACAAAGTGGTTAAAAAATAAATAGCCAGTCACAGTCCTCTTTCTAGCATCAGCTTTAATGCAGGAAGAGGGAACGGGTCATTTCAGAAAGTCTAGGAAAAAATAATATGGGAACTTCAGTCCTCTCTTAATCAGACCTCAGTTTCATGCTCCTACAGCTGTCTGTACACAGGGCACTGCCAGCCCATGGGAGGCTGTGTGTGTCCCACTATCCCACAAGGCACTGCCAGCCCATGGATGGCTGTGTGTGTCCCTCTGTACACAGGCACTGCCAGCCCGTGGGAGGCTGTGTGTGTCCCTCTGTACACAGGGCACTGCCAGCCCATGGGTGGCTGTGTGTGTCCCTCTGTACACAGGGCACTGCCAGCCCGTGGGAGGCTGTGTGTGTCCCTCTGTACACAGGGCACTGCCAGCCCGTGGGAGGCTGTGTGTCCCTCTGTACACAGGCACTGCCAGCCCATGGGAGGCTGTGTGTGTCCCTCGGTACACAGGGCACTGCCAGCCCGTGGGAGGCTGTGTGTGTCCCTCTGTACACAGGGCACTGCCAGCCGGTGGGAGGCTGTGTGTGTCCCACTATCCCACAGGGCACTGCCAGCCCGTGGGAGGCTGTGTGTGTCCCTCTGTACACAGGGCACTGCCAGCCGTGGGAGGCTGTGTGTGCCCATGTTCATGTGTGTATCCCACTGTCCCTTCTGGCTCCCCTCCAAACTGTTTGCTTCAGAGCAGACAGTATGATTGATCACGTTTCTCCTGCTTAAAACCTTTCAGTGGCTCCCACTACTCTTAAGCCGAAGGTCAAAATCTCTAACGTGGCTGAGAGACCTCACCCACGTCTGCAGGTGCCCAGTCTTATCTCTGGCCACTCTCCCAGCCAGTCCCCAGGGCCCAGCCACACAGGCCTTTTGCTGTGTCTTGGAACACACTCTGCTCTTCTCTGTCTTGGGGCCTTTCCATCTGCTGCTCCCTCTGCCCTTTTCTCCCTTTGGAATCTGGTGCAAACAGCAATGTCTAAGAAAGCCTTCCTTGGCCCCTTCAGGTCCCCATACATCACCCTCTACATCTTCTTTGTATCTCATGACACCACTTTAATTACGCAGTTGTTTGTGTGGTTAGTTATTTAATGCCTGTCTTCTTCATTCCACTGTAAGTTCCATGGCAGCAAGGTCAAATGCATTTTTTTCTATACTGATTTCCAGAACATTATGTGGCCAGAGCTGTGATGAGGCAGAGGTGTTTCTAGATGAGTGTGCAGCACAGACTAAAGAAAATCACTTGAACCGCTGTCGGGGGGGGGGGGGGGGTAGTGTTAAATCATTTCCCCATTCATTCCTTTGTTCAGTCAATTACCAAATACTCATTGAATGCCTACTTGATGCCAGGAGATGTGTTAGCTGGGCACTGCGGTCCAATCATAACAAGACAGGCACGGGTAGTGCACAGGCACAGTTCATGTGTCTTGTCCTCTGTGGAGTCATTCCTGACCCTGGCATCTCCTGAGGTGAGTTATTGCTCACTCCTCTGTGATCTGTACCTATCGCTCACATTCCACCATGCTTGACTTCACCCATGTGCCTATCTTCCCCACAGACTGAGCAGACCCTGAGGCCCAGGCCATTACCTGCTTATTGTGCATGCTCAGTGCCTAACACACTCAGTGTCTCCAGCACCCCTGGTGCCAAAGATATGACGGATGAAAGAATGGAAGAATGAATGACTGAAGCTGCAGGAGACTCCTTCGGACAATCATTCATCTGCATGACCTGGCTCCTCCCCCTGGATCCCCACTCTGTTCCAACCATACCGACCCCACCTCCTTGGACAGCACTCGGTGTACTCTTGCACAGGCTGTCTCCTGCATAGAAAACCTTTCCCTTTGTCCAACTTCAACTCTTGAATTAAGCATCACTCCCTCCAGAATGCCTTCCCTGTTCTCACCATCAACACTTTCACCTTCACCAGTCATCAGACCCAGGCTATGTAGGAATTTCTGCCACGGCTTCCCATAGCTCCCAGGACTCCCCCACCAATTGTCTGTCTTCCCCACTATACAATAGCTTCATGCAGAAGCTACCTTGTATAGCAGCCCCCTTGCCTGGCACGTAGTAGGCTCTGAATTTTTTTAAATAAATGATTGAATAAATACTTAAGTGGCAATTACATATAAAGACAGAATGCTTCTAATAGCTTGCCTTCAATTACATTACTTAAAATATATAGGCATTTTGCTGAAGGTCTGCACAAAAAGGTAGATTACTTTTTTTAAAGTTCACATTTGGAATTAATTTTTTAAACCAATTTGCATGTTATTCTCAATATCCTACCTCAGTCTTGGCCATACCTGCAGGCCAGAGTAATGAGGACTGATGTTCAGATGAATCAAAGATTAAATCATGCTTGCCGCATGTAAGAAAAATGGATTCTGACATTATGTAAGGGTTTTTAACAAAGGTTGGAACAAGAGAGAATTTCTAATTAACCCTCAGGTACCCAGGAAATCACACCCATCACAACATTCAGTCAGAAAATATATTTCTTGATTGTGCATTGTGTGAGTGATAAAGGGCCAGATATGTGAGTTGGCATGTGTTGGGAGCAGGAAGTAAACATGGCACCATGTGGGGCCTGTTATAAAAGTTATCCCATCCAAACCTCATAGTCTATTTATGAGGTCAATATTATTACCATCACTTTCATAGTTGGGAAAACAGACTCAGAAAAATTGAGTAATTTTCCCAGGATCACATAGCTGATCAGGGCTGGAGACAGGATTTGAGTTCAGATCTGTGTGAATCCAGTCTTGTGCTTCCCATAGCTGCCTGACTTTCTACAGATCATGGCTGAGATGACTGTGGGGAGAATGATCAACAAAGTCAACACTACTAACATGGAACAGAGGTTAGAAGCATGCAAGAAAGTGAAGTTCAAACCCCACCCTGCAACTAATGTTTCAGACATAGTACTTAACCTTTGGAAGCCTCAGTTTCCCCATCTGTAAAATGGGATAGTAATTGTACCTACCTTATAGGGTTGTTGTAAAGATCAAAGAGATTATCCATGTAGGGCATGTGGGGGACATTAAGGCACAATGATGCCACAATGAAGGACTCCCTTAACCTCAAGAATCAAATGGTTATAGGACAAGGAATGGGATGGTGATGCATCCGAAATCAAGCAAAGAAAGAGTCCAAAGTAGGCTCACTCTATCTAATTGCAAGGCTGCTAAAGGGCCTAGCATCAACAGCTGTTCATTCAACAATTCATTTGAGAAACACTAAATTGCCAATGCTTATGTTGGCATTGACAGAATATGATATTATGTGGGAAAGCATACATATTGATGATTCAAACAGTGATTCAGAAATCTCAGGCTCTAATTAGAGACATTTTAGAAATACCTTATTCAATTTATTTTGCCTGTGTCTTTTTCATGCATGCACAAGAGTGATATGATAGAAAGCTATGTCTAAACAAATATAAGAGAACGCTTTCAACAAGTAGAAAAATTCTAAGTAATGAGAATGTATCGAATCATAGTTATTGGCAGTAATTTTTTTCTGAGAGGTACATAAAATCACAGTGAATTTTACAACCGATGGCATTTGAGATTTGATGAAATACAATAATTCACAAACGGATGTTTGGTATATGACCATTTGTGAGTTTCAGCTGCCTATAGAAGGAATGCACCCTAAAGTATAAAGGACTGCTCTCATTTATGTCCCTAATATTTATGTCTCCAATATTTCCCAGAGTTAATTTTGCCAGAAAATGAGGGTGCAGAAAAGAGACAAGGAAAGAGGATGAAAAAGAGAGATGAGCGGTAGTAGTGTGGGGTGGTACTAGAAGCCAATTTTGTATAATTATCATTTGGACACAAAGCCAATCCTGATAGGAATTAATAATTAGGAGGATGACCCCATTACATTCATCAAGCAACAATTCTACTGTATTTACCACGTATGATTTGTAAAGAAAGTAGATTTTGAGTAACTGACAAATTTGCAATGATTGGAAATAAAAGATCTTTCCGATGAGCTTCAAATAACCAGACACATAAATCTTGAACATTCCAGCTAAATGAGAGTTGATGGCAGTAGCTTCATCTCATGAGTGGTCACTGTCTCCTTTGTGACAGATCACACCATCTAGAACAGTGATGGTGAACCTTTTGAGCTTGGCATGTCAGCATTTTGAAAAACCCTAACTTAACTCTGGTACCGTATCACATATAGAAATTTTTTGATATTCGCAACCATAGTAAAACAAAGACTTATATTTTTGATATTTATTTTACATATTTAAATGCCATTTAACAAAGAAAAATCAACCAAAAAAATGAGTTCGCGTGTCACCTCTGACATGCGTGTCATAGGTTCACCATCACTGATCTAGAATGCCATCTGCCCTCTCAAGTATTTCATTCCTGTGCTTCTTCTGACCATAAAAGAGAGAATCAAATGACAAAGGATATCTTCACATATAAGATCAACTAGAGGCCTGGTGAATGAAATTCATGCATGGGGGGGTGTCCCTCAGCCCAGCCTGCACCCTCACCAATCTGGGACCCCTCGAGGGATGTCCTACTGCCCGGTGGGATCTGGCCTAAATGGGCAGTCAGACATCCCTCTCACAATCCAGAATTACTGGCTCCCAACCCCTCACCTGCCTGCTAGCCTGATCACCCCCTAACCACTCCCCTGCCAGCCTGATCAATGCCTAACTGTTCCTCTGCCAGCCCAATTGCCCCCAACTGCCCTCCCCTGCTGGCCTGGTCACTCCCAACTGCCCTCCCCTGCAGGCCTGGTCACCCCTAACTGCCCTCCCTTGCAGGCCTGGTCCCTCCCAACTGCCCTCCCCTGAAGACCTGATCGCCCACAACTGCCCTCCCCTGCTGGCCATCTTGTGGTGGCATCTTGTGTCCACATGGGGGCAGCCATCTTGTGTGTTGGAGTTATGGTCAATTTGCATATTGCCTCTTTACTATATAAAATGAGTATAGTTTTGATACTTGATGGCTCATTTATAACAAAGTCAACATGTTGACTCCCACCTCCCTGTACAGAATAATTTGTTTGTTCAAGATTTTTTTAAAAAAATGTTAAAACAGTACTTGCCTTCTAAAGGAGCTTAAAAAAAAAATGTGTTCCAAACACAGAGGTAATGCGTTGTGGTCCATCTACAATAGATTCCAGGATTCTGGATTCCATGCTTCCCAGGGGACTTAGCTCCTTTCTTCTTCCTAAGGCTGTACTGCAAACCTCTTCACTTCCCTTCTTCCTTCTAAGTTCTTATTTGTCTTTTTCTAATAAAACATTGGTCATTTTGCCCTAACTGGTTTGGCTCATTGGATAGAGCATCAGCCTACAGACTGAAGGGTCCTAGGTTCGATTCCGGTCAAGGGCATGTGCCTTGGTTGCGGGCACATCCCCAGTAGGGGGTGTGCAAGAGGCAGCTGATCGATGTTTCTCTCCCATCGATGTTTCTAACTCTCTATACCTCTCCCTTCCTCTCTGTAAAAAATCAATAAAATATATTAAAACAAACAAACAAACAAACAAACAAAACATTGGTCATTCTGACAGTCAATTCTTCTCTGAAAATTGCTTATTTTTTCCATTACTAAATTGCACAGAAATTACCCCCAATGCCACTTCCTACCTTTAGGGACCAAGATGCCTTACTATCTTTGATGTCCATATCATCAACAGCTACTGATCACCTATCATAAATTCCAATATCATTGATAAACTTGAGTATGCATCTGCTGAGACACATGGGAAATCACACCTTCTGTTTCTTATGACAGAGACCACCAATATCTGTGTCCTCCTCTTTTCTTTGGCATCCCTGTCCCCTTTCCTGCAAGGGAGGCCATGGGATTGGTATGCACCAATGGAGTGCGGGCAAAGTGGCCAACACCACTTCCAGGCCTGGCACCTAAACCTCCTGCAAAACTCTTTGTGCTTTCTCTTATTTTGCCTATTGACCAGATACTAAAGATCTAGTGGGTTACTCTGGGAAGATTGATCAAGAATGTCACCAATAGTTACATGGTACAGAGGGTAGGAGCAGACCCAGGATGAGGTATATGATGAGAGAGCCTCAAGATGGAAGAAGCCTGGATCCCTGAATGTTTGTGTGGAGGAGAGCCCCCTGCTGACCCATTTGAAAGCATAGCATGAGTGAGAAATATACCTTTATTGTATTAAGCCATTGGTATTTTAAGGTTTATCTGTTATAGTAGCAAGCACTACTTACTTTATTTCTACTTTTTAAGCACTTTTTTCTAATACAGATTTTATATGTGCATAGATAGTTCAAATGTTTCAATTGGGTTTCAGATCTTTTGAAAAGCAATGATCTGCCTTTGAATTGGGGGGAAATGCAATTTGCCAACAGTGGTCACAACTGCAAGGAGTTAATATAAAGTCCCCAATTAGATTCAGGGGCCTAATCGGGCAGTCCCCATGGAGCTAATTTCTTTCAACAAGCAAGCGTGTTGCCAGCTCACAAAATGTTTGGTCCATACTGCCTTTCAGTTGAGCAGATGGGGGTTTTGATATAAATTGTGTTGGCATTTGCTGCGCTGAAAATAGATTTGCTTTTTCCTGCTTCCAAACTCAATTTTAAAAAGTAACAAGTTCCATCCCCCCCGCCCCATTAGTCAGGTCACAGGGCTAGACCTCTGTTTTCTATTAAAAAGTACAGAAATAAAGAATCTAAGCATCTCAGGCTAGTGGGGTAGTGGGGGTTCTTGGGCTTTGCCTTGTTGCTATTCTATCAGATGCAGAAATCCCTTTTAGAGCATTCCAGATGGAGCACCCAACTTGTGTTTGCTCACCCTCTTTGATGGGGAGCTCACCACTTGACAAAGTAGCACATGCTAGTGTTGGAGCATTGTAATTAGAAAGCTGAAATGGGCTCCATAAAAACTCCATTCTTTAGTCCCATATCTGGCCTTTAGACATACCTCCCCCCAAATGCAATCCTATTTCTACATCTCTCTTTTCTTATGTCTGTCCCAAAGCCCTCTCTCCTCCATACAGCATAATTCCTAGGACCCTTCCTCAGAAGATATCAATGTCCTATGGAAACTGAAGTGCCAGGAGCTGGCCACAAGTCTGACAAATACCGAGAGGAATGGGGTAAACATGCAGCTCAGGGCTTTATGGTTCTGGGTGAAACGGGCCCTTTTGCTGGAGTGTGAATTGTCTGAGGACAGCAAGGCTCTCCTCAGCTCCACTAAGGTGCAGAGATAAATGGAGAGAAGAAAGCAAGAACTTGGGCCTCGTGGGAACCCTGGAGTGGGTTAGCACCAAAAAAATGTCTTCAAACTATAGGATGCTTCCAGCTCCAATGCAGTTCTAATGGCTGGGACACCTTAGCCGCCCCTCAGAGGCCCCAGTCCTTTCTCCACTTCTGCTGCTCCTGGACCCGCCCACCAGCTGCCTAGCCCTCCACTGCTCAAGTCTTTTCAGCATCTGCTTACTCCTTCCTGGCTTACAGTTCCTGAGGTCCATGAAGCCTTTTAGCTTCTCCTGCCTGTTTCCTCTGGGAGTGTGTGGTTTGTGGTTTTTCCCCAAAATACTTTCTATGACTTAAATTCGAAACTTCCACAGGGAGAGAACTTGGTGTTTTCACTTAATCACCATCAATGCATTCACACAGAGTATTAGCAGCAGGTTGTCCCATCAGCCGCTGGCCAGCCTACAGATCAGTTCAAATCCCCTTCCCTGACCCATCAACAGAGAGGAGAGGGTGGGCCCGGGATATGAGGGGCGACTTTTACAGAAGGAACGCTGTAAGGGTCTTTAGCGAGACAGGCCTCTCCTGGCTTGCCCTGGCTTGAACCACATTCACGAATCTGGGCTTATCGATGCCTTTGACAGCCACGTCACATGGTAAGCTTCCCAGTTATTGAAAAATCCCAAAGTCGTGTTTTCACAAGCTGCTGCTAGGCCGCCGGTCTCTACCCCGCACCTGTTTGTACAAATCTTTGCCTTGGACAGTTCCTCTTGGTAGATTCTGCTTAAGATCTCAGGTCTGAAAGCTTCTAGCAGAACTTCTCTCTCAGCCTTACCAAAACCATGGCGGGAGAAAAACTGTTTAACACGATTAAATTCCAAGTAAGAGTTTGTCAGAACAATGGTTTCTGAAACAAAAACATAATTTGAAAACTAGGGAGGCCAGGCTTCTCTCAGGCTTCTGTGCTCAGCGGTGGGTCTCATTTTTCAGGGCATCGAGATGCATGGAGTGAGTACACAATCCTCCGGCCGCCTCCTGCGCAAGCTGAAGCCTCGGGGACACTCCGCGGCCCTGTCGCTGCTCCGGCAGTCATTCAACACAGCAAAGAGCTGGGGAAGTGACTGCCAACCTCCTTGCTCCGGAAGCAACAGCCCGCTGCGCTTCCCTTAGGGCTTTAGGCAGCACCAACCCAGCAACACTTGAAGGGATGAGCTGTTTATCGCTGGCCCAGCAGCCCAGTGGGGGCAGAGGGACCATGTGCCACTGGCTGCTGGCAGCTCCCAGGCAGGAGCTGAGATGCCCCTCCACCTCCGTGTCTGTGTTGTCCTTAATGCAGCTAAAATAAGGCAGATATGCATCGTAAAGGCTTAGCAGGCTATGGAAGGGCTGTTGTTTTTTCTGCTGTGTCTGAATCTTGGCTAAAGCCTCAAAATAAACATAGTGGGTGACAAATAGCCCATGTTCTAGAGAATGCTGGACACAGCCGGTGTCACTTCCTGAAAGATGGCAAAGCTGGATGTAAGCCCCCTTCTCTGTTCAGGCTGTAGAAGGGGAGAGAGGAGGGTGCTGACTCCCACTCCCCCCCCCCATGCCCCCTCCCCAGCCTCCTGAGGGCCCCAGTATGGTGCATGCGGAGATTCAGGATCAGCACAGGAGGGGAGACTGGCTTCTTACCGCCTTAGGCCGATGTGTGCTGAGTTCCAGAAATTTGTAAAAATAACCCCCTTGTGTTAATGAGCAGACAGAAGGGAGATTACACCTGTGCAATATGAGTTGCAGTTATCCCCCTAGTTCAGCGGTTCTCAACCTGTGGGTTGCGACCCCTTTGGGGGTCAAACAACCCTTTCACAGGGGTCGCCTAAGACCATTGAGAAACACATATTGTTTTTGTGATTAATCACTATGCTTTAATTATGTTCCATTTGTAACCATGAAAATACATCCTGCATGTCAGATATTTACATTACAATTCATAACAGTAGCAAAATTACAGTTATGAAGTAGCAATGAAAATAATTTATGGTTGGGGTCACCACAACATGAGGAACTGTATTAAAGGGTCGCGGCATTAGGAAGATTGAGAACCACTGCCCTAGTTTGATGCTTGTCTTTTCTACTTTGTTCATGGTATTTTTTACTTTTATGTAGTCACATTTATCATTTATTTCCTTTCCGACCTCTGGATGTGCCTCCAGGAGTGTATGTAAAATGAACCCTGATGCCCAGGGCTGAGGCTGCCATGATGGCTGGGCAAGGAACACGGTCTGTGGGGGGTAGCTGCTCCCTTGCCTTTCAGCGGGGAAGAGAGCCTGGGGAAGTGCACTGTGCTTGAAGGCGCTGGGAGAAGGGACTGAATAGGGAAGGACCATGAGGTCTGCTGGGGGTGGGGCACAGTCCACATTAGGGGTGGTGCTCAGAGGACTCCATGGAAGAGGCGACTTTGGGAAACTGCCCTGACAAAGGCAACTGGAGAGGGAAGCAAGAAGTGCAAAGAGCGTGGGCTGCCTGAAGAAGCCTCAGCTTCTGTGTCCCGTGTCCCCTGCCCAGCCCCGAGGAGCCTGAGCCAGAGGATAAGGGAGGGAGGAGGAGTGGGGAGGAGTGGAGCAGGAGAATGACCTCACAGGGGGTGCTCCCCCTCCCACACCCTCACTCCCTGAGCTCTGCACCAGGCTGGAGCTGATGGGAGAGACCAAGTTTTAAATTGAATATCAAATTAAAGTTTTTGATATAAATTGGATTAGTTGTTCAAATAACTTGAGATGAGTCTTCTTTTTAATGCCTGAAAGGAACTGGAAACTATGAGTGTCACCACGTGGCAGGGATGTGGGACTGAAGGCCCTGGCAGGAGAAAAACAAGGGGCTTTTCTGGTGGAACCCGCTGCGCCCAGGCCACTGGAGGAGCTGGTTGAGCTCAATCTTCCTTAGCCTTAGACGCCTCCCCGGTTAAATGGAGATAACAACACTCACCTCCTAGAGGCGTTTTGAAGGTTAAAATGAAAGCAGTGATGTGAAGGTATAGTGTCTGGCACTTGGGGGTGCCCAGGCTATGTCAACATCACTGAACAGGGGTCCCTCCCTACCATCTCTGAACCAACAGACTTCAGAACAGCAGAGCCGGGGAGGCCGTGGAGAGCCGAAGTCCACCATCCTCGCATTATACAAGACAAGTCAGGGCCCAGCCCCCTTGGTAGTGCCAGGAGCTGCCAGATAAATGAAGGCATTAGCACAAGTTTTCACTCACCCAGCAAACCTGCACCAGGATCTGTGAGTGGAGCTGGGAACCACCAGCTCTGTCCTCACTGAGCTCCCAACCCAATGAGGGAGGCAGCGCTCTGGGTGTGCCTGGGGATGCTGGAAGGCTTCACGGAGTGGTTCATCAGGTTGTGCAATGGATGGGCCAGGACGGAGGTCCATTCAGGATTTCCCCTGCCCCCTCTCCCGGGAGACCTCTTTCAGGGTATCCAATGTTTAGTTCCCCAGCTCTCTCAGGCTGGTAGAAGGTCCTCCCCCACCTGGCTTTTGCCTTCAAGGACCTTCTCACGCTGCACACAAGTCAAGGTTCTTAGGCAAGAGCTTTCTTGACACAAATGAAGAAAGGATCGCATGGGAAAGCATTTGCCAACCACTAGTTTGCACATCTCTGCTCTTTTCATAATGTAACAGTCCTGCTGATCAACCCTTCTCTTCCCACCCTGATTCTCTGCTTATAAATTTTTACAACAGGAAGGTCCCTGTAAGTGGCAGTGAGAAGAGGGGGCTGCAAGGCACAGGGCTTCCCCGAAGAGAGCAAAGAAAACAGAGCTCAAGGCTTAGCTCCTGGTCAGGGTATTAAACTTCACATTCGAGTAACATCATTCACACAGTGATCTCAAAGCACCGAGGAGGAAGGACATGAGCTGCATTTTTTTAAAATCAGGTAATTTTAGTCTGAATTCAATGTTCACATAAGTAATACCAGGGATAAGCACTTACCCTTTTGGGTGCAAAACCAATTAAATATAGCCACGGCAGTACAGTGGCTTGAATGTGTCAGGGAGATAAGACCCAGTGACAGCTAATGGGAGCCCCTATCTGCAGTTGGCAAAACTAACAGTGGCTCTCAAAGCCCAGTACTGAAGGACTGGCCACTAGACAACCCCTTCTAAGCCAAAGGCACTGGGAGACAGAGGACAAAGGCTTCAGAATAAACTGGGAATTGATGAGAAAGAAACCACAGAAATGAAGATGTATTTTAGAAACAGCATGCCTACACTTACCCAATTATTTGATACTTTCAGGCAGGATGATGATCCAATCTTAAACCAGGGATTGCAAATCTGGGGTCCATAGGTCAAATCTAGACCATGTGTGTTTGTTAGCCCATGTGTATGTGATGTGAATTAGTTGCCAATGTTAAAAATTGGAACACTTAACAAAAAATATGACTTCTGGATTTTATTAAAAACTTGGAAGATCTCAAATATTTAAATATTGGAAAAGGAAACTATTATATGAGAAGAAGAAATCATTGAAGAATTATTTTATAATCTCTGCCTAAAGAAGGCTTTTATAATTTGGACCCAGGACCCAGAAGTTTGAAAAACAATTGATAAATTTGACTACATAAAAATCAAAAAGAACCTTAAGCAAAGTAAAAAAAGACAAACAATAAACTAGGGTGAAAATTGTAACTCATATTGCACAGACATAATCTCCAATATATAAAGACTTCAAGAAATCAATAAGTAAAAGATCAGCAACCCAATAAGAAATAAGCAAGTGATATAAACTGACAGTTCAAAACAAATTAAATACAAGTGGCTTTACATACTGAAAAGATGTGCAGCTCCAGTCATCATTTTTTTTAAATATTGAGATGCCACTTTTCACGTGTTGGAATGGCAAAATCCAAAACCTGGATGATGCCCACTGTTGGCAGGGCTGTGGGAGATTGCTGCGCCTCCTCCAGGAAATTGAACAGCAACCACTTTGTGCCACAGCCCAGAAGCCATGTGACTTTCGATCACATATCCCAATGACTAGTTCCCTGGGGAGTTTCATATCTGGATTCTGAAGATGGAAAACGGGAACTTTGGATCCTATTTGTCATTTAACTCGAACAAGCTGCTCTCCTGTAATTAGGCAAGGGTTCTGGTTAGAAATCAAAGAGTTTCCTCAGTAATCCTAGTTGCATGTGCTCGGCTATTTCTTATTCAGAGAAAAGAAGAAGGGAGAAGCAGCCAGAAGGATGGAGAAAGTCAAGCTCAATGCGCTAGAAGCCGAGTAGAGATGCACACGCTTTATCTCATTTCCTCCCCCACAACAAGCCCAAGCTCGTTGCCATCCTCTTTTTGTAGAGGAGGAGACAGGCCCAGAGCAGCCATGGGGCTCGACCTTCTTGGACAGATGTGGGCAGGGAGGAGCTGAACAAAGAAGCCACAGCCTGGGTTCATGGGAGGAAAGGCTTAGTTTGATGTGGGTCGCTCTGGCTGAAGGAGTGAAAGAAACTTGGAAGCGAAGGGTGTCCCACTCAGCTGCTGAGACGTCTCAATCACATTGTAGCAGGGTGCCATGCCAGCGATTTAATTTGTGCTTTTCTTTAATCCTCTTCTTTAGGGAGAGAGGTGCCAAGACCAGTCTTAAATGGCTGCTCTAAGTAAAGGAAATAGCAGTGGTGAACCCCTTAAATGCCACTGCTTCCTCGGATTAGAGAAGAAGCATGACCAACCCTTTGCACTGCATAAATCATTAAGTCCCTGGACAAGGACAATGTGGTGGGGTGGGGGTGGGGTCAGATAGGACCTCAAGAGGGATACAAATTTCCTGCTAACCCAGTAGTTGGGGAGGAGTCAATCAATTCATTAGAGGGAAAAAAAATGGTAAGACTGTGCTCTGAGCTGTGAAGAGGTTCTCACTGGGTATTTGGTTTCCCTCTCCCCAAACCCAGAGTCATGTTCCTCTCTTGGAAGTTCGCCATGAGAGACACTGGGATTCCTGCTGACCTGAGCCTCCTCGTCAATGGAGCCACTTGTGGGTAGATGTTGTTATCCTTGGCAAGAGAATAGCTTTGGAAACCAGGGGTTAGAGTGAAAGGCCAATATTTTTTCTGTAAGTAAGGAGCATCCCTGATTTATTTCTCATGGAATCCTTCATGGAGTATCAGGTTGTGATGCCAAAAATTCCCAGAGAAGGGTGATGGGGAAGAAAGCCATTCAATGGCCTGGGAAAGCTGAGCTGCCCTGGAGACTGCCAGCAGCATCTCTTCATCCTGATGCCTCTCTCGTGACCCCTCTGAGCACTTCTTGGGGGAGAAATAACTCTTTATATCTAGAACTGTGATGCAAAATGGTTTTGTGGGTTGCTCTGATCACCAACTAAAACCACTGAGAAAAGGAGAGGGTAGGCAGGAAGCTGTCCAATGTTGCAGAAAACCACATTCCCAGAGTCTCTCCAAACCCAAACTTGTGTTTCCTTTCACCATTACTCAAAATCACGGAATTGGAGTTGTCCAAATCGTGCATGTCTTTGAAGCGGTACAACCTCGGCTAATCAAACCTTGCTACATCACAGCCCCCAGCAACTCAAAAGCTATCTAGTTCCCTCTGTCTTTAAAACAAAATGGCAAAAGATAAGAAAACAACTTCACCCCAGGGCTTGAGACAATAACTTTAGTAGGTTCCTTGGGCTTGACACAATAAGGAGCCGTAAGAATTGATGTTCAGAGTTACAGGCCTGGAGTCCTTTAAAAACCTCAATCATAAAAAAAAAAAAAATTATATTGAATCTTACACTCTACAAGAGTATGAAAAGGAACTCGGAACTAACCAGGGCTAAACCCAATAGGGTTTTCTGGATGAGCATCCATTAAGCAGAACCACCCCATCCCTAAGTTTAGTAGTTTCTAGAAGGGGCCCTATAACTTCCCATTGCTGAAGGCATGTTTCTTGGCTACTATTCTGTGACATAAAGGACCAGGACCTCGTAAAATGTACAGAAGACTGAACTACAGAGGTGGAGTTCTAGGTGAGACTGTAACCAACTGGCTACATATCCTTCTCATCCTTCAGCTCTCAGAGGATTACCTGTAAGACAAGCCAGTTGAATCAGCACAGGCTGACCTTGGATGAGAGGAAAGAGAGACAAGCAGGGCACTAAGGACTGTGCAGTTGGAAGGAGGAAACGGCATTTTTGAAGAAGGGCAGAGCATGATTAAAGGCATGTCAGTGGTAAAGTATGTTGTTATTTTCCTTGGATCTGGTGGCCCTATCCCCACTCTTCTTGGTTATGGACTGGCTGTTCCCTTCTCCAAGAATGACATTTCCTTTCTTCTTCATGTGTCTAAATTCTATGCACCCTTAAAGGTCCAGTTCAAAAGTCATCTCTTTAATCTCTCTTCTATGAATAATTTCTTCAGTGAATTATTCCAGCACTAATTTATACCTTATGATGATTCTTATCACTATGCCTTATATTAAAAATTCTATACTGAATTGTGGTCTCCTAGACACGGGATGAATTCCACATTTGTGTACCTGATAATGCCTAGCAGAATGCCTTGTGCATAGTAGATGCTCAAATTACTGTAGAATGGATGAATGAATGAATGAATGAAATTTCATAATATCTGGACATGCAAAAATTACTCTGGTTTAACCTAAATACTTTAAATATTTTTATTTTGAAACTCTTGCTTAGACCTTCTTATAAAAACACTGGAATAATCCATTCTAAATTCGATGGCTTCTTTAGTTAAGGGTCCCACACTTGACCACTTCTCTAATTTCTGACAGTCAGGTCTTGGACGAGTGCCACAGACAGTGCTCTTCTCATTGCCCTAAAATTAATGTCCCTAACAACATTTCAGCCCAAGCCTACTGGGACAATGTGAGTCCTCTCTTTCAGCCCCACCTCCCAAGAACCAGAAAATAATACTTAGAGAACAATAATCTTTGTTCAACACAAATAAACAGCAAAATAATACCAATGGCTTCTTAAAGCTGTATATTAGCCACACTGCAGAAAGCATCTCTTTGATATTATCATGCTTACACAAAGATTAATTTGAAATTGAATAAGGCCAGAGCTCAAAATTCTGCAAGTCTAATGGAGCATAGAACTCCATTTAGGATTTCCCATTTTGAGGAAAATATGGGGCTCTGTGGCTTTAAGGGTAATCCACTGACATCTCATCTTTGGGGAGGGGAGTTGGAGCTAAATGGACTTGATACTATTTTATTATTCTCAGCTCAAGCTTCAATCTCTAGGGAAGTGCCCAGTTATTTCCGGACCACAGTGGCCCATCTCAGGCAAGACAGAGAACCCCATCAGAAGTCTCCACAGCCCCAAATGTCCCTGCAGACTCTTGAGCAACTCAGAGGGAGGAAACCCCTACAAATCAAGTCAACCTGACTGCTACCTCTAGCTCCCTGTTCCTCCTCCTCCCCACCTCTGCTCCTGAGGGTAGCTGTGTAAAATTGAAAGATACCCAAACACCGGAGTTAGACAGACATTAGCAAGTAACTTCCAGCTCTGAGCCACAGTTCCTCCCATTATACCGGCCTTATAGGATTGTGTCCTGAGCTAAATGAGATAACGTGTACGTTGTACCAGGCGCAGAGTAGATGCTCAATGAATGCTCTCCCCAGTTAAGACAGAACCTGACGTTTCAGTTCAGCAGTTTAGCAGCTTCATTTATTTCCCCGTAAATAAAATATTCACAAGCCTCTTGCCTGTTGAATCTACTGCACAGTAAAGCCTTGAAGGAAAGAGCCGTGTCTCATTCACCTCTGTGTCCCCAGCACCCTTCACAGAGCCTGGCACACAGTTAGTTGAGAAATGTCTGTAGAACAAATGAGTTAAATAATGGAAAAGAACAGCCAACAGTTGTTGGGCGCTTACAACGAGTGCTTGACACACATTAGCTCATCACACTGTCTCCATTTCACAGTTAAGGATACAAAAAGTCAGAAAGATGTGGTATGGGAATTTCCACGGAGGATCTACAAATAATAGGTAAACCCTATGAAATTGCCTATATTCCACCTTTTAAAAGTACATAAGTATTTACTACGTGTCATGCACCAAGCTAAACAAACATCACACACACACATATTATAATTTAAGTGTGATAACCCTGTGAAACAAGGAAAATTATAGATGGGAAAACTGAGGCCCGGAAGGATTAAGTGACTGGTGCACAGCTCTCAACCACTTTAGACTTGCAACAATGGCCATTTCAAATGGATCAACCGGATATTAAAGGGAAAGCCAGGACTCAAGCTCAGGCCTCTCTGCCTCCAAGCCCCTGACATGCTACTGTGCCTCTTGAATAAATGAATCAGTAATGACAGGAGGAGAGAGGGGAAGAGCAAAAGCAGGCAGAGGAGAGAGAGGAAAAAGGAATGAGGAGGGATGATGATCACAAACACTGACTACCTGGGAATTCCGAGGAGGCCTGGTCTTTCCTAATCTTTTGCATAATTGCTGCGGTGGGGGCCCAGCTGGTCTGCACACCTGCAGCTCGCAGCCAGAGTATAAACCGCCAAAGGCAGGCCTCTCCTTTGTGCTTAGCCCCAGAAGGGCCATGTGGAGGCTTTCCTGTTGGGTGGGAACAGGGCTCTCCAGTGCCGGCCCATCCCAGGACCCCGGGCAGATGGCCACGCTCTGCTGAGGTGGGCGGCACAGGGGCACTGCTTCCCACTGCTCTCCGGGACAGGGGCAGCCTCGCCCTCAGCTGGCAGCCCATGAAGCTAGCCAGACCCAGCTCACTGTCCCACAGGTTCACTCACAAAGGCCTTTTTAAATCGCTGGTGCTCTCGCCATAGGAAGTCGGGCCGGCCCAGTGGCAGTCAGGGTAGACCATGCCACTGCTCTTCTCCCCGGCTGGCGCTGTGCCACTGGAGCAAGGACTGACTTGCAGAACCAGGATGAAGAGGGATGGTCCTCAGAGGAAAGAGAATGGGGCTGCGAGCAAAGTGTCCTGGGTTCCAGGTCTGACTCTGCTTTGTGTGTTCCTTTAAGCGAGTCCCCTTCTCTCTCTAGGGACAGAGACTGACCAACTGTGGGCCTGGGGCTTGATCATCTCTTTTAAGCCTTATAAACTCCGTCATGCAGGTATAAGGCTTTTCATCACAGATAAAGACCCTGCAGCTCAGAGAGTTAGCTGACTTGTACAGTGCCACACAGCAAACAAATAGGGAGTTGGGATGTGACTCCAGGTCGATCTGACTGTGAAACCTATGCTCTCGCCACTGCCCTGTCAGGCGCTCTGCTCCCTCATTTGTTGGAAGGGATGATGGCCGTTATCTCAACCTCCCATTATTGGGGCAAATCTGTCCCTTATGACAACCTCTCTCTTAAGGCACTTAATGGGCTCTCAAGTGCAATATCAATGTTGGGAGTCAAGATCATTATGTTGTTTCTCCCCCCATCTCAGGCCTCAGTTTCCCCATTGTGAACCAAGGGAGCCAGATTAGTGTTTCCCAAACTTCCACCTTCATGATTTTATATCACATATACTAATACTTCATGCTTGACTTTAAGTCAACTTTAAATCAAGTAGTTTTTTAAAATGTAACATCACCCTAGGGCCTAGGCCAGTGATGGCGAACCTATGACACGCGTGTCAGAGGTGACATGCGAACTCATTTTTTTGGTTGATTTTTCTTTGTTAAATGGCATTTAAATATATAAAATAAATATAAAAAATATAAGTCTTTGTTTTACTATGGTTGAAAATATCAAAAAATTTCTATATGTGACACGGCACCGGAGTTAAGTTAGGGTTTTTCAAAATGCTGACACGCCAAGCTCAAAAGGTTCGCCATCACTGGCCTAGGCAATAATCCACATGAAATCAAGGATTGAATGCAACAAATTATATTCTTTCCTAATACACAAAATAAATTGATAATTAAGCTACAAACTGTTCATTCAGGTGATACTTCGGAGCATCCCCTTGTCTGGGGAACAATGAACTCCATGACCTCTAAGCTTCATTCATCCCTTGCTCTGTGAGTCTCAGCCCCTGCCCCCTCTGTGGATGTGGATGTGTGCCTTGGACCTGTGTCGTCTCCCAGCTGTGTGGTCTGGTCCTCCATGATGGATGTCAGGCTGGCATGGAGGCAGCTGTGTGATGGGAACCTGGGCCACAGCAGGAGGGCGAAGGCAGCAGAAGTTGATCTCTGAGAACCCAGAACATGGTGTCCAGCTGGGACGCAGCCAGAGAGGGGGCCGAGTGCCTGGGGCAGGAGGCTGGTGAGCAAGAAGAGGTGGAGAGCACAAAAGGGGCAGGGTCCCACTGGGTGATGGCCCCTTCCACCAGCATCAAACACAAGTTCTGGCTTCCCATGGTGTGAGGCTAGGGAGACAGATGGCCAATGCCTTCAGGGACACAGCATCCTCAGGGGTCTAATTACAGGGGTTTGGGGGCAGGCCCCACCAAGCACCCTGCCACACACAGTGGAGATCACCCTAGGTTCTGTTTTGTTTTGCTTTGCTTATTAGCTTATTTTTTCTCTGCAGCACAAAATGATAAGAGAAAAATGCCCATCACAAGTGCACAGATGGGTGAATTTTCAATAAATGAACACTTATGTAATCAGCACCCAGATAAAGAGATAAAACATCAGCCTCATGGTAGAGGCCCTCTCAGTCTCCCTTCTAGCCACTACCTTGCCCCAAGGGTGAGCACTATCTTCATTCCTACTACCAGAGACTGGTTTCACCTATTGTATAGTTAGGAATGGAATAGCTCAGTCATAGTATATGTACATCTTCAGGGTTAGTAGATATTGACAGTTTCCAACAAGGTCACACCAATTTTCACTCCCGCCAGCAATGTGTGAGAGTTTTAGTTGCGCCAGATCCTTACCATTTTTTATATTTTTAATTTCAGCCTTTCTGAGACTCACCTGCAGTGCTTTTTTTCTCTAAAGATAGTAGGAAAGCTACATGTTTTCCATATCACCTATATTTTGGTATTAACCAAACTGCACAACAAGCACATAGGTTGACGTCATTTCTAAGAAACAATGTGGTGTAGCAGACAGTGCCTAGACGTGGAAGACCTAGCCTTGTGTTTGCTCACCAGCTACTACCTTGATGCCATTAGGAAAGAATCACCACAGGTCTTTACAAAGCCCCCACTCAAGCCCTCGCTCATTCATCTGACCCTCACAGCAAACTGGTGAAGGCAGGCGAGGAAGGAATTATTTTCAAGAGCTTATATAACTTGCCAAGTGAGTAGCAAAGACAAAATTCAGGCCTATGTTCTGATTCCAGTCCAAAGTCCTTTCACTGAGCTTATACTGACTCAATTCACTTATTCTTCATTTTAAGAAGGTGTTAGACTACATGATCTCTGATGTTCCTCCCACTTTACATATGGTGGATTGATTTGTTTCTAAATGTATGAGTGGTTTACTCAATGTATAATCAAATGGCAGGTCCTTGCTCTATACTCAGAGGAAATGAGCCAAGCTCATCTGTTGACTCAGATGCCAAATGAAGCAGATCTTCGTGACTATTCAGCTGCTGGAGATGACAGAGACTCAGCATGAGGAAGAGTGGACAGAGGTTACAGCTCAGTCACTGAAATGGTAAAATGTGCTCTACAAACACATTTTATTTTTCAAGGTTTCCTGCAGCTAAAGAGTATCCAGTCATCCACTCATCCATGTGTCCAATCAATAAACCATCTACCTATCCATCCCATCCAGTCAACCATCCTTCCACCTTTGATTCAACAAGCATTTCTTGGACATCTAGTGTGCCCATCCCTATACTAGTTCTGGGGTAACAGAAATGAGTCAGAAACAATCTCTGCTCTGAAGAAACTCTCAATCTAGGCAAGTGTCTCTCCTTATACACATCTCTACATACTCTCAGCTACCAGAAGGCAAGGGCCTTCTCTCACCTCTGTCAGGCCCGAATCATCTATTACTAAGACTGGTGAAGTATTGCTAAGATATATTTGATGAATGAACTATTAATCACTGAGAAGTCCCAAGAAGAATTTGGAATGTTCATTTCTATCATTCCCCATTTCTTGTCATGGACTAGGAACCAGGTCTTGGAGCTCCACCAGCCACGGACGGCCCCTTCCTCATATCAACCCAAGTGCAGAAAGGAAGCAGCACAGCCTCCTTTCTCAGCGGTCTGATGGGTGCAAACAGCTGGGGAACGAGTTCACACACATTCTCCGAAGAATGCTATTCATGAGGTCCTTCCATATCAGACAAGTTTCCCAAGTGAGTTCTAATTGCCTCATGATGGATGCCTGCAATGTTTTTGATGAGGCTCGCCTGTAGTGCTTTTTTCCTCTAAAGATAGTAGGAAAGCTGTATGTTTTCCAAAAAAGCAAGGAATTGTCAGACAGCATTTCAACAACAAAGATGAGCAGAATATAGTTCAGAGAAGGTGGGCAGCTTGCAGGCAGGGGATGTAAAAGAAGGGGGAAGGAATGCCAAACTCCAGCACCATGCCAGGTCCCCCAACATCACTGACCCCCGCCCCAAACCTCCAGGGTTCGTCTCCTAGCATTTGAAACCCACATCTGCCATCGCATCGGTAACACTCTCTGAGATCCTATTATTTGCACCTCGTGGCTAGGCGTCAGGCTTACCTCCCCTACCTTCCAAATATCATCAATCACCAAGTTCCACAAACCATCTCTCTGGGAATCCATGCCCTGCTCTCATCCCTACAGCCACCACCTGAGGCCCGCCCACCATCCTCCTCCTTCCTGGACTCCCATAGCAGCTGTCTAACTGGTCTTCCTGACTCTACTTTGACTCTGCAGCAACATAACAAATACAAATCTGATCACATCATGCCCCCTTTCGAGAATTCTCCAACGGCTTTGCATGGCGCTTAGAAAAATGCTCCAAGTCTGTTTGATGGTCTGCAAGAGCCTCTGTGATCTGGCTACGGCCTCCCTTTGCAGCCCATCTCAGCCTCTTCTCCTTTTTACTCATCTGGCTCCAGATCCATAAGTCTGTCAGTTCCCTAAATATGCTCTACTCTCTCCTACCATCAGACCTTTACAGATGCTGGTCTCTTCCTGGAATGCCTTATCCCTGCCCCTCATATCCTAAATTGCCCCATACTCATCCTTAAATAAAAGTTTCAACTTGGACAATGCTTTTTCAGTGGACCCTTATCCGAGCCCCAGATGAGAGGGGATCAATCCCTGTCTGTGAACCTCGCAGCACGGCACATCCCCCTTTCGAAACACTCTTCCCACTGGTAACTCTCTCTGTGTCTAGCCTCCCTCCTAGATGGTAGCAGGCACCATGTACATCTTCTCCATTGCCAACCTCCGCCCCTAACATGCAGACTCCCAGTTGGGAGGCCCCGGATAAACACTGATGAATTGAGAGGTCAATTAAGGGACAGAATGTTTGATTAATTGAAAGCACTGAGCTTGGTGTCGGAAAGTCAGAAGGTTTTAGAACAGACACCGGGGTTCCTTCCCAAACTCTGGTCTATAGCCACAAGCTATGTGGCCTTGGGCAGATGCTTTCACCTGTCTGAGCCTCCATTTCTTCATCTTTATGTTCCTGATAGTAACACCTGGCTTTCCTGCCTCATACATGTTGTACGGAAAAATGAGACACCAACTGTGCAGGTGCTCCACAAAAAAACTGCCAAGCAGGGGGACACAGCAGCGCGGCCGCGAGTCTCCCCTCTGGCCCTTGCTCACCCAGATGTCCTTCCTTGTCCCACTCCCCATCCCTTAGTCACTGCATCCCTAGGGCAGCTTAGGATCGAGCTAAGAGCCTCTTGATAAATAATAAATAGGACACAATGAGAAGGAGAAAAGCCCGAAGAGATTTACAGGAGACAGAAGAGAAACACCCAAGCCAAATTCACACAAAAATAGCTCCCGGTCCTCTGTGTCTCTGGGGACTTGTAATGAAGGAGAAAGACCCTTCACACATGTGGTAGGCAATGTATTCTTGTTGCTAGCAGGTCTTCTAGATGCCCCGTAACCCAGCGGCTTTCCATTGCTCCAGCAATGCAAATGAGCGGACAGGGTTGTCGGGCTGAAGCCCCTTCTGCTGCTGAGGTGATCGTTTTCAAAGTGCAGATCCCAGAGCAGGTTCCCACTCACCTGGGAACTGGATACAGTTCAGGTTCTCAGGCCAGGAACTCGGGGGTGGGGCTGGAACAGCCCTCCAGAGGAGCCTGCTGCACACCCAGGCTGAGACCTGCTGTGCTAATTGGCCAGAGAAGAATGAAAGCGAATGGGAGATGATGGGGTGGAGGCTGACCTAGGAGGGGGAATGCTCCCTCTGGCACCACTACCACAGGCATCACTGCCATGGACTCCCCTGTATTTCAGAAGAGCTGAAGGAAGATTTGATGGCAGCTTGCTCTGTGCACATGTCCTTGAGTCCCTTCATACACACACACACACACACACACACACACACACACACACACACACACGGCCAGGAACTCGGGCAGAGCCTTGAGAACAGGGTTCTAAAAGCAAACAAATACCCAGCCTGCCTGCCCTTCTTCCCCCCAGTACCTCTGGAAACACTGGCTACAGGAATGAGCTTCACAGCCCTACTCACTCTCGAGGGCCTCACAATGGAGAGGAGGGAAGGTTATGAGTGAAGGGACCAACATGTATTGATTTTAAGTGTTTCAGTGTTTACATTCGCCTCCACCTGAGAAGGGAAATCCTGCATTGCCTCTGTGGTCACCCGTCCCATCCATTAAAGAGAAAAGACTCTCACTTGCTGGGGGAGGGACTAAATCCATGGGCACATGAAAGGAATAGAGAACAGAAGGAAGGAAGAAGTAGTGAGCCCTTGCACATTACGTGCGGTGAGATTTGAGGTTTGGGGCAGAGAGCAGAGTTGAGAGGAGCGGTGGGATGTAAGGAAATTGGAGGGGAGGGAAAGGGACTTTTGCCAAACACTGGGGGAGATTATGATGAGCATCTTCGGTGTCCCCAGGCCATGTAAGTAATGGATTTTTGTTGTTTTTTAATTTGAATTTAATTACTTTAAAATTTTCATTTTGATTGTTAATCCTTAGATACAGTGATGTTCCAAAATTGGATCACGTGCCACCCTCGTTACATCAGGGTTACGTTATGCTCAGACGATCACAGCACCACTGCAAAGCTTCAGGCACAACGTGCTGTGCACAAGGCACTCTGCCCCAGCCAGGCTTCTCCACAGAGGAGACCTCGACACGGGGCACAAAAGGCCAACATCTCTCACTCCGAATATTGTGAGTGATAAGGAGCACAGCCCTGACCACTTTGGACAGGTAGTATTGGTCTCATTTCAGGAAGAATTCATGACTAGCCAACAGAACATTTCTGGCTTCCTGGAACAACTGTTAAACGGAGTCCTCCTTCTTACCCCTTGCCACACTGCTTAAGAATACTAACTCTCACCCTAGCCGGTTTGGCTCACTGGATAGAGCGTCGGCCTGGGGACTGAAGAGTCCCAGGTTCGATTCCAGTCAAGGGCATGTACCTTGGTTGCAGGCACATCCCCAGTAGGAGATGTGCAGGAGGCAGCTGATCAATGCTTCTCTCTCATCGATGTTTCTAACTCTCTATCCCTCTCCCTTCCTTTCTGTAAAAAAATGAATAAAATATATATTAAAAAAAAAAAGAAGAATACTAACTCTCGTCTAGAAATCTGATCTCCCACTCTCTCTGTCTGGGTCTTTGGAAAATCACCGTGTCCCATCAGCACTCCAACTCTCCTTTACTAAGAGCTGGGCCAGGTTTAAAAGACAACTGAGAGCCAAATAATATGTCATTCCCACTTTACAGATGAGGAAACTGAGGCTCATCTGGTATGTGATGGAGCCAGATTGAACCCAGACAGAAAGGGTACCAAAGCCTGTTCTCTTATCTATAAGCCCTACTGACCCTGCTCTCCAGCTGTCATCACACACTTCTCTGTCCCCTACAAGGTTATGACATTCCTAAGTGAAGAGATTTCTTCAAGTCCTCACCCCCAGCACAGTGCCTAGTATATACCAGGTGCTCAGGAAATGTTGGTCTCATGTTTAATTAAAGGAAAGAGCCCTTCTTGTGTCAAGGAAGCCAGGTCCCAAGTGAGATCTGGTCTTCCCACCCCGGGTGAAGTATAATGTGCGGAATGGCACACGGAGCCTCTCCCCAAACATCAGCCCCACCGCATGGCAGTCCACCCATTAAACCTTCATTATTCATGTCTAAAAGTGGAGTTTTCTTTGGGGAGTTACCAGCACAATGCAGTGGTCAGGAATACAGATGCTGAAGCCAAGTCCCTTTGGTTCTAATGCCAGCTTAGCCATGTCCTAGCCGTGTGGCCTTGGATAAGTCAGTCAACCTCTCCATGCCTCGGTTTCCTTATTTGTAAAATAGGGGTAATAATCTCTGCTTAGTAGAGTTGTTACGGAGATTGAACGCGTTACAGTTTGTAAAGTGCTTAGAATGGTGCCCGCACACAACACTAAGTGTGCGCTGAAGTCATAAATCAGGCAGGGATTCGATGGAAACCAGCCGAGTCGGAATGAGCTTCCTAGGAGTAGATGAAAGGGAGGAAAGGGCCCAGAGGAGGGTTGCAGAAATGATCTGGAACAAAAAGTTTGCCACCTTCAGGATGTAGCCAAGGCTGCCCGGGCTGTCTATAGCTCTTGGGAAGGTCCCAGCACAGGAGGGTCCCCTTCTGTCAGCAGCCCCCTGCAGCCAGGCAGGAGAGGGAGGGGGAGGGGGGGAAGCAGCCCCACAGAGGATGCTGGGCACAGAGGTGCTAGGAGCATCCTGGGCCCTCTCTGTGGGTCTGGTCTCCTGTACCCAGCAGCCCTGGAGAGACACCAAAAGAAGCTCCCGGTCCCTACTCTGACCCCAAAGCTCCCACCCCTCCCCACTGAACCCTGAGGCCTGTTCCACATAGAACACGCTCAGTCATTCCTCTCCAACTCAGGGTCAGATATGATCCCAAACTTTGGAGTCAACTAGACTTGGGTAAAATTCCAGCTCTGCCACTGATTATGTGTGACCTTGAGTCAGTAACTACCCTCTCCGAGTCTCCGTTTCTGCAACTTCAGAAGGGGGTGGGGTAATAAAGTCCACCTCCAAGGGTTTTTGAGAAAACGAAGTGAAATAACAACGGTGAATCCTGGGGCATGGAACCTGGAGCATCACAGAAGCTGTGTGAAGATTTGCTGAATGAATGAATGAATGAATGATCACACAGACTAGTCTCAGACTCACAGGGCTCATGGTCCCCACTGTTCCATTTAGAGAGGAGACCCTAGCAGTGGGCCACTTCTTCCCCTTTCAACCTTGCCAAGGCCCCTCCCGGAGCCCAAGGCTATTTACACCTAAATGATGGGAGGATGGAATAGCTTTACCACCCAAAAGCACAGCACCCAAGAGCGCTTAATGGCGGTTCTCAACCTGTGGTTCGAGACCCCTTTGGGGGTCGAATGACCCTTTCACAGGGGTCACCTAAGACCATCGGAAAACACATATATAATTACATATTGTTTTTGTGATTAATCACTATGCTTTAATTATGTTCAACTTGTAACAATGAAAATACATCCTGCATATCAGATATTTACATTACGATTCATAACAGTAGTAAAATTACAGTTATGAAGTAGCAACGAAAATAATTTTATGGTTGGGGGTCACCACAACATGAGGAACTGTATTAAAGGGTCGCGGCATTAGGAAGGTTGAGAACCACTGGCTTAGGAGGAGGTGATGGGGAATGATTCAAAGTTTCAAAGAAAAGCAAACTCTGTTCATGAAAGATCGGGAAAGACAACGCCTGAATTAGTCTCCACGCTTTGTTAAGTCTGGAAGTCACACAGAGTAAAAACTAGTGATTGAAGAGGAGAGTCTTTCTTCCTTTCTCTTTTCTAAACCCTCAAGCATCATTCAGTTTTTGCACTTGCAGATTAAACCCACCCTCTTTCCCGCTTCCCGGAGGCCCCAGCTGACACCGGGTGGACCAGGGATTTGCTCACCAAGGGTAGCTGATGTTCCCAAAGGGGGGGAAAAGGCGTGTGATTTACATGGCTTAATATACTCATTAAAGGTTTAATTGGAGTCACTTTGCCACTGATCCTCCAACAGCCCCCTTCTTCCCCCATTTAATTAACATAGTAACCTTTAGCTTCACAACCAATAAAGAGAGCCAAGTATAAAAGAGGGAGCTCTATCCACTCCCCTGCCCTGATCCTAGCAGGCAGTTTATAATCCCAGTGGGACTCATGGGTTCTGGGGGGGGGGGGGTGGTGCTTGGCTTCAGTTTGGAGTATTAACATCCTCAGAAAAAAGAGACTGCAGAGTCTGAGTCAGCCAGGCCCAGGATCAATTCCTAGCTCTGCCATTCACTAGCTGTGACTTGGGACAAGATACTTAATCTCTTTAGCCTTAGTTTTCTCATCTGTAAAATAGGCATAATAATTAAATGGATAATTCATAGGGTGGTTGTGAGGTTCAAAGAGATGTAACATCTGTAGTGAATTTGTCACAGCTTCTGGCATGTGGTAAGCATCCAATAAAGGTCTGCAGTTTGCTCTTACCATTAATGTTAGAGCTGTGGAGTATAATGAGTTTTGGGGTAGCAGGAACTGGACTGCCATGGGACTTCCCAAACAATGACACATTGACATTTTGCCTCATAGAGTCACCAAGTTTCTGGGAGACCACATAAATATTTCTAGCAAAAATTATTTGGAGTGACTGCACACAATGACTTACCATGCCTAATCAAGGTTCAGAATACTGTAGCTGCTTGCCATGGTCTCACTTGGTCAGCTGTCCCTCTCCCAACCTCTCCACTTCCTGCCCTTTCCCTGCCTGCCTTGCAACATGAAATATAAATAATTAATGCTATCCAATTATCTAAGCCAAAAATAAAGCTTCAAGGGTGTATTGGATTTCCACACGAATCCACCACTAGGAAGATGATGCATTCCATGTGCACGTGTCTGCATCCCAAAAGCCATTTGCGATGGGGCCGCCCAGTGGGTACCAGAGTTAGTTAAAGCTCGCTTCATTACAGTGGCATCGGGGCAGATGGGAACTGACTACGCTGGGCTGTTTTCATAGGGAAATGTGCACCAAGTCCCAGGTCAGCACAGTGATAAATGGGCTTGCCGACAATTTGCTGGGAGCGTGCATCTTGGGAGACTCCAGAGGTCATGAAATGTCTGCTGTTAAGCTACACAATTTTCTTTACTTATCAGCCCAACCACATCGCAGACACATATTTGAACAATGAAACAAAGGAGGACAGGCATTATCAGGCCCCAGCCCGGAGCGGGAGGGGCACTAAGCCAGCCAGTGCTGATTGGACAAAGCCCTGGCCACACTGAAGGCCCAGTGTGGAAGGGAAGGAAGGCTTCATTTTTAAAGTGGCAAGTTGAAAGGGGGGCACAGGGGCCTGTGGGTGGGTGTGGCGTTCTCTAAAGAACACATTCCGAGGGCTGAGGTCATCTACCACCTCTACGGCCTCAGCAGTCAGCCGTGGGCAAACTACAGCTCGCGGGCCGGATCCAGCCCGTTTGAAATGAATAAAACTAAAAAAAAAAAAAAAAAAAAAAAGACCGTACCCTTTTATGTAATGATGTTTACTTTGAATTTATATTAGTTCACACAAACACTCCATCCATGCTTTTGTTCCGGCCCTCCGGTCCAGTTTAAGAACCCATTGTGGCCCTCAAGTCAAAAAGTTTGCCCACCCCTGACTAGCTCCATCCTCCACACCACAACCCCAGGGGTCTCTCCAGAATGCAAATTTGATGTGTACAAACACCCATGGCTCCCCATTGTCCACAAGAAAAAACCCAAACTCCTTAGCATGAGTACAAACCCATGTTGTAGACCTTGCTTATACCACTTAACTTCTCTCCCACAATCCCTTTGTCCTATTCCACGCTCCCCCCACACTTCATTCATTCAGACGCCTGCAGGCCTTTGCACATGTCATCCTCTATTTGGCAGCACTCTTTTCTGCACTCTTTCGTCTGGCTAACTCCTAGTTGTCCTTTATGTCTCAGCGAAAACTAGCCTCCTCCAGGAAGTCTTCCCTGACCATCACTAAATTGGGATTCAGTGCTCCTTGTCAGCCTCTTACAGCACAGCCCTGTTCAGCTGCATGGTTGATGCCTCATTACTTGTCTGTAGACTATAAGGTCCACGGGGGCAGGGTCTTCCTCATTAGTGATATTCAGAGTACCGTGAACCACGCCTGTCACAGGATAGATGCTCAAAACTGCTTATACAATGAGGAGTAAATATGCAGAGAAAGAACCTTCAAACCAGCTAAGAGCAGTCCTAAGTGAGCGGCACATCCTGCCAAGGTCAGGTCAGGACCCCAGCTCCTCCCTGCAAACCCTTATCCAAATGAGCCTCCACCTGGCACTGAAAGGTGGAGATCAAATGAGTTAACAAAGTTGAAAACCAAATAGGACACCAGAAACAAAATCCCAAAATAGGCGAGCAGAGGTGGACAGAGGCGGTGTGTGAAGCAGAAGTTTGGGGCCAGAGAGATGAGAGGGTTCCAGAGAATCAGGAGCGGAGGGGGAAAGAGGTGACTCCAAGGAATTTCCTAAGACCGTCATGAGCACGTGCTGCTGCTTTTACGGGTGTGTTTTAAAGGCCAGGAAAAATCAGCCCCTCTTGCTAGAGGGTGGTCAGGCAGTGAGTACCGAGAGTCCAAGAGAAAAATAAACTTGGTTAATCGCAAACAAACAAACAAAGAAAAAGAAAAAGCTGAGTGAGGGGAAATAGGAGGCAATTTCTGGGAATGGATAGTTCCAAAGGGAAGTATTAGAGCATCTGAGCAGGCCAGCCTGGAGGAGAGAGCCCTGTGGCCCCGTGGTCTGCTCTGTGACTTTAGGCAAGTGGCTTGCTGTCTCTGTGTTCCTTTGTTCTGGAAAACATTCCCCTCCATGGTTTACTTTGCACCTAGTCATTCTTCAGGGTGCTTTCCCCATTTACATTCTTTAACCTTACCACCCCTTACTAGCTAGGCCCCTCATTTAGCAGATGAGGAAACCGAGGATCAGAAAAATAGAGTTGCCTGTCCAAGCTCACCTAGCTAGTGGGTGGCCACGCTCAGACTCAAATCAGCTGAGTCCAACTCCTGCACTCCCCAAGCCCAGCAGCTGCCAGGGGGCCCTGGCTTCCCCCAGCTGTAAACTGACAACACAGAAGCCAAGCCAGCTTGGCAGTCCACCAGACATTGGCAAAATGTGTTCCACCTCTGTCTACCCACCAGGCTCCCAGTACCTCTTTCCTGCTATTTGTTCTTTGTACCAGCATCAATTGCATATCCCACCACACCCTCCATGTCATGCTTCTCCTACTCTGTCCCAGTGGCCCTGCCTTGTCTACGTAATAGGCAATCTATACCAGGGTAACTATGGGTGGTAATAGCATCATAGGACATTCCTCCTTGATAGCCCTTTGCGTTTTTACAGGACTCTTTTTTGAGACTCAATTCTTCACCCAAAAGCCTAATATAAATATACAAAATGAGAACAGCCACTGTCCCCCCACACACACACCGCCCCTACTCTGTGCTGGGCACGTGCACAGATATTACAATGCCAGTACTGCAATCCCACTTTACAGATGAGAGGACCAAGGCCTGGAAAGACCTACTCACTCACCCAAAGCCACAGCTAGGAAGTGGCAGACTAAAGCTCCCAACCGAGGCCTGGCTTACTCCATTGCGTCACACTGTCTCTCAGCAGGACGGTGTTTTCCAGCACCTGTGCGTATGCAGAGGGGTTGGGCGCTGGCTGGTGGTGGGCAGCTGGTGATGGGCTGCAAGATAAACAGACCTTTGATGGCCTTCCCATCACTCCTCCATGTGGGGGGAAAGGCAGCCCTGGCTGCAGAAAGAGCTTCTGCACTTCCGAAAAGGAAGGGGTCATTTGTCACAGAGGGCGGGACCGAGACCCAGGTGGGAAAGGAAAAGGGGAGCAGTCGGTCCAGTGTCAGAATGTGAGTGAAAAACTATCGATATCCTGACAGGCACCTCCCAAACATCTGCTTCCCTGTCTGTTGGGGGAACCTGGTAGTCTAAAGCCAGCAGCCTTCAGTGTACGTGCCAAGGAGTGTTTCTCTTCTGACTCATGAACCTTCAGAGGCATCAGGATTCTGGGTTCTTTTGGGACAGTGAATACCAACTCCTGTCTCGCAGGGACAAGAGATAAAATATCCGCTGCCTTTGCCGCAGTCCTCGGTCCACCTTCCTCCCAGTCCACTGGCTTGCATAACTGGAACTCCCAGTGGACGGTGCAGAGAGAGGGGAGAAGGCAGGCGCTCAGCAATGAGGTTTTGACATCAGCCAGACAGCACTTCCAAATTAAAACTTTTTCAAAAAGGAGAAAAAAAGGCATTTTACCCTCTGTTCTTCTACTCCCTGCTGAATAGGAGTGTGGGTTTAAAATTTAATCATGAATTCATTGGAAGGAGATAAATCATGGGGTAAATGTTTAAAGTGCAAAATCACTGAGCTCTTGGGTTGTGATCACTCAATTTAGCATAAAAATTAAGAGCTAGTATTTTCCAAGAGCAGAGACAAAGACACATTTAATTTTTTTAAATGACAGATGGCATTAATTTTTTTTAAAAAAATAATCTGATTTGCAATGCAGTATACAGTATAAAAATGTCTCACTGCTCTGAGTCCAGGCTTAGGGCTGCAGACACTGTACCTATGCAAGCATCACAGAGAGCTGGAAGCTGCTTCCCCACCATTGGCCTCACGGGCCTAGAGGCAACTGCATTCTGGTCTTTCCCACCCACAACTCAGGGTGGGAGTTCAGGGAGTCACCCAGGTGAGAGGAGGGAGACCTGAGCTTGGTAGGGGGAGCAGAGCTAATTGCATCCACCCACATCTGTCTCCTTCACTACCGGCAAGTTCCTTCCCTTCCGTGGGCCTCACCAGCGCCTCACTTGGAATAAGCATTGCCTCTTGAATTGAATTGTGGGTGGGAAATATCAGAATTTATATATGGAGAGAGGGGAAAAAGAGAGAGAGAGAGAGAGAGAGAGAGAGAGAGAGAGAGAGAGAGAGAGAGAGAGAGAGAGAGAGAGAAATACTCCATTAATGTTTGCTGAATTAGCAAATACATGATAAGAGCTGGCATCTATTGAGCATTTACTATTTGCCTGTCTCTGTTGTAAGCCCTTTGCAGAGATTAACTCCTCATCCTTTTAACAGCCTTATAAGATAGGTGCTGGTAAAAACCCCATATTTCAGATAGGTAAGCAGAGGCACAGAGAGGTTAGATAAGTTGCCCCAGACTCATACATTATAAGTGGTTGAATTCAGTTCTGGAGTCTGGGCGGTTAACCACCAACTATTGCTTCAGTAATAAATGAAATGGTGGGGAGGGGGTGGCATAAATGTTGGACCTTAAGTGACATCCTTTTTTTCTACTTTTCTCTCTTCTCTTTACACTTGCTCTGTTAGTGTTACCCTCTCCTGTCTCATATAAGCATTCATACACTTCAATAACATATACTTATTGAGAACCTACAATGTGCCAGGTGCAGGGTTGAGGGATGAAGAGAAATCCGTACGTGATGCACTTGCAGAGCTTCTATCTAAGAAGGAGACAGATAGTACTTAATCACATGAGTTTACATGGACAATGAATAAGGCCTAGTCCTTCATCCATTCAGTTATCCAATAAATGTCTAGTGCTGCTTACTATGTGCCAGGAGCTGCTCTAGGTTTTGAAGATGAAGCAGTAAGTATCTTTTGACACTCAAATAGACAAGAAATAGATAAGCAAACAAATAAACAGGGAAGATAATTTCAAAGTTATATACATTATGATATAGACATGGGGGGTGGGCAATAGACTGAGATGGAAACCTACAAAGAGCTAGGAAAGCATATTGCGAGGGACCTTGATCTAGGCACACAAAGATAGAAACCAATACTTCTAAGTGCTTACTGTTTCAAGCTTCCAGCTCTGAGTATATCGGCTCATTTATTATTCCCAATAAGTCTGTGTAGTGGGTGCTATTGTTATCTGCATTTTACACATGAGGAAATTTTAGACACAGAAAGATAAATAACTTGCTCAAGTCAAAACATTAATAAGTAGCAAACCTAGGATATGAACCAAGGCAGTCTTGCTTCTGAGTCTATTCTCCTCGATGCCAAGTTAACCCTGTTCCACCCTCTAGAGCAGTGGTGTTGGCATGAGTACCAGGAGCTATGTGACTCGGAGTGGGCCACCGCCTCTTTGGGCTCTGGCATTCTGGAGTGAAAAACCAGATTGTTGGCCTAGAGCAGAGCCCAGTCTATGCAGGGGGTAAAGAACCCTGGGAAATCACGTGAAGAATTTTGTGTGCATGTAAATGTGACCATGTTTCTTCAGGATGGCACCAGACTTGAGATTTTCAGTGTGGTCTGTGGCCACTAAAAGGTACAATAAGTCATTCCTTACGTCATGCAATGTTCCAGGAGCTACACCAAGAACACACCCTGAGTATTTTCGGGTAGAGTATGCCACACCCATTCTTGAAACCCAAATGTCTACCGTGCTCTGATTCCATCTTAAATTGGTTTCCCTGCATCTCCTGGATTGCCCTTGCTTCCTTTGATTTGTGATCACTCCTCCTCCAACTGCTTCGTTCTATACACTGACGATCCAGATACAGCCCTCCCCGGCCCTACTGTCATTAAGGCCAAATAAACCTGAGCTGCACAGTTGTGATTTCATAAATGTGTCCAGTAAATCCAACAGTGAAACATTTTATTAGGTGGGAAATGCCATACATAAGTTATTTATTTGCCCATCAAAATGTGAATAAAACAACTTCATTGTACAACAGTGTAGTATGATGCCGTGGCTGTCGACTCATGGCTGCCAGCATGGTCCGTGGGGTTTGGTTTTGTCTTTATATTTTACATGTATATCACAAAGAAAAATAAATCCAGCCATTCAGTGCTTGGGTCTTAAGTCACTTAACATTATAAGCATCTTTCAATAATGCATTAACATATAAAATATATTCTCAAAGACAAACAGAGAGAATTAATATTTAATGGGCTACAACCCATAAATGTCTTTAGAAGCATTGATTGCTTCCTAAATCCATTAGGTTCTATTTTGATCTCCAATGGCTGGAGACAGTCTGCTCTGCTGTAGGAGTTATTTTGGCAGCACAACCATCTAGAGATAGCCAACATTTCGACGACCTTCAGCCTTTGACACTGAGTGCTAAAGAAGCTCTAATAAGAAGACACAGCTCCTGGCACAGCCCTGCCTGTCGTCATGGTTATAGATTAGCTATTCAGAAGAGATGCTCTTGCATGACGAAATCTGATTTACCAGGCATCAGGCTAATCCAACTAACCCACCAAAAGGTCAGGTTGGAGCTATTTTCTATCAAGATGATAACAATGAATATAATAGTAGCAGCTATCATTTATGCAACAGAGAAGGTTCATCCTGCCCAACCCGAGGGGGCACCATTCACATCATAGGCTGGAAGGTGACAGTAAAGTGTCCTGAGGAAGGAATATCTTTTTTCTAATCTATCTCTCACAAAGGCACTAGATAAGCTAGTAACAGCCTCAACCTCCAATGACCTGTGAGTTAGGAACCATGTGTCCCCATTCTATGTTTGGGGAAAGGGACTTAGGCAGGTTACTGACTGACCTACAGCCACACAGTTAGCCAGGGTTAATGCTGAGATTCCAACCAATCCATCTGGCTTCAAATCCTGTGCTGTTTCCCCTGCACTGCCCTGGATGACATACAAGCTGGCTGGTAAGAGGGCCAATGTGATTCCCAGAGATTGAAGAAAGATACCAGCTGGAACCAATGGGAAAGCCAAAACATTGCTTCCTTACCACCCAGATAGAACCTTTGGAGCTGGTAAAACCCTTCACCAGGCTCCCTCTGGAACAGGACAAGGAGACCTCCAGTTCTTTGACAAAGATAACTCATTCCCCTCTTCCTTGTGATTCCTTACGACCCATGGTCTATTACATGCTCCAACGCTCTTACTGAATGAAACTCTGGCTTTTGAGGTTTGTTTTACTATGAGAGGTCTCTCTTCAGTGCTCCCATATCCCCTTTGCCTCCATCAGAGGAACCGATGTTCCATATCATGAATGTCTATGACATCTCAACACCCCACAGGACTGGGAGTGCCTGAAGACACTACTTCTATACTCTGTCCAGCATGGATGCTGGTGATTTTCTATTGAATGAAATTAACTAATTAATTAATTCAAAGTTAACTGGATTTTCATTCAACTCTCTCACCTATGAACAAGTCAGAACCATCATAGAGATGCCACCTTTCTCCAAGTCACCCAGCCACACTTTGTCACTCTGTCCATCCTCTGGAATCAGCCCAGATCACAGATCATCTAGAAGTCTTCCCTCATACCACAGAACTCTCAAACATGCTCTAATGTAAGCAACCTTGGATGGAAGAAGGGAGAATGGCAACGAACCTCATTTTTCTAACGTTAATCACTCTTGCTTTTCTTCTTACCTCGCTGGATGTTCCTCCTTTATCTTTCGCCAATGCTCCTCATTTTCCTGACATCTTAATGTTGGAGTGAGTGCCCTAGAGATCAGACCGAGGGTCTCTTTTCCCTCTGTACTTATTCCCAGTGTCATGGTTTTAAATACCACTTATACTCTGATGGCTTCCAAATGTATGTATCAGGACTGGACTTCCCTGAACCCCACACTCATACTCAACCACCTCCACGTGGGGGACTAACAGGCAGCTCAACCCTTAGTGTGTACAAACCCAGCCTCCACATTTTCTCACACTTGCGTCTTCTCCTGCCTTCCCAGATTCATTAAATAGCAATTTCATGTTTCCACAGCCTCAAGCCAAAAACTTGAGAGTCTTTCTTAACTCCTCACTTTCATAATCTAGAACTCATCTGTCAACAAATAGTGCTTGTTGAGTATCCAGAATCGAACCTTTTCTTCCACTTCCATGGCTACAGCCACAATTTAAGTTGCCCTTGACACTCATGAGTGTCAAGGTTATGACCTTATAGCTGCTCTCCTTCTGCCCGCACCCCTTCCAGCCTTTGTCCAACAGCAACATGAATGAGCCCTTTAATATGTAAGCTGGATGTGGTCTCTCCTCTGCTCAAAAACCTCTACTGGGTTTTCATTCCCCTCAGTGCAAAAACCAAAGTCCCTACACTTTCTGTTAAAAGATAGCCTAGAAGGCCCCAAGCACCCATTCTTCAACCCTGGCATTCAAGGGGGGTTAGCTGCACAAACTAAAGATGCTTCTCTGTATCCTAGCCACTGGGCCTGGGCTTGTCTGGGTGCCGGGAGGGGCACTACCATATATGGTAAAGGGGAAGCTGACTTTGGAGTCAGGCCTGGCTCCAGGCTCAGCTCTACCACTGGCCTTGGGCATTTTAACCTCTCTAAGCCTCCGTTTCCTCACCATCAATGGAGCTGATCATAGTGCCTACAGCTTAGGATGGATGAGAAAACCTACCCAGAGTGCTCGGCCCAGGATCTGTCATCTTATTCCAGCAGCACACTGGCCACATGTGTCCATCCTCCCAGCCCAGAGGATAGGAGACCCCCAGGGCAGGAACCTTGTCACATTCTTCTGTGACTCCATCCACGCACACTGTGCCTGGCACGGAGCGAGCCCGTCAGCAAAGAGTCTTTGAACTGCATGGAGTTGAAAAATACCTGGCCTCACCTTTGGTACTACCCACAGAAATGACCATCCTGGCAATGTCAGGGCTGAAATAAAGTGGCGCTGACCACCTCTCCAGGTTGGGATCTGACTTCTGAAGGTAACAGGAAGTGTGCAGAAGAGAGAGGGAGTTTTGATTTTTTTTTCCTTGCAAAATTCATCACAGACACTCAGCCTCATTCACAAGGGAAAACAAAGCTGTGTTTTGACTTCTAATTTATCTTCTTAACATCCACTTCCCCATGCCCTGGACCAGGGCCAACGAGTCTCAAAGATCACATTTCACCAGTGACCTTGAAAGTGTGATTCAACATCTCTTTTTGCAGTAATAAGATCTTTTAACCGAAAGTGACCATTTTATGAGGCTAATACATTACAAAAGAGCCAATAGGCAAACTGAAGCTCAGGGTTATTAAAGCCCTGGGAGAAATCAATGTGCTCTGACTGTTATCCAGCTGCAACTGGAATAACAGTGGCCCAGGGTGCAGAAAAGGTGCTTGCCAGAGGTTGAGGATATGTCCAAAAGCGCTGCTCACCCACCAACTGTGAGCATGTCTGTGGGTGAAGGAGAGGGTCCAAATCCTTCTCCCCTGGAGCGGGCAGGGTATCGGGGGGCTGAGGCAGGCTGCTGCCCAGAAGGGGATTTGCATGCAGCTGAGAGAGGCACGGTGTCTCTCAATCCCAAATGATGGGTCTCACCAGAATCAAGGGGCTGTGCAGAACTGGGAGTCAAAGGGGAAACCGGGGTTCGGTATCAGTAAGTAAGGGAAGGATCCCCCAGAAGGTTAGAGAACGGAGGCAGGGGTGTTAAGTTCAGGGACAAAGGAGCAGAGTGGTGAGTGGAGCTCAGAGGGGACTCAGAGGAATGACAAGCCAGAGCGTAAGGCTAGCACCACAGGTTCACCATGGCGGCAGGAGCACAGTATGTGGAAAAGCCAGTTGCGGTTAAGGAGACAGAGACAGGCTGGTGGAAGGGGAAGCCAGTAGTGCCATCTCCCAGATTTACTTCTCCAAAAGCCAGCTGTGTAGGCATCATAGAGGTTCTGGGACATCAATGATGCAGCCGCCCCACCCACACATCTCCAGATGGAGGGTGCTGAGCAGAGTCAGGGATAGAGCAGTATTGACAAAGTGGATACTGCTCAAGGACCCATGTCCCTCTGGGGTCACTAGCCCTACCCCATCACTGCATCCCAGTCTGAGTATCAGAGCTGTACAGGCCCAAGCTCAGTATATATAGTCCAGTCTCCCATTTTACAGATGCACAAACTGAGGCCAAGAGTGCTAATGTACCTTGCCTCATGATATGGACAGAGAGTAGCTAGGCTGAGGCTAGTTCCTACGTATTTTGACTTGTCATCCACTGATCTTTCTTCAGTGACATATAATTCAGAGCCAATTTTGACTCAAGGTGAATTTTTCATCTATTTTTATTACAAAATCACTACATACTCTTTGCAAGAAATCCAAATTAAATATACATGCAAAAATAATAATAAAATGTGGACAGGATGTGCACCCCACCCACAGACACAGGAGGGCAGTCACCCAACACACACACACACACACACACACCTCCCTCAGAGAATCTAGTTCTCCCTACAATTGCCCTGCCAAGCGGCCACAGTTTTGACTTGTGTGCCTCCAGGACCGAGAGAGGTCATTACCTCTGAAAGCATCCTGCCCCCCTTCCCCGAGCTCTGGTGGTCAGAGGGTTCCTCCTTTAACTGAACAGGAACTTGTCTACCCAGAGTCCTCATTTAACCTTCCTAACACCACAAATACGTGTCTTCCTCTTCGTATGGGGGTCCTCAAGTGTCTAAGAACAATGTCTGTAGCCCTCCACGCCTTCTCCTTGCCCTGGATCACTTGTCCCTCACGATCTTCACCAGCGGCCCAAGCAGGAGAGAAACACACCTTCATTACTCCCCCACCCCTCCGCGTTCCCCATAAAACCAGGGAGCGGCTTCTAGTGAAGTCATGTGAGCCCGCTTTAAGAGAATCCAGTGTCGCTCAGTCCAAATATAGCAGTCCATCCATTTTCAAAGGATGATTTGCTTGGATGATTAGAATTCTTTTGGAAAGTGAAGATTCAGCTTAGAGAGGTCCATTAGAGTTTAAATACATGGCTACACAAGAGCTTGGATCCCACTCCAAACAGGAAATGCAGGCCCGTGGCTACCCCTTCACCTGATATTAGCCACATTCTCCTCATCAGTGAGCATCCAAGAAGAGATATGAAAGAAATAAAAATAAAAAGATGTGTGGCAGAGAGCAGAGGGCAGAGGTCAGCACAAAGTGGAGCCTCCCATCAAGTGAGATGCTCGGGAAAGAAGGGGCACACACTTCCTTCTAGAGACCCTGCTGACTTCGTGGACCTCACACGAAATGGCCATTGGTAAGGCATGGACACCAGCAGAATGACAGCAATGGGGTGCTCCGAATAACATGGTATCTCCTCACAAGAAGGCCAGGTATAGACACCCTCATAGGTTGCACATTAACAGTAGTATGTTACACACCACTGGTACTGGTCCTGGTCTCACATGTGCCACGTGCCCCACAGTTACGCCACATGGTTGGAATACCTCCTCCACGCATCCTTGCTGTGTGATCTTGGGTCATAATGGCAGCTGCTCTGCCCAGGGCCCAGCACACATAGCATGCTCAGGTGTTAGCCAGCGGTAGTAGCAGGTACTTAACAAGCACCAGTTGTTCTACTGATCGGAAGACACCCTCTCTCCCTGTCACTCTCTGAGCTGCTGAGATCGGTTATTCCTGATAACGATTATCCCTAATTAGGGATGTATTAGGGACACGCCAGGCAGGCCTCTGGGCACTTTACATGCATTATCCCAGCTAATCCTCACAAACCTCCAGATGTGGGCATTTTTACCCATTGTGCTGATGGGGACACTCTCGGTTCCTGCCTGAGGCCAACTCAAAACTCTCCCAACTTACAACTTTGTGGGGAACAGCGAGACCGGGACCTGCCTGCCAGGGCTGGGACCTGCCTGCTGGGGCTGGGACAGCTGGGAAATGAGACTCAGTCCTGTCACAGGAGCACTCAGGGGTGAAGGGGCAGGAGAGGAGCAGAAACAGAAATTGGGACCAAAAGGGAGAGAGGCAGGAAGAGGGACAGCATCAAGGACAGAAGCAGAAATGAAAACCAGAGCAGTAGTGTGCTGGGTTTGCCTCCACACAACCTCCAGAAACCCTCAGTGGGCTTAGCCCTCTCCTTGAGGGCTCCCTCCTGCCCTGAGCTTAGGGTGGTCCAGCAGTGGGACTTCTCTGGGGGCTCAGCCGCCTACCCAGAGAGTCACAGGCTCCTTCGCACTCCTGCAAATACAGTGCCTCTTGGACTGGATGTGGGCAGATGCACCTGCCTCTGAACAAAGAGAAGCTGAGGCAGCAGCCCCTGCAGAGCCGGGGCCTGAACCCTCTCTGGGTGTTCTCTGCAGACTGGACTCCACCTGCAGTGGTTGTGTCTGGATCAAGAATCCTCTCTCCTTCCCAGGCACCTGGCACCAGGAGGCCCTCACTGGATGAAGGTGCACTACAGGAATGAGTCACAGCAGGGCGGGCGCTGTCCAAGGTAGCAGAGGGTGGGCTACCTGGGGGCTCTCTCCCTCTGTGTTCCAAGGACCTGGAATGCACCCACTCGGGTGCAGACAGGGACTGACATCACACAGACATACGCACGGGCACCCACTGGCAGTGTGTGCGCGGGAACACAGACGCACTCTTCCTTTCTGATTCCAAAGCACAGGCAGCACCAGAAACTTCCAGGTACTGTGTGAACCCAAAGATGGGGCGGCTGCCCGTACCCTGAAGGTCGTTGGAACTGGCTTGTTTTCCCATTTCATAGACTGAAAAAGGCCTGCCTCTCACAAGTGGGGCTTAGCAGCTTCCTGCATTTCTGCATTTCCAGGGTTACTTACTGCTCAACACACTGCAAGTCATATCAAGCCCCTCGCTACTGCTCTCAGATAAAGACAACCTGCAGGCCCAGGCAGGGCTTCCCTGCCGCCTCCCCACCTCCTAGATGCAGAGCCCATTTCCAGCCACCCTGAGCCTTTTTCGGGGCCTCACGCCTCCACTTCCTCTTGGTGTCACTGGGCTTTTGCCCATGCTGTTCCCTCTGCCTGCCACACTCTTCCCTCCCCTTTCACTCAGTAACTCCTACTCCACCCGAAGATTTCAGCTCAAGGAAGCCTCCTCTGACCCTCTCCCTTGGATGAATCTCTCATCCTACCCTCCAATGGCATCAGGTTCCTGTCTGGATGTTCTGTTTCTGGGAGCCCCTGTGATTACTGTTGTCACTCCCACAGGCTTTAAACGATGTGAGGACAGGAGCCACGGAAACTTACATTTATCATCATATCCCCAGAGCCTAGCATAGATCCTGGAACAGGGAGGTGCCTCAGAAAATACTCACTAAAGGAATGATTGAATGAGTGTCCAATAACCCTGACAGCCCTGGCAACAGTTGTTCCAAACAGTAATTCTTGGGGGAATATGATTTTTATTTTTAAGTCAAAGGTCTTCTTTCCCATTGTAAAAGTAATATCTATACCTTAGAGAAAAATAGAAAGGGGGAAATGCCCTCTTTCCCATGATCCAGTTATCCCCAAGCAGTATATCATGAGGTGCCACGTAACAAAGCACCCAGAATGCTCAGAGGACTCAACTACTTCCCTGGCTGTGATGTGGTCCAGGGGAGGGGAACTGTGTAGGACAGTTTGGGGTTTAGAGACCTAGGATGTGTCCTTTGACCTTCCACTTCACTTCCCCCAACCCGCCAACCTCTGACCCCCACCTCATAATGCAGGTCGTCAACATTGCTGCCTCTGAGAATGCTCAGGGTTCACAGATCAGATGGAAACAAGCTCTTGATATACCAGTAACAGTCAACATCAGTGACCTTCACCCTCTTCATCTCATGGCACACATGGATTAATCACTAAAATTCTGTGGCACAAAAAATATACTTTTTGCCGATCTGCACAAAAAATAGGTATAATTTTGATTCATTTACACTGGATAGCTATTGCTGTGTTGGCTGCTGTCTTTTTTTTTTTCCCTTCTTTTAATTTGAACTCTAAAGAGGTCAGTGCCCCTGACTAAATAGTCAGGTATTGCATGTCTTAAAAATCTTGAGGCACACTGGTTGAAAATCACTGATCTATATGAGTTTCTCTCACATTTTCATAAGTGAGATTTGACTTAAAAAAATATACAACTTAGGTCATAAATTATTTTTAAAACAGAAGTAAGACTATGGAACAAAACAGCTCTCAATTCAGTACATTTCAAATTTAAACAAGCAAATTGCTACTAGGGGAGAAAAATAACAACTAGGCATATAGGGAGAGAAAAAGGAAGAAAATCGCAGTTAAAAGGCCTGGAGGTAGTGGTTCAATTTTATTAACTTCTTTCTCGGGTTTTCATCTGCAAGAGGCACTCTTCATTTTAAGAAAGAGGAATAAATTTTAATTTGAGCGCTGCTATGGTTCCATTGCAAAATTAACACGCATTTTGTCAGGATATTTTTCAAAGAAATTTTATTGACACATATAATTTCAGGGTACAGAGATAGCTTATATTTTATAAGCCCTGTAAACAGACAAAGGGATCCACACCTTCCTCCCTAAATCAATGGAGCGCATTGAGTGGAGTGGGATGGAATGTCTTAAAGCTACAGATCAGCCCAATTTAGTTAACCGCAGAAGTAGAGAACAGAAGCTTCCAGAACAAGTCAGCAGAGTTTAGATACCTCCCCAGGTGCAAGACATAGAGGCTGTCTGGAACCTTTATCCAAGGCTTTCTGGATGAGCACCTGAGGGAGGTGAAACTGATGGTTTTACTTTGCAATTCCCACAGCAGGGTGCACAGGGCAGAGCAGAATATTATAGTCTTCACCTAATCAATGGCCAACATTCTGGGGGAGGGGAAGGATGACCTCAGCTACAGATGTTTTTCCCATAACAACTGGCACAGCCTACTTCACCATGGAACCATGTGCTAAGGGATGTCAGTGCCATTCGCCAGCCCCTGCAGGAGCCATGCAGAGTCCCGCAAGCAATAGTTCAAATCCCTGCTCTGGCACTCGCTGGGAATGAGAGAAAGCCACTAACCTCCCAGAGCCTGTGTTTCTTCGATGCACACCAGAAATGCGACATGCTTAGTAAGTATGAAGTATGCATTCATGCCAGGCACTGTGCCTGGCTTTATTGCCAGATCACATTGAATCCTGAAGGGCTGAAAATTATATCCTACTCTTCCCATCAAAAGCTGGTGTCTAATTTTCTTATCTTTTATTTAAGTTAGCCTTCCCAACTCACTTCTAATGAATAGGATATTGCAGAAGTGACTCGGAGTAAAATTTGAGGCTAGGTCATGAAAGGCAATACATATTTCACCAGGTCCCCCTTCCCTACCCTCTCCCAATCAGGATGCTTCCCCTTGGATCCAGCCACCGTGTGATGAGGAAGCCCAGGTCACACAGAGAAGCCATGTGTAGTCCAGCTAGACCCTTCCAATTGGCTCCAGCATCAACTACCAGGTAAGGGAGTAAGTGAGTGAGTGAGTGAGTGAGTAAGTGAACCTTCAGGTGATTCCAGCTTCAAGCCGCCCTAGTTGACAGTGAATGAAGCAAAGAAAATCATCCCACTGACCCTGTTCAAATTATAGATTTGTGAGCAAGATAAATAATGTCATTGTTTTATATCATTGTGTTGGGTGGTTTGTTGTATAGCAATAGATTCCTGGAAAAAAATCTTATTATATCCATTTTACAGATGAGAAAATTGAAGTGTGGAGCGATTAAGTCACTTGCCTCAAAGAGCTAGCAATGGGCACAATCAGGACTTGAACCACCTGGCAAGGCTTATGCCCAAAGCCACTATCCCTACACCACCTTCACAGCCTGATTCTCCATCATCAACCCTAAGGCTTACACAGAGAGGGTCTGATTCATTGTCAGTTCTCAGAAAACACTAATCCAGACTCTCCATTCCCTGGGCATTCTGGTCAAGAGATTCATGCATTCCCTCCTTTGCTATGATTTATTTTTTTAGCTTTATTTAAATATCATTTTCTCAGGGAAAGCAACTTAAAATAAACACATATCCAGGGGATGTGGTTACTCAGTTGTGAGTTGAGTTGCTGAGGATGGGGATATGGGGCAGGAACTAACATTTTATTAGCATCTTCTGTGTGCACAACACTGTGCTAAGTTATTTGTCATTCATTATTCCAGACATATAGAATAGATAGAGAAGAAAAGCTACTGTTGAGATTGAGCTCCAGTGTTTGTTACAATGCATAGTATAAAATCCACCTCTCTCACCAGTTCCTGCTCCTCCCCAACTGCCCCACACCCTACTTATAGGAGTTAAAATCCCTATTGTTTTCTCACCTCAATGCCCATTAGCAACACCCAAATTCAAAACCATCCCTTTCCCCCCACCCCCACCCCCACTGTTTCTGCTACTTAAAGGCACAGGACTCTCTTCAGGACACACATTAACAGTGAATGCCTTGTTCACTCCCATGTCCTCCTCAAATTCAAGGGGTCATTCTTCATGTCATTAATAAGGTTTAAAATACCTGATCTCCTTTGAAATTTAGAGCATCAAAATTCTTTGAAGTTTCTGTTAGTTTTTTGTTAAAATAACCCAAGGATATTTTTTCCATTGATTGTTGTTGTTTTTAGAGAGAGTGGAAGGGAGGGGGAGAGACAAAGAAACAATGATGTGAGAGAGACACATCAATTGGTTGCCTCCTGTGCCTCCTGCACATGTCTGGATCGGGGCCAGGGATCCAGCCTGCAACCCAGGTACGTGCCCTTGACCAGAATCTAACCTGCAACCCTTCAGTTCATGGGTCAGTGCTTCAACCACTGAGTCAAACCAGCTAGAACACTGAAGTATTAACTTGAGGATGGTAAGGAAGTCACATGTGAGGACAATTCTTCTGCCAAAGGTGTGTGGACAGAACAGGTAGAACCCAGGCTGAAGGCGTTGGGCACAGGTGAAACTGCGGGCTGGAGAGGGACCACGTGAAATACTGAGATGGAACTGACTGGGCCCTGAGCACAAGGCAGGGGACCAGGCAGAGGAGGCTTGGAAGGGACTCTGACGGGTAAGGTGTGGACGGGTGCCTCCTTGCAAGCAAGTTGTAGTGAAGGTAAGAGGCGAGGTGTAATCAGAGTGAGAGAGGGCTTGAAAGGAGGCAGTGGGTACAATGAATGCTAGAGAGCAAAGGCCTTGGGGTACAAGGAACCTGGTGAGGTGCCAGACCCACTTACTCAGTCTGAGATGCCTGTGGACATCTCAGCTTCTTCATCCTTAAAAAGGGGAAGAAGACCAGAACAACCCCTACCTCTTGAGTAATCAGAAGGGAAAATGTTATCAGTCTGCTCTTAAGAGGGGTGGGGTAGAGATTAACCAAAGAACTTATATGCATATATGCATAACCCATGGATAGACAGCAATGCGGTGAAGGCCTGGTGAGAGGTAAAGGGAGGGGGGGGGCGGGTTAGGAGACATCTGTAATACTTTCAACAATAAATAGAAATTTAAAATGAATAAATAAATCCATATTCTAATTCTGAAAAAAGAACTACAATAATATCATTTTTAAAAAGTTACTGCACATAAGAACTGCACACGTAGTTAACTGCACATGCCTAAAGTTCACCACGCTTACTCCCACCACAGGACCTCTTGTACAGTTTGCTTTCTCCTCCCCAGATCTTCCAGCTCCTTCTCAGCACACAGGGTCCACTCCCTAGAGAAGCCTTCCCTCACCACGTCCCAGCCCTCCCACAGAGCCCTTGCCTTACTTTCCTTTCCTCCTTGCAGACCAAGCCGAGGTGTTGCTCATTCGCTCTCCGTTATGAGACAGTCCATCAGCCCATTCTCTCCACTCCCTGACCATTTGGTTTGATGTCTCATTCCTCACCTAACTGAAACTATATGATGTCTTTGTTAAACTTGTTTATTGCTTCTGCCCGGGGCTTTATCTGTCTTGTTCACTCTGAATGCCCAGGGCTGGCACACAGTAGGAGCTCAGTGAATGTTTGCAGAAGGATGGAATTCCTGTGGATTATTACTTTGCAGGCAGAAAGCAGGATTAGATATTGGGGCAGATCTTGGGAGTCACCTACTGAGGACCGAAAGCGGAGGCAGGGGGATGCGAGCTCTTGCAAGCTCTGAAACAGTAAAGCACCAAAGACTCAGGGGGATGTGAGCTCTTGACTTGAGAGACTGGAAAACGTTGGATTGAGGACCATCTTTCTTAAAAGGCCAGAGAGAGGGGTTGGGGAAGAGTCAAGAGGGCCAAAGCAGGATCGTTACGCTCCAGGCCACCGGCACCTACACAGCCAGGCCCAGAAGAAGGGATGACCACAGGGAGAACTCTGGAATGGGCCCTACGCCCCAGGAGGCTATCATGTAATTGGGCTCCATATGTAAACTGTCCCACAAATTTATGAGCCTGGAATTGTTTCCTGGAAAGTTTGCATAAATGGTGCAGATTATGAAACTCTGGCCAAAGGATAAAAGTGTCACATGGGACCAGGGTTACAGAGTAGCCTGGACCGTTGAACAGATGACAGTAGTTCTACTCCTGACCCGAGGCCTCCGTTTTTTTGGCCTGAGCAGCTCACAGTTGAGTGATGTAGGAACATGGTCAGCCCCTCACTGCTCAGAGCTTAGGGCTGTGGGCTGGGCAGGAGGCTTTCGGGAAGCTCAAGAGGCTTAGGTCAGCCTGTCTGTGCTACAAAACACAGGCGAGATGTTTGGAAAGAGCAAGCTTTGAGAACAGTAAAGCACCAAAGACTCAGTTCTGCCAACATCTTTAAAGCAACTACTGTGTGCCAGGCAGAGATTGCACTGCCCTATTCACGTACATTGTGGCATCTGACCCTTGCAACAGCTCTAAGAGATGGCTGTCCTTGATCTTCATGGTCCAGATGACGAACCCTGAGACTCAGAAAGGAATAAGGATCTGCTCAGCATCACAAATCTGGTGGGTGAGAGAACAAGCTTCAAATCCAGGCATTTTTGAGCCCAAATTCTGTGCCCTTTTTGGTATGTTGTTGCTGCAGCCTCTGAAATTCAAGACACTCTGTGAAAGCATGTTGTACTGCCAGCATGCAGTGTAACATGTGCAGGTGATTGGTGAATGTGTTTATTTCCCCAGTTCCACAGGACTAAAGGCCCTGTCTTACTAGCTTTTCTCTCTCCAGGCCTAGAGCCCTGCCTTGTGCATAGTAGGTACTTATCTGATGTTGATGGAATTGACTAGCCAGTGGGTTGACTGCTATCAGACAGCAGGCCGTGCCAATGCTCATCTTCTACTTGACCATGGATGGACATGGTTATGCAATTTGCTTCCATCAATTGAAGAAGAAGGCTGGTGGGTCCTATGGCAGCAAACCAGAATGTCAGGCCAAAAACGAGCCTGGTTCATAGTGGAAAACTGAGGGCACAGCAGAGAGAGCACAGCTCTAGAATCAAGAGGACTGGGATTCACATTCCAGCTTCACAGCTAGTGCTATGGCCCCTGAAGAGTTATTTAACCTTCTGAACCTCAACTTCCTCGCCTGTAAATGGGGGTACTTCTAGATAGGGTTGTTGTGGGGATTACAGATAAATACATGCAAAGTCTGTGGACATAGTAAGTGTTCAGTAAACTATGGCTAGTGTGCATTTTAGAGGTGATACCAGTGGCAGAATGACAAGATTTCACAGATCCTATTTTGCCCCGTGTGCCATGCTGCTAATGCTTATTCCATCACGTCACTAGGAAAGTGGCATTCTCCAAATCCACCGGCACCACCCACTCCTCCTCAGATGTCCCCCAGCGGCAACACCCCCACTCATCTATAGCTTAATCTTTCTGTGCAGATCACATTACAGGAAGTGTATAAAAGCTGATTCTCGGGTGGAATATATGTTACATGGGTGTTTTTAATACCTAGCAATTAAAATCTTCAGAATGAGAAAGACAATCAGCAAATTTTCAATATCCCCAATGAGGCTCGACCTCCAGGAAGCCAGACTCAGGACGTGGGAAGTAGTGCTGGGTTTCCAGGGATTGGGAACAGCTGGAGAAGGTCGGCCTCTGTGAGGTCCGCAGAGATGAGTGCTGTGCTTGCAGGGAGAGTCACACACGTCCCATTATCCTGATAAACGCCGCGTGCTTCTTACAGTCTGCCGCTTTATGACGTATTCTAAAACATGCGAAGGTTTATGCTTGGTCTCTAATATCCTGTGGCCCCTTTTCCTTCCCTCCCAAAGGGAAGGGAAGTTTCTGCCTTGCAGTTTCCAAGGTTTCGCCTCCTGGACTGGCTACGCCTTCTGTCGTCATTGACTTACTTTCACACATCTACCATGTGCATTCGAGCCACCTGGGGATCTTGTGAAAATGCAGGTTTGGACTCAGGAGGCCTGGGAAGGGACCCTGCTGCTGGTCCAAGTGTGAGAGGCATGAGAAAACCAGTGGGTACCCGATGCCTGGGGCTCGCCAAGTGTTAACAGGTTTTTCCTCTCCACTTAGTTTTTCTTCTAAGAACGGAACTCTTAAATTAGGCTCGAATATTAAAGAACTCTATTTAAATCACATTACAGCAAAGAGCCAGATTTAAAGAAAATAAATGACTTCTCTACAGTTGTTACTATGAACCGTTTTCAGCCATCGGCACTGACATTGGAAAGGCTCCTGTCCTCTAGTCACAGCCTAGAGACTCTCTGGTTCAAATCCCCCAGCGTCTACCCGCCTGGTCCCTGGACGGCCAGCCCCGGTGCTTTCTGCGACCTCGCAGCCTCACTCAGTCCCCACCAGCTCCCCAATCCCCCCGTCACTCCACCAGGGGAAGAAGATACTTTTCTGTTCCACTTAGTTGGCAAAAGTGGGAAGAGGAAGAAAATGTCCCCCAGGAGGGAAGGCTTGAGAGACTCAGCAGCCTCCCTCCTGCACAGCCCACCTCCCAGTCCACACACCAGCCTCAGCCACAGGCAGTTTCTCACACATTTCACGATGCTGGGTCCCCAGGCCTTTCCACATGCAGTTCCTTCTCCTTGAAATGCCTTCCGCCCTGACCGCCTCCCTCTCTTGATGCAGCCTGGCGCTCTCATGCATCCCTGAACCTCTGCTCAGAAAGCACTCAGAGACCCTGGGTCTTAGCCAGCATGCTCCTCATTGCTCTTCTCCTTCAGCCACCAGGCCCCAGCGCACCTGGCTGGCCTGAATCACAACTGGTTAAAACACATCGAACAGCCTGGCCGTCATGGCTCAGTGGTTGAGCTTCAACCTGGAAGTCACGGTTCAATTCCTGGCCAGGGCACCTGCCTGGGTTGTGGGCTTGATCCCCAGTGGGGGGCCTGTGTCTGATCAATGATTCTCTCTCATCATTGATGTTTCTATCTCTCTCTCTCCTTCTCCCTTCCTCTCTGAAGTCAATAAAAATATATTTTAAAATGACAACACATTGATCAGGATAAGGAAGATTTTAAATTAGAAACAGGAAGTGTTTGTGTGTGAGGGGACAAGGGGCGGGGGAGGCCTCAGAACACAAGAGACTGGGAAAGTGATTATCATTGAAAAATGTGCAATGGGACAAAATGGAGGATGAAGGGTTCTCATCCTGGATCAGACAGTAACCACCTGTGTGGCCTTGGGAACCACCCCCACTACCCCTCATACACCTCACCCTACGCTTCACCCAAAAGAAAGGCCCACTGACCTCCCGGGGGCAGCGGTTGGGGGCGGGGGGGGGGAGATCTCCACTCACCTTCTCTTCTCTATTTGTCCTTATTATAACCGTCAGCTCTTCTCATACCTGATTCTTTTCCAGGAAATTATTTCTGAACACTATGCCCCTGCCTTTGCTTTTTTTACTCTTCACCGGCTGCCCTTCTGAGTCATGGAGATAATTACCTCCAACAAGCCTCAAACTATAAAACTCACTCACTTTAGTTTTTGCCAAATCACATTTTCTCTCTGCCAGGCCAAGGTCAAAGTTATGGACACATTTGATAATGTTATACTATGGCTCACTGGGAACTGAAAAGTCCTTCGATCGAAATTATTCCAAAAGCTGTGCCATCTCAACCTTGCACTTGATAATACAGGCTCCCCACTGTCTCGTGTTGTCTCTGAGAATCTGTTCAAGTGCATCTTGTGTCTCCGTGGAGATTCAGATTCCACAGGCATTTGTTGGGAACCTATAATATACCAGGATTTTTAAAACATGATTCATAAAATCAACCATACAAGAGGTATTATTATATCCATCCCACCCAGGAGAATACAGAGGCCCAGAAAATTAACATGATTTGCTGAAGATCATATAGATAAGATATCACAGAGCAATAGTCCAACACAGTCCCTTGCCTTCAAACCCAGAACTCTTATTATGAAATGATAAGTTTCTCACATTGGAGCTGTCATCCCACAGTGCCTGATTGAATGTTGGGCACAAAAAAATATTTGTTGGGTGGATTTAACCTGTGACTTGCTTGCATTCATGCCTTTGGGCAAGTAAAAAAGCCACACCAACTTAGGGCTTAAGACTGTAGTCATTTAAAATAATTTTCTTATATTGAGAGATCAAAACGCCACTATATCTAAGAAGGAATTGAGAAAAGTTTCAACAAATGGAACAAGATCATTATTAATACCAAGAACTCCCATGCAGTTATTGCCAAAGAACTTAAACGCCAAGGCAAAAGGCAAGAGGGTGGAAATAACTCTTTCCTGTTGAAGCCAGACCCACGTGTGGGAAAAAAAAAAATGACATGCAGACACAAGCACCTTGAGACTCTTACTTTAGGCGGAAAAAACACAGTTTTTTATTTGTCGGATTTATTTTGAAATTGGTTGTAAGATAAAACATGTGTCTGAGAATCAAGAAATATGGTAAATAATGCTAGCTAGATGGTGGCTGAATTGACAAAGCTTTATTTTGCAAACTGTCTACATGCTCTTTGAAGGCACGAACTTTGTTTTACCCACCATGAACTCTGAATACGTAATTGTTGGGTAAGTGCATGAAGGAATAAACATATTTATCCAGAAACTATTTTATCACATAAATCAAACTATTTTTAACAGAATTTAACATGAACAGAAATTTAAACTGATTCCTAGTTGCTCCACCTCCTTACCAACTATGGGAATTATCAGACTTCTTTTATTTCAGCCATTCTAATGGGTATGAAGTAGTATTTCATTGTGGCTTCAAATTGCACTTTTTCTGATTTCTAATGATGTGGAACTCCTTTCTATGTACTTATTAGCCATTCTTCTATGTTCTTTTATGAAGTGCTTGTTCAAGTCTTTTAGCCATTTTTTGTTGAGTTGTCTTTTTTATTTTCTACTAGGGGCCTAGTGAACAAAATTCAAGCACTGGGGCGGGGGGTGTCCCTCAGCCCAGCCAGTGCCCTCTCACTGTCTGAAAGCCCCGCGATCAATCACCCCAAAGAGGGAGGCCCTGCCCACCCGGCTGGGGGTCCGCAATGCATTTCCCCTGCAGAGGGAGGCCCCGACCACCCACCACAGTGCTGCTGTGGGGTAACCTGGGCCTCCCTCTTTGGGGCAATCATGGAGCCCCCCAATTGATTGATCTCCCCGCTGGCCAGTGGCCTGGACCTCCCTCTTCTTGGCGATCATGGGGCGATGGCCAGGCCCCCAACCAATTGCATCACACCCGCCTTGGCTGGCCTGGCACCAGTGGGTGTCATAGCATGGTCATCCGGAAGGTCGTCTGGATGATCGTTCTGCTGTTCGGTCGTTTGGTTGATTTGCATATTATGCTTTTATTATTATAGATTTGTAGGACATCTTTATATATTCTGGATGGGAGTCCCTTGCCAGATGAATGCACTCTGACTATTTCTTCCCAGTCTGTGGTTCACTTATTCTTGCAAAAGCCTGTTAACAAGCTTGAAACAAACTCATGTGCATCCATTACATCCCCAGCTCAGGGGGTAAGAATGCCCGGGTGAGTGTACCAGCCAGAGAAGGCTGCTCCACGTGCTTCCATGCCAGACGAGGAGTCATCACTTCCCATCCTGTGGTCCAGTCTGCCCAGAGGAGCTCACAGTCACTGAGCACCTGGACAGCATCACGGTACACACAGACCCGGGGAGGATGGCATTTGCAGAAACAGGAACACTTTCTGGGGCAAAGGAAGGAGTGCAGAGATCCTTGCGCACAACAATACTCACAATATTAACCAGCACCACAAATTAAGCCACAAGTGGCAGCAAGACAACCCCATCTAGATATGTCCACAGATACCCTGTGTCAATTCATTTGTCTTTGTCTTTCATACTGTCCAAGTCAATATCTGCACAAGGTGATAAGGCATGTTCAATGTCATAGCTAATGCAGACAAGGCCAAAAAAAGAATTTTTAGAACTTACGTTTTTCTCTTTGCCAAAGAAATGCCTGTTTACTATAGAAAATCTAGAAAGTACAGATAAGCACAGGAGAGAAAAAAATCAGAAATTCCACTCCCCAGAGATAAACATTTTAATATTTTAAGGTGTATCCTTTCAGCCTTTTTCTTGTGTGTGTGTATATAGAGGGTGTCCCCCAAAAATGTATACATACTTTAACAGCTGATAGCTCATTTGGTAAATGAAATGTAGTTTAATAAGCACTGCCTTTGTAATTATTCACATTTTTGGGGTATATCTGTGTGTGTGTACGCGCGCGCACGCGCACGCTTTTATTTCTATCTTTAAAAATGGGTTCATAGAATACATACTGTTTTGTAATCTGCTTTTCCATTTTTTTTGCTCTGAATATGTTTCCATGTGATTGCATGGCCTTCTATTGCATAATGTGTAATGGCTGGATGGTTCTCAATTGAATAGATGCACCACAGTTTAACCAATTTCCTACTGCTGAAAATTTAGCTTGTTTCCAATTTTCTACTTAAAATGCAACACTAGGATAAACATTTTAGTAGCTACATCTTTGCTCATCCAAGATTATTTTCTTGGAATAAATTTCTAAAAGTGGAATTGCCAGGTTAACAACTTCACAAACACTTTAGGTTTGACACATATTGGACAACTGCCCTCTCATTAAAAGGATACACCTTCTCACATTTATTGAGCACAGATGCAGCAGGCACTCTGCTGTTTCCAAACTTCACTCTCTCCGCGTCCACTTACTGTGGTAAAGAAGCAGACTAAGGTACTTCTCAAGGCTTTTTAAAATGCTCTATATTACTGGGGGTGGAGGGAGCTGACTATTATAACAATGCTAATAGCTCAGTGACTTAACCTGGTAAAGATGGTCTTTTGCTTGCATCAGAGTCCAGCAGGGGGGCCGTTGAGGGGGTGCCCCATGTAGTCAATTAGGCTTGCAGGCCCCTTTCACCTGTGATCCTCCTTCAAGTCCTCTGGGATCATGGATGGGAGGGCTGGGGATGGGGCAAGCCTGAAAGAGGCACACACCTCTTCTGTTCATATTCTGTTGGTTAGAATTCATTGACGTGGCCACACTTCACGGCAAAAGCAACAGGACATGCAGTGAGGCTGAGAGTCCAGGAAGACAGAGCACAGATACTAGTGACCTCAGGACAGGTCTGTCACAGGGTTGAAGGCAACTGAGTTTTCCAACTAACACTCAGTTAATGAGAAAAACCCACAAACTCCTCTCTCAGCCTAATATAGAAGTTCGATGCAGATATTTTAGGGACAAGCATTGTGTGTTCAATCCCAGGTCTGCCCTCACAAATGGTGTCTCTTTGGGGGTAGTAACAGTAGCAACAGATAAACAGTTACTGAGTGTTTGCTATATATGAGGTGGTATCCTAATTGATTAAACAATCAAACTTTGGAGTCAGACTACCTAGGTTCAAATTCTGGCTTCTGTCACTTACTAGCTGTGTGGCCTTGGGCAAGCTCCTTAACCTCTCTGTGCTTCAGTTTTTTTTATCTGTAAAATGGGGCTGATAATAAAGCCCCTAATGTAGGTGGTTATAAGGATTAAATGTGTAATACCTGTAAAAGCACCTGGAACAGTGCCTGGCACAGAGCAAACCTCATCTAACGTTAGCTACTATTGTTGGGATGGGGTGGCAGGTATCCTGCTAAGTGCCTGGGAGTTATTAGATTGGACTTCTGTGACCAGGAGAGAAAGGGACTTGTCCTGAGTAAAGTTGTTAATATTAGGGAAGCACAGGCCAGTCTCTGGCCGGAGTGAGCTGCTTCATGAACGGCAGACGCTGCTAGACTCCCCCAGGAGTTCCAATTCCTCAAGGTCGGCACAATCGCCTCACCCTGTGCTGCTGTCGAAGTCACTGGCAACAATCCCGGGCTCCCATTCAGTATGGGCCGGAGGAAAGGCATTGTATAACCAAGCCGTCTCCTGCGCTCACCTCCGTCCCATTGTACACGGAAAACATGGTGTCGCGAGCACATTACTCCACTCGCCCTCCCCGCTCAGGCTCTGCTCAGCTTACATTAAAAAGGCACTGCCTATCCCAGCTGCCTTTCTGAAATATTCATCCTGCAGACAGAGATTCCAGTGCACAAAGCAGCCCCCGCCACCCCTCCCCTCCGTGGAAGCCCAGGGGACTTCTCTTTCCCGCAGCGCGCCCGCCTGGGGGCCAGGTCGGTGACAGGCCCACCTAGCAGCCTGTGGACGAGTCCTGGCCAGCACCCAGCTGGCTGACGCAGGACACCTTGCCCATAGCAGCCTTGATTCTCCCAGGTCTTTCTCAGTGTCTCAGCTCCTCCCTGCCTGCAGAAGCCCAGGCTGGGCCTCTCTAAAAGGAACCCTACCAGTTTTGTGTCCTGGTCACCTTCTCACACCCCCTCTCTCTCCCCCAACCCCATTTGCGTAGGCATCTTAGTTAAGAACGTCTTTTGGAACCAAAGAGTCAAATGACCAATGAGCCTGCATTTGGTTTACTTACCCAGGTTGTCCTGTCCCTCTCCCCACCCCACACCCCAGGACACCAGCTTGCTTCAGAGCCCCAGCCTGTCCCACCCCCATCCCATATCCCCTCCTCACTTCCAGCCCCCTGTTCCCTGGGCAGGAAGTTGGGTCGCCATGAGCCACCCCTCCCTGCAGCAATCCAGGGCCTCCCCATCTTTCATGAACTGCTCTGCATGCTGGTCAGTAGGACACAGGCACACAGCTTTTGAAAGTTCACCAACACTTGGACCTTATTTTACCATCTACCTTTCATTCATTCACTTAAATATGTAAACAGTTAAATAAATCTTTGAATTAAATACTTCATTTAATGGATGCCTCTGTCCAGTCATTATGCTAGGTGTTAGGAAGACAAAATCTAGTAAGTCATATTCAGGACTTCACAAAGCTCCCCGTCCAGTGAGGATATAGGCAATAATGGAATAAAGTAATGACTGTGACAATGGGGGTCAGCACAGAGTAGAGAAACTTGAGGGGGTCAGCAAAGGCTTCCCAGATGAGATGATGCCTCAATGAGCCTTAAAGGATGGGGAGAATCAGTTAGACAAAGATAGGAGAGCCAGGGGGGCGGGGGGGGGGGGGGTGGTCTGCTGCAGCTGAGAGAGCAGAGGTAGAAGCAAAGAGGCAAGAAACAACAGGGAACTATTACAACCCGTTCAGAATCACAAGAGCTTATTGTTGAAGATAAGAGACAGGGAAGAAGAAGGAATGTGTGTCTGTGAGGGGGGAGGGGGCAGCCCTACCTCATGGTTTTAGGGAGACTACTCAGCTCCTTTTGCCCTGACTTTCTGGCTTTAGCACTGAAAGTCCCATATCCCAGGAACCCCCTCAATCCTGGGCAAAGCAGGGTGCTTGGTCACTGTGATCTAGGAGCTCTCTGCCCAGCTAAGGAGCTTGGACAAGAGACGCGATCAGATTTGTAATTATAATTTATGCAGAAAATCCACTCCAACTGCTTCCGCCTCTCGTTCAGTGAGCACATCGGCCACGGGGTTCATACGCGCAGAGCGCATTGACTACCAACGCTTTGCCATGAAATTGAAGGCCCTGCCACTTCTGAGTGGGCTGCTGCACACACACACAGAGGGTGTCTCGGAGGATAACTGCTGCACACACACACAGAGGGTGTCTCGGAGGATAACTGCTGCACACACACATGCCTCCTCTGCTTCCAAGCGGCCCAGTAGATCACAGAGCTTGGAAAGTCCACAGATAGCTCAAACATGCCGTGCTTTTCCTGGGCAGGTGCAATTTCTCGGTGGTGCCTTCCAGACCTTCAGAGCCACGGGTGATATATCTAATGCAAGGGGACAGCAGCAGCCTAAGGAAAGCCAGTCTGGAGAGAACCCTACTGTCACAAGCCTGACAGACAGCAACATTGCCACGCTGTGCTCAAATCTCATTAAGGCCAAATAGATTGTCGCCAGAGTGGAGAGATGATGTACTCTATTATTTATCAGTTTTGTTTGTTTGCATAAAAAGACTCCACTTACATGGTTAATTGCAACTAATTCAACCACCAGGGGGTGAGGAGGATTAGACAAAAGGGATGTTTTGTGGAAGAGCCTAAAAGGTAAAAACTGCAGTGGCACTATTTATCCCTTCTGCCACTGTAATACCCGATATTAATTATATAACTTCTTGTGTGTCTATAATTATAGGCACTACAGCATATCCAAGTTATTAGTGAAACTGTTTTTCAAAATGGCCTGTTGGTGGTTCAGAAGAGCTTGTTAAATTCTTGGTGCTGGTGGAAGTTAAGAGGTACTTCCTGGGAAAGGCAGGTGAGCCCAGAACTACTGTACTGGATTCTGTGTGCAGATGACAAAGCAGTAAGGAGGATGCCAGGGGCTCAGTGGAGTGCCAGCCAAGCAGACCCTCTGAAGTGAGACAGAAAATAATCTCTGGGAAACATATATGGGGCTCCAGTCAGCAGGATGAGCAGGGTGCTGGGGGAGAGGGTCAGGGAGGTGGAGGCGGCCACGCCCAGTAGGCATCCAGGTGGTCTAAGGCAGTGGTCACCCTCTCTGGTCCTCCCATCCCTGCCCTCTCCTCCATAGCAACCGCCTGGGAGTTTGCCTCAGGACAGAACAGACAAATGGAGAGAAGATAGACATTTTCTGTGATTGATTCACATTCAGCATGTGAATCAAGTGTGAGGTACGGGCATGAATTTCTTCCAAATTTCACTTGGAATTTCACCAACCGCTGTCATGGCTTCCCAGAATCCCATCCCAACGACATGTCTCTCTTCCTCCCAAATAACAGGTCTTACTCTCTAAGAAGGTCTCTCCCCTTGGCTTTGCCACCCAGTCGTCAGGGCGTCAGTGCCCTTGCTCCCTGCTCTGCTCCATCTACCTGTCTGACCTTGAACCACACTGCAAATTCCCAGATGCAGACCTCGCTTGCCCACAAGCAGTGCTCCAGACAGCCCTGCCCCCTGCCGCTTCAAGACTCAACTTGGGCAGCAGCATCTCCAAGAAATGTCCCTGCCCCCCTCACCCAGGCCCCAGCCCTGCACACACTGGGGCAGGGATTCAAGAGAGATTGAGTCATTTGCTCAAGATCACACAGTTAATGAGGGGTGACGCCAGGGCTGGAACTCAGGCCCATGGGGCTCCACAGACATGTGCCCGGCACTGGGGCTGGGGAACCAGAAAAACACAACAAAGGCCCTGCCCTCAAGGAGCTCGGAGGCTGGTCTGGCCGACGCCCTGCCTTCTGGATGCCGATGCACGGAAGGCAGAGCCCCCTTGGCAGCTTCTGGGATTGTGTGTTGATCATCGATTATTTCAGAGCAGAAAACCACAGTCATCGGGGAAAACTTCCTGGAGCAAGTGATGCCAAAGCTGAGTTTAGCATCAGAAGCGGCGTCAGACCTGTCCTGGGCTGGACACCTGGAGGCCCTGGCAGACAAAGCCGGGCTTCACAAAAGGGAGGCTCTGCTCTGCTGGTGAGTGCCCTGCCCCACCTCCACCCAGCTCTCCATCTGCCGTTCCCAAAGCCAACCGCAAGGAGATGCTTCATCACAACCAGCCCCCTCATAGCAAACAGGGCGGCAGTGCTCCTCATTAGAGGTGCGCCTGATTCCATGCGTGGCGAGTGGCTCTATCAGCGATTCAGTGCGCGCACAGGGCACCGCCGTCCTGCGTCTGCCCGGGGACTGATAAGGTGCCTCTCCTCGGTTTTGACAAGCTGCAGCATGAGAGGATGTGTCAGGGGCCCCACTGAGCCAGAGGCACGTTGCCAACGAATAAACTCAGGGGGAGAGAAACAAAGACGGCGGAAACAATGTCCCACAGCCATGAAGAGTGGATGTGAAAGTGAAGCAGGCTCCCCCGAAAGCCCAGCCTGTTTTCGGATGGCCTGAAACAGAGTCCATTACAACCTGGAAGACGAAAGATAAACGACATGGGCTGTGATAGCCCGGGTAGGGGGAGAGAAATGTGCTTGCGGTATGCATCACTTCACTGCGCATGGAGCTTGTCTCCTACGCACGTTCCACGAGGCCCTCCTCTCTCCCCAGAGATGCGCTGTTTGTTCAGGCCCCAGACAGCTCCGCCTCATCAAATGCCGTCTCTTCTGGTCTTCCACCTGCCTCCTCCCAGCCTCACCATCTTAATCTATTCATACGGCTGTTACCCAAACAAACCTTCACACACTTCATATCACTCTTCTCTTCTCAAGCTGTTACACCTCAACTCCCGTCTTCTTCAACCTACCCCAGCGAAAATGACTCTTCTGTTTTCCCCCAAAGAATGAAATAAAACTGAAATCCTGGCAGTCCTGGTGGATCCAATGCCCTGATAAGCAGACCTGGCTTGTTCCTCCCAGTTAGTCTTTTAACCTCTCAGAGCCTTGAGTCTTGTCTGGATAATGGACATGCAAGTATTTTATTCTCAATACCTACATCATTTTTGGAAACTTCTTCCAACTCCCAAGACCTATGATCAAACCAAGTCCACAATCCCCATCATTCATTCATTCACATATAGGAACGTGAAGGTCAGAGGTTACAGTCCCTCTCCTCAGGAGCCCAAGGCCAAGTGGAAAGTCAGACATGCAAATATCCAAACACAATGAGTGGGAAAAACGTTCATAATCCAGGGCTCTCTGGGAGCTGAGAAGAGTCCCTACATCTGCCTGGCGAGAGACAGACAGAGCAGGAGATAAGACAGAGGTTAATGGAAGGACAAGGTGGGCCAGGTTTCCCAGGTAGAGGGAAGAGCTGGTGCAAAGACATGAGGCAAGAAGAAAGTATGGGCAGCACCATCTAAGCCCCCTGACGACATTCCCCTTTGCTCTGTTCCTGGTGCCTGCTTGGGACGGTTCAATCAGCACTTATAAACTTTTTAAAGATCCAACCCCTTCATATGATGAAAAAGCCTAGAAAAAAGAGCTTGCCCAGGGCTCAAACCAGGTCTTCTGCTTTTTGTCGGGGGCATTTTCCCCACCCTAGGTGTTCACAGCCTTGTCTAAGCCGCCTTATCACTCAGTCTCCAATTTGGGAATGCTCTTCCTTCTTAAACTAGCTCCACCCCACTACTTTCTTAACAACTGAGCTCAGCTAAGAGTGATATAAGGGGTAGGCAGACAAGTGGTGCATAGGAAACCCATACCACCTAGGGAAATAAATGCTTGTTAAATATGCATGCACATCCAAAACTCAGCTTTCGCATCACTTCCTCCAGGAAGTTTTCCCTGATGACTGCCGCAGGTCGGGTATCCCTCATTTGTTTTTCCAGAGATCCAATGCTAATGCCTGGGCACTTGTCACACTTCACTACAATTATCCACTCACTTACTGCCTTCCCAGTCAACCTGGGAGTTCCAGATACAACATCTAGTATATAGGAGGTCCTCAATAAATAGTTTTGGATGGATGGATGGATAGGTAGATGGACAAACCTACTTCTTTGAGAGACAGGTGAGATTGTAGAAGAAGCTCAAAACAGGAATGAAAGGATCTGGATTATAATCCTGCTCTACCACCCACTAGCAGTATGGCATTGGATAAGTCTCCTGACCCCTCGGAGCTTCAAGCTTCTCTTCCATTCTGGGGAATTTAAGTACCCCGGTCAGGGTTTGCATAAAATCTGAACGTGATCATCAATGTGAAGGTGCTTTGTAAACTACTAAATGCTGTGCACATGTTACCTCTATTCACTGATTCGGATGCTTTGGACAGCAAGTAAAAGAAACCCATTGTATGTTAGCTTGAAAAACAAGGGAATGCATTGGCCCACACAACCAGAAATGTACAACTAGGAAAAATGTTGAGCAGAAAATGTGACTTTTCTAAACACAAGATTTTTCTTAAAATAATCTCTATAAACTTGCCATTTCCCCAAGACCTGTCTGCCTTTAAACCAGCAAGCTTGTAGCTACCTGTGAGAACAAGGCTACCTGTGAGAAAAAATGTCCACGCCTATAGCGTAGTCATGCATTTCAGCAACAGGTCAAACCTTGATATAGTTCATCCTTTTGTCTAAACTCTCCAGAAATCCCTCCAACTTCCCCACCAAGATATTTATAGTGATATTTGTGTTTTTAATAAAAATGAATCTTGTGAGGAAAGGCTAATAAAATGATCGTAAACACTGCCCCACCATCATCACCACCAGAGGATAAGAATAAATAGCTATAGGGATGGCAAAAGAGAATGACATGGGATTCCTTTTTTGAGACCTTCCAAGAGCGTTTAGTAGTTTATTAGGTAGTGTGATAGGACCGGAACACCTGCACAGGTGAAAGCATGAAGCTTTCGAGCAATTCTGTAGATAAATTCAGGTCCATCCAAGTTGTAGCATTCGGCGGTTCATGCACAGAGACTATAAAGTGTACCCCCCAAACAGCCAGGCTGATGGATATTTCTAATATCTAATGTAATAGAAAGGAGAGGCTCAGAAGACAGTAAATTTAGACTGCTGCAGAGCAAGAGCTGAGCTTGGGAAGGAGGAGGTAGTTACTGAAATTCAAGCACTAGGAAAAGAACAACCCAGAAGAATTCTGCTGGAACGGAGGGAAGGGAGTGTCTCAAGTTGCCTCCTTTCTCGATGGGTGGCCTCTCACTTCCCAGACTGTGCCCAGCCCTCCTCTGGGATAAATTTAGACGTGTCTGGTTTTGAGCGACTGCAGCAGGGAAACAGCACTCCTTTGGAGACTTCCAGCCATAACTTCACAAAAGAGCCATTACCAGAATGTGTGGAACCACGACTCATCATGTCCGAGGGAGTCGTGGAGGAACAATTGGCCACCACAAACCAAGAATGTGGGCAAATGAGTCTTCACTGAGTGGCTCCAGGTGGCCAGCCTTGGGCTGAAATTTGGAAGGAACATAGAAATATAAGAAACTGTCATTTTCAATGTGGCTACACAGGGGGATAGCCAGGTCCTGGTCCTGATCCTAAGGCTGGGTGAGACAGGAGCATCCAACCAGGAAGGACAGATATAATTAGTCGGTCTTTGTGTGCCTGAATGACTGCCAATCAGGAAGAGGGCGAGGTGCTGATAAAGGAACAGGGACAGGCATCAACAGCAGAGAGAAGAAGAAGCCTCGCAGGGCAATTGAGTGATCTGATGGGCACCCAACTGCCAGGGAGGCTAAACAGTTGGGGAACAAGGAGGGGGAAAGGTTATGTATCCTGAATGTCCATATTCTGAACTGCCTTGGATAGCTGATATTTCCAGGGACTGGGCTTCTTAAAATCAAGAGATGATTTTAAAAAATAAAAAGGAACTGATCCAGCTCAACAGCTTCTGGTTGGATTCTCTTGGCGTTTCTTGCTACTGTGCGATTAAGACATGGATATGTACAATATATTTGCATAATTGAAACATAAAAGTTCAAAACAGCCAGCTTCTGCCAAAGCACACAAATGACTGAGATCTCCCGACTGTGTGTTATCTGAGGACGCGCTGTGGTGCCCCACACCTGTCCAGTCGGCTGCGGCTCACCCATCACCCCGTACCAGGCACTATGACAACATAGTTCAGTGAGGACAGTGATGAGGGGTTCCTTAAATAGATAATTATTGTTAAGAATAATTCTCTTTGGATGCATTGGATATTCAGATTCCTAGATAAAGAGTCATAAAGAGTGTAACTGACAAAGGATTATGGGTGACAAGTTATAGTATGCACAGTATGTGTGAAGTCAGAAAAGCATGTGTTTTAGGGGAAAAGCAGGTCAGTCATACATGTGGTAAATTATAGTCATAATACATTATCATACTCGCTCTGAAATACACACGCTGACTTTTGCTATCTGGACAGCAAGAAAGATCTATCCTTCTTATAAGTTATAAATAATTATCGAAATAACTCAATGCATTGTTTTCATGTAGTGATCTTGATTAAAACTATTACACCTTGTCTGAGGGAAGAAGAAAAACCTGTGGTATGGGGTACAGTGTCTCAGCTTCTGCTTCCCCTCCTATAAAACTGTGGAAATGATACCTACCTCTCATATTATTCTTTCCTTCAATCTCTAACAAATATTCTTTGGGCCCAGCTACCTGCAGCCAGGTTCTAGGCCAGTGGTTCTCAACCTTCCTAATGCCGCGACTCTTTAATACAGTTTCTCATGTTGTGGTGACCCCCAACCATAAAATTATTTTCGTTGCTACTTCATAACTGTATTTTTACTACTGTTATGAATCGTAATGTAAATATCTGATATGCAGGATGTATTTTCATTGTTACAAATTGAACATAATTAAAGCATAGTGATTAATCACAAAAACAATATGTAATTATATATGTGTTTTCCCATGGTCTTAGGTGACCCCTGTGAAAGGGTCGTTCGACCCCCAAAGGGGTCGCAACCCACAGATTAAGAACCGCTGTTCTAGGCGCTGGTGCTATAGCTATGAACATGACAATACTTTTGACTTTGTAGATTTGACATCTCGGGGATTGCAACAAAGAGACAAGTATGTAAATAAATAAGCATGCAATGTCATTTCAGGCAAGATAAGTGCTATGGCCAAAAAATATTTTAAAGGCCAGGTAAGGGCATAGCAGGAGGGGGGGTCCTGCAGAGGGGCTGGCTTAGATGACGTGGTCAGAGTGGATCTTGCAGAGGACGGGCCCTGGATGAAGAGTGAGACAGCCATGTGAATCCTGGAGGAACCACTTTCCAGGCAGAGAGAACAGTAGGTGCAAGAACCTGGAGGTGGGACTGCACTGGCAGGTTCGAAGAACAGGTGAGGTCTTAGCCTAAAGGGGAGAATGGGAGGAGAAGAGGTCGGAGAGGCACCCCGAGGCCAAACTTCCTGTTAGACTTCAGGTGAGTGTGAGTCTGGAGCACAGGTGCACAATTGGAACCACAGACATTAACTGGGGAGTCATCAGCTTAGAGATGGATGGTAAAGCCAGAGGACTGGACAAGATCACCCATAAAGTCCTAGAGCAGCGGTTCTCAACCTGTGGGTCGCAACCCCTTTGGGGGTCAAACAACCCTTTTACAGGGGTCGCCTAAGACCATCCTGCATATCAGATATTTACATTATGATTCACAACATTACAGTTGTGAAGTAGCAACAAAAATAATTTTATGGTTGGGTCACAACATGAGGAACTATATTTAAAGGGCCAGAAGTTTGAGAACCACTTTCCTAGAGAAAAGTAAAAATTACTTAGGACCAAGCCTGGGTAACCAGACATTCAGAGCAGGAGCCAGCAAAGGGACACTAAAGGTGAAACTATTATTATGTGAGAAAAAGCAAGAGAATGTGAACATTGCAAGAAGAGAATGGCCTGTTTTTTGTGGGAATTGTATGGGGTAATATGTATAAAAGTTTCAGCATAGGTTCTAGCAAAGAGTCAGCTCTCAAAAATGTGATTTGCCTCCCCTAGGTTTAGAGAGAATTAGGTACTGCTGGATTTAAAATGAGGAAGAAATCAGTGAGAAAGAAACATATTCTCTATCCAAAAGAAGGAGAAGGAGAAGGAGAAGGAGAAGGAGAAGGAGGAGGAGGAGGAGGAGGAGGAGGAGGAGGAGGAGGAGGAGAACAACAACAACAACAACACAGTAACACTGGTTAAGGTTAAAATGAGTTTTTCCTAGAAACCCCAACAGCCCAAAAGGCCAAATGCTGTGGAATGATTAGAAGGCACTGCTGATGGGGCCAGGAGGTCCTGGAGCTGGTTTCTGCAGCCAGTCCTCCAATTATTCCCCAAACCTCCCAGCCTGGTCTTCTCTACTGTCTTATGGAAGAGGGCAGGCTTCGAAGCAGGGTTCAGCCTGCCTCAGCCTGTGTGCTGTCCTTCAAGCACAAAGGAACAGGGACTCGGTGTTGGAGGCCCCGCCCTCCCCTCCCCTGGCATCTAGAAGGAGCACTGACAGCCTGGCTCCCTTGCCCACCACCCTTCCCCTAAGCCAGCTAGAAAAGAGATCTTGCTGACAGCCATTTAGTACTCAGGCCACGCTCCATCTGAATCAAATACAAACCCAGCTGCCGTCTAACTCAGAGCAAATGTGGACCCTCCAGTGGTGATCTGAGGGGACGGAGTGGCAGAGAAAACTTCCAGACCTCAGAGGATGAAGGGGCCTCATGGAATAATCCTCCGTTCAGCCCTTTCCAACTGAAACGTGAAGCACATGCACGCTTACTGTCTCACAAGATCCTGTGGCTTAAATAAGGAGGCTACCCCTCCTTTACAGCTAAGGAAACTGAGGCACCCAGCGGGAGATGGGGCTTGCCTGAGAGGATGTGATGCACTTAACAGCAGAGCTAGAATTATATCCAAACTTCTCAATTCCTTGCCTGCAGGGTTACTATAAGGATTAAATGAGATTTGGAAACAAGTCTGTACAGGATTTCCGGACACCAGGCCTCACAAAGTAGAATGAGAACAATCGAATTTTGGAGCCTCCACTTAAATCCCGACTTATTAACTATAAATCACTGAACAAGTTACTCTGAACCTCACCGCTCTCATTTATCTTATCTAAGGGTACCAATCTTCTTCTAGGATTGTGGTCAAAATTAAATATGAGATTGTAAAGCACACAGTACAATCTCTGGTAATAAGTAAGTAGTCAAGAAATGTTAGCTTCTTTCAGGAACAATGACAATATTTCCACCAAATAGTTCAGTGGCCTTGGGCAAGTTGCTTCCCTTTTTTGAGATACAGGTGTCTTCCCCTGTAAAATGAATGGAGGTTAAACTAGACTGAGTCAGAAGGTGATTCAGAATGTAGATGGGGAGGATTTGAGTTCTACCTCCTCTGAAAATTACTTAAGCTTCTCAAAGCCACATTGCCCCATTGGTCAAGTGGAGATAATGAATAGAACCTACCTGCTGGATTTTTCTGAATATTAAACAAAAAGATGCAAGTGGAATTCTTAGTAAAGAATAATACAGAATAAATGCACAATAAAACTTGGTTAATGGGGTTGTTTCCACTTTTCTGTACTTCTTCTCCAGTGATGACAAGGATTACAGAGGACAACTTGCTCTCTGAGGCCCTCAGGTCGCCCATCTGTAAAGTGGGGGTTTGGACTAGATTGTCTCGAGGATCCTTCATCTCTGATTTCTAGGAAACCATGGGCATCTCAAGGAAACGCCTCTCCCCAGTGGTGGGTCCTCCCAAAGCGCAGCTTGGAAGCCACGTCTCTGGCACCTGTCCCCGTAACATTAACTGTCAGTAAACCTGGCCTTGGAAGCAACTTGCAAATGATGAACCTGTGCATGGTGGGGAGCCAGCAAGAGGGGCGCCGTGTCTCCTCTGTGGTTACCCAACCCCATCCTCCGACTTAGCACATTCCAGGACCCTTGCAGGACGCAAAATGTTCCAGAAGAAGGAGGGGACTATTCTCCTTTCTTTCTTCATAAATAAATACTTTGCTCCATGTAATTACTCAAAAACATTTAGCAGAAACATGAGGAGTGGGCAAACACCTGCCACAAAGCTGTGTCCCATGAAGCCTTTACTCCTCAGAGTCCGCCGGTATCAGATGACATGCTGTCGGCTGCATCTGGGTAAACAGAATCAGACTCTGCTGTGGAGTTTGAGAAAAACTCGCTGAGCAAAAATGTTATAATGCAACTTCCTCGCTTCCCTCACCTCTCAAGACCAGTTCAATGAAAGACTTGTCCAATAAAGAGACTTAACCATTTCCTCATTAGCCATTCTTTCACCCATTGAGGCCAAATTGGTATTTGATGCAACAGGGGAATGTGTTGAGTACATTATTAATCAGGCTCAGCAAAGGAAAGGTCGCGGGGGTGACGGGCACAATTACAGGAGGTGGGCAAGGGGCCAATGAGAGCGCGTCAGGAGGAGGAGAGATCGATGGTTATGACATTATGGAAGGTTATGACGAGTTGGAGGCAACTGGAAGGCTGACATTCCGCCCAAACCAGACATGTGCAAGGCTTCCATCTCCAACTGTCTTCAACTGTCTGTTATCATAAGGAAAACTTCAGCTCCAAGGCAGCCAGACGTGAACCCAGAAGCCTGCAACTGGGTCTTAGTAACGCGAGTCACTCGATGCAGGATATTCAATTGGAAATGTATCAGACTGCTTAGAGCTCCAGCAAGAAAAGGGATGTCAAGGTGCCCGTGGAAGGAAACTAGGCTTGTTATCTTTCGATCTCCAGATGCAGCTGCTCGATATTCTCAATGGCCTCCGGAGCACGTGGGTTTCCGAAAGACTTTTCCAGATAGAGTGTGCTGGGGTCTGGAAACAGCCCCCAAACTGCTTTAACTGGGCATTGATTCTTTAGAATCAATTGCATTTCATTCTACAATGAAATGGTAGTGAACCATCTAGAAGATATCCCTAGGGCACACCGCTCAAAGGAAATCTCTAAGGAAGTCACAAAAGTTTGCGAAGGATGCTGCAGCAGAAATGAACCACACAGCATTAAACCTTCAATTGCTGAAACAGGCATGGCTACGGATTTATTTTTAAAGGGAATCACATTAAGCTATAACTACAGAGAGGACACTCCATCTAGTTTATCAAACAGAAGAGCAGTCCAAGGCCAGAATGAAGCTGGGGTCATTTTATAAAGGTTTTTAGATGATTAATCTGAATCATCAATGAAAGCTTTCATTAAGTTGCACCCTAGGAATTGATTTGCAATGGGTTATTCCCATGTGCTATGCAAACTTGCTGTAGAAAATTAGTCATCCTAGACTCCCTGAAGAATACAGACATGACATCCGGGCATCTGTTAAGTTTGCTCAAAAACATATGCGAGCCTTTTTTTAAAGAACCATAATTACATCCTGCCGAAACCTCCAAGGACCCTGCTAACTGCCTTTGTATTACAACATCCATTTCCCACTTAGGCAGGCTCTGCTATTAGACGTACGTTACAATCTGCTTGCTCCTGCGCACACTTTCTCAGCTGGAGTCTGCCAATGGTCAAGGCCTTCCGTCCTCAAAGATCAGACTTGGGGGGAGCAAGAGTTGTAGGGTGGTGTGTGTATGTGTTCTTTGTTAAAATATGACCAGGAACGTAGACCTGAAAGGCAGCTTAGCATTAATCCAGGCCAAGTCTCATTTTCATCGGGTACCACTGACGACCAGAGAGGGAAGTGGCTCATCCAATGTCACACAGCTCAAAGCTGAAGCAGTACATGGTACAGTGATTAAATTCTTAGGCGCTGGGGTCAGACAGACAAGTCCACCATGCTCTCCCTCTCACTTATTTGCTGTGCGACTTTGACTAAAGCACTTCATTTCCCTGAGCCTCAGGCCCTTTATAAAATGGACACTATAACGGTACATGGGACATGAGAAGTCCCAATGAAGCATTAGCTGTTAATATCCTTTTCGTTTCCACAAACAGGACCTCATGTAATCTTCACAACCACCTTATGAGGGAGAAAGGGCTGGGATTACCAGCCTCAGCATAGAGATGGGAAAATTGAGGCTCAATATAGTGAAATGACTCTTCCAAGGCCACACACACCCCAGGTCCAGTTTCTTACATTCCTACTGAAGTAGATGGGGAGCTCAGCCCCCACTCAATGTGCCACCAGTTTTCTTGACTTCACCCAGAGACAAACAGGGAGGCCAGCAGGAGCCTGCTTGTGTTTACACGGAGGCAAAATTAGTGTGGCCACCATTCTCAGGGCGTCAAATCCCATAGGGACTCTGGGTCCAGCTGGCTGTTCCCTGCCCTGAGGAAGGGAGGAGGGCAGCTTTATATCCAAAACTGATAGTGGATGTTGGAGGTATACACGGGGGAAAGAGCATTACTGCAGGATCCTACTTCATATTTTAAAGCTGACATCAGCGGACTAGTCAATGCTCCAGCCTGCCCTCCTGACCCCCAAATATGGCCTTTGCGAACAGTCTAATTGCCTGCTCTGAGGGACACCAGAGTCATGTGAGTGATAAAGTTATATACTGTCACTTTGTAATTATGTGCCCTAATGGAAGGAGGACTACAGTGAATGAATGCACGAGCGAATGAATGAATGCACACCAGGGTTATTTATACTAAGCTCTGGAGTGCAATATAGTGATGTCTCCATTAATACATCTTCCGGGAACTCAGTCCCTGAAGGATGCCGGTCAAGGACAGAGTCACAAAAAGCTGCAGGGAGTGGGTCAGGAAATCACAAGCAACTACCGGTTCCACCGCTCTGGGTGTGACAATGTTGGGCCTCAGCGTCCTTAAAGACCTAAATATCAAAGAAGGAAAGCACCCAGACCTACGAAGCCTGCTCTAGACGGTGCAAAACTCCAGAGGAATGTTCTAGCAGCTACTAAACTGCAGCTATTAGGCTCTACCTCGTCGCCTGCCTAACATTTGGGAGTGATGGGATGAGGGAGGGGAGGCAGCGTGGAGCTGCTATGTATGAGCTCTGACTGTGCACCACGGGGTCCCGGTGCTCTCCTCTCAAAAAAAACTAAAATCCCTGAAAAGTGTTATTTTCTTCATTTTCAGATAAGGAAATGGGTTCAGAGAGAAGCTAAACCCATTTGCATATGGTCCAATCCTAAGGGCTTCATTCAGGGGCTGTTTGATTCCAGATCCAGCTCTTCCCAGGATACCCCCTGTCTTTATTCACCACTGGCAGCCCTGGGAGGCCCATCCAGGGACCTGAGCCTTTCCTCACCTCGATCACCTAGGGGGCTCCTTTGCAAATGGGCTCACAGGGAAAGCTGCTGAAAGGCGACCCTGCTAGGGGAATTGAGCAGGAGAGTAGTAAGTAGCCTGGCTCCCCTCCAGGTGAGGGAAGGCCATCTGCTGCCCCTTTTCCATCCACCCAGAGCCTCAGACCTACAGGGGCTATGCAGAGGGTGCAGGGTGGGTCACCAGGCGCGGCTGCTGCAGCTGCTGCCTCTCCCAGTAGATCTGGGAGCCGCCCTGACGTCATGCCCACTGGTAACCCAACCCCTAATGACTGCTCCCTCCTCTCCTCTGCTGGGCCCATCTTGCAGTCACAGGGGAGAGGTCACCCCTCAGGGGAAGGGGCCAAGTGGAGCTCCTTTCAGTGGCTACTGAAATGAGAGATAATTTTGGTTATTGACATCTCCCTCGGGACTTCCCTATTCTCAGAGCTGTTCCTACTTCTCCCTCTCTGGCTGCTTCTAGAATGAGATCTACTTCGCTTTACACTAAAAGAGCAAGGTGGTGGGGGGGGGGGGGTGCGGGGGGCCAGGGAGGGCTCTCCCTTGAGGCTTATGCTCCATATTAGCTGGCGAGGAGCAGGACTCAGGTTTGGTTGGGGTGTTTTACTCTAGGAAGATAAACACTTGTGAATAAACACTGACAGGCACTCTATAAAATGGATCTAAGCAGCAAAAACACTAAATTTATTTTTTAATATGTTTTTTAATTGATTTCAGAGAGAGGGAGGGAGAAAGAGAGAGAGATAGAAACATTAATGATGAGAGAATCATTGATCCATTGCCTCTTGCATGCCCCCTACTGGGGATCAAGCCCAAAACCCAGGCATGTGCCCTGATCAGAATTGAACTGTGAACTCCTGGTTCATGGGTCGACATTCAACCATTGAGCCACCGTCCAGGCCAAACACTAAACTTATTTAAATGCTATTCTAATAAAGCAGACAGAAGGAAAAGCATGAAATTTAAAACCTCTTCAAATCCACTCTGGAGAATAAAACACAAGCATGAGACTCAATCTCGGCTCTCTAGCATCTTATACTCTAGTTTGGAACATTCCCACTAGCTCTGCTCCTGGCTTGCATTTACTAAATAGTTACTGTCTAGTGGGTACCTGCTAAGTACTTGCATTTCTCATTTGATCTTCATAATAAGCCCAGGATATAACAGCTATTGATTTTCCCATTGAACAAAGAAGGAATCTGAGGCACAGAGAGGGGAAGTCACTATGTGAAGGTCACGGAGCTGGGATTTTCCTTGTTTGATTCCATAGTTCATGCTCTTAACCTATGAGTGATTCAACGAAATACAGGCATACCTCGGAGGTATTGCAGGTTTGGGTCCAGACCACTGTAATAAAGTGAGTGTCACAATAAAGCGAGTCATAATCCTTTTGCTTAATGGAGGGTCTTGCCTTCAATTTGTAAAAAAAAAAATAAAGATACAATAAAGTGAAATGAAATAAAACAAGGTATGCCTTTAATGTATCAGGTAGGGAAAAGATATAGAAAGAGTTGAAGAGTCAAAGAAGAAAGAACAAGAGAAGAGATAAGAAATGCAAGATGAATCTTGAAGAGAGGCTAGACATAGCTGGTTGGAGTAAAGAGGGGAGAGTAAGGTGAAGGTGGACAGTTACCAAGAGGAAAGCCAGTCCTGTGTGTGATGGCCCACACACAAGCCACTGTCTCTACATCCTCTGTCATCCACGTCCATGGAACTTGGGCTCTAAACACACCTGAAAAAATACCGCAGACAGGTTCATTTGTTGTTCATTCTCTCCAAAAGAGGAAGAGATGTGAATTTCTTGCCCTCAAAAGGAAGCTCAGGTACCCTTCACCATAAAATTTTGCCCAGAAATCTTCCTCAGAAGGTAGAAAAAACAAAAGTTAAAATGTTGTTATGTGGGTAAACCCACTGTGGACAAATTCATGAAAAAAAAACAGGAGATCACACGTTTCTAAGTTCTCTGAGTAAAAGAACTCCATGATGACATCTGTAAAGAAAACCAATATTTTCTACAATAGAAAACATGTCCTTAACTCACGTACCTTGCAAAGCAGGATGTTTGTATATGAATGCAGCTGTTATTACTGCTATGGCGGCACCTGTCTATTCCAGATCACTGTGCCCACGGTGTCGTCCTGCATGCTAACACATGTTGACCGCCCACTGTGGTCTGGGTGGATACTTTGGGGGGACACAAAGATGCCAGGACAGGCAAACAGAAGACCCACTCACACAGAACGAAGATCAAAATTGGAAGACAGGGAAAGACCAGGTGTCATGGGCTGCTTATGGCAAAACCAAGCAAGGAGGTTCATTTGGCCTAAGATGATGATGTCTAGCCATCTGCCTGAGACATAAGTGGGTGGGCATCCCTCTGCCAGGAGGTGGGGCTTCCCATGGGGGGAGGCAGTAATGGCAGAGTAGATCAGAGAACCAGCTATGACTTCTCTGATATTGTGATATAATAACACATATATTTGGTCTTCATCCTCAGTTCCTGGCACAGAACAGTGTATTTCCTCAACTGAGGTCTGTGTACCCCTGGTGGTAGATAACATTTTAGGTGCTATAGCAAATGAAATTTTAAAAAATTTCATACCCACAAGTTTACTTTAATAGGTATTTGAAAGAAAAATAAGTAGCCCATGAAATCCAGGGTTTCATTGGTACTGCTATAACAAGGCTAAATTTTTTAAGTGAGTCCATGTACAGACAGACATGGGATAATAATAAAAGGCAGAAATCGGGTCAGTGGTATATTAATGTCTGATAATGGTGATAATGGTATCTGATGAAAAAAGGGCACAGTATTTAGGGTCACGTGAAACTGGCTTCAATAGCCAGCTCTACTATTTCCAGCAGTTGGGACCAAGGGAAAGTTACTAGCTTCTCCAAGCCTTTATTTCCCTATCAGTAAGGTGGTAACAATAGCACTACCTCTAGCATGCTGTTGACATGAGGATTAAAGGTGATTGATAATGTACCAAAACCACCTGCATCACAGGGTCCCAGCAGATGCCTGTCCATCTCTGCGCCTCTAGCCCACCCCCACTCTCCCATCTGCAATACCCTCACGCATGTCCTTCCCCATCACCTCTACCTCATCCCCCTTAATCCAGCTGAGACCCATGATCTCTCTGGGCACCATTTTGGGACTCAGGGATTCTCCTCACAACTGGACTCCAGCAGGTGAATCCCTTCTGCCTTCTCAGTCATGTCGATAATAAGATTTGGAGACTCCATAGGAATCCAAATGTGAAGACCCTCCAGGGACATGAGCAGAAATTAGGGTTTTTTTCAATTACCATAGGCAAAGGGCTTCATGTTGTTCTAGTAACGCAAACTGCTTATTTGCCATTTCCCTCTTTGCAGTCCTACCCAGGCCCTGCCAGTGATTGATGGCAGTAGGGGAGACAGTGCACACATCCAGCACTCGCAGTTTCAAGCGCCCTTGATCTCAGTCAGCAGTGAGCTGGCTCCTGGATGGATCATGGAAGGTGGTCAGGGAGAAAGACACTTTACAGCTGGGACTTTGCCCTGTCTGCTAAGCAGAAGGATCCCCGATAAAGTGACCCACATACCAAATACCAGCAAAAGGCTAGACCAAGGAGTCAAAGAATCTCACACCAGTCCAGCAGGAACTGAGGCCCAAGGAAAGACAGGACTAGCCCAGTCATCGCTGTCACTCCAAGTGACGCACTGGGATTGGAACCCAAGTCCTCTGGAGTGTGTGACTTTTCCTCAGACTTTTACAGACATGGGACAGTGGTAGGCCCACTAAGACTGAAATAGCTAAGTACAGTTTCTCATGGCTTAGCATGAGCTCAGGGACAGATTTAAAAAAAGAATTCACTTGTGATCACACCAATGCAATATACCAGTGCTAAGTACTTTACATACATTATCTCATCTATACTAATAAAAGAGAAAAATGGTAATTGGCGTACGACGATACCCTTTTCATTGGCTAATCAGGGCTATATGCAAATTAACTGCCAACTAAGATTGACAGTTAACTGCCAACTAAGATTGGCAGTTAACTGCCAACAAGATGGCGGTTAATTTGCATATGTAGGCACAATGCAAGGAGGCAAAAGGGAAAGCAGGAAGAAGCCCCCTGCCACTGACAGTGATCGGAAACCCAGGGGGGAGCTAAGAGCTGGGGGGCAGGGCAAAGGCGGCCCTGGGGCCGCCTTTGCCCTGCCCCCCAGCCATGATCGGAGAATCAGGCGCCTTTTCCGCCCTGGCCAGTGATAGCAGGAAGTAGGGGTGGAGCCAGTGATGGGAGCTGGGCACGGTCAAAGCTGGCAGTCCCGGGAGCTAGGGGTCCCTTGCCTGGGCCTAAAGCGAACCCCACGATCGCAGGGCCGCTGCAGCTGTGGGTCCCCGCTGCCCGGGCCGGACGCCTCAGCCAGAGGCATCCTGCAGGGGCAGGGGCGGAGCCCGCGCTATCGCAGCCCCCCCCACCCCCCGCTGCCACTGCAGGTCCCCGCTGCCCGGGCCGGACACCTAGGCCAGAGGCGTCAGGCTGGGCAAGGGGCCGATCCTATGATTGGAGGGTGATGGGGGTCAATGCCTGAGGGCTCCCAGTATGTGAGAGGGGGCAGGCTGGGCTGAGGGACACCCCCCCACACACACACACACCCAGTGCACGAATTTCGTGCACCGGGCCCCTAGTCTATATATATATATAAAAGGCTAATATGCAAAGTGTCCCCTCGAGAGTTCAACTGGGAGACCAGGAGTTCCATTGCTCACTATCAACATGCGCTGACCACCAGGGGGCAGTGCGAAATGAAGGAAGGCCCCTGCTAGCAGCCGGAAGGCCCTGATTAGCCCTGATCGCCGGCCGGGCCTAGGGACTCTACCCATGCATGAATGTCGTGCACCAGGCCTCTAGTTTAATATAATCCTACTATTAGGTAGAAACTATTAGTATCCACATTTTATAGACAAAGCATGAGTCTCAAAATTGTTAAGAAACTTTCCTAAGATCAAAAAGCTAGTGAGTTCTGAGGCTGGGATTGAAACCCAGGTTGTTCTAATCACCAAAGTTCTTTCCACCTTACCATCCAGCTTCTTGTTTTCCATTGTTGAAAGCTCCCTCTTCCCTAGTCTATCCCAGTTGTCAATCTGTGGAACCTAAGTAGATATTTGTTTCATTATTCATTTAATGCCTGGTTGTTCCACTGGGCCGTGAGCTTTGTGGAGGCAGGGACAATAGAGTGAGAAAGACAAACATTCAACAGATGATTCCATCTCTCCCCTAACCATCACTCCAGAGTGACTCCTCCTCTCTGGTCTCCTCTTTCCACCAAGTTCTACCCAACAGAGTAGATGTCAATTGGTGCCTGCCCACCCCTGCCTCCTCCTGATGCAGCCTACCCTCAAAGGCCAGGCTCTGAACCATGTGACCTGCCCCACGCTAGCCATATTTGATTGGACCAGGAACAGACACCTAACTCTAGAGTGGCCAATCCAGAGATTGGTCTTTCTCTCGTGATTTGATTTTAAAGTGGACAAAATGAGCTTGGCCAGTCAGATTATCTCATGAATCTGAACTAAGAAACACAGAGGGAAGTTCTCAGTGGACAGTGACATTGAAAGAGGCAGTTTGTGATGGTAGGGGAGGTGATGAGGGTTGAAAGGGAAGATAAAGAAACTGTGCATGGCAGCAGAGGGAGGTTGTAGGCAGAAGAGAAGAGAATGGATGCTCCAAGAGAGGCAAGAGAGGATGTGACAACCAAGGCAAATGCATGGCAAGGACATGGAGTTGCCTTACTTCCTGACCTTCCTGAAGCCTGGTGCTTGAAATTCTGCACATATGTCCTTTCTATTAACAAATAAAAATAAACCTTTTTTTCTAAGAGAATTTAAGTGAAGCACTTTGCAACTTAAAAACAAAACAAACAAACAAACAAAAACAAAGCATGACTTTTAGCCAGGCTGGTGTGGCTCAGTGTTTGAGCGTCAACCTATGAACCAAGAGGTTATAGTTCGATTCTCAGTCAGGGCACGTGCCCAAGTTGCAGGCTGGATCCCCAGTGTGGGGCATGCAAGAGGCAGCCAATCAACGATTTTCTGTCATCATTGATGTTTCTGTCTCTCTATCCCTCTACCTTCCTCTCTGAAATCAATAAAAATATTTTTATTTTTTAAAACAAGCTTTCCTCCAATCCATCCTACAGACCCCTGATTTTGGTGTTAATGGAGGTGGTCACGGGTTTTAATTCATTGTGAAAGTAATTCTCAACTTCAGTGACATTAGAATCACTGGAATGCATGTTTAGAATGCAGCTCCCCAGAGCTTCTAATGAGGTGGGTCTGGATCAGGTTGTTGCTGCAGGTAATTCTGAGGAAAATGCTCCAGGACAGAACTTTGGAAAAACCCTGCACTTCATTACTTTTTATTAATTATATTGTGAGGTTAATTAACCATCAAACATGTTTTGCCCAGTTAAGGTCTGCATGGCTCCAGGGTGTATTAGTCAGTGTTTGCTGCATAACAATCAACCAAAAATCATCTTAAGGGCTTACAAAAATAAGCGTTTATTTCTCAGCCACAGGTCTGCATGTTTGCCAGGGCATCTCTGCTTCAGGTCTGTTTCACATGTTTCTGAGGCCCAGGGTGGAAAGGCCAAGCTGGCTGTCACATGTTCTTCTCACAGCTAAAATCAAAAGTTCCCACAAGAGCAAGTGGAAATAAGTTATGTTTCTTAAGGCCTTGGCTTGGCACATTGAACTTCCTTCCACCCACACTTCACTGGTCACGCAGGCTACAGGCCATGTCCATGTCCAGGGGGCAGGAAAGCACCCTCCTTTCACAGGGGTGTGGGCAAGGAGGAAACAACTACTTAGAATAATCTAAACCACATAAGGCACTTGCAGGCTAATAATGGTGGCCCCTTTGATCAAGGGAGGGCACTGAGTTGGGTTGTACCCGAATCAAACCACCCTGGCTGACACTCAAAGGACCAACCTTAAACAGCACCTCTTTGCAGAAATCTGTTTCTCTTGAATTCATCCCATTTTACAGCCAACAATCACCTGGAAAAGCAATACCATAAACCGAACCATATATACCTTCTCTTCTAGGTAAGGAGGGCCCAGGTGAGCCCAGGCATTTCTAATCAATGGCTGCATCATTTGTCTCCATTTCAGAACATGCTAGGGGCTTCAATAGGACATGTCTCTCTCCCTGCCTCCTCATTACTTGCTCTCATAGTTCCTCCCATTGTGCTGCAACATGTAAGGGCATATTTTGCACTGATTTATTCAGTACATTCCCATTTTAGTACATCTGAGCCACTGTTCTCGTCTCTAATCTCACCTCTAAATGATCAGCATGCGCAGACATCAATGAAGTGACCTAACAGGTCACCCGTCACCATGGACCCATGAAACTCAAAGGAGAAAGGAATACCTCTGCCAGGGGCTGGGAGATAATAGATTCACAATAACGAAACCAGGTCCTCAAAGCTAAGGAAACGCACACACATAAAGACACACACATGCAGAACAAATTCACCATGAAGCAGTCCTCCCAGACACCCTTCCTCCCTTACAAAATGAAAGACAATTAAAGCCTCCTTTCTAAGATTCTGCTTCTCTTCATCACCAAGAGTCTAGCTCAGAGTCAGAAGCCAGACCTAACTCGCCCTCTCACCCCCTCCCCATTCAGATCGTTCATCCTCATTCATTTAACAAAGATATACTGATCATCTACTGTGTGCCAAACAGTGTACTATGTGTTAGGAAAATAGATATAAACATGAAACTGAATGGCTAGGGAAGAAGAGAGACTTTAGGCAATTGGTTAAATGCAGGTTTACATAAGTGAGATGCCCAAGATGTAAGAATTGCAATTCTTTGTTCTAGTTTGTAGCTTTCGTGAAGATTTTCCCGTGTCATTAAGGATTGTTGCTTATTGCATTTTTTAATCAGTGAAGAAGAGAGAAAAATTTGAACTAACTTAGAACCACATATTCTGAGGGAGCCTCTCCTCTATAATCCACGCTTTCGGTGTGTGTTTGGGGGGTTGAGTCGGAGGGTCTAAAGGAACTTCACTCACCTAAGAAGCTAACAAGAGCCCAAATTCTGAACATCAAGGCACCATGTGCCCAGTGCTCATACTGGTACCTCTGTGACCACTTTACAAGAGATGATGATTTACAGGTTGTAATCAAGATGTCGACTCGTGTCCATGAAATCCCACTGTGCCCCAGAGGTTCAAGGGAACGTGGATGCAGGAAACCGACAATGGAGTAGCCTTGTCTGTACTAACTCAGAAATCCCAGTACACCCAAACATTCCTCAACCTCTCTCCCTAACACAGTTATACAGCTCTGTTTCATTCCCCAAATGACCCCCAGTTCCCACATCAGGACCCACCATGATCTGGCTCCATCAACCCCCACCACATCCCCATCCCAATCCCAATCCTTGCCTCTGCTTCCTCCCCCCAAGTGAACTGGGAAAGCAGATACCAGGCTCCAGCTGCTCCCTCTCCTCAGAAGAGACTGCACTGTACCAACATCCACTCCTGCTCTGCCATCCACATCGCCTCCTAAGTCTCTTCCCAACCCCCACAGCCTCTCTTTATAATTATCCCAAAGAAAGGAAGATTAAAAATTAATGCCCCGAGGATGGGAGTCAGAGATGTCATTATTTTGATTCAAACCACAGGCATGGAAGAATCTGATCTAAGCTTGAGGACCAAAGTAACCTCCGGTGAGATTTGGAAACCAGATTAATTGGAATTTACCTGATATTTACTTTTCCTGGTGCTGGAGTTTTAGGGGATGCCACAAAGTATAATAAATGACATTCATAAAACATATTTAAGCCGAAACCGGTTTGGCTCAGTGGATAGAGCGTCGGCCTGCGGACTGAGGGGTCCTGGGTTTGATTCCGGTCAAGGGCATGTACCTGGGTTGCGGGCACATCCCCAGTGGGAGATGTGCAGGAAGCAGCTGATCGATGTTTCTCTCTCGTCGATGTTTCTAACTCTCTCTCTCCCTTCCTCTCTGTGAAAAATCAATAAAATATATTTAAAAAAAACATATTTAAGCAAAAATGCAACTCACGGGGCAGTGGTGTTTTGAAATCCCACGAAAAGTTTAGCCTAATTCCTACATGCAATGGTCCCGCAAACTGTAATTTAATGTGGGAAATGATGAGGTCAAGGTAGTTCCTACAGAATGGCTACACAACAGAAGATTTGGTTATTTGCGTGAACTGTATCACTAAAGCAGAAAAGCTGACTTTTTTTAGGAAGACGCAGTAACAAAAGTTTAAACTACAAAGAATTTTACATGACCCTCAGTTAATCAGAAACAAACTCAAACTAGCAGTAGTCACCCATCCCTCCTGCCCCCTACTTTATTCCCCAGAGATGCCACCTAGAGGATTTTGCCAAATGAGGAAAGGAAAACATGTGATAAACATTATAATAGATATCACTTCATACTTAATTCTGTGCTAAGTACTGTGTTAAATACTTCAAGTGCATTCTATCTCATAATCCTCACCGAAGGCTTCATTATTATCATCATTTTCAAGATGAAGAAGCAGAAGCCAGGAAGGAAAAACAAATTAAAATCCCAAAGTTGTGCTATTAACAAACATCAACAACCTAGGTGACACTGCCACTCTCTTCCCTCCAGTTAAAGACCATTCTTTAGATAGTTTAAGAAAGGACAAGATGGTACTGTTTCACCATCAGGAAAAAAAAATGAAGTCTAAATGGATCGGGTAAGTAAAGGGACTTTAACAAATATGCCAACCCCAATACCTACAAAGGATGCCAGCTGGGAAGTTGGCACTGCCTCCCACTTTTTGTTACATCTCAGCCCTCCCTTGTGCTGAGGACTCTGTAATTTGTTTCCTAAAAGCCAATTGAGGATCGAGCAGGAAGGCCAAAATAAATTCATTTTACTTATGTTCAGAGCTACCCTCATGCAATTTATATGAATCTTTCACCTATAAAGTGTCTGGATTATTGTTTAACTTCTAGCAACATTAAGACCAAAAATAACCTAACTTTTCCAGCATCATTAAAATCTGATCCAAAAATGCCTTCTTCTTGCCCATTGAAAATTAAGCTAAAATAACAAAATATCGGCATTCATTTCTGTTGACTGAGGAATACAGGCTTATTCCCTGAAGGGTGACCTTATACTGAAGGAGAAAAAGACGAGGTCTTCCCCCATGCTGTGTGACCTCGGGCAGGTCACATGCCTGTCCTTGACTTGCTTACCTCATTCACCAAGTGGAGAGAATGCCAACTACTCTGTTATGACAGGTACAGGAGATCACAGTGCATCCAGGCTGCATCAGACAGTCATGATCTAAAGTGCCACTGGGCTATTAGATACCATTCTACCAGACATGGGGGCGGGGGAGAGGCTCTGAACCTTGGAGACACCTGGAATTCAAGCCACACAGGACATGAGTCAACCATTGCTGGCCAAATTCTGCTCCTCCAATTCTATTCCCTTGTATCTGTGCTCCTTTTCCCTTCTCTTTGTCTTAGCCCCAGAGTAGAAACTTATCACCGAAAGCCATGTCACTTCTGTGGCCGCCTAACTAGGATCTCTGGTTGCAGGCCCTCTCACCTACACTACTACCCTCACCCCTCCCTATCCACCTTAGTTTATTCTAAAATCTAATAGCACCACTTTCAGGTCATTCCCTAACTCTGAAGGCTAATGTTTTCACAATGCCTGCAGGATAAAACCCCAACTGTTCACATGTCTCTCCATTCTCTTTCCTCATCCTTTTCACTCTTACATTTGCTCCCTCAACAAATATTACAAATCATCTACCAGGTGCCAGGCAGTATTCTGGAAGCTGGAGAACAGACCTCGTGTCTGCCCTCTAGGGGCTTCCAGTCTGGGTCACTGCAGGCAACGTACCTTAAGCCAACTCGCTGTCACTGTACACCGGTGTATTAGTCTGCTAGGGTTGCCACAACAAAATACCTCGGACTGAGGGGCTTAAACAATAGGAATTTATTTTTGTGCAGTTCTGGAGGCGTAAAATCCAAGATCAAGCTGTCAGCAGGTTTGGTTTCTCCTAAGGTCTTTCTCCTTGGCTTGCAGATGGCCTCCTTCTCACTGTGTCCTCACATGACCCTTCCTCTGTGCACAGAGCCCCACTCCCTACCCCACCCCCATGTCTCTTCCTCTTCTTACAAGGACACCAGTCATATGAAATTAGGACCCCATCCTTATGACCTCACTTAACCTTAATTACCTCCTTAAAGGCCCAATCTCCAAACACAGTCCCATAGGGGGTTAGGGCTTCAACATATGAATTTGGGGTCGCGGAACACAATTCAGTCCATGCTGTGAGCTGATTATTTTGTCTCCCCTTCACCATTCCCAGTGTGCCTCTCACTCAGACTCTTATAGGCAGAGCTCAAGTTCCTCCTCCTTCAGGGAAGCACCGCCCCCTCCCCGCCCCCTACCTCAGCCCCTACCTCTCCAAGTCAGATAGACACTTACCCAATGCCATCGACACTGCTGGCTGAATTGACTGACTTCTCCAAGACCCTGGAAGTCTCAAGAGATTGGGGACAGTATCTCAACTCACTATTACAGCCTTCGTGCCTCATACTGTGGCTGGCTGGCATAAAGTAGGTACTCAATACATAAATGTGGGATGAATGAATGAATGAATGATAAATGAATGAATGATGGGCTGACCTGGTACTGTATCACATTCTTTGCATTTAAATGAAGGCAGGGCATTGGTCTGGTCCCTTTGCTATCCTCTCTCCCCTGATACCTGAGTGGGGCCTCAAGACCTAATGAATTGAGTCACTTCTGGCTAGTGTCTTTCCATCCTTCTTCAGTGACATGTGAAATGTGCTGTGGTAGATCCTCAGTGTCCATCCCCTGAGCGTTTAGTTAACACCCCCTCCATTCATACAGGGAAGACAGGCGGGCCATCTAGGCAGGGAGCTGTCAGGAGAAAGATCAACATGTAACTGCTGCCACCTCTGGCTCCAAAGGGGCAGCGGCAGCAGAAGGCCAGGCTGAAGAGTAAGAGGTTCAGCTCATCTGAAAAGATATCAGGGAGCTGGAGCCATAGCTGAAGCTACATCCTCACCTATGTGAGCATCCACCCACCCAAAGCCCCACATGGTCAGCACCTCAGAGCTCGGACTGCTAGGGCAGAGGGCAATTACTCTAAAGCAACTCAGCCTCACCACAGCCTGTGACCAACCTTAGGAAGGCTGGTAGCTTGTAGCTCTGTTGTGATGAATGACATAGACATAGTTTCTGGATGAACAAACACCTGATGTCACCGAGGCCAGTCCCACTATGGAGTGTGAGCGTGTGTGCGTGTGTGTGTGTGTGTGTGTGTGTGTGTGTGTGTGTGTGTACATGCATGTGCACTCCTGCAAAGAAGTTGCAGAAACTATTTTTAAAGTAAAATCCAGTTTTAAAAATGTAGAGATATAATCCTAATGGCGAGGTGAAATTACAGTGCTGGAGTCTTGCAGATAAAATAAGTTGTGGAACCTTGGAGAAGTCCCTTCATGACAGCTTTTGCATCTGTAAAATGGGTTACTATCTGCATCAAGGTTCTTGGGGGAGATTAAAATGAGCTCAAATGAAAGGAGAGCCTATTACACTCCCTGGCACATAGCAGTTGTTCAATATACCAGTCACTCCCCTTACCCTTAGCCTATTTCTTAGTCCTTTCTGAGGAATTCACTAAATCTAGTCATGTGTGCTTGGGAAAATTACCTTAAAATATGTGTCTTGTTTTCCTTCTTTGTCTGAAGAGAAATGACCACTGCTCTGCCTCCACTAGTGCAAACCAGCTGAGAGCACCTCTGCTGTGAGAAGCACTCCAAGCTGTCATTACTTCAAGGTGCTATATGCAAAGGGCTGCAGGTCCCCATGTGCTGCAGCATGGCAACATCTTAGATGCATCCCTCTCCATCAGTCTAGGGACTATCTAGTCACTGACATAAATTCTCCTGCTTCTTCCTTCAAAACATTGCTTCAGTGAACCCTTTTCCTATTCCACTCACCAGACCCCACTTAGCCTCCCCTCACCACATGTACGAATCACTGCAGAGAGCTCTTAACCGTCTCCTCGGATCTTATTTCTCCCTCTTCTGTCTATAAGAATGGACAGCATATCAAACGGTCCTTTTGGAGAGTCAGACTCACTACAGGGAGGGTCAGCCCACTACAGGGCTACAGGGAAAAAGGAATCTCAAAGCAACAAGTAACATTTACTCATTCAACCAATATTTATTGGTGCCTAACTGTGTGCCAGGGGATGAAGAGATGGACAAGACCAGTTCCTTCTTCAGTGAGCCAACGACCTGGTTCAGGGCTATAACATGTGGGGAAACATCTGGCCACAAGGAGAATGTGGTGAACTGCTATCCTGGCTGCACTTGAACAAGGTATCTATTGAACATGAGGAGGATCCATTCTTCATAGAAGATGGATGAGCGGTCTGGGCGGGAGGGCCATCTGGGTGGACACAATGCATAAGCTAAGACTCAGATGTGGGGTGGGAATGTGAGGGTTGTTAAGGAACAGCGATCAGAGTTTGGCAAGAAAAGATTTGGGTAAGACAGAATGGGAGACTATAGCAGTCAGAGCAATTCCCACTTATTGATGACTTACTGTGTGCCAGCAGGCACAGCACTAAGCACCTTACAACGTATGACTCAGTACCACCGGGGAAAGAGCTTAGGGTGATTGCAGGACTTTTTTGGGTTTGATGCTGAGGTCAACAAGACCCCAATGAAATTTGAGATCTCACCCATTATATCCTAGAAGTTGGGCAGAGTATAAAGCGCCAGGGGCTGGGGAGGGTGTCTTCTGAGGAGGCTGTGGGAAATCACTGAAAAGAATGCTAACAGCTGGACTCTGGGAAGAGTAACTGGCCAGGAGTGGAGGATGGACTGAAGGAGGAACAGAAATAAGGTTATGCTGCCAGCCAGGCAAGAATTCCTGGACCTGAAACTAAGGTGGCAACAATGAGACTAGAAAGAAGAGACAGCTGCTGGATACTCTGTGACACAGGAGCGATATGCTGGTGACCAGACAGAAAGGTTGTGAGCTTGAGTGGGGAGGGAGGATGGTCAAATGATTCAGAGCTGTAAGCACTGTGACAGGGAAGCTGGGAATATCCTTAATAAAGTGAAGCAGAGAGGCTGATGGGGCAAGAATAATACATTCCCCTTTGACGGGCAGGATTTGGCCATCCGGAGCAGTTCAGCCAACCCTGGAAACTTTAATTACCCCAAGCCCAAGTTCACCCTCTCCAAAGTCATTTAAAAAAAAAAAACAAAAAACTGTCTCTAAGAGGCTTTCATGCTGAGAAGTTGACAGCCAGGAGAATATTCAAACTAAACCGTTTTTGTCACCACTCAGTTGTCAAGTATCTAAAAACCCCTGAACAATTCCTATTTCTCAGAGTTCATCCTCTGTGGAAAAGCTCTGTCTGTGAAGGACAAACTTCTAAGCAGGAGGAGAAAAAAATCAATCAAAAGTCAGTCCGCTGACTGATCAATAGGTGTCTGCCAGGGAAATTCTACTTCTCCCATCTGTGCTAGTGAAGTGGTTCTCACAGCCTGGAACAATACTTACCTCGCTGAATTTCTCTCCGGGGCAATTGGCAGCCCCGTGCCTCTCTGGGTTGTTCCTGACTTCAGCACCGAATTTGAATTTGACAAGTGCTAGGGATGCATCGGAAGTTACTGTGCATAAGTGGTACCAAGATAAGTCACCACGGGGGAAGTTTTGAATGGCACCCGGACCTCCTGGGGGTTGAGGGTGACACATTTGCATCTTAAGTCAGCCATCTGACCGTGCCATGGCCAACTGCTTCTCATCACTGAGGTCTCCCCTCACAAGACTCTTCCTCAGGGAGGCATCGCCCCCCCCCACCCCCGCCCATGCAGCTAAAATGAACCCTCTTGGGGGCAAGAAATGATCTATATCTTAATCTGTGTGGTGGCTGCACAGGTGTCTAGGAGGTATAAAAATCCATTAAGCTGTAAATTTCAGACACATGTACTTTACTGGATGTACGTTATACCTCAATTAAAAAGGAAATTTAAAATAATCACACATATGAAATGCACCCCTCCCTGGCCCCGTACACCACGATGCCTTATTTCTTTAGAGCATAGACCACTGTCGGGAAACAGATGCTCTAGTCACTTGCCTGTCCTTTACTGTTCAGAGAGGCACTCTCCAACACATAGCCACACGTCACATGTGTCAGTTTAAGTTTAAATTAATTACAACAAAATAAGACACACGGGCCACCTTTCAGGTGCTCTGTGGCTAGAGGTGGTCAGCGGCTACTGATGTGCACAGTGTACAAACAGGACATCACCATCATTGCAGAAGGCTGTATGCACAGCCCTGGTCCAAGTCATAAGCCTTGGGGAAGAAGAAACCTTGTCTGGCCGGTTTATAGGTAGCTCCAAGAATGGCGCTTGGCATGCCAGGGCTCTTCCTAAATACTTGTTGAATAGATGAATAAAGGAATGTTTAATACCAAAAGAAATTACAGCGCGAAAACACCCTGGAAATACCCTAAGTATATCTCTATAGGGATCAGTGAAATACTTTTGGCACATTCTACAGTGGAACTCTATCCAGTCATTAAAAGCCGTGAGGTAGATGTCTATGTAATGACTTACACAGATAGCCACACTACATTAAGTGAAAAACAAGTTTCTTAAAAATGTATACAATGTGATTCCATTGTATTAAGAAACAGAAACCCGAAATAGTCAGGAATGCTATGTACCAAACTGTTAATAGCCGTCACTGCCGGATAGAATTAGAGGAATTTACACTCTGTATTCCTCTGTAATGTCTGAACGCACAATGAGTATGTATTACTTGAGCATTTTTTAAAAACTTAAAATCACATGCAGCCCTCTAAAGAACAAAAGGAAAGAAAGAAATCCACATTGCACACTGTCCCAAGACTATATAAGACACTTCTTGAATAATTACCAATTGCCAAATAATTACCAACTGCCAAATGCCTTACCAACTTCATTTCATTGTAACAGTATTCCTGTAATTAAGGACTGCTGTCCTCTGAGGAACATGCAGAATCTAAAGATCAGAGAGGTGAAGTAGCTTCCCCCGGGTTGCACAGCCAGCACTCAGCACAACTGCCATTGGAACCAGCTCTCTGGTTCTATAGCCCATGGCACACTGCACGGCAGAAAGCACAGCAAATGCCCACAGAGGGTCAGATCCCGAGGAGCCCTGAGCTAGCCTCTCCCTCTACATAAAATCCCAAAGAAGGGCCGAGCCACAACAAGAGGCAGGACTCCTACCAAACCCTAGAGACAGTGGCACTTCCTGCTCAGGACACTAGGAAATACAGCAAAATTGAAGCTGGCCACGCTCTCTCTGCTTTGTCTCCCCAGCTTATCCCAGAATTGCCCTTCATTTGACCAATCATTGTCCAAATTTGTTACTCAATTTTCCTTGAGTAACAAATGAAACACACACACACACACACAGCAGTGCCACAAAGACCTGGTGCCCGCTCGGTAACTTAAGCATGCTGGTGGAGGCTTCCAGCTCCCCGGCAGATGCCTCGATTGTGCCTTTGTTGGCTTTTCAGCCAATCCCTGCTGAAGAGGAGTTTTCATCCCCCACCTCCTCCCTCTCCCGCCCCCTCCCCGCCCTCCCCCCCCCCCCCCCCCCCCAGGTATCTGAGCCAAAACACTGTAGAGTCCCTTTCAGCTCCCTGGACAAGACATTCCAGGCTGCATGCCGGGAGGCTTGTTTCGCTTCACACTTGACGCAAATGGGGGGGATGTTTACCCACAACACACACACACACGCATACACCAACAGAAGCTGCTGACGCCAACAGAAGCTGCTACAGTGGTGGTATTTCTAGAAGCCCAGACACTGTGCTCGAGCCATATGTAACTTGATTACAATGCCTATCAGGGAAAACAATCTAATTCCTCCTAAGCAAAGTTTCAACTGCTGCCTGGAAAATTCAGTAGGAGATGAAATGTAATACTCTATTAAACCTTATTTTGCCAGCACAAGTGAGAGCTCACTCAAGCATGGAGAGTCATTAAAATGGATCTTACATATATCATTATAAATTTAATAATCACCATGACGGCTAGAGTTCAAGTTAAAATGAATGTCAGCTGAGCATGACCAATTGATGTTACCCCAGCTGCCGCAGAGCCTCACTTGGGGTTATATTCTACTTCCAGAGGCTCCATGGTACATGTGGACCCAACACAGCCAGAGCCAAGAACAGATGGGAAATGCAGACATCGACACCTAGCCAAGGAGAGGCCGTCATAATTGCATATTATCTTGATATACCAGCCCAATTAAAATTTTCTACAGTGTCAGAGGTCCCAAATGTCCCTCCACTAAGTGTCTGCATACCAAATTTGGCTAACACTGAGTAAAATGCAGTCCATCCCAGGTTCTGTTCACAACAATTACCGATTTTCCTCCTCTCTCTCAGAAAGCTGCTGTAGGAACAGGAGCAAACAGGTCTAGCAGGTTATGCACTGAATAAATCAAACACCACAGAACAAATTTCACTTATGTAGGTGCCTACGATAACGGAAATTCCTCCTGCAATGTGGTGAAAGGGGTTTCAGGAGTGGAAACTTTGTTTTAGGAATGGAGTCAGTATCCGTGCTTTTAAAATCTAGTTTGTTTCCATTATTTTAACCTTTGAAAGTCAACTCAAAACCTCATGCAAATCCTTCTCTCTCTCTCTCTCTCTCTCTCTCTCTCTCTCTCTCTCTCTCTCTCACACACACACACACACACACACACACACACACACAGCTATCTAAAATTGTTAGGAGTTTTAAGGCTAGTTTTCACTTCTGTATGCATTTCACACCAGCAAGAAATGATCTTTGAGGCTTGTGAGGAAAGCAGATATTCCACCCCACCTTGAAAGAACATCACAAGTTTTTCAATCATCCACAACATTTCAAAGGAAATATCAAAATGTATGTTTACATGAACACAGACTCTGGCCCTGCTGGAGCAATGTTTAACCCATGTCACCCCCCCCACACACACACACACACACACACACTGTACCCCCTCCTAGCAATTCCCCTGGAGTGAGGAGACACAGCTTCACCTTTCTTCCCAGACAACCAGCCACTCTGTGCTACTCCCAAATGTGTCTGGCTTTTCAAGACAAGTTGAACTTTAGCTGGTAGACACAGGCCCTGGGTGACCATGGCTTTCAAACCAATGACAGCAAATGACCTACACTCAACAGGCCTTTTTAAGAGGCTGTGACATCCTCACAGATGGGGCCAAAAAGTAGGATATGCTTTTGATCTGCGAACACAAGAGCCAGCAGGCCACATGGAGAATAACTCAAACAAAACCACCACTGTCGGGAGCACCATGTCCAAAAGGTGCTAAGAGTGTGTGAATCCCAAAGGGGTTTCAGTACAAACGAGCTCATATCTGACTTAGAGAACACCAACTCTTTTCGTTAACTCTCTGAACCATAGCTTATAAATTATGGCCTTTCTGGCTCCCGAGATCAAATGTTTTTCTTCTTTCGTTCTCTCTCCCCTTGCCCAACAACGAGTCAAGGCTTCAAGCCCAGCACTAGGACCTGGCAAGTTATGAGCCACCACTCTGCCTGCCTCACCAGAGAAAAGACACAATCAACCACAGCAGCACTGTGACAACCACCTGGGCTCTCTGACTCATGCTGAGCAATTCCAGCGCCACAAGCCAAGTGACAAAAAAAAAAAAAAAAAAGTTCTGCCACTTACCCTCTTTTGATCTTCCAGGCCATGTGTCACCAGCTTTCTCTTCTGCTGTTGGCTGGACTCAGAAACCGATTCCATTTCCCAGTAACAAAACGCCCTCTCTCCTTTTCAGCGATGCTTCCAAATCCACAAAGGAAGAAAATGACCCAGGCAAAGGCGAGGCATGCACGCCTCCAGACACGGCTCCCGCCACCCGAGGAGATCCACACCACCTCTTCAAAGGTCTTCCCCACTTCTTATGATCCACGCGGGAGCCTCACTCGCCATCGCTGCCTTAGCACTGAGGGTGGCTGCTGCAGGCATCCTGAGAGCCAGGACTTGGGGTTTTACTTCAGTTCCACGATTGGCTTCCTGAGAGCCCAGAGGACAGATTTGGGCAAAGACGAGTCCATATCCGTGGGCACAAGCCACATTCCTGCCCCAGAAAGTCTCTCCCTCACTGTCTCCTTGGCACCGATAATTTATATGTCAATAACAATGTAAATGGGCATTTAATCCACCGAGCTGATAGCATCCACATCCCTCTCCGGCAGCCTCTGACTCCCATAAATCACCGCAAACCCTGCTCTCAAAGCCGCCCCTCACAGCTCCTGCCAGCGTTCATCACAGAGGCTGCTCCCCTCCTGGGCTGTCAAGTTCCTCCATGGAGTGAGACCGGTACCTGAGGAAAAGATGTGCAACAGTCAGATGTGTCTTTTGCAGAAAAGTACAGGTTTGAGCGGCTTTGGCCACCATCTGGATCCCAAACCAGGCAGCGGCCAGCGATTTTCCTCCGAGCCTTTCAGTACTCCGAGCGCATCCATGGGCAAGCAGCCGGGGGGGCCTCATGGGCTCCCCACTTCTCCTGGCCAGAGACACACCGAGGACCCTGTTCTTGAATAAGCGCACTGGCACCGGAATTGCGTTAACTTTCCACCCTATGTGGAGTGTGTAATCATCATCATCATCATCCCAGGAATAAGGCGCCCAGATATGAGACAGGGAAGCAATGGTCTGGGAAGCAAAAAGGCATCGATACCCCGCCCCCCCCCGCCCCCAATTAGAGCTGCGGAGGCAGAGGGTGGCAGGTGAGACACCAGCGTCCACTGGGAAGGTGAAAAAAGGAGCAGCCTGGCTCGTCCAAGGGCGGAAGGCCACTGTGCGGCGGAGGAGCTGCACCTCCTGACTGACGTCACAGAGCTTGGGGGGGGGGGGGGACGCGGAGGGAGGAGGTAGGAGGGAACTCTGCACCAAGGAAAACATTTTGCAAAGGGTGCACCTTCCACGAACAGTCTGAGAGGTGAGGACATATTGCAGAATCCCCATGAAGCGGCACCAATAAATAATTATCAATGCCTCTTCCCACAGAACCAGGAAAGAAAGGGGAGTGGGGCATGGGGTGGGGGGGAGCTCTTTTCTAAAAGACACTAGTCTCTTGCCAGCATTTCTAATCAACACACTAGCTGTTCTGTGATTCAGGCCACGCCAGCCGCCAGGAGAGCTGTAGCCAGATCCGGCCGCAGCGGGCACTAGACAGAAGCCCTCAGACCCTCCCTTGCAGCTGTCCTGACCAGTGGCCGCTTTGGAAGGAGGCCGAAGCCATCCGCTATCACAAAAGGCTTCTGCGCAGCTAATGCCAAAGCAGGTTAAAAGGCGGGTGAGAGACTCGGCCACAAAGGGCTTGTGAGGAGGGGAGGAGAACAGTTTCTCTTGGGAGAGAAGCTGCGGCAAGCTCGGGGCTTGTCCTGCACTGCAGGAAACACTCGGCCAGAGCAGATTTCTACAAGGGAATTCCCAAGTCATAAATGTTCTGAATTTGGCCAGAATCGATGAGAACAGAATGTGCAGAAGGAGGAAACCTCATACACCCAACGGGGCTGACACTAGAGGCAGCATGAGAGAAGCCCTAGAAATAGATAAGCGTCCCGAGATATAGGCGCCCTCTAGTTACCCCCCACCACAGCCCCTGCAAGGGACCCCTGGCAAAGGTGAGACTTCAGATCCATTCTTTATAGTTCCAGATCATGATGCCCATAAACTGGCAAACCGGTTCCAAGTATCACCCTTTCCTGTGTCTAAACTAAGACCTCAAACTAGAAGACCCAGGTCTAGATTTTAAGTTCAACTCTGCAACTTAACTCATTGTGGGACCTTGAGCCAGAAATTAGCCTCTCTGAGCCTCCGTGTTCTCGTCTATGAAGTGGGGTTAACGACAGCACGTAACAGTGGAAAGATCAAGTTCACCAGCTGACACAGAGTAAGTGAGCGAAAGGTAACTACGAGCTTGTATTGAACGCTTGCTATATTCATTCATTCAACAAATCTCTACGAAGGGTCTGCTGGGTGCCAGCTATGTTGTTTCAATTAGGGATTCTTAGGCCTGTGTTAGAGGTGAGTCAACTGAACATAAGGAAGGTCCAGTAGCTTGTCTAAAGTCACCCAGGTAGGAAGTTGTAGGGCTGGAATTGGAACCCAAGTCTGACTTCACAGCCCTTGCTCATATCCATGCCTCTCTGGCAAGGTCACAGTTATTTGGCTCTTCACAAGCAGCCTGAGTCCGGAGTCCATACTTTTGACATCTCCTGGCTCTCCTCATAAATAATAATAAAAGAGGAGGGAGATGAGTGCCAAAAGGGTCTCCTCCTTAGAAGGGCCTTCCCCAGAGGAGCTGCTTTATTCGTAGCTCTGGGCTCCCTCCATGTCTGCGAACTGCTCTGCACTCGGCACCAGGCCCCTAGCTCTCTCCCGGGTGAGACCCTGTCACATCCCATCACGCCAGCCGGTGCACACGCCCCAAGTGCACATGGGGACAGACGTCCTCGCCACAGAAATGCCTCCCCATCAGCAGGGAGTGGGAGGATGTTCAACACCTCCTGCGAGCCTTTTGGTGTTTTTTACTCCACCAGTTCTGGGGCTGTCGCTGTCCCAGTGCTGGAGCCAGGGTGAGGAGGGGTTACCTGAGAGTGGGGAGAAGCAGGGATGCGGCTGTCTGCTGCTGCCATAGCCAATCTGTTTCCTGGCCGGGGAGGGCAGACTTCATGCGAGAAATCCTGATGCAAAAGCTCAGATTTCTCACTGCCCAGAGAAATCTCAGGAAATGTAAACACTTGAATAAAAAAGAGCAAAAAGGCAGGGCTAAAAGAACATTTACCCTGACTGTTGAGAAGTCCATGTGTGTGCTGAACTGATCCCTAAATGTAGCCACATACCAGCAGCTGCTCTCTGTACCAGGGGTCAGCAAGGCACAGTGCAAGGGAAAGGGGAGAAAGGAGAAGACTGGGCTGGGTTGCTCCATAAGATGGGTCGGGATTATGTGGGGCGAGACCTGCTTCTCCTTGAAGTCCACAAAACAAGTCCAGCCGTACTGAAGACCTTCTGAACACACTGCCAGGGCTTCCTCCTTCCTGGTCCAAACACACCCTACAAAAGGCTTCCACTTCCCACTCCACCTCTGCCAAATCTTTCCTGCCTTTGGGCAATGACCGGTGGGAGGGGGGTTACAAGAATGGTTTGGAGGTACAGCCCAGGATGTGGGCGTCCAGGAAAGGGTCTAGTCTCAGACGTAGAGGCACCTTCTGAGAGTGCCACAGCGTCCCGCCCTGCCATAAAACTCCGCTCCCTGGCAAATGCCAAGTTGGGATCCTAGGTACCAGACAAGCTATAGGCCAGACCTTCCCAGGTACAATGTACTCCTTCCTTCTGCCCAGGTGCTGGATTCGTGAGCCCATTTTATATGTTTTACAAAATAACCTTTTTAAATTCTTCAAAGTTTTCCAAATTGGGCAAAGCCCCTCTGGCCTTCTCACTTCTCTACCTTCTCTCTAGCTTCTCCTGCACCCCTCACCCAGCCTTCCTCCCCCAGGACGCTCTGAGGTTGGGGAAATGGTTTTAAACCTGGAAGAAAGGCTGGGGGGGGGGGGGGTGAGAAAGGGAAGCCTGAACTGTTTCATCTTATAACAGGAGTTAAGCTTCTGAAATCAGGATGCTTCCGTCTTTCCAATGGTCTCATTAACATTCATCACTAATGTAGCATTTTTAATTAGTCTTCATTGCCAATAGGGGAAAGGGAGGAGCTTCTTGGAAACCTAGCCTTTCATTAATCAATCAATAAGTTACATAATATCTAAGAAAGACAGCCAAGAAGGCATGGTCGTTTCTGGGCTGGGTTTTTAGTTTGGGGTTTTGCTCCAGAAGGGAGCCCGCTGGCCACTTCTGTGAGGGCTCCACACGCACCAAGAGCTGACCCACCCGCCAACCCTGACGCCTTTATTTGCTCACAGCGACGGGTGAGCGAGCTGAGTGTGCACCCGCCTCTTCCCTGAAGAAAAGAAAGGATCGCACACAAAAATAAGTCGCTAGGGCCCCAGCTGGGTGGCGCAGGCTGCAGCCGCAGGGTCCCTTTGCGGGCAAGAAAGGAGTCGGCTCAGCGGAGGGCACACCCCGGAGGCGCTGTGACTCCTGGCGCTCTGGCGCCCCCTCCCCGCCCACAGCCCTCGCCCCTCAGCTGGAGGCTACCCGGAGCCTGGGAGAAGGAAAGCCTGGGAAACAGGGGGCCCGGGTTAGTTACCCCGACTCAGGTACACACACACACACACACACACACACACATACACACAGTGAAGAGACTCAAACACAGACTGACACAGGCATAGTAGACACTTAGAGATCTGACATATACACACTCAGACTTATATGCAAGCGCGTGCTCACCCGGACACGCACGCACACACACACACACCTACAGAAGCTCAGATCACACACGAGGAGGCACATCCACCCAGAGAGGGACACGTACAGACAGGTACCAGACCGGCATTCAGAGACAGAGAGGAGTAGAAAACAGAAGCACCGACAAAACACACACACATACTCACAGATGCACAGACAAGCACACAGGAAGGAGACACACACACACAAATCAAAAATACATAGAGATGCAAACAGAAGGATCCACAAACAGCAATACTCAGACACAAGTACCCGGAGAGGGCGTTCACAGACACCCACGCCAACAGCAAACACAGAGGGACCCAGACGTGAGGATACACCCAGAGAAGCAATCACGCAGCGGGGGGACGCACACACACAAACAGAAGACATCCAGAAACACAACAACACGCACCAGGAGATACCCCCAGCCTTAGGCACGCACCACCAGAGGGACACACACCACTCTAGATGGGGGCGTGTGCAGTGTCGCCAGAGGACAGGAAAGTGCGCCCCCTGAGCGCGCAGAACGCGCAGGGAGCACCTTGCTGCCTGCCCCAGCCCGCATCGGCCAGGGCGCACTTTCTCAGAGCATCTCTGAACAAGGGCCCGCCAGCCCTGGGTGTGCGTGGGTCGCTGTGCCTCTGTCTGCGGGGGTGTCTGCTTCCACCCGCAGCTAAGGAGGCCACAGCCCTCCACCGGGATCCCAAAGTGGAGGTCTGGCCTCTGCGCCCCTTGTGCTGTGCGGGGCGCCAGCCCTCTTCCCGCCAGCAACCCCCGCCCTTCCCAGCCCCAGGAGCCCGGCACAGAGCATCTCCAAGTCCTCTCCTCCCTGCTCGTCCTGTTAGGAAGCAAACTTTCCCCTCGCCGGTCCCAGCACCGGGCAGCATGGCCCGGCCCGGCCCCCGGAAGACGGGTGCCGGGGGCTCCTACCTGCGCCCACGCGCTTTGCAGAGCCACCGTCTCCAGCCAGTCTCTACAGTCGGCCCGCGCTCCTCAGCCCGGCCACCGAGGCAGCCGCTCCTTGCCCTCCCGTTACCCGGGAAACCGCCTCCTCCTCCCTCCCGCCAACCAACCAGCACCGTTCACATGGCACGTCTCAGCCAATGGGCGACCTCACCATTTCGGTCCCCTTCCAGGGTCCCGAGCCCTCTCCCGGCTCCGGGATCTGAGAGGGGAGCAGGGGTCTCTACAGAGCTGCTGCTGCTACTCAAAAGTGCCCCCTGGGGACAGGGAGGGGGGCAAAGAAAGTCATCGGGTCCCTCCTGTTGGCGTTCTTCTGAGTGACAGACATACCTGACACTTTAAGGAAGACCCACATCACTGGAGAACACATCAAGGGGGAACAATTCAGGACACCACTAAATCCAAAAGCCCTGTGGACATGTTCCCACCCGGGAGCTGTCCAGCCCGTGAACACCTCTGGATGGGGCCCTGCCATCTCCTGAGGCAGGGCTTAGTGTCTTCCCTCTTGCAGAGCTCTGACTGGGAGCGAGTTTTTTCCAACACGGAACTGAACCTGCCTCAGGGCCAAGGCCCATTTCTTCCCTCTCAGACTCCCACAGCAAGCTCCCAGGGCTACCTAACAGTCAGACCTTCAGAAACTAGAATGCAGCCCATCCTGTTGCTCAGGTGAGCTTTCTGCAGCAAGTTCTTCATTCATCTTCTGTCTTCCCCAGAGCCATTTTGAAATCAGAGAAGCTTGTACTTATCATGTCCCTCTACTCCTCTTTCATGCAGCAGTCCAGTATCTAAGTGCCCAGGAGGGAGGAATTTTAGGATCCCAGCACCGTTTTCAAATAAGACCTAAACTGGTGAAAACAAAAATTCTCTCATCTCCTAAGTTGAGGTCAGGTCCCAAAACATGGAGTAAAAGATGAGACTGACATGTCCAGAGAGGCGCCAGCATGGACACTTCTGTCTCTGGAAACCTCTTATTTCCCTCCTACTTCACCCTCCAATCAAAACTTGCTCTATCAGGTAGGGCATCCAAGGTGGGAAGTCCTATTGATCCTGGCAGGAGGGTGGCCTGGCCTACAGATGCCTCCAGGCGGCAGGGTGTGTCCACAGCCACAGACAGGTCTTACCTGGTAGGATAACTCCTGGGGACTGTGGACCCAGCCAGTTCATTAGAACAGGAGCTCAGGGCACAGGCCAAAGCAGGAGGCCAATCCTGCTGCTGGGCCGCTGGTTGAGGGGCAGGAGATCTAGGCTTAGGAAGTGGGTACACTCACCTGCCATTAGAGCGGGAGGGATTCATGAGATCCAAACACAGTACCCAGCCAGATCTGTGCCACTTCCAATCACCACCACCCGGTCTGGTGGTAGGAAGGCGGCAGAGCCTCCTGTTATTAAGAGCAGAGGGCCCAGCTGCAAGATGGCTGCAGAAAGGGAATAGCAGCTGGGGGCAGAAGGGCACCCAAACACTTACATGTATCTCACACCCCTGAGTACTGCCCCAGAGGGTCCACTGAGACTGGTCACAAGACAGAACCAGGTCACTTTCTTAGCCAATTCCTGCAAGTGTCTCTAAGGTCATGCAAGGATGAAGAACAGAAGGGGAATGGTGGAGAAGTAACATCATGAACCAAGTTACAGGGAGTGTGATATGATTAGAGGAGCACAGACCTGAGTCAGACCTGGGCTAGAATCCCCTCTTGGCCATTTACCAGTTTTTCAATCTTATCTCTGAACCTACATTTCCTCATCCATAAAACAGGGCAGCCAATATTCCTCCTGACAGGGATATTCTGAGGATCAGATGTGATCATGGATGAGCACAAGCTCTGTAAACAATAATGCACCTTGCAGAGGAGAGGGGCTTTTACAATAGACCCTGTTTGCCTCTGGGATGGTTAATTTTATTTAATCTTTATTATTGAAAGTATTACATATGTCCCCTTTATTTCCCCCAGTGACCCCCTCCAGCCTGCCTACACCGCCTGCCCCAGGCCTTCACCGCCCTATTGTTTGTGTCCATGAGTTATGCATATATGCATACAAGATCTTTGGTTGATTCCCCCCATTCCACCTCCCCCTTCTTCCCTCTGAGATTCTGAACTCTATTCCATGCTTCCACATCGCTGGATCCACTCCATTCATCAGTTTATTTTGTTAATTAGATTCCACTTATGAGTGAGATCAATTTTTTTCAAATTTTTTAGACTATGGTACCCAGTTTTTGGTTAAATAGCTGTCAAGATATTACTGTGAAAGTTTTTTTAAGATGTACTTAACATTTAAATTTAAATCAGTAGACTTTGAGTAGTCCCTGGATCTTCAGCCTGCCCGGGCAAATTTTGGACTTTCCAACCCCACAATCACAAAAGCCAATTTCTTTAAATAATTCAATATGGAGAGAGAGAGGGAGAGAGAGAGAGAGAGAGAGAGAGAGAGAGAGAGAGAGAGAGAGAGAGAAATAGGCACATATCCTATTGGTTTTGTTTTTCCGGAGAAAAATACAGCCCCTTCCCAGAATGACGAGGATTTGCCAGGCAAATCAAAAGAGGATACAACCAAGTGGCCGGATTTGTAGCCTGATCATGAGCCTACAAGTTGTTGGTATATATTCCCCCAAGTTTGGTCCAAGTGGGTGTCTTATTTTCACAGGTGGTTTCAATCCACTGCTCTAAACAAGCACCTTTCACCTATAAGAGGTGGGCATCCTGGGGGATGTTTTTCTAAAATAGCTCCCTCCTCTCCTGCCACCATGCCTCCTGCCTAGTCCCCACCCATACACTAGCCACTAGCATCCAAGAGGACAAAGTCTCTTCTATGGAAATTATTCTCTCTCTCTCTCTCTCTCTCTCTCTCTCTCTCTCTCTCTCTCTCTCTCTCTCACACACACACACACACACACACACACACACACACACACACACACACGAATTCCAAGTGTGAGTTGCAGTGGCAGAGGCTTTAACATCTACTGCCATCAGCAAGATCATTTTTGTCTCAGCACAAATTGTTAAAAAATAATATCCCATCTTCCATCTAGGCTATAACCCAAAATCTGTCCCTATAACCTGAAGAAATGGTTATTTCCATTTCACCAACATAGGAAAATAGGAACCAGGTCTCCCAGGAACTGGAACGGCAAGTCTAGGACCTATAGCTACACCCTCCATGTCTTCTGGAAAGGAATGCACCTTCTCTCACCTCCTTTTCCGTTTACTTACCTTCCTAATGTGGCTGCCAGTTCAAGAGTCTACCTCAGGATCTCTCAGCACTAATATGTACCCAATACTGTTTGCCAGTAGCCTCTGGAACTTAGCTGAAATTTTCAGGAAAGAATCTGGTCATTGGCCTTTGGGTCAGGTCAGGGGTCAATCAGCAATGGCAAGAAGGAGAGGGGCCTTCACAAGGTTAAGCAAAGTCAGACATTTGTAGCACAGAGTGAAAGGGAGACATGCAAAAGCCCTTACTTAGTTCAGCTTCTGACTCTTAATACTGATCCCTGCACCTTAGTTTCCTTGTCTTCAAAACAAGAGTGTCCATGTCGCCCTCTTTCAGAGAATCCCTGAAGGATGCCTACTGTGAAGCACTCTAGGTAATTAAATCATGTTCTTTTTTTCTATAAATAAAGGAAGATCTTTCACCCAACCTCCAGAAGATTTGAGGAAAAAGTCTCTGGTCTTAGTCCCCTAGTACGTAGGCCAGTTATGGTAGCTTCGGCTCAGACACTGTCTTACGTGTGCTAGACACCACAGAGGTGGCATCTTATGCACAAAAATGTTCTCTCACATCTTGAGCTGTTTCTGAATTCAATACAGAGTCTGTTGGCCAGCACAGCGGGAAAGAAGATGGAAAATGTCCCTTTCTGCCTTATCTTTTTTGGATTGATGAACTTTCATTATCTTTGGGGACCCAACCCTAAGAATTTCCCCTAAAAGTCCTTGAATTGGTTGTTCCCTTCTCTGGTATCCCATTGAATTTTGTACTCCTTTCTCTCTTTAACAGCATGTGCCATACCACACCATAATCATTGCTTTTTGTGTTCATCTCCCTGACTGGTCATTCATTCATTGATCATTCACTCAATCCTGCAACAAATTTTATTGCCAATAAACATTCTGAGATACAGCAGTGATCACGTAGGTAAAGTCCCTACTCTCATGGTGACTTAGAGGAAGATGGAAAATAAGCAAATATTTAGTCGAGATAATTTAAGAGAATATTAGGGCTCTGCATAGAATATAAAAATAAGATCATTTGGTAGAACGACTGGGTGACTGCCTTCAACTGGGTAGTTGTAGAGAAGAAATTTTTACCTGAGATCTAAATGATACAAGGAATGTATCCATGCAAGGACCAAGAGGAAGAATATTCCAGTTGCTAGTGCAAAAGCCGTGAGGCAGACAGCACACCACCAAGCTTGGTGTGTTCCTGGAGCAAAATGAAAGTCAGTGTAAATAGAGCATAGTGTTCCCATCTGTCCGGGGAAGACAAGCCCATGGAGATAGCAGGAAGAAGGGAGTGTTCACTTCTTCTCTTTTCTGTATCCCTGCATGATACCAGCTCTCTCCCCACTCACCACATTTCCTTTCTATTAAGACTTAGCTCAATTTGTCCCCTCCAACATGCCAGACTAACGTCACTCCATACTCCCTCACATCACCCTTCCCTTCCACACAGACTCCTTTGTTTTATATTGTGTCTATGTGACTATGTTTTTTGCTCCTTTATTCGCTTAGTTGATAAATTTCACTGAGTGCCCACATAGACCAAGAACTTTCATGTCTGTGCCCCATGATCCCATGGATGAGAACACGTGAAGAATCAGACATCTCTGAGAAGTCAAGAGAGATGACACAAAGGTTTCTAATAAAGGATATGGGCTCTCAAGTCCTCACTCAGACCCTGTATCTCTTGGTTTACTCCCACTTTCATGGGGCTGGTTATTTCATTTCCAAACCCATGGCAAATCAGAGAAAAGCATTGATGCCTACACCTGGCAAACTGACATCTGTGGGAAGATAGGACAATCTGTCAACAAGAGAAGAGACCCACAAACCTATGAAAAACAACCCAAAAGGTCTGGGCAACCTGGGACCATTTAGTGAGTGGGCGGTCAGTCTTACACATCACATCTGTTTATTCCACTACATGGATCCCTCATAATGCTGACTCTGAATTCAACAAAGGTCTTATAAGGCAAGGAAGATTTTAGTATGCTAGGAGGCTTTTCATACAAATTGGTTCAATGGAATTTAATGGACAAACCCAAGGCTACTAAGGAAGTTTGATGGTCAAAAATGACTTGAATTCTGGACAGCCCATGTTTTATATGATAGATTAATTATAATTTATTCAACAACTTTAAGATGTGCCAGGTGCTTTAAACACTTGGCTTCATTCAAGCCCCAACATAACTCCATGAAGTAAGTACCGTTATTATCTTTTTTTTTTTTCTGAAGGAGAAAAGAAGAGGACACAGACTCAGAGATGTTGAGTAACTTGCCTTAGGTCACAAAGCTGGTTAGTTGACAGATCATTTACAACCAAATCAAAAAAGGGAAGGTAAAATAAGCCGTACCTACTTCTTTTTTATCCCTCTTAACATTTAGCATAGATCTGGACATATAGTAAGTTCTCAAAGTACGAGGTCAAGGTTCATTTATCCAAGAAATTTGTCCTGGGAATTGTGCCATTGTCTGGAGAAATATGGAGAGTAAGCCAGACACAGACCCTGTCCTCAGGGTGGTACAGCATGAAGAATGGATAAGTCTACTCCACAGGTTTTGGGGGGGGAAATCAATTTGCTGTAATCCTATTAAATGACTCTCATTCTGGATCTTTGGGAAGCAGCTGAAGTTTTCCTCTTGAAAAAATAAGTGCCAGATAGGAATAAAAGTAAAGGTTTGTGTATGAAGAAAAGGTATCTTCCCTACTCAAGCTGTTCCCCTTTCCTGGGCAGCCTGCGGCCCTCACTGTGAACAGCCATCCTCCTGCAGCTTCACTAAAGAACTTAATGGAATTCACTGCAGCATCTTCATCAGCAGAATGGCTGTGGTGGGGGTGACGGGGAGGAGAGAGATGGACTGGCTGTGACATCCTCAAACTTCCCCCCTCCCCCCCCCAACCCCCCCCCCCCTCCCCCGTCATCCCTCACTCAGCACTACCATGGTTGAGTAGCTAGAGTAGATGTAAGGAGCCTGCTTACCCGAGTGCTAGCGGGTTGAGACAATGCCACATTGTATGAAATAGACAGTGGTGGGAAGGGAGTTTATTGTCAGCTGGCAAGGGGTGGAGGCAGCGGGGGCTGGGGGTTTGGACTGGCTCTGGTTTCCCAGCCCCAAATGGCTGGCACTTCTGCAAGCTTGGGCGGATACTATAAAAACAGGCCTGCTGAGAAACACCCACGGCGGGGCATGAGCACATCAGTGGGGCTGTGGGGGAGTCAACTGTAGAGAAAGGGGCCCAGAGTGGAACATTCTAGGGAGGTTGAAATGAATAACAAGCTATCTTAAGAAAGAGGGGGCATATATGTACTGGAAATGGAGTTGAAACTACAATTTTAAAACAAATCTAACGAATATTTATTGAGTGCCTACTATATTCTATGTGTGCATGGTCATCACCCTGGAAATACCACAATAAAGATAACGGGTAAGTTTCCTTCCCTCAAGGAATTTATATTCTAGCAGTGGTGTCAGTCACTAAGCAGAGAAGCAAGTAATTTGGATAATTTCAAAAAGGTTGATTGCCACAAAGGAAGTAATACAGGTGATGTGATAAACAGTGACTGAGGCTTGGGAGAGCAACATTTCATAGGGTGACCAGGGAGGACCTCTCTGAGGAGGTGACAATTCAAATTAGACCTGAAAAGCAGCCAAGTGAAGGTCTTGGAGAAGACCCTCGTAGACAGAGTAAACAGCGAGTGCAAAGGCCCTGAGACCACAGTGAGTTTAATGTATTCAAATAAACAGTATGGCTAGAGAATGGTGAGTGACCAAAAGAGTGTTATGAGATTAGGCCGCAGAATTTGTTCTAAATGCAATGTGCCCACTCTAAGTGCAATGAGAAAGCCCAAGAAGGTTTTAAAAGGAAAGGTTTGCAGGAGGTTGTTTTGGCTGTGTTGTTGAGACTATATTGAAAGAGAAAGCAGAGAGACCAGTTAGAAGGCCACTGAAGTCACTAGGCAAGACACAGTGGTGGCATACAGTGGAGATGGAGATAAGAGAATAGGTTTAGAATATATTTTGGAAAGGAGGCATGAAGGCAGGGGGTGGGGCAGGAAAGACAGCAGGAACCTTGGCAGCTTTGGAAATCACCCACTCTCTCTGAATCTGTCTCCTGATTTAAGCTTCTCTTTTAACATCTGCTCCACCCTCCTCTCTCCCCAGTGAGATTCCCCTACTTACACAATGAGTTTCCTTGGACCTCAGCTTGCCTGCTTCTGCCCTACTCCAGCCTCAGTAACACTGCTCACTGGGGTCAGTCCAGTTCAGGTCCCAGAAGGAGGATCTGATTGGCCCAGCTCATTGCCTCATGCAGGACCACTGATGGGTTATCTACTTTCTCTTGGTCAGGTGCTAACCTCTGGGGCAGGTTGGTGAGAGTGGGCATGTTTAATCAAGGCAGGGGCCATGGTGGGTCAATCTCCTGTACTGCTGGCAACAGTTAGCAGATCCAGTGGTAAACCTAGCTAACACTTCTACCACTTACTGCTCCAGGCTATAAGTTTTATATAATAACTCATTTAATCTTCATGACCATCCCATAAAATACATACAATCATTGTCCCCATTTTGCAGAAAAAGAAATAGGCACAGAGATGTTAAGTGTTTTTTCCAAGGTCCCACAGCTGGTAAGGCATGAAGATTCAAGCTCAAATAATTTGATCTTGGAGGCACTGTTGAAACCCTTTCTAAGCTCTAGATCAGATATTGTCAAGAAGGATCATGAACAAAGATGTTGAAAAAAATAGGAATAGATGCTACTGCTGTTGCTGCTGCTGATGATGATGATTTTATCTAGTGAAGCCAGAAGGGGACTTCTTTCACTGCCCGGTGAGCCCCAGATCTTCCATCTACTATTTCTGTGATCTGCACAAAGAGCTTTAACTTCTTTGAGCCTCAAGTTTCTCATCTAAAAAAGAGTTAAAAACATCTACCCTAGCTATTTCATAGGTGTTGTCGGTCAGACAATCATTAAGATGCCTGCCGGGGTCCAGCCCCAGCGGGTCCAGGGGTTCCCAAAGGCATAGACGGAGTCGGCGAAGAAGGAATGACACAGAGACAGCGTTCAGTTGATCAGCAGCCTAGCCAGGATCTCCAGCCAAGCTCAGAGGTTCTGCTTCGGATCTCCAGCCAGGTTCAGTCACCAGGTTCTAGTCAGGTTCTCTTGCCATGTTCTATAGTCAGGTTCAGTCCAGGATCTATTGCCATGTTCTCTCCAGCGAAGTTCTTCTGTCTCTCGAGAACGTTCTGTGTAGGTTCTGTGCCTAGGCTCTGTCTCTCTTGGTCCTGTCTTCCAAGCCCTGTCTCTGAAGTTCTGTCATAAGTTCTGTGTTCTGAGTTCTGTCTCTTTCTGTCTTGTTACATCTGTATTTATACCAGTTGATTCAATCCTATCAATCTCTATTACAAAGGTTAGGGCGTTTCTTATCTCCATTCCAGGGAGAAAAGATTATGTAGTTTAAGCATGATTGTTCGTAGTTAAAGGGATTAATTACCCGCCTGGCACTTAGTTGAGGGGTTTTATTCCCTCCCTAACTTCAGGGGAAAATCCCTACCTGGGGATTCAACCTCTCTCGGAGAGGTGACCTTGGTTAAAACACAGCGCCAAGAAGGTGAGCAAACATATTAAGAACTGTATGCCATATATGCCAGGTCCCTTGAAACAGCAAGGATGGACCGGCTCCCAGCAAATTCCCCCTTTTTTATTTTTTAAAAGCAGGCATTAAAAAGAAAAACCTCAAATGCTCTCTTATATCCATTTTAAGAGTAGGATTGGCGCTTTTCGCTATTACCTGAGTCCTGATCTATCATCCCAGGGAGAGCTTGACAATCCTGCACTTTCCCGGGGTGGAAAGGCTGCAGTGGGGTTAAGGATAAGGCTCCTTGGGCCTACCTTCTCCCATGCCATTACATTTACCGTTCCTTCCTCAGAAAAGCATGGACGTATTTCTTGTATAAATTGTTCTGTCTGACTGGGAGTAACCTTAATTCCTCTGCTAGCAAGCATATGTGTTAAAAGATCAATACAGAGTCTTATTTCTTTAGACTCAGTATGGCACATCTTCTTAATCTAAAGATCAATACAGAGTCTTCTTTCTTTGGACTCAGTATGGCACATCTTCTCAATCTAAGAATCAATACAGAGTCTTCTTTCTTTGGACTCAGTATGGCACATCTTCTCAATCTAAGTTCTGTACTATCCACCTTCTTACCCTACTTATCCTCTATAGGGGGGTCTGTAGCACCCTGGTGGAGTCCTATCCGTCCCGAGTGTGGGGGTTCTCAATGGGGGGGGGCTTACCTAGGGGAATCCTGTTCCAGGGGTTCCCAAAGGTGTGGACGGAGTCGGCGAAGACTATCCACCCTATTCCTACGGTGGAGTCCGATCCGTCCCGAGTGTGGGGCGCTTACCTAGGGGTCCCTGTTCGGGCGCCAGATGCCGGGGTCCAACCCCAGCGGGTCCAGGGGTCCCCAAAGGCGTAGACGGAGTCGGCGAAGAAGGAATGACACAGAGACAGCGTTCAGTTGATCAGCAGCCTAGCCAGGATCTCCAGCCAAGCTCAGAGGTTCTGCTTCGGATCTCCAGCCAGGTTCAGTCACCAGGTTCTAGTCAGGTTCTCTTGCCATGTTCTATAGTCAGGTTCAGTCCAGGATCTATTGCCATGTTCTCTCCAGCGAAGTTCTTCTGTCTCTCGAGAACGTTCTGTGTAGGTTCTGTGCCTAGGCTCTGTCTCTCTTGGTCCTGTCTTCCAAGCCCTGTCTCTGAAGTTCTGTCATAAGTTCTGTGTTCTGAGTTCTGTCTCTTTCTGTCTTGTTACATCTGTATTTATACCAGTTGATTCAATACTATCAATCTCTATTACAAAGGTTAGGGCGTTTCTTATCTCCATTCCAGGGAGAAAAGATTATGTAGTTTAAGCATGATTGTTCGTAGTTAAAGGGATTAATTACCCGCCTGGCACTTAGTTGAGGGGTTTTATTCCCTCCCTAACTTCAGGGGAAAATCCCTACCTGGGGATTCAACCTCTCTCGGAGAGGTGACCTTGGTTAAAACACAGCGCCAAGAAGGTGAGCAAACATATTAAGAACTGTATGCCATATATGCCAGGTCCCTTGAAACAGCAAGGATGGACCGGCTCCCAGCAAATTCCCCCTTTTTTATTTTTTAAAAGCAGGCATTAAAAAGAAAAACCTCAAATGCTCTCTTATATCCATTTTAAGAGTAGGATTGGCGCTTTTCGCTATTACCTGAGTCCTGATCTATCATCCCAGGGAGAGCTTGACAATCCTGCACTTTCCCGGGGTGGAAAGGCTGCAGTGGGGTTAAGGATAAGGCTCCTTGGGCCTACCTTCTCCCATGCCATTACATTTACCGTTCCTTCCTCAGAAAAGCATGGACGTATTTCTTGTATAAATTGTTCTGTCTGACTGGGAGTAACCTTAATTCCTCTGCTAGCAAGCATATGTGTTAAAAGATCAATACAGAGTCTTATTTCTTTAGACTCAGTATGGCACATCTTCTTAATCTAAAGATCAATACAGAGTCTTCTTTCTTTGGACTCAGTATGGCACATCTTCTCAATCTAAGAATCAATACAGAGTCTTCTTTCTTTGGACTCAGTATGGCACATCTTCTCAATCTAAGTTCTGTACTATCCACCTTCTTACCCTACTTATCCTCTATAGGGGGGTCTGTAGCACCCTGGTGGAGTCCTATCCGTCCCGAGTGTGGGGGTTCTCAATGGGGGGGGGCTTACCTAGGGGAATCCTGTTCCAGGGGTTCCCAAAGGTGTGGACGGAGTCGGCGAAGACTATCCACCCTATTCCTACGGTGGAGTCCGATCCGTCCCGAGTGTGGGGCGCTTACCTAGGGGTCCCTGTTCGGGCGCCAGATGCCGGGGTCCAACCCCAGCGGGTCCAGGGGTCCCCAAAGGCGTAGACGGAGTCGGCGAAGAAGGAATGACACAGAGACAGCGTTCAGTTGATCAGCAGCCTAGCCAGGATCTCCAGCCAAGCTCAGAGGTTCTGCTTCGGATCTCCAGCCAGGTTCAGTCACCAGGTTCTAGTCAGGTTCTCTTGCCATGTTCTATAGTCAGGTTCAGTCCAGGATCTATTGCCATGTTCTCTCCAGCGAAGTTCTTCTGTCTCTCGAGAACGTTCTGTGTAGGTTCTGTGCCTAGGCTCTGTCTCTCTTGGTCCTGTCTTCCAAGCCCTGTCTCTGAAGTTCTGTCATAAGTTCTGTGTTCTGAGTTCTGTCTCTTTCTGTCTTGTTACATCTGTATTTATACCAGTTGATTCAATCCTATCAATCTCTATTACAAAGGTTAGGGCGTTTCTTATCTCCATTCCAGGGAGAAAAGATTATGTAGTTTAAGCATGATTGTTCGTAGTTAAAGGGATTAATTACCCGCTTGGCACTTAGTTGAGGGGTTTTATTCCCTCCCTAACTTCAGGGGAAAATCCCTACCTGGGGATTCAACCTTTCTCGGAGAGGTGACCTTGGTTAAAACACAGCGCCAAGAAGGTGAGCAAACATATTAAGAACTGTATGCCATATATGCCAGGTCCCTTGAAACAGCAAGGATGGACCGGCTCCCGGCAGATGCCATGGGAAAGATGTGCTGATAAATTTCTTCTTTGGGAAGAAAGAGTAAGAACAACTTAGAGGGAGAAGAGGTCTTGTATAGAAAACTCTGTGTCTGAAGAGCTGGAGATGTGAACTGAGGGGCCAGCCAGTGATGTGGAAGTGGGCAGCCTCAAGTGCCAAGCTTCCTCCTAAAGACCACGGGAGCCACTGAAGGGTTTTAAGCAGGAGAAGGGGGATGATGCATTCAAATGAGCTACTTAGGAAGGTATTTCTGATGACCAGTGAGAAGAATGGACTAGAGAAGGAGAGACTGCAGACAGGGAAACAGGAGGTAGCTGCAGAAATGCAAGCTAGAGAGTGTGAGGACATGGATTCAAGCAATGGCAGAAATATTTAGGCATGTCACCAAAAGAATGGGGGGAGTCCAGGATCCCACTACATCCAAATCTAGAGCAGCGGTTGCCAACCTTTAGACCACTGGTTGGTGACTGCTGCTCCAAAGGTTTCCTTAAACCAGGGGTCACCAACCTTTCAGACCTCATGGACCACCAGTGGTCTGCGGACCACCCATTGGCATCTCTACCATCTGAAAAAGAATAGGTGTGCCCGACTGACATGGTTCCGTGGTTGAGCATCGACATATGAACCAGGAGGTCACGGTTCAATTGCAGGTCAGGGCACATGCCTGGGTTGTGGACTCACTCCCCAGTAGGAGATGTATAGGAGGCAGCAGATCAAGATTCTCTCTCATGATTGATGTTTCTATCTCTCTCTCCCTCTCCCTTCCTTTCTCTGAAATCAATAAAAACATAGTTCAAAAAATAAAAGAGAATAGGTATGTCCTCCCATGTTTTGAGTGAAAGTTTCACAGTTACTTTATATCTGAATAGTGTTTGTTCCTTGGGTGTGTGACTTTTCATTGGCATTTTGTTCCTTTAAAATCTTCAAAGGGAAAGCTCTTTGCTTTGATGACAAGGCCCATTCACCCTAGTTCCTGTGTGTGGATCACGACCTTTCCTGGGAAGGCAGGTGTGAGGCCCCTGGCCTGACTGCTTTGCATAGTACATTGGGGGTATTTGCATTTCCAGAGTCTTGTTTCTCCATTGAAAAGGGGCCCCATTCGATTTTATTTTTGTCCTGTGGCATCAGATGAAAGTAGAGTGGACATCAATGCAAATTCCTTTCATCTCACAATGTGCCCAGTGGTCTCAATGCTCCAAGCCCAGCAGGCTGAGCAAGAACACACAGAAGAAAAGCCCCATTTGATTCTTTCAGACAGGTTCCTGGCTGTTTCCTGACTGGTGCTCACATATACGCATATGCACGCACACACATGTACACAACACATGCACACACTTGCACATATGGACACGCATAGCACTGTAGCCACTGAGCCCCCAGGACCCACCCCTCACACTAGTCCTTCTTCCAGGCATCTTTGAAATCTCGTGAGGCCACCACTCTATGCTTTTGTCTTCTCCCCAGGGGTTGCCTGATGGAGCCTACATACTTCAAATGCCCAAAGAAATTAAAAACAAACAAACAAACAAACAAAAAACCACTCCCTTCATTCTGGATCAGTAGGTTAGCTTTGTGGGGGGAAAAAACACAAAAATGTATCCTTCATGGAGAAATATATCACTGTAAGTGCTGCTGCCAGGAACTGCCTTCCTTTACCTGCAGGACTCTCGCCTGGGAACGGGGTGTTTGGCTCTATGTGGCTTGTAAGCCGGTTTAGGAAATAGCACCCTGCGCTTCGGAGAATCTCTGAATCCAGAGATTCCAGCTCTATTAGACCTTGTTTCTGATTAGCTTTAGTCCTGAGAATAATTGTTAAATACTTAGGTCCAGCTCCAGCAGGTTTACTAAGCATATGGGGATAGAAGGTAGGATGAGTTCATGATTTTTAAATGTGAGAACAGTCGTATTTGTCACCAGACTGAAGAAAAAAAAACACAAACCTTTTTAAAGTAATAGTAAACACTATGGAGGGAGCATAAGGAAACAATCCTACAAATGTGTATTAAGAACTTACTCTGGGCTGTACATTGCCCCAGGCTAGAGTCCCTGTGGAATAGTAGAGAAATGGACATATCATTGCTTCATAACATGTACATTCTACATTTACTGTCCTAGAAAGTGCATACCTAGGAGGGAGAATGCATCAAGTCTTCAAACGGGCCTATGTGCCCTGGGGCTGGAAAATGACGCACCCATAGATGTACAAGACTGTACAGTTGTTTGAAAGAGTAAAAATTAAGAAAAAAACCCTAAATATATAAAATTAATGAACTATTTAAATTAATAATAGTCCACTTTTACAACTGAATACTATACTACTATTAAAATAGTGTAGAACATTCATGGATTTGGAAAAATGGTAATGACATATTGCTACACAAAAAGTAGATTACAAAACAAGAGGTAGTGTATTATCCCAGTTGTTTCAAATGGATGAAAACAATTAAGTTTTTCATTTAATTTAGCAATATTAACTGAGCACTTACTATGTGCCGCTTCCTTGGGGTTGCAGACGTGAACAAAATCAGCCAAGCCCTTTCCCTTATGAAATCTGAAGTAGTTGTCTTTTGAGTGGTAGAATTTGGGGTAACTTTTCTTTTTTTCCATTTGTTTTTCTGAGGTTTCTATGTCTTCTATACTGATCAAATATTCTTTTTTCAAATGACTTTAACGTTAAACATAATTTTTAAAAAAATAAATTGTGGAGATATCATTTGTAACTTGGGTTGGAACATGGGCCTTGGGCATGCAAGCCCACCTCGCCTGTCCTTCCTCCCTCTGAAGTGGTAACCCCAGGATGGCCGAGAGTGGTACAGCCAGAGGGCAGAACCTAAGACACGGTGCGAGACAAGGGCCAGAGCTGAAAAGAAGATGCCAGAGCTCCAGCCAGGATTTGGGGTGAAGCAGACACAAAGCCAAGACAGGGAGGCAGGAGGAGGAAGCCCAAAGTGGGAGCCAAGGAGCAGAAGTCTCACCTTTTTGCCATGAACAGGGCTCAGGTGTCTCAAGCCGTTTGTGCTACCTAAAAAGTGCCTAGGGGGCAGCAGGGGGTATAGACACAGGGTCAGGTGGGCATCTCCCTCTACCTTCTTAAACTCACCGGCATCTGATTGGAAGTAAAATACTGAAAACCATCCAAATGCTCCATAAGGTAACGGTTAAGTAAGTTAAGCTCCTCTCAATACGGGTCCATATCAAGAAGGCCATGTAAAATGTTGAAATGTTAGCTAAAGTGTTTTTTTTTTCTTTTCAATTCCCTAGAGAGTTGGAAATGAAGTGAGAGTATTAGGTATGGGTGGGCACTCTGAGAGGGAGTCCTGTGCCCCACAGAGTCCCTCCCCTCCTCCAGCCCCAAGGCCAAGCTCTGGAAGAAACAGAAATAATTTTTTTAAAACAGGGATGGGGGAATAAGTGATTTTTTCTAAGTTTATGTTATCCATTTTTAAAAGACACTTTTTCCAAAGAAAACTCTTAAGGGTCACCTGGGAGCCTTCACCAAGCAGGCGTCTCCCCCATCCCACGTCCACGTCCGTGGGAAATGGTTCCAATGCTTCCTGTGCAGCAGCACCCTGTGAACAGCGGCGTTTTCACGATATGGAAAGGTGACAGGTCCCGGGGTGTAAAGATAAAAATACAGGCAAGCAGCGAGGAAGAGAAGAGGTGCTAAGGCTCAAGCATCGGAAGCAACAGCTAGAACCTTCCTGAAGCCACATCACAGTTAAACTAGGTCAGATGGAAGGCTCTGGTTACACCGCCCGAGTGGAGGTGCAGAGCCACGGCAGCCGGAGTCAATGAGGGCAGTCTGTCCAACGGGGAGGCCATCTCCCTGCCGAGGTTGGAGGCATAGCCCTCAGGTATAATCCTGTACCCCATGCCCTCAGACCCAGAGGGGCGGAAGAGTGATCTTGCAGAATATTTTGAAAGGGAGACACTTAAGAAGTAACATGGCCCAAAAGGAGACAGTTGGGCATAGTGATCTTAGAGCCTGGCAGACCCAGATTTGGTCCCAGCTAACCACATTCTAGGTATGTGACTGCAAAGCAGCCTTTAACCTCTCTGAGCCTCAGCCTCTCCATCTGTATATGGGACCTACCCTAGGGGATTTGGGGGAGTATATGGGGAAATGCTTAGTACGTAAGTGCTTGAGCAATGTTGGCTGCTATAGTTATTTTTGAATCGGAATTCCTAAGTATAATTTTTTATAATAAACTAAACATGTCTAATGAACCACACACCCGTGGAGAAGTTTGAAATGAATATGCTCCTGTTAAACACTTTAAACACTTCTTGCATTCCCTGCTGACTGGAGGGCCAAGGCGAGAGTGCAAAGGGGGATAAAAAACCATAAAACCCAATCAGGAAAATGGAAGACCTGCCCAGCCGGTGTGGCTCAGTGGTTGAGCTTCAACCTTAGAACTAAGAGGTCACTGCTCTATTCAGGGTTGTGGGCTCAATCTCCAGAAGGGGGCGTGCAGCAGTCAGCTGATCAATGATTCTCTCTCATCATTGATGTTTCTCTCTCTCTCTCTCTCTCTCTCTCTCTCTCACTCTTCCTCTCTAAAAATCAATAAAAATATATTTTTAAAAAAGAAAAGAACAATGGAAGACCCAAGAGGGTGACATGGGAAACACCAGCTCCAGGCTACAGAAGGTTTTAAATAATAGGTATCCACCCGAGTGTATGTTTACTCAGAGGTCCTCATCTATTTTATGAGCAACTTTTTCTTCAGTTATTGAGACAAAAAGAGTTTTCAGGTCACTCAGAGCAGAATCTAAATCCTTGCCCACATCACTGAGTGTGGGACAACCTCAGGTGAACATCGCTTGCAATTCAATGTGTGGCTCTCTCACAGGGCTCCATCCTGGACCAAGGGCCTCAGGGGGAAGAAGGGGCCACTGGGCAAATGGTTTCTTCAGGCTGCACAGCCACGCTCAAGAAATTAAATTCCAGATCTAAGCCTAAAGCTTCCCATTCTCATGATTCTTAACATTGTGGAGTGTGTCACTTCTGAAAATCTGATGAAAACTGAATCTTCGCCAGAAAAATGCACATGTGCAGATGCATCCACTCTCCTACCCACCATTTCAGAATATTGATGAAGCTGCCTGAACATTCTAAGGTCTAGAGATAAAATGGATCATGGAAAGACTTTTTAATCCTTGGACAAAAGCATTTAAATGAGATCTACTTAGGCTAAATGATAATGTAAACACACACACACACACACACACACACACACACACACACACAAACGCGTTGTCTGTAGCAAAGGCCAGCTGCTCCCCTAACCAGAGTTTTTGCCTGACCCTTACAGATTTCAGGGGCTCATGTGGTAAAGCCCGATTTTCACTCACATTCCAAAATCCAATCACTCCCTCCTGTAATGGCCTTCCTTCCAAATGTTTGCCGTTCCGTGACATCCCCAGCACAGCCCAGTGGTCCCTCCTAACCATCTGGGCAGTCAAAGCAAGCCCCCTCGCAAAGCTGTCAGGCCGAGGCAAGAGGTTACATAATTCTAATTAGCAGAAGCCCCACCGACTCTAAACAGCTCTTGCCACTTCATCATCTCTCCCCTCCAAGGAAATAATCACAATTGCCACCAACATCTTGGAAACAAAAGCCGACAAAATAAACATGGTGCTGGCCCGGCCGACCCCAGGATTAAAATGTAATCTCAAAATAAAGTCTAATAACTTTCCCCATTTTGAACACCCTTGGAATAAAATTAGCATATAAATCAAAACTTAATTAGGACATTGTAACAATGAACAGCACAGGCTGGTATTAAGGGTTCCAGGCCCAATACAATGCATCAAATAAACACCGTAATTAAAGAACAAAATCAGGGCAGTCTCCTGGTAATCAATCACCCAGCCAGGTTCAGGGTCACCTCTTTTTTCTGTCTTGTAAATCTTGCCTCCCAGCCGGTTTCTCCCAAAAGACTTCATGCATCTTCCAGGCTGGCCTCTGGCACATCTCCGGCTCTTGGTTCTCAAGGGGAGTCCTAGCACTGAGCAGGGACGTAAGACACGCGCAGGTTGCTCAGAACAGCAGCCTGTTTGTTTCTAGGCCAAAGCATTTATCCTAGGCCCTTTAGCTGTTGATTTTATCCAATCCAGACAAATACCTGTCTAAGTCAGAAAGTCAGGAATCCTTAAGAAATGTCTCTTCTACACCCCAAATTCCTGCCCCAGGGCCTTTGCACAAGCGGTTTCCTCTCCCTGAATGCCCTTCTCCACATGGCTTTCTCACTTCATTCAGATCTTTCTACCAAAATCTCACTTCATCTGGAGGTCTCCTTCATCCCTCTTAAATAAAATAGCCCCTCCTAGCACTCTAACTCTCTTTGCTTGGAAGTTTCAAGGTCCACTAATAGCCCCCTTCTGGCCCACTTTAGCTCTGATCCAGTAGTGAAATAAGAAAAAGGCAAGGCAGATGGGAGAACATGTCTGTCAGCTTTATTCCCAATAGAGCGGGCATTACACAATGGGGCTTATACCTGTGGGCAAGTGGGCTTCTGGGTATCAACTTGCAGACCAGGCCGATGGACCCACCCGGTACTGGGGTAAATAGGAGCTGATGAGGCTCTTCAATAAGGCCCATCAATGAGGCAAGGGTGGGGTACAGTGAGGCCTCTCCATGCAGAGGAGCAACACTTGCCAAAGCCTTGAGTAGAAGGCCTAGGAGAAGCCCCAGTGACCACAGCACTGGAGTGAGGAGGGAGCAGCGAGAGGCCACAGATGAGGTTGGACACGTGGGCAGCGCCAGATCAGTCAGGTGCCATGTCAACAGACCTTATCCTTGCTCTAGCCCAGAGGCTTCCATTTGTCCAACAAAATGTGGTTAAGCCAAGGGTTCCTCATGGATGGAGAATGCATTGTGTGAAAATGTGGTTAAAGTCCAGAAAATGTCATCATTCAACCACTCAGTCATTCAAAGACATTGACTGGGTGCTTCCCATGGGCCCAGCATTGTTGCAGGTGTTGGGGGTAGAGCCCCATCCCCCTGGAGCACATCCGAATCATGCCTGGGGAGAGGAAACTCGCCTATGACTGACATTTTCTTTCCTTCATTAGCATGGAGCATGGGCTGTGGGCCAGGAACTGTGTTAGGTTCTACATGGAAAGGTCTGGTTTGCATTTTAATTGAAAAATCAAAAGCTTCAAAAATCACAACTAAACCTCCTGGTCAGCAAAATAGATGTCTCTTAACAATCTCAACAGCCACGTACAGGATTTGAAACATTTAAGAAACTAGCATAGGATAAATTGTTTTTGGCGTCTTCATAAAGTGAACTTTGCTAATAGAATCTAGGGTGGTGAAATGAATGCCTAGGGACCTGTAATTCATTCTGCATAACATTGACACACTCCTCTCTGCTGAAATCTTGTTCAATGACTTTAGTCAGCAAAGCTCAGCCTGCAGAGGTGTGGGACAAACAGATTGGTCCAAAAAGGCCTTCAGAGGGCATTTTCAGAATCTGTCTTCATTGCCTCTTGTTTTGTTTTTCTATAAAATCTAACAAGTATCATTGTGCAGATACCACTGACACTGTGACATCTTGGTTTCTCATCGTGCACAAGTTAAAAGTTAAACTCTGTATGGCCCTACCCTGCATCACTTGGACACCGCTCATCTGAGATACTACTACTTCCTCCTCGCTCACTTCTCCAAAACACCCGCAGAGCCTTTCTCTTGCTGTTCCTCTGCCTGAAATGCTCTACTCTCAGGTTGTCACGTGGTCTTCACTGATGTCACACCTCAATGCCACCTCCTCTCAGAGGCCTTCACTGAGCACCTTAAGGTTCCCTACCTTTAACACTTACCATTCTTTAAAATCATCCTGCTTTTTAAAAATTTATTTACTTGTTTTTACTTTAGTCTATCTCCCCCTACAAAATAAAGGCACCATTTAGAGCAAGGACCGTGTCTTATCACCAGTGGAGCACAATGACCTTGGAAGTTTTGTATAAAACTTTCTGGGTCCCTGAATCACTGCTGGGAGGAGAGCTGCCAGATAATCATGAATAATCATGTGGAATTTCACATGCAATTTGGGGATTTTCCTATTAGATCAGCAAGCACTTCATTAACTAATCCAATACAGGGAGGACATTTTCTATCATGTCGTTAACACTGTTCTCATTGATTGGTTGAAATCTTTTATATCCCGGATAGAAATCCTCTCCCTCTGTTATGCAAGTTGTGAATATTTTTCTCGTGGTCTGCCACTCACCTTTGACTTTTGTTTATGGCATCTTTTGTTGTACAGACATTCAAAATTTTTATCTAGTCAAATCTCTGTCTTTTTTATCATACTAGAGACTTCATTATTTGCTAGAAAAAGTTTCTTATATGCCAAAATTATATATAAAAAAGACACTCTCCAATATTTCCTTTTGGTTCTTTTTTATGTTCTTTAAGTGAGTAGTTCATTGTCACATTATATCTAGATTAACTATTGTTGCCATCAAGGATTTAAAATGATACTTTTACTATTTGTCAAATCCCTTGTATTTTCCATTCTGTTCCACTGATACAGCTCCACCTGCCCCAGAGCTTCAGTTTGTGTTAGTATTTGGTAATATGTGTCTCCACAGTGGGTGTTTTCCCCTCAGCATTTATCAGCTGTTCTTTTATATTTAATTAGAGGCCCGGTGCACAAAAATTTGTGCACTCGTGGGGGGGGGGGAGGGGTGGTTCCCTCAGACCGGCCTGTGCCCTCTCACAGTCTGGGACCCCTCGGGGGTTGACCACCTGCTGGCTTAGGCCTGCTCCCCGGGGGATTGGGCCTAAGCTGGCAATCAGACATCCCTCTGGCAACCCGGCAGCCCTCGGGGGATGTCCACTTGCCAGCGGGGAGCAGACCTAAGCTGCAGTCGGACATCCTTAGCGCTGCTGAGGAGGCAGGAGAGGCTCCCACCGCCACCACTGTACTGGCAGTCATCAGCCTGGCTTGTGGCTGAGCAGAGCTCCCCCATGTGGGCGTGCACTGACCACCAGAGGGCAGCTCCTGCATTGAGCGTCTGCCCCCTGGTGGTCAGTGTGTGTCATAGTGACCAGTCATTCCCAGTCTTTCTGCTGTTAGGGTCAGTTTCCATATTACCCTTTTACTATATAGGATAGAGGCCTGGTGCACGGGTGGGGGCCAGCTGGTTTGCCCTGAAGGGTGTCCCAGATCAGGGTGGGGGTCCCGCTTGGGTGCCTGGCCAGCCTGGGTGAGGGGCTGATGGCTGTTTGCAGCTGGCCACACCCCCTTCAGTGTTGGGGTCCCCACTGGGGTGCCTGGCCAGCCTGGATGAGGGGCTGAGGGCCATTTTCAGGCTTGACGGCAACTGAAGCTCCCAGCCTCTCCTTTTTTTTTTATTCTGGGATTTATTTACCTTCTATAATTGAAACTTTGCTACCGTCACTGGCACTCCCAGCTCTGAGGCCACAGCTGGCTGAAAGCAGGTATCCGGGGTTTGTTTGGCTTCTATAATTGAAACTTTGTTGCTTTTGGAGCTGTTGCTTCCAGAGCTCATAGCCGGGCCGCGGCAGGCGGGGAACCTTGGCTTCCTCCATCACTGGAGCTAGCAAACCTCCTGCTCGCTTCAGCTGCGTGGCTGCCGGCCACCATCTTTGTTGGCAGTTAATTTGCATATCTCGCTGATTAGCCAATGGGAATTATAGCAGAGGTACAGTTAATTACCTTTTTGTCTTTTATTAGATAGGATGCTCCAGATTAATTGCAGAATAAAATGATCTGATTTCACCAAAAAGATCCCTTCGGGTTTTTTTATACTACATTAAACATATGCACTCATTTAACGAAAAACTGTTATCTTTGTTGAGCCTCCCCATGCAGAAATAGTGTGTGTTTTTGCCATTTATTCAGTTTTTCTCTGGCATATATAAGGTTCATGATTTTCTTATATAATTCTTCTTATGTATTTTATAGATATTGTTATAAATGAGGACCTTTCCCATTGTGTTGCCCAATTAGATATTACCAATATATACAAAGGCTACTATAATTTTGTATATATCTCTTGCATCCAGTATCTCAACTAAAAATTCTCAATAGTTAATCTTCTTAGATAGTTCAGCCACAAAATCTTGTCAACTTCAAATAAGTATGTCTCTTTTCCTCCAATATTTGCACCTCTCATTTCTTTCTTTTATTCCATTGGTTCAGCTAGGACTTCGGTACCATCTTAACTGACCCCAAGGACAGTTGGATCTCTGTATTGCCTTTGTCTTACCAGAGAGGCCTCTATTATTGTAGCATTAATCGTGATGTTTGCTGCTCACTTCTCATCCGCTTTCTGCTTTAAAAACCTTCCTCCGCTTCAGAACCTACCAAAGGTTTCAATGAGGAACAGATGCTGCATTTTCCGAAATGTATTTCAGTCCTCAGGAAAAAAAATCAGATGGTTTTTCTCCTTTAATCTATTAGTGAAATAAATTCATGAACAGATTCCCTATTGTTGAGCCATATTGCCTTTCCTCTGTCATAGTATGTTGCACTTTTACTACTTTCTGGATTTAATGTGCTAACATTTTACATAGAATTATTTGCATCTACATTCTTAATTATATGTAGCCATTTGGGGCCAGTTCTCTGGAATATTAGAAAAACATGATATGGAAAATTGTGCATCCTTGTGAATTCGGTGGTTTATTAAAAGGATACATGGCAGAAGGCAACAGAATTAGTAGGCATATCTGAGACTGGTAGTTAAGCTCTCTACCCCCCACTTTAGAGGAGTTACCCCATCCTGGTGAACCTCTGGGATTGGAAAGGAAACCTGGGACATGGAAGAGGTTAAAGTTTGGTGAATTTCACTTTGGAGGTGCTGAAGCGGCATTCAATCATTTCAGTAAAAGATAATAGAGGCTAAAGTGACAGCAGAAGAAACAGATGGTATCCAAGTACCTGAGGATGGGCAGGAAGAGAAATCTCAGGTGAGGAAATTGTGGACATGTTTTCCTTTGGGATTTTACATGCAAAGGGAACTTCATCTTGAAATTTAACTCCTCACTGGGATCTTAATGGGAGACAGTTCATGTTCAAGTTTAGAATGTTCATATTAAATTAATTTGTATATTTTTTGCACTAGAGCAATCTCACTGGGCATGATTTGAAATAAAAATGGAAAATTTTGGATAATGTACCTGAAGTTTCCCTAAGAAAGAGTGGCCTAGAGTTAAGAAATGCTCAAAGCATAACCACACTGCCCACCTGGTCCCTGGAGATCAGAAAGGAGCAGGAGATCTCAGGTGAGCCGCCTCACAAAGGTGGGATGGGCCCTCCTGACGGGGACAGCCTTGGCTGCCGCTGCACCTGGCTACTCAGGCCAGTGGGTTAGACAGAATGAAAGGAAGGGAACACAACAGGGGGACTCTTGGCCCTCTGTGCCCAGGAACCCAAGCTCTGCCCACTCCCACATCAGCCCCACCACTGCTGAAGGGACTGTGAATTGGTGACTTGATGGGGCGGAGACCAAAAATTCCATGGGAAATTTCTTGATAAAGGTACTTTTCTTTAAAGGTTAATAGCTATTTACAGAGTGCTCTCTCCTGGTTCTCGCCTCCAACTGGGTCTTCCTGTCCTCAGGAAAATCTGAACATAGCTTCCTTTTTCTCTATCTTCCCTGACTTGAAAAGCAATCACAATATAGTCCATTCTACAGTTATCCCAAAGGATGGATGAACAGACAGACAGAAAGACACACAGACAGAGCTCCACACTCCAGCACAACTGAGCTTGAAAGTTTGCTATTCTCAAGATTTACATCTAAACTGGAGAGGAAAGTGGGAAAACCCCTTATAAATCTAAGCTAGACTATAATTCAGTGTGTGTGTGTGTGTGTGTGTGTGTGTGTGTGTGTGTGTGTGCGTGTCTGTGTGTGTGTGTGTGCGCGCGCCAAGCATTCGCACCAATATCAGTAAGGTTATGCTTTGCTTCCCATTCCTGTTTCTGGTTAGTGCATGTGTCCTCAGCTGCAAAAGAAGAGAGCAGGGGCCAGCCACTGTGTGAGTGTCCATCACAAGGACCAAACCTCCAACACACAGGACAAGAACCAGGACTTGAACCCAGGCCCGTCCCCACCTGAGCTGCTCTCTCAGTCGCTGCATTAGACCACAGCCACACTTTGTGGGCTCCGTCGCTCACCCTCTTTCATGTACATCTGTCCTCCTTGTTGTTGAATGTCTTGTGCTAATTCTTTTTTAGTTGGTGAAGAGCTTCCTTAAGGAGGTCTTTAAAAAAAAAAAAAAAGCTTATGCAGGTAGCATACGTTCTGATTCTGGAGCTGTTTGGCATGTCCTTTCCACCCCCACTGTCAGTCACTCCCATGTCCAGGCTTGACCATCTTTGGTTCAGACTTCAAGGCTCAGCTCAAATATCACCTCAAAGGAAAACTTCTCCACCCCTTCCTTTGTGCCTCCATAGCTTAATCATCTCAGGCTCTAAACTGATGTGTAAGCGAACAGGTTTACAAGTAAATGAATCCCCACTAACTGTGATCCCAAGGCAGGGATCACATCTCATTCAAGTTCACATCTCCGTTGAGAGCGGCACCCGGCACAGAACAACCAAATAGTGTAAAACTGAACTGAATAACATACAGGGTATTATTATCCCCAATCAGGGTATTTCCATATTACTGTCAGACTCTAGGTGATCAAAAATTCCTAATGGTGGAATCTCAGGCACCACAGCCCCCTAGGAGTCGGGAGAATGAAAGGAAATTCATTTTGAGCAACCTAATATATGCCAGGCACTGTACCTGGTGCTCTCATCATCTCAAAAGAGACATTAGTATTGACTGTTTTCCTATTTTCAAATAATGTTTTGAGTATTTTACAGATGAAACATATTTGACAGCATTATGAGATGGATATTATTATCCTTACTTTTCATTAAAGTAACTCAAACCAAGAGGTGATGTAGTTTGTTCAAAACCACAGGCTAGAAAGTGGCTGAGCAGGGATTTGAAGCCTGACAGTCTGGTCCTGGACCTGGCTGGCCTGCTTGCTGATCACTACAGTATCGGCTCATTCACACCAGCCCTGATAGGTACTACTCCCCCACTGTCGAGAGGAGGGGACTGAGGCTCACACAAAACCCAACCAACATTTCAGGAAACCAAGGATAGACACTGGCCCAGGGCGGGAAGCTGGATCTGCCCAGCCTCTACCCCCACAGTGCCTCCCTTCCTGCCTCCCTCAAATGGAGGCACAGAGGGCAGCCTCCCGACTGAGCATCGCACCACAGTCCCCACATGCTTTCCATGAGGTGATATCGGGAAAGCCAGGGTGCCAGGGACACCTGTATCTTGGGGAGTCCTGAGCACACAGATGGGGGCCTGGGCACATAGACACTTAGAGGTACCAGTGAGCTGAAGACTGAAGCCATTTACTAAGGGTCGGCAATGGCCCTGGGACTTTGTGTATATTTGGTAACTCTCAATTCTTTCCACAACCCCATGAAAGAGCTGTTAACCCCACTTTACAGGTAAGGCTAGGACTGGAAAACAGGACGTTCCTACCCAAGGTCACTTGGTCAGTGAGCGAAAGAACTGGATTTTGATCCCAGGTGTGTCTGACACCAAGGGCCATGATCCCGTCCCCCTGCCTGCCTCCTTGGAAAGGCACCAACACATGGAAGCCTGAGCAGACACGAGTCCAAATTTTAGCTTAGCCCTCTCTTTATCATATAATCTTGGGCAAGTCCCTTAACCACTCTGAGCCCCTGTTCTCTCATCTGTAAACTAGGGGTTCACCTCCCTCAAGCAGTCTTTGAGAGAATGAAAAAATGAGCATTCACCGCAAGACTGGCAGCTTATAGGTCTGGGTAAATGGTAACTCGTTCTTACTCTTTCTCTTCTTTCCTATTTCCAACGAAGGCTTTTCTCCACCTGCACCCCAAGAAAGGCTCCCTCCTGCCTTCCTTGCTGTGCTTCTGGACCACACCACTTAGTCCACCAGTGCGAGGCCACAGGACTCACTTTCCAGGGAGCGGAAGAGTTTTCCTGGGGCTGCGGCTGGGGCTGCGCAAGCCTCACTGCCTCCTCTCTGCTCTCTGCTGCCCCCTGTTGGTTCGTAGCCTGAAGAGCCAGTTGCCCACTTTGTCCTCAGGGTTACTTTCTATGGAGATGATGATAATAGAAAGGCAAATCCAAGTAGTTAAAAAACAAAATGATATTATAGAAAACAACTCTGGGGGGTTGTAGACACATGTCCCAGAGCCAGCCCTGCCCTGCCATGCTTGGCTGCTTTGAGGTGCGAACGGCTCAGATGCCCCTGTGATCTGAGGCTTTGACATAACGGGGAAACCAGGTTTTGCTTTACCTGGTTCCTTACTACATTTTCCAGGGAGAATGAGTTTGAACAAGTTCTGGAAGAACCTGTCAAGAATGTTGCCATTTCCTCCATTCTCACCCTTGTGTCAGACATTATCAACCAATCACTTCATTTCTTTCCCGCTGAGCACAGACCCTGCCTCCGGATCCTTCTTAACACAGCTGCACTCCTCGTCATTGATCAGAGCTGGTGCACAAGATGGAACTTGTTTGACTCCTGAGGGTTCAGAGCTCAAGAGCTGGGCCCTGCAGCCAGGGAAAAGATGCATCAAAACCTCCTCTTCTGTCTCTGTCCCTCCGTCACCCTTTTCCAGGTGGTCTGGCTACTTCATAGTTGCTCGGGGCAGCACTGGGCTTCTGTTCTTGAATAAATAAAATAGCTATTTTATTTAGGAAATTTACTAAAGATACTGTTAAGTTGAGACTTAAAAGCATTACTGAGCGTGGAAACGGCAAATAAGTGAGCCTATGGCTACTAACCCCTGATGTATTTTCCCTAGTATTTCTGGTTACTCCTGTGGAGCAGCTAAAATGGGTCGAAGGGCGCCTGCTGCCTCCTGGTGGGGTGGTGGCAGCAGAGCATAGAAGAACCGTAGCCAGACCCTTGGCATACAATGTTTCAAGAGCCTCAGAGCTCTTGAGTTACAAGACCTGGGTTTTTGAGTGTCAGATGCCGGAGTCCTACAAGAATCAGGGTGGAAAGCTTATGCTGTAAACGACGGATCTGAAAGAAAATGTGACCAGTCTGAGCCACTCCTGACCGCTCCCCAGGTTAAATATTTCTACATACTGTTGTAAGAGGAGGAGGGAGAGGGAAAAGAGAAAGCTCAGATGGGGGGAGGAAGGTGGCCAGGCCTCAGGGTAGGATAGGTAGGCACCTGAGCAGAGATCCTGGGGCTCACTTCTGGGTGAATCCTGGGCAGGTAACAAGTCTGTCTGAGTTTTCCCCTCCCAGAACCCAGCCGAGAAGGGAAGGTTGATGAAATGGTGGCAAGAAATATAACCTTCTCTGTCTGTTTTTTTTTTTTTTACCAGAGTGGCAGAAATCTAATCCTAGTCAATACATGAAACTTATTCGGTCTGGGGGTTTTGTAGCTCTACTTCTTTGTGAGTGAAGATGAAGGCCGGGGAGGGGAGTTGGGGGAGCTGTGCAGGGAGAGCCTCCTGGAGCCAGTGTGTCCAGCTGCCCTTACCTTCTCCAGGAAACAAGACCTGTGAGATGGCGTCCAGTCAGCGCATGTGCTGGTGACTGACTCGTTGCGAGAAAGCACAGATGAAACACCAGACACGCCGGCGGTGGGTTTGAGCAAGCATCTCTCCCCTACAGGGGAAGACATCCTTGGAGTCAGACTAGTGTCCCTCATCCCCTCCTTCTTTCTCCAGCTGCAGATCAGTATGAGACCTCCCACCCCTATAGATCCTCAAGTGCTCTCGCCCAATAGGCCAGTGGCAATTAACAAGAATCCTCTTCAGGTGCTCAAAGGACCCCTTTCTGTGGCAACCAGGAAAGAAAACATTCCTTCTTGCTTGTCTCAAAAGAAAAAAAAAAGAAAGAAAGAAAAAAAGAAAGAAAGAAAGAAAGAAAGAAAGGAAGGAAGGAAGGAAGGAAGGAAGGAAGGAAGGAAGGAAGGAAGGAAGGAAGAAAGAAAGAAAGAAAACGAAGGAAAGAGAAAGCAGGGCAAAGAGTAAACACATTTGCATTGGTCAAACCTTCAAAAATAGCCACACAAAGGAAAGGAAGAAATTAAAATTAACTTTGGCTCCCTGGTTTGTGTCCATTTCCCCTGCAACTTGCTAAAAAGAATCTCCAGTTGCACTGGGCTCCTCAATTGGGAGTTTAATTGTTGGTAATAGTATTTCCCTGTTATTCAGGCACCACGCAGATAGCATAACTATGATTTAACCACCCTTGCCAGAAATCACAAATTTGCATCGTGCATGCTGAATGCTGAGGCTGATTAGCACAAAATTTAATTTTCTCTAATATCAACCCAAGACAAGTAGAGCATGAAATTAACCTGATGTGTTAATATTGTGCTTCACAGTTCCAACTGTACCCCATGGAGTTTCTCACTGGAGACAGGTGCCGCTCTGCACGGGGAGGAAATCTAGCAATCAGCGCTATCTGGGGGCAGAATGAGCTGGCCTGGGAGGTGGGGTTCCCCGCAGCTGCAAGAGTTCAAGATGGCATTGGATAACAATTGCATATTACGGTGGGGATTAAGGCTAGTACAGTGGTTCTCAACCTTCTGGCCCTTTAAATACAGTTCCTCATGTTATGACCCAACCATAAAATTATTTTTGTTGCTACTTCATAACTGTAATGTTGCTACTGTTATGAATTGTAATGTAAATATCTTATATGCAGGATGGTCTTAGGCGACCCCTGTGAAAGGGTAGTTCGACCGTCAAAGGGGTCGCGACCCACAGGTTGAGAACCGCTGGGCTAGTAGCCTCTGTGATCCTTTCCAATGCTGGGGTTCTGAGACTTTAAATCTCAGATGCTATTATCTAAGACGTATCCTCACCAAATTGTCAGTCTTTTTGGTTTTAGTCATTCTGTTAGTAGCTAATTCACCTTTTTCTCAGCTTTATTGAGGTATAAATGACATACAAAATTGTGAGATATTTAAAGTGCACATCATGGTGATTTAGTAGACTTATACATTGTGAAGGGATTCCCATCAGCTAGCTAATTAACACATCCATCACTTCACATGTTCATCTTTTTTCCCCTTTGGTAAAAACATTTAAGTTCTACTCTTAGCAAATTTCAATGTTACAATAATACAGTGTTATCAACTATAGCATGTTTTATATTAGCTCCTCAGACTTACTCATCTTATAACTGAAAGTTTATGTCCTTTTACCAATATTCCTGTATTTCCCCGTCCCCAAGTCCCAGGCAACTACTGTTCTAGTCTCTGTTTCTAGAAGTTTGACTTTTTACTTTTTTTCAATTCCACATGGAAGTGATACCATGCAGTATTTGTCTTTCTCTGTCTGCCTCACTTCACTTTAACTAATTCATCTTTATGTCCCTGATGTACTGGGTCAAAGTTTGTGCCATGTGATCCCATCTTTCTTCCTGGCCAATAGTTTCCAGACACGAGCATTTGGCCCGAAGCCAGGTAAACGATAGGCCAGCTACCAATGGATACTACCTTAAAAAAAAAGTGAGCTGGACCAATTAGTTCCCTCTCTCAGAAATTAAAGAAGCAAAACAAATAAAACAATAGTCTTCAAACAGGAGCAAACAATGAAAAGCTGAAATGGCTATGATTAATCAATACAAGCCAAAGCTATGAAAAATTACGAAAGCAAAAGCCATAACAGAGAGACAATCCAGGGAAGAGGGGGAGAAAACCAGCTGAGGCCAGAAACTAAAGAAGCAGGTACCATGAAAGTAGCAGTGAATCAGAGCATAGAGTCCAAGGCCATGTTCTGAGGTCACTGGAGTGACCTTGGATCCAAAACCACCCTCCAGTGCCCAGCTCCTTAAGCCCTGGAGTAGGGCCTCAGATCTCCATGTTCTTGGATCTCCATTATGTTCTATCTCCCTTTTCTTTCAATAAATACCCTTAGAATAAACTCTTATTTTAGTTGAACTAACCTGAATGAGCCTCTGCTTTTCTTAACCAAAAACATTCAATTGTCATGCCTGGTATGCAGTATCAGTGATGTGCTGGTAAATGCTTAACAATCAACTCTCTGGGAATGAAAAGCCCTGATTTGAAGTGCTTGCCAATAGCTGTAGCATAAATACTCCTACCATGGTCAATTCCAAGCTACCAATGTGACATCATTGAACACAGAGGGGAAGAGATGGGAAACAACACACCACTATATAGTATTTTCACCAGCAGATACAATAAATGGAAGTAACCTGAAAGGTACAGATAGTAGTAAAATAATTAGTTCAGTATTTATACCTAATGTGGATATAATTGAGTATTTATTATCTATGCTTTAATATAATTTATTTGTGAGTCTATATCATTTAAGTTTTTATGATGGTTGTGTTTAATAACTCACCTACAAAATTTCTGAAAATCTAACACTGCTGAAGTAGATGCTCACTAAATGTCTGAATCCTTCCCTGCCTTCTGTGCAAACCACACTACAGCAGACTCCTCACGGAGCAGGGTTCAGCTGCCTGGCTCCCAAGCCAGTGGCATATCCAAACGTAAGCACAACGAATCATGTGATGAAAGTATTGTATTTGATTTTCCACCGTAGATTTCCACTGGTGATATTCTAAACCATGGAAATAAACATGTCATGGCTATTTCTACCCAGACAAAAGCTCGCAGCTTTTTGATTTGGGAGTTGTTTGGTTTTGTCTAACAGCAGAACACAAGCACGTAGTATATTAAGTGGTCTCAGGAACTTTGACTCACCACAGTGGTCCCTGGGCAAAAATCCAGCAAATATCTGAGCTCCTTCCACATGCCTACCTCTGTGCTAGGCACCGTGGTCACATGAGTGCAGTGCAGGCTGTAGGTTTTGCCTTTAAGGACTTTCAACAATAAAGATGCTGATGTTGAGAGCTGACATTTATTAAGTGCTTATTGTATACGAGATTCTTTTCCAAGTCCTTTATGTGCATAACCCAATGAATCCTCACAACAACACTTTCTGGTAGGTACTGTATTGTCTTCCCAATCTTACAGATAAAAGAAAGCTGAGGCATAGAAAGGTTAAGGAGGAGCCTAAGGTAAAATATAGCAACCTAAGCATCCAAACTCAGAGGCCATGCTGCTAACGATTGAGCAAGCTCACCTTAGGACAGTACGATACAAATGTTGCTGTACTAGCAAATAAAGAAGACATGGAGAGGCTGTGGATTCATACATTCAGATCAGAGAAGGAAGTGGCAAGTGTGGGCTGAGCATTCTCAAAAGATAACTTTAACTGGCCATTGGACAAGTTCAAGGATAGACTTAAAAGATTGGCCAGATTTGGACAGACCAAAAGGAAGAAGTGGGTAGCTTTGAGGGGAGAAAAGTCAAGAGAAATGAGCACCATGTACCAGGGCAACTGAGGTACCTTCAGTTGTGCCCGGAGCAGTAGGAGAGTAGTCTGGGGCAGGAGGTTGAGGCCAGATGACAGAGGGAAGGATCACAAGAGAGCATGAGGACATTTTTAGGGTGATGGCTATGTACCCTATCTTGATTGTGATGATGCTATCACAAATGTACAATCTATTAAGATTTATTCAAGTGTACACGTTAAGTATGTATAGTATATTGTATGTCAAGTGGTGCTGTTTTTAAACTGAAAAAATAAAGACTACATGTGGCATGATTCAATTTATATGACCATCTGGAAAAGGCAAAACATAGGCAGCAAAATGCCAGTAGTTGTAAAGGCTGGGAATGGGGGAAAGGGCTGAAGACAAAGGAGCATGAGGGAATTTGCGGGAGCGAGTAAGGCAAACCCTCTATGTCTCGTGTTCTATATCTTGGTGATTACATGATTATATTCTGTTGTCAAAACTCATAGACCTGTTACGCCTAAAAAGGGTGAATTTTACTGTATGTAAATATATATACCAATAATTCTTACTTTAAAAAAGAAAAGCTATTACACACACACACACACACATTTGTTTGTTTGCTAACAGAGGTCAATAGATAAGTCTCCCTCCTCTTACCTGAAATGCTGGAAAAGTCAGTGCAGGCTGCCTCCCAACCTGTGTCTGCACTTTCCTGGGTTTTAAGTCTTTTCATATCCACTGTATCATTTGCTCTAGTTGCCAACCCTAAGAGGAAGGGAGAGGGAGGGGTCATGTACTGCTTGGTGAATGAGGAAACTGAGGACAGAGAGGTTTAAAGACTCTCACTCACCATTACACAATTCAGAAGCGACTTCTAGTCTGGAGCTCTTCCCATTTGTGCCCTCAGCTTTGTGGGGTCCTTCCTGATCAGCAGTCCATGGTCTTCTGTGTCCAGAGGGAAGGAATCCAAATCAAGGTGCTCATCTGCAGGAGGCCTGCCCACTGCCTTCAAAATCATGGTGGGACCAGTGTGATGCCATGCTGACAGCATGGGGTACAACACATAGGAGGATGTGATGAGCTGCCAGAGGTGGGGGTGGGGTGGGCAAAAAGGGTGAAGGAGGTCAAAAGGTACAAAGTTCCAGCTGTAAAAGCAGTAAGTCATGGGGATTTAATGTACAGCATGGTGACTCTAGTTAATACTGTATTAAGAGAGATCTTAAAAGTTCTCATCACAAGAAAAATTAATTTCATAACTATGTATGGTTTTAGATCTTCACTAGACTTACTGTGTGATTATTTCACAATATTTACAAATATCAAATCATCATGTGGTACACCTGAAATAAATATAATGTTATATGTTCGTTATATCTCAACATTTTTTTAAAAGCTCTTTTAAGGATGTGATGAGAATGCTTCACCTCAGTGGTCTTTCTCCCGAAAAAACACATCACCCCAGTCTTAGCATGAGAAAGACATCAGACAGACCCAAATTGAGGAACATTCTGTTAAATACCTGGCCAGTACTCCTCGAGACCATCAAAGTCATCAAAAACAGGGAAAGACTGACCAGCCGTAGTGGTTCAGTGGTTGAGTGGGAGGTCAGGGTTTGATTCACAGTCAGGGCACCTGCCTGCGGTATGGGCCTGCAGGAGGTAGCCAATCAATGATTCTCTCATCATTTATGTTTCTATCTCTGGCTCCCTTTCTGAAATTAACAAAAATATATTTTAAAAAAATAAACAGGAATAGACTGAGAAATTGTCATGGACCAGAGAGACTAAAGAATCACAATGACTAAATGTCATGAGGTGTCCTGGGTGGGATTCTGGAACAGAAAAATGACATTAGTGGGAAAACTAACAAAATCTGAATACAGACTGGAGTTCAGTTGACAGTAGTAATGTGCCAGTGTTGGTGTGTTCGTTTTGATGAATGTACCATGGTGATGTAAGATATTAACAACCAGGAAAACTAGAAAAGTATATGAAAATTTTTTGTACTCTCTTTGCAACTCTCCTGGAAAACTGAAATTATTCCAATATTAAAAGTGTATTTTGTAAAAAAAATCATTGGAGGCACTAGATGCTTTGTTCTTCCTATGGAATCTTTTCCCAAGATGGAAAAAGTATTTTTATTTTTTTAGCCAAGAATTAATTTCCAAGACAAAGATAGGAGCATCTCAGCTTTGACTCATAAAACCCCCAGGGCAGCCTGGTAGCGGGAATCATCCAACTCTCCCCGACCAGAGCCCCTCTGCCTTCCCCATCAGCAGCACCACCTGGCTCCTCGAACTCAATAAAGGCATCCTGGGCAGCAGAGAGCCAAGGTCAGAGGGCAATGGCAGCTTCACAGGATGCTCTCTTGAAGCCCCACTGGTCAGATCTGCTCTGAGCAGGGCCAATGTTGGGGGAGGGGTGTCCTATCTGAAGCCAGCAGATTTCCAGTGTTCCCTGTGAATATAGGTGTGTGTGTGTGTGTGTGAGAGAGAGAGAGAGAGAGAGAGAGAGAGAGAGAGAGAGAGAGAGTCAGGAACTGAACACCAAGTAAGGAGGCTATGCTGAGTGACCTGAAACAGGCCCCTGGAAGTAATCTCTCAGCAGGAGCAGTGAGTCCGTTTAGAAACCAGTGAAGCAGAAAAGTGATGTTGACCAACCTATTGTGCAGGCCTTTTTCATTGTGTGTAAATAAATGAGAGGCCGCTGCCTCTCCCCACCCCCACCCTCTGTCAGCCCTAGGGGACCAGTTTTCCACTCACCATTAATACCTCCTTCACGGAAATTTTGTTTGTTAATCCCCACCCAAGGATATTTTTTCCATTTTTTTTTTTGCCCCAACTAAAATTAAACTTGCAACAGAGGCACGTGCCCTTGACTGGATTTGAACCTGGGACCCTTCAGTCCATAGGCGGACCCTCTGACCACTGAGCAAGATCCACTAGAGACAGAAACTTTTGACTTGAGAAGTCACCACAGCTCTCCTGCTTTCTCTTTTCCTCTTCCTTCTCTCCACCTGTGTGAAAGGATTATTCTGCTTTTCAGAATGTGGCCACTCACACTGAAGCCTTAGCCCTGCCTGCCTCCCCCCCACACCCTGTGGCAGCCCCAGCCCACCACACACAGTCCTGCCCGCCGTGGCCCAGAGCATCCGGGGCCAGGTGGCCTGCTGGCCCAGGTCCCCTGCAGAGAGTCTGCAAGGGCATCAGGATAAAGACCAGTCGTCCTTTGTTCAGAGCAATGTCGACACCTTCACTTATAAAATGTGTCCTTTCAACTGACTTTTTTAGGGAAAGAGAATTTTGCATGTGGGGTCAGACAGAGTCCGGTCAGAAAACAGAAACCACATCAATTATTTTAACAGAGATAATTTAGTATAAAGAATTGTTCACAACTTCCTGTGGAAACCACTGATATACATTCCAGATACGGATACATATGCACGTACATATACAATACATGCATGTGTACCTTACACGCCAATAACTGTTGACATAGAATGGGGTGGGGGGTGGGTTGTTCACCAGGGATTAGAGAACCGAAAGGCAAATGGGGAATACTGAGGTTTCCTAGAGACGACTGCGGGAAGCAGCTCTGGCCCCTGGGCTGGAGGAACAAAGGGGAGGGTGTGGGGCTGCTCACAGGGATGGAAGCCAGGCCTCTGAGGGGGCACACCAGCTGCCCCGGGCTGGAGTCTCCAGGAGGGACAATGAGACTGGTTGTGAGTGTGAGAAACATGAAAACCAGAGTTACTTGCTCTATTGAAATCAACTGCCACTGCGAAGGTAAGTTGGGGTGGCGCTGTCAGGAGGAAGCACATCTCTTCCCTCCTGCTTTTCCCATCTAGCACCCCCTACTGGCAGAGCCTAATTTTGACCCAGCTGGCAAAGGAGAGAGGGGTTTGCAGAGTCCCAGTGCCAGCATCACAGAGCAGAGTATAAAAAGTAGGTATGAATTTGAGACACAGTAGTGTAATAACCAGTCAGAAGCTAATAGAAACATAATGAAAAAGAGGTATAAAATTCACAATTTATCAAATGACTGTCCTATAGACAACCTGTGTGTGAATGTATGTGTGTGTGTGAGAGAGAGAGAGAGATACGTGTCTCTGAATAGTAATGCATCATGTTTTATGGTAGCTCCCTATTTCTCATACTATCTAATATTTCTAAGAAGTTGCCAAGTATGGAGCAAGCACCAAACTCTTCACATCAACGATCTAATTCAGCACTCAGAAGGACCCAAGGAGGTAAATACGAAGATCATTGTAATTTTATAGATGTGGAAATCAAGAGAGAGGTTAAGTAGCTTGATCCTGATGCTCAGAAAGTAGTAGATCCAAGACCCAGCTCCATGAAGCTCATGCACAGTCCCTGCATCACACCTATGTACTGGGTACCATAGCTACAAAGACAACCCATCCCCCCCAACCCCTTCCCACTAACGTCCGGGCCCTCTTCCAGCGAGAAGGCTAATAGATTTCTCAGAACTCTGCTCTGATGTGCCGTACAGCTCCAACTCCTTGGTATATAACAGTGATGGCGAACCTATGACACGCGTGTCAGAAGTGACACACAAACTCATTTTTTTAATTTATTTTTCTTTGTTAAATGGCAATTAAATATCCTATCTAATAATAGACAAACATGGTAATTGACCATACCTTCCCTACGCCTCCCATTGGGCTAATCAGCGTGATATGAAATTAACTGCCAACAAAGATGGCAGCTAATTTGCATACTACAGGCAGGGTGGGACAGCGCCATCCCGCCTGCCCCGCCACCATCTGAGCCTGCTATCTGCGACCCGGGGCAGCAGGCATCCCTGTGCAACCTGACCCGGGGTGGCCGGGCGGTGCAGCAGTGATCGGCCGGCCCGCCTGGGCGTCCCATGTGTGACCCAACCTGGGGTGGCCAGGCGGGGCAGCAGCGATCGGCCGACCCACCTGGGCGTCCCGTGTGCGACCCCACCTGGGGCAGCGCCCCAACCCCCAGATCAGTCCTGCCGTGTGCACAACCCGGGGAGGCGGGGCAGGCACCGAGGAATCGGGCCTGCCCTCTGCCACCCAGGGAGCGGGCCTAAGCCAGCAGGTGGTTATCTCCCGAGGAGTTCCAGACTGTGAGAGGGCACAAGTGGGGCTGAGGGACACCCCCCACACACACACTCCCTTCCCCTGCCAGTGCACAAATTTTTGTGCACCAGGCCTCTAGTATAAAATAAATATCAAAAATATAAGTCTTTGTTTTACTATGGTTGCAAATATAAAAAATTTCTATATGTGACACAGCACCAGAGTTAAGTTAGGGTTTTTCAAAATGCTGACACGCCAAGCTCAAAAGGTTCGCCATCACTGGTATATAAGATCACAGCATTAAAGCTTACACAGCATTGAAGCACATATACATAACCACAACACCAAAGGAAAAGCAGAAGAGTGCTCACATACTAGTACAATAGTGTAATCTGCTGGCAATAAAATTATGATGGGAAGTACATGCACAGACATGGAAAGAAAATAGCTAACATTTAATGAGAGGTTCCCATGTGCTGGGCACTGTATTATGGGCTTCTTTGTATTAACATATTTACTCTTCATAATAACCCAATGTAGTCGATCCCATCATTATTATTCCCATTTTACAGATGAGGAAATTGAAGAACCAGAGAGGTTATATAATTTTCCCAAGGTCATACAGCAGTGATTGATGGCATCAGTATTTGAAACAAGACCATCAAGTTTCAGGGCACAGGATGCTGACACCACACTATGCTGACTCCAGGAGAGTGTAAATATTTTTGTGACATACTATTCAGTTAAAAAGAAATCAAGTTAGAGAGTAACCAAAGAACATGTATGCACATATGAATAACCCATGGACACAGACCATAGTGTGGGGAAGGCCTGGGATGGGGTGGGGACTGGGTGGAGGGGGCAAAGTAAGGGAATAGGGGACATCTCTAATACTGTCAACAATAAATATTTAAAAAAATAAAATAAATGAAAAAATCAGGTTACAGAATAGCATGTGTAGTATTTTTCCATGTTTGAGATATATATATATATAATTTTTTAGCCCATCAGGGATTTATAATAAAATGTTAATAATGGTTATCTAAGAGTGGTGGTTTGAGTTTTTACTTTCTTATTTTTAAATAACTGTATGTTCTGGCTCTTCTACAATAAAATGTTTTTCTTATAATAAACATTTTTAAGATTTATTTCTAAAGAAATGAGTGTCATCCAGGGAAAATGATGTGGCAATTTGGACAGTTCCTAATATTGGGGGTGGATAAGAAAAGGAAACTTGTGTTCCCAACACACACGTACAACAGAAAAGAGATTCAGAAGCATCTACATCCTGGCAAGGTAATAGCATGCTCCCTGGCAATCATCCCCACACCAGAATAAGCCCGGGGCCAAATCCCAGCATTGTTTTAAGCATATTCCCTTCTCCACTGCACTACAGGGCGGTTTGCAAATTTATTGAACATGAGCATGAGGATTCCGCTTTGAAACTCATGCCACCTCAATTCTAATCAAGATGACTTGGTCCCTCTGAACATCCGACATCTGCGTGCTGGATAGATTGTTGTGGTGGCTGTGATGTTATCCCTTTGCATCCAGACTCTTCTCTCCAATTCCCCAAGCCATGCGTTGCCTTGGAAACATCATGATTCTTATAGAGATCTAAGCAAAGGGAAATAATAAAAATAATAAAATCTTACAGTTGAAGTCTATCTTTCATGCAACCAAGGCGGGTTGCTAAGCCCTTCTTCTAGATTAAAAGACAGGCAGGCAGAGTGGCTCATACCATGTGTCATCCTGATAATTAACGATTAGAGAAAACACACTGATCTCTGCTCTCTGGATAATTTAGGTCAAAGTAGTCTTCCACCAGAATTAAGAGGGTTGCCAAGGCCAACAATTTCATGAACAGGAACATATACTAACATCACTGGCATGAAAGAGACCTCTGATCTAGGAAGCAGCAAAGCCTCTTGTCATTATAGCATCAACTCACATGAAAAAAGGTCTGATGTAATGCAGTGAGTCTTCCCTTTAGTGTGGCAGTCGGCAAACTTGTTCCTAAAGGGCCAGATAGTAAAAATGTTCAGCTCTGCAGACATATAGTCTCTATTTCAACTACTCAGTTCTGCTGTTGTAAGGTGAAAGCAGCCATATGTAATATGGACAGGAATGAGCATGGCCTCGTTCCAATAAAACTTTATTTATAAAAACAGGTGGAGGGATAGATTAGACCCATGGGCCGTAGTTTTCAAACCCTTGCTCTAGGCCAGTGGTTCTCAACCTGTGGGTCGCGACCCCTTTGGAGGTCAAACAACCCTTGCACAGGGGTCGCCTAAGACCATCCTGCATATCAGATATTTACATTACGATTCATAACAGTAGCAACATTACAGTTATGAAGTAGCAACGAAAATAATTTTATGGTTGGGGTCACAACATGAGGAACTGTATTTAAAGGGCCAGAAGGTTGAGAACCACTGCTTTAGTGAGCCAAGCTCTGGCTGGAGCATTGTGAATCAGAAGGAGGAAAGTACATCAAGTCCCCAGAGTTTACATTTGACAGAGGAGGAGACAGAGGAGGACAAACTAAGCAAGTAAACAAATAATCAAGAAACGCTCTGATAATGATGCGTGATAGAAAGCTGACAAATAAAGGAAATGGATTACTTGGCGGGAGAAGGGAAAGCCCAGTTTGGATGAGATGGTCAGGGAAGACCTCCTGGGGGAGATGATTTTGAGCTCAAATCAGAGTGAAGAGAAAGAGCTCAAATGCACAGACCTGGGCAAAGAACGTATCAGGTAGAAAGAACACAAACACGGAGAGCCTGGTGGTAGGATCAGATTTAGTGGGTTTGAGGAAGAAAATAAATAAGGAGAATGTGGTTTGAGATGAGGTTGAAGAGGTGGTCACGTGTCATGGTAGGCAGGGTCTTCAGAGCCATAGGGCCACGCCTCGACCTCACTTTGCCATGATCCAGCAGTTCTGATTCTCACTGTAACCTCCATGGACACTCCCAGGCTCTCCACCTTCCTCAGTTCCCCTGCTTCCATCAACTGTGGCTAGACCTGGAGGTGTCCTAAAAACACTGAGATGAAATAGGTCCCCCAACCAAAGAAAACAACTTCTTTCTATTAGAGCCATTGGACATACTAAAGTAAAATAAACTAAAGCCGTAGTAAGATTTTAAGCACCTGATCAAATGTTTTCTTTCCATCTCCTTTTTAAAAATTCTTTATTGTTTAAAGTATTACATACAGCATTATATGCCTCCTTTTTCCCCCATTGACCTCTCCCAAGCCACCCCCATCCCCCAGCACATGCCCTCACCCCCATAGTGTCTGTGTCCATTGGTTATGCTTATATACATGCACACGAGTTCTTTGGTTGATCTCTTACTCCCCCACTCCCAACCCTCCCCTGCCTTCCCTCTGAAGCTTGACAGTCTGTTGAATGCTTCTCTGTCTCTGGATCTATTTTTGTTCATCAGTTTATGTTCTTCATTATATTCCACAAATGAGTGAGATTATGTGATATGTATCTTTCTCTGACTGGCTTTTTTCGCTTAGCACAATGCTCTCCATGTCCATCCATGCTGTTGCAAATGGTAAGAGTTCTTTCTTTTTTACAGCAGCATAGTATTCCGTTGTGTATATGTACCAGCGTTTTTTAATACACTCATCTGCTGATGGACATTTGGGCTGTTTCCAAATCTTAGCTATTGTAAATTGTGCTGCTATGAACACAGGGGTGCATATGTCCTTTCTGATTTCTGGAATATATTCCTAGCAGTGGGATTACTGGGTCAAATGGTTCCATTTTTAATTTTTTGAGGAAACGCAATACTGTTTTCCACAGTGGCTGCACCAGTCTACATTCCCATTAGCAGTGCACGAGGGTTCCTTTATTTCCATATCCTCTCCAGCACTTGTCATTTGTCAATTTGTTGATGATAGCCATTCTGACAGGTGTAAGATGGTACCTCATTGTTGTTTTGATTTGCATCTCTCAGATGATTAGTGACTTTGAGCATGTTTTCATATGTCTCTTGGCCTTCTGTATGTCCTCTTTTGAAAAGTGTCTAACTCTTTTGCCCATTTTTTTTAAATTGGATTGTTTATCTTCCTTTTGTTAAGATGTATGAGTTCCCTATAAATTTTGGAGATTAGGTCCTTATCGGATAAAACATTGGCAAATAAGTTCTCCCATACAGTGATATTTCTTGTTGTTTTTTTGATGGCTTCTTTTGCTATGCAAAGCTTTTTATTTTGATGTAGTCCCATTTGTTTATTTTCTCTTTAGTTTCCATTGCCCTAGGAGCTGTATCAGCAAAGATATTGCTATGACATATGACTGATATTTTGCTGCCTATGGATTCTTCTAATATTTTTATGGTTTCCCATCTTATGTTTAAGTCCTTTATCATCCCTTTTTTAAAGTCAATGTTTAGACCAAGAAGAATAAGGAAGCGACTAGCTGAATGCTTCAGGGCCATGTTCACCAATTTTTTTAAAGGAAGGAAGGAAGGAAACTAAACTCCTTTAGTTCTGTCAAGGACAATAATCTCCAAACTAGAAAGCACAGAATATGCATGATTATGAAGACATGGAAGCACAAGGTAGAGAACTAGTGAGACAGTCAAGCTATTTTAAATGAGAGGTATGGATGTGCCTGTCCAATTTCCCCAACACCATTTATTGAAGAGACTATGTTTACTCTATTTTGTAGTCTTGCCTCCTTTGTCAAATATTAATTGAGTGTAATGGTTTGGATAGATTTCTGGGGTCTCTGTTCTGTTCCAATGATCTACATACCTGTTCTTGTGCCAGTACCAGGCTGTCCTGATTTCAGTGGTTTTGTACTATAACTTGGTATCTGGTATTGTGAGCCCTCCAACTTTGTTCTCTTTTCTCAAGATTGCTGCCACTGTTTGTTTGTTTTTTTAATTTCAAATATATTTTTGGACTATTTGTTCTAGATATGTGAAATATGCTGTTGGTATTTTAATAGGGATTGCATTGGATCTATAGATGGCTTTTGGTATCATGGACATTTGAATGATGTTAATTCTACCAATCCATGAGCATGGCGTATTCGTCCATTTGTTTCTATCTTCCTCTATCTCTTTTTTCAACATCTTGCAGTTTTGGAAAACTATAGGTATTTTTTTTTAATTGCTTTCGGAGAGGAAGGAAGAGGGGTAGAGAGAGATAGAAACATCATGATGAGAGAAAATCACTGATCAGCTGCCCCCTGCACTGGGGATTTAGCCTGCAACCCAGGCATATGCCCTTGACCGGAAAGGAACCTGCAACCCTTCAGTCTACAGGCCAGCGCTCTATCCACTGAGCCAAGCTGGCTAGGGCTCAAGTACAGGTCTTTTACCTCCTTGGTTACATTTATTCCTAAGTATCTTAATGTTTTTGTTGTTGTAATGGTAAATGGGATTTTTTAGTTTTTCTTTCTGAGAGTTCATTATTTGTCTATAAAAATGCCATCAATTTCTGGGTGTTAATTTTGTATCCTGCTATATTGCCAAATTCATTTATTAAATCTAGTGGCTTTTTGGTGGAGTCTTTAGGGTTTTCTATGTGTAATATCATGTCATCCGAGAGTAATGACAGTTTTTCTTTCTCCTTTCCAATTCAGATGGCTTTTATGGTTTCTTCTTGTCTGAACACTGTATCTAAGACTTCCAGTACTATGGAAGTCTTGTTCCTGTTCTTAGGGGAAATGGTTTTAGTTTTTGCCCATTGAGTATTATGTTGCAAAAAAATGAAACTAGATCACCAACTTACACCATATACAGGAATAAATTCAAGATGGATAAAAGGCTTAAATGTAAGTTGTGAAATCATAAAAATCCTAGAAGAAAGCATAGGCAGCAAAATCTCACACATCTTTCATAACAGTATGTTTGCCAATACATTGCCTAGAGCAAGGGAAACAAAAGAAAATAAACAAATGGGACTACTTCAAAATAAAAAGCTTCTGCACAGCAAAAGAAACCATCAACAAAATGAAAAGGGAGCCCACTGTATGGGAGAGCATATTTGCCAATGATACATCTGATAAAGGGTTAATATCCAAAATATATAAGGAACTCATACAACATAACAAAAGGAAGACAAACAATCCAATCAATAGTGGGCAAAGGACCTAAATAGACACTTCTCTAAAGCGGACATACAGATGGCCAAGAAACATATGAAAAAATGCTCAAAGTCACTAATCATCAGAGAGATGCAAATTAAAACAATGAGATATCACCTTATACCTCTCAGAATGGCTACCATCAACAAATGACATGTGCTGGTGAAGATGCGGAGAAAAGGGAACCCTAGTACACTTCTGGTGGGAATACAGACTGGTGCACCCACTATGAAAACAGTATGAAGTTTCCTCAAAAAATTAAATATGGAACTGCCATTTGACCCAGTAATCCCACTTCTAGGAATATATCCTAAGAAACCCGAAACACCAATCAGAAAGAATATATGCACCCCTATGTTCATAGCACAATTTACAATAGCTAAGATCTGGAAACAGCCCAAGTGCCCATCAGTAGATGAATGGATTAGAAAACTGTGGTACATCTACCTGATGGAATACCATGCTGCTGTAAAAAAGAAGGAATTCTTACCATTTGCAACAGCATGGATGGAGCTGGAGAGCATTGTGCTAAGTGAATAAGCAGTCAATGTGAATAAGTGAATAAGCCAGTCAATGAAAGAAAAATACCACATGATCTCACTCATTTATGGATAATGAAGACCATTATAAACTTATGAACAAAAAATAGATACAGAGGCAGAGCAGCCTCGAACAGACTGTCAAACTACAGCCGGAAGGCTGGGGAGGGTTGGGGGTGGGAGGGGGGTAAGAGATCAACCGAAGGACTTGTATGCATGCATATAAGCACAACCAATGGACATAAGACACTGCGGGGTAGGGGAGGCCAGGGGATTGTCAAGGGCGGGGAAAAAAGGAGACATATGTAATACTCTTTGTAATACTTTAAGCAATAAAACAATTTTTAAAAAAAGCTGTGGTACATTTACACCATGGAATATTATACAGCAGTAAAAAAGAAGGCTCTCTTGCCCTGGGAGACAACATGGAGGGACCTGGAGAGTGAAATTACGCTAAGGGAAATAAACCAGTCAGAGAAAGACAAGGATCACATGATCTCACTTATATGTGGAATCTAATAAACAAAATAAACTGACGAACAAAGTAGATCCAGAGACATGGAAACATGGAATAGACTGACAAGTCCCAGACTGAAGGGGAGTGGGTGGGAAGAGTTTAACCAAAGAATGAATATATATATACACACTCATGGGTGCAGACAATAGTGTGATGAAGGCTTGGAGCAGAGGGAGGGGGCAGGCTAGAAGGGGTCAATGGGGACAAAAGGGGACATCTGTAAAGGGGAACTTTCAACAAATAAAGATAAATTTTTAAAAATAAAATAAAATCAATGAGATGTATGGGCCACCCAAAAAACCCGAGGTAGGAAGCACCTCCAGTACCAGCATTGTAATGAACTAGGATATGTGAGACCAGGGGAGGAGCTAGGAAAGGCAACCAGGCATCTTTCAGAAGACACAACCCATGAATTGAATATCAGTCCCTGGAAAAGTCCTGTAAGGGGTAATTAAATCATAATATTTCATGAGCAAGAGGGAAGTGGTAAGCAGCATGACCAGCATGGGCTGCTGGGAACAAATGTCACAGGATCATCCTCATGTCTTTCTGTGATATGAAGGTTACATTCAGCAAATGTTTACCGTAAAACAACGAAGTTCTCCTGCCAGGGATAGATTCCACATACGAACAAGACAGACACAGTGTCTGTTTACATCAGTGGAGGTCTTTAGAAATATGCCACTGGGCTATCTGCTTGATCCTATCTTGTTTCAACATTATTTTCAATAAGTTGTATGAAGACATGACTACTAACCTATGCATCACAACATAGAGTCCAAAGTAGGTTGAAACTAATGAAAAGAAATTGAATATGAACAAATATTCAATCTTGCACAGTTACCTCTAAAAGTACAGGATGTAGTCTCCTAGTTTAAATTGTTTATTGATCACAGACAAAGGGAATAGGAAAGGGGGCATGAGTGGATGAGAGATTTCAATAAATTCTGGAAGAGGAAAAATTAATGGAAGAGTAATGGATGATTTAGCAGACAAAAGAGGCACAAATATTTACAGAGGAAAGTAAGGCAAAAAAGAGTGCCAGTGTGCCCTCTGGAACCTTGGAGAAGCTCAAGACTTGATCAAAACTGCCATGAAGGGCAGGGGCAGTGCGGAGCTGCAGACCGTCTGTATCTGAACTTGGAGCCCCTGGCCTTCTTTCTCCAGAGATGCAGACCCCCAGCAGCTGGATATGTCCATCACCCTAGCCCACCCCCACCCTTCCCCAGGGCGGAGATCAGGAAATTCTTCTCTGGAGAATCTGAACAGTCTCAAAGAAAAGACTGTTAGATACTGATATTTGGGTTTCTCCCAGTGCTAGCCTCCCACCGGGTCACCCAAGAGTGGTCTTCCAATTGACAAGCCCCATATCCATACTCATACACAGAGCCATTGACCAGCCCTTTCATTTTGCCTTATTATTAGATAGGAATGGACAACCAAGTTCTTTGACAAGAGTCATCAATGTAAAGAGAAGCTAAACTCAATCCATAGAAAAAAAAAAAAGAAACATTGAAAGAGAGGTTCCTTATGGCCTTGATTAAATTTAGCTTTAAATCCTAGCTCTAGAAATCATCTCTCTCTCCCCCCTTTTCCTACCCCTTCAGAGACCTAGTCTTTCCCTTGATAATCAGCAACACCTGAGGCAGCAAAAGACAGGAGCCTGCATCTGACTAATGATCACAAGGCCTGGACCTCTGCAGGCTGAAGATTACATCTTGACCTAAATTATGTTTCAGCTCCTGAGCCCTAAGGTGGAACGACCCCCTGGTTACTTTCCCATGAAACCAGACAGAGGGACGCCAGACCAGACCTCAGAACTGTCCTCAAGGCCTAAAGAAATGATTTATTGCCCTTACCTCACCTCCGGCGTATCAGCTCCCAGCACAGAAAAAAAAACCATAACCCATGGCGTTTGTGACTTTGACCTAAATATTCTGTAACCTACATGCCATCGGGGAGTTCAGGCTTTTGAGCATCAGCTTCCCATTCTCCTGGGTGGTGCCATTTATAATAAAGTAGCCAATATTTCTCCTCTGCAATTCTTGGTGGTTAGTGTTTGGCTCTGCTAGCATCAGTGAACAAACTCTGATAACAATATACTGCAGGAAGCAGGCTTATCTGTTTCCTAAACAAACAAACAAAAAACTGACACTTGCCTATCAAAAAAAAGAAAGAGAATGTTATATGAGAGGTAATCAAATAATAAGAAAGAGCTTTTAAAATTAAAAATATAATAGTATATAAAAATGATAAGTGATAACCTGCTTAAGCAGATGAAATAGTTGGAAGATGAAGTTAAAGAATCTTATAAAAAGTAAAGCAAAAAGAGACTGAAAATATGGGGACAAAATAAAAGTTTCAACATTTGAAGCAGGAGGCTCTATATCCAACTAACAAGAATTCCAGAAAAAATAGAAGAGAAAAAAAATAGAAGGAAGAAACTTATATGAATGAATGGAGTCTCCAGGTTGAAGGACCCATTGTGGGCCCAGCAGAATGATGCCCTCACTAAGCCTTCTCACAGTGAAATTCTGAACCCTAGAGGTACAGAGAAAACCCAATATTCTCCAGAGAGAAACAAAGCTCTGACAAAATACCAAGACCACTGACAAAGGACTGTTCTAGAACACTATTCTAGAACAGTGCTTCTCAAAGTATGTAGTGAAGGACTTTACTTTGTTTCCAGTCTTCACTGACTCTTCCTTTTATAAAACAGAGTACAAAAAAATTACTAGGAAAAATAAAAATTTAAAAAAATGCATACAGGCCCAAATTTTATTATCAGCTTCAACAGACATAAAAATGACACAATCAAATTAGTACAAAAGTTTAGAAATGCTTACTTTCAATTTCTGTACTTACCTCCTCTCACAGATGGATGACAGTTTGCAGATTGACAGTGGTCCCTGGACCACACTTTGAGTAGCAATGTGGTAGCAGAAATGACTTCAAGATTCTAGCTCTCAGACTGGAATTCTATAACCAATCTTGACAGGACCAGAATGGAATATTGAGACTTCCAAAAATGGAAACAGTGTATTCCCGTGAATCCTTTCCTAGGAAGCTACTAGGAAGCGCTCAAGCAAAATGAATAAATCTAGAAAGTGTTAGACAAGTCCAATCAAACAGAAGTAAAGGTGGACTCCTCCAGTCTCTCCGTTCCAACCTGGATCACTGGTGTGAGACTGTCCTCTTCCCCTGCTCACCTCCCCGCCCCCCGCCATTCCCCATCCCTGCAGAGCCACCCTATTCCCTGCCTTTTAACAAGCAACCCCTGTAGCCCTCTGACTTTAAACCCACAGGCATGAGCCTGCAATGGGGCTGTATATGTGCATGCACCAGAGAGAAACTACAACCACCAGGCAAGGAAAGTGCCAGAAAAAAGAGGGCCTCGATTTCACCTGTGCCTTTGCTGGGCCTTTGTTACCTACCTGAGTCTACCCAGTGATTCCAATGGGCTCCTGTCCTCCCACTAAAACCCCGGCGCAAATCTTGAGATTGATTCTCTTTGAGATGGTCAGAGAGGCAAGCACAGATAGTGACTGTGAGGTCCCCAGTCTGGTGTCTGCTCTCTCTTAATGTTCACTCTCTTCTTTCCACGCTAGTGGTCCTGGAGAACACCACAAAGTCTACAGTATTTACACTCCGTTTGAGCTAACACCACATTTTCTATAATTATCCCCGCTGCTGAAATCATTTTCTTGTATGCTTTTTGAGCAAGAAGAGAGGAGTGGGGGGGACCAAATTAATTGCTTGGCAACAAAAATCTAATTAATCAAAAACTGTTCTTAGTCATTCAGAACCTCTTCAGCCCATAAAAATAGCAGCCAAAGGGAAAAGGAACAGTTAGCTTGTAAATAAATAAATAAATAAATAAATAAATAAATAAACCTGGTGCTTCATTAGGCAGCAACCTCCATGAATGTGCAAGTGGGAGGCAAGATAGCATAAGAATCTGAGCAGGAGCTTTGGAGTCTGTCTGAGCTGGGTTCGAATCCCAGCTCTGCCATTCCTGCTGCATAACCTTGAGAAAGTTACTCTGTCCCTTTGGTCTTCAGTTTTCCCATCTGCAAAATGGGGATAATAATACTCTTGTAAGATCAGAGGAGAGATTGAGATGATGTCTATAAAATGTTTGCAGTCTGTCACCTGGAAAACACGAAGCATTGATGATGAATTAACATCACCAAGCACTGCTGCTATTGCATAAAGTATATACTTTTTTCTCAGACTCTTCAAAGCTTTTAAAAAGCTTTAACAAGCGTGTTATATCTTGAGGAATACATACTAAAGAAATAAGAGAAGATATATGAAGACAATTAGCTGGGGATGTCCTCATGATGCTATTGATTCTAATAGGGAAAAAACGTGATCTAAATGTCCTAAAATAGGAATTGGTAAAATAAACCATGGTACACCCAAGAAAATGAATAATTACCATTTAAAGTGGTCGTTTATTGATGGGAGTATGGGGAGGAGGGGTGGGAAGCCAGTTACCAGTCTGTAAAGTATGAACCATATTTATTTTGTTCAAAATCTTTTTTCTGGAAGTATAACCAAGGTGGTTTTTCTTTCTTTCTTCCTTGTTTTTTGAGTATTTATTTTCTTCTCTTGACCATCTGTATTTCAAAATTTCTTTATAATGAACGTAGTCTTTGTGATTTAAAACTGTTGAAATTTTACTTCACTTTTTATAAAGAAAAACACAGATTTCCTAACTCCATTCAATCTCACGGCTCTCTGAGGTGACCCTGGGATGATTAAAAGCCAGCCGGGCTCTGTAAACACAGAAGATGCAGTTATCTGGGCTCCAGTCAGCAGCCTGGTTCCCTGATGATTTCTACAAAAGCCGCCCGTGCTGTGCCTCCCAGTTAACAGGCAATAGCTCCTGCGAAAGAAATAATTCCACCCCAGTGTTAACTGGGGTCAGCAGCATTGAGGTGGGGTGGGGTTTGTTTATTGAGCCATATCTGTCTGCTTGTGTCTTCTTTGGGGAGGAGGAGCATGGGACCCTGTTTGCCTGCCCTTTACCCTCCCTTTATCCCTTTCTCCTCTGGAGAGGTTGTCAACTCCCTCTTCCCCTCTCCCCCCAGCCACCTTCCCACACAAACCCAGCGCTTCAGTGGGGCCACAGTCCTCCTCAGGCAGTGCCCTGTGCTCCACTCAGGAACCTGGATCCCTTTCCTGGCCCCCCACCCCATCTAAGTTCGCCCCACTTCCTCCTGGGAGGAAAGACAGATCTGATGTCAATCACTTACAGCCACTGGTACATGAATTATCTCCACCCTCCACTCCAGTGTGCAGACAAAAGCACTGACTCAAAGGAGTGACTTCAGAGTTTGACCCAGCCCTTCATAGTTTCAAAACCCTCTCCTCTCCAGGGTTTCCTGCAACCTTCGCTACAGCCCCTGGTGGGGAAGAAGGTGGTGCTATCACCCTATTTTACAGATGAGGAAAGTGAAGTGAGGCTGAAAGGTGAAGTGCAGGTCTTAATCCAGCTGTCCTGATGCTCCATGCCAGCCCTTACTGTTGAGCTAGGCAACCAGGTCAGAGGTCCTCCTGCAGCGACTCTCATGAGCAGCTCACTGCATCATAAGACAAAACAGACTTGTGATTTTTCACAGAATTTGAGATCAGTTTGTGGAGTACTGAGCTATAAATAAAACCAGAATTGCAAAGAAAGAAGAGAGGGAGGAAGGGAGGGAGGGAGGGAGGGAGGGAGGGAGGGAGGGAGGGAGGGAGGGAGGGAGGGAGGGAGGGGAAAGAAGGAAGGAAAAGAGGGAGGAAAGGAGGGAGAGGGGAGAAAGAGGGAGAGAGTGGGAGAGAGACAGAGAAGCCAAAAGTAGACATATGAGCAAAAGCTCACCACCCAGTCTTAGCACACTATGCCTATATGATTCAAGCCCTACTCCCATGACCAGTCTCAAGACTATGGTTTCAGGGTCCCCTGTCACCTCCATGCAGTCCATGGAAATCCCCAGGGGATAGGTCCTAGGCTCTGAGCATAGCTGAGCAAAGCCCAGGAGGATATTGTCTAAGAGCTGAAGGAAGTTTGAAGACATGCCTTTGGGGCTTTTAAAAATTTCTCAACAGAGACTCTTGCAAGGTATGAAGCAGATGCCATGATAACATGTCATCCTGTTGAATCTCTAATAGAAGAAATAAACCTTGAAGCAAAGCAACCATGAAATGGAACATTTCAGCTGCAAAAATAAAGGAGAAACCAGTAAATAGGAAAGTGAAAGAAGAAGAATAAAACCCCCAAAACAGCTTGACTTAGATATTTGATATTTATTCATTTAATTCAACAAACCCTGTGTGTGTCCATGGCTGGGTCTCCTGGACTCACCATCTCATGGGTGTTTTTCTCCAGGTTCCTTCATGTGACAGGTTGTATTTTCCAAAAGCAGCCAGCCACAGAAATATTCTTGGTCACACATGTCCTTTCTAAACCTTGCTACTCCTCCATCAAAAAGTGGAATCTGCTTCCCCTGCCTTAGGGACCAGATGGGCCTCTGGGACACAGCAGAACTGACACTGCCCATGTTCCGATCTAAGTCATCAAAACCTACGTGACCTCTGCCTGATTCGCTCTCTTTTCTGGACTCACTTCATGGGCTGGGGGAGGCAATGCCACCATGTTATGAGGAAACCCAAACTAGTCCATGCAGAGCAAGTTCAAGGTGAGACCCATGTGGGGAGGCCCAGAGGCCCCAGCCTCAGTCAGCAGAGGTGGGCATGAGCAGCCTCCAGCCTTCAAGCCTTCCAGCTGAGGCTCCAGACCCTATGGAGGAGAAGCAAGACCACCTTGCTGTGCCCTCTCTGAATTTATATGTGAGTCCTCAAACTGGTTATCTTAAGCCAGTACATTTTGGGGAAATGTGTGGGTTTGTAGAGCCAGGCAGAGCTGTTTATAACCCCAGCTCTGTCATTTCCCAGTTGAGGGATGCTGGCAGTTAATCTGTCTGAGCCTCACTTTTCCTCTCTGTAAAATAGGAATAACCTCTGGCTCACAGAGATGCTTTGAGAAATACATGCCAAAGTGTGTGTAAAGCAGTTAGCCCAGTACAGTGGGAACAAAGAGAAACTGCTGGAAGCAGAGGGGTCATCCACCGAGCTACAGTCATCAGAAAAGCATCCTGAAAGAGGTGAGATAAGCACAGCTTTGAAGAGTCTGGACAGATGGAGAGGAGGTGCAGGGCTGCCAGGTGGGCCAGAGGGCGATCTCTTTGGAGCCGCCCCCCCTCCCCGCACCCTCTATGGGCTGGTCTAGATGGGCCTGCCCAGCTGCCTGCCTCCAGGGCCCTGCCATGGTCATCTGGAGCTTCTACTCTGCTCTGGAAACAGTTCTGCTCAAACCAGGGGAAGAGCAAGTTAGATGCCCCAATTCAGATTGCCCCACTTCTGCCCACTCTGTCCAACCTCCCCAACAGACAGCTAAGCAAAGCAGCTGCTGAGAACCCAAAATATTCCGGGGACCTGTGTAGGGGCTCCCCACATCCCTGACCTTCACTCACTTTGGACCTGAGCTCTGTCTCCCTTCCATCCCTGCACCCGCTCTTGCCTGTGTAGAAGGATCTCGGTTTCCCCAGCTGGAACTTAAACACCTCTGAGCACTCTGCTCCTTCCCATCTTCTGGTTCTTTCTGCCTGACCCCAACCTCAACACCAGTCTAACCATAATAATAAAAAAATAGCTACCATTTATTGACCTTCCATGACCAGGCACGTCCTCACTTTCACTCATGTACATGCCCAATAATCCTCTGAGGTTGGTACCACTGGTATCAGCCATTTAAGATGAGGAAATACATGCCACTCAGAGAAGTTAAATCACTAGCCCAAGGACACCAGCAAGCTAGTGGTAAGGCTCTGGGATCCTAAAATCTGTATATTCTAAAGAAACCCTGATACCGTGTTATCTTATTTGGCCTATGTGGCATGCACACACCCCACAGGCTGCAATAGCACCAGGTCCTTCTCCACTGCCCCCACCCTCCTTCTGGCCTGAAGTCCTGCCCTACAGGTAGCTTTCTAGACACAGATGTCTCCAATGCCGCCTGCTTATCTCAACTTTCCTCAGCAGCCAGGGCACCCTCATCCCCAATGGCCAGGCTTCCTGGGATGATGCGGGTACTTGAAGTGCATCAGCCATGGGTGATGGGAAGATGGACTGGGATAAGGGAACTCCCAGGATCAGCATCCGAAGAATGCAGGGCAGCCCCTGGGGCAGCGTCCCCAGTCCTGGCCTTTCCTGAGATACCACGGAGGGCTACCATAGTCAGTCAGATGCCCAGATAAGGTTTCATGCCAGAAACTCTCAGAATCATGTTTCTTGAGGTAGAGAATGCAAGTGTGTCTGATTTTCTAGACAATCATCTCATTTACTGCTTCTGGTGATCAAAGCCATTGTCAAGCTGCTTATTGGAAACTGGCCCCCTCAGTACAACTGAGTCAACTAGACAAGGTCAACATGGTGGGTGCTCAATAAACACTTGAATAAGTGGATGGACACACTAAGCTGTAAGTTCCATGGGGACAGACGCCAGTTCTGCTTTGCCTATCAATGAGTTCCCAATGCCCCGCACTGCCCACCCATGTCCGGGACAGGGACTATGTTACTCCAGGGCTGTGTTGATGAGGACCTGGGCCTCTGGGGTGGCAGAAGGGGCAGATGAAAGAGGCCCTGTGCTGGGTACTTGAAATACCCAGGGGGACCACTCTGTAAAGTACATGATTGTCTAACCACTATGCTGTATGTCTGAAACTAATACAGAATAGTATTGAATGCAAACTGTAATTGAAAAATAAAATAAATAAAAATAAATTCTGCCAGAAAAAGAGAAAAACCGCTTGTTTATGATTTTCTATTCACACACACACATACACACACACACACACATACACACACACACACAGGCCCAGGAATGAAAATTTGGCAGACTAGATGATAGATTTGGTATGAAAAGTGGACTTAAGCGAAAGAGTCCAGGATGTCCCTGTGCCCATAACCTGGGATACCAGAAGGCAAAGCAGGCTTTGGCCCATCAGATAGGGAGAGGAGGGCGGGGGGACACTGGCTGGAAGGGGCACAGACCCAGTGTGAGTGCTCAGTGAGTGGCTGTAGGCCAGGCAGAAAGGCATGCTAAGCTCAAGAGACTGAAAGAATAGTCAGAGGCAAATGTCCAGCGGGTAGCTGGCTAGACAGGAGCCACCCTCCAGGAAGCCCTCTGCAGAGGTGCTAATTGAGGCTGGGGGAGGAGGAAAGAGGGAGGGAGGCACTGGGGCACAGATGGAGTGCCAAGGAGCCGCTTTCAGCCAAGAGAAAGACTTGCCATATTAGTAAGAGGGCGGGCATGACATACTTGGAGTCAGTCAACCAACTCCAGGGTTACAGAAATTCTAACTAAAGCTACAGGGACACCAAGATCACAGGAAGGACAGGTAGAGGCTGTGGAGAGAGAGACCTAAGGGGTAGAAGAAGGGAGTTGGGAAGAAAGTCAAATCATAAAGGCCAAAGGCAGTATCAAAACAGGTCAAGACAAGGGTCAGGAAGGAAAGAAAAGCCAGACCAGGGAATCAGAGGGCAAACAGGGAAGGTCTGGACAATGGCCTAGATCAGGGCTCAAAAGGCCAGAGCAGGCACGTGGCCTTCCTTCTTCTCACAAGGAAGAGCCAGGACCAGGGAGATAAACCAAAGGGATGCAGAGTTCAGCCCAGCAGCAAAGACTTTTCACACCCAAAGATGTGAATTTCCCATCACTGGAGGAATCTGGCCCAAGGATGGGTGGCCCTTGGGAGGGACATGCCGAGTGCACTGAAGCTCCATGCAGGCCACTGGACCAAAGGACCGTTAGGGTCCGTCCCACCCTGAGATGCCATTTCTCACCAAGCACCTTCACCTGCCACTTCACATGCCACCCTTCATTCCTGCTCCGCACTGCCTTGTTCACTAGCTGCTTTCCTTCATGTACTGGGTTCCAACCCCCTCCCCATACTGTTATCCTTAACAAATTGTCCCAAAACGTAGCAGCTTAAAAACAACATTTACTATCTCATGATTCCTGTGGGTCAGGAACCCGGGGGAGCTAGCCGTGTCCCCACCACTCTGAGTCTCACAGGCTGCGATCTGGGCTGCGGTGTCCTCAAGGCTCAACTGGGAGGACGTGCTTCTCAGCTCATTCATGTGGTTGTTGGCAGGATGGTTTGAGGACACAGTCTCAGGACTCTGAGTCAGAGGTCACCCTCAGTTCTTGCCATGTAGGTCTCTCCACCGAGCCTCTCGCTACGTGACAGCTGCCTCATCCGAGAGAGCAAGAGGGCAAGAGAGGGCGAGTGAGCAAGATGGAATGCTTTTGCAAACTAACCAGAAGTGACATCCCATCACGTTGACTGCACCTATTTCTTAGTGGTGAGTCACTATGTCCAGCCCACACTCAAGAGTTGGGAATTACACAAAGCTGGGACTACCAGGGGCCATGCACCTTCACCCCCATCCTGAAGGCAAGCTCCGTGACACAGGAACCTTCTGCCTAGTTCACCCACCGCCCCGGTGCCTAACATATAGTAGATGTGCAATATATATTTTTAAATGAATGAATACGGTAAGTTGTAAGCTCCATGAGCTCTCAATACTATACTATAGAGCACATGCTTGTCGAATGAATGAATGATCCAAGAGTCTATTGGTGAACATGACATAGTCCCTTAATCACTAGCTAAAATAATTTAGGAGACTGAGTGGCTTAGTGAGTACCATGAAAAATAAGAGTTTTTAGCCATAATTACTGATAAATCCTGTTTCCCAAACATGTGTCCATGAGGCCATTCTGGAGATGCTTAATAACCGGGGGATTCCTCTGGAAGACCTGTGGCAAGAGGGCCCACTGCCCAGCAGAGAACGGGACGGAAGGCAGACCTTGATTCTCTCACCAGGTTGTGGCAGGGGCTCTGGAGAGGTTTTTTTTTGCTTTGTTTTAATATATTTTTATTGATTTCAGAGAGGAAAAGAGAGGGAAAGATAGAAACATCAATGATGAGAGAGAATCATTGGTTGGCTGCCTCCTGCACACCCCAGACTGGGGATGGAGCCTGCAACCCAGGCATGTGCCCTGACCGGGAATCTGAACAATGACCTCCTGGTTCATAGGTCGATGCTCAATTCAGTATTCGTGGTGACTTTATAAAAACATTGGCTGGGTGGCTCTGGAGAGTTTAGATTTGCATGGTTGTTTCCCCTTGATTGGCTCCCCACCCTGCTAAGGCTGGTGTCCTGGAGATGCCTTTCCAAGTGAAGTTTATTGTCAACACCAGGCCTGCTCATTGGCAGGCACGTTAAATCACAAAGAAAGCCCCAAATGAGCAACTTTGGCACCCCGGAACGGGGAGGCTGGTAAGAACATGTTCTCCCCATTCCCACTCCCACTCCTACCATGGCTGTTAATTGCAAAGGGATGCCTCGCTAAATCATATGGAAAACTGATAAACAACTCGAGCTGTGTTTATTAAAAAAAAAAAAAAATAGCAAATGGCATAATGCCAGCACGATGAGCTTCGCAGTAATCAGTGTATTTATTTCACCCAAAAAAAGCCTGTCTGGGCTTCTTATGCCCGAGAAACTCATTATCTAAGTTCCAGCCTTCATAGTACTGAGGCTTTTCTATATGTTAATCTATTTTAGTAAATAATTAGCGTTTGGCTGAGGGAATGCATGTCTGTATAATTTAATAATTGGGAGGGTTATTGCATGTGATTAATAGGAATCATAACCGAATACTGAGACTATAATAAAGAGGGTCGCTGGGGAGGTGGGAAAGATTCTTCATCCCCAGATCAGGACACACTGATTTGGGCAGAGGTTTCTGGGGATGAGCCTGCTTCTTGCTAAACAGGCTTCCTCTCTCCTAGGGTCCCAGTGAACCAAAAAAGAGTACCAGTCCTGATGCCCTGCAGGCGCCAGTGAGCGAGGCCAGGATCACTGCTTCTGTGAAATGTGGCACACCTAGAAGCCACAGAGAGGTAACAGCTTCAAGAAGCATTAATTAATTCAAAAAATATATTCAATTTGCACCTCATCTACACCAGTCATTGTGCAAGGCACTGAGCAGACAGCAATGAACAAACAGGGAAAACTCCCCGTAGACAGAAATACATATGATATAATACCAAGGAGTGTTATGAAGACGAATCAAGCAGGACAAAGGGGGTAAGGTGGCGGAGAGGGCCTCTCTGAGATGATGGCCTTTGACATGAACTGCACAACGCCCGGGGGAAAGGTGTTCCAGGTAACAGCAATGCAAAGGCCCCAAGGTCCAAGCCTGCTGGAATGTTATAAAAATGGAAGAAAAAAAAAGTGCTGGAGGGGATACAGTCATGAGAGAGAAGATAATGGGCAACCAGTTCATGTGGTGCCTAGAAGACAACTGGTCACATGCAGTGGATTCTTGTTATTCTCATAGTTATGTTTTTATAAAGTCACCGCGAATACTGAATTAGCGAATACGGAACCACTGCTCCCAGGGGAAATACAGGGTTAGGTTACTGGGAGCCTCTGGTCACAACATTTTTGTCCATCAGTCAATACATACCTTGTTTTATGTGTGTTTCTGTTTAAAGACACCTTCCTTTACCTGATGTATATTATTGATTCGTTAACATTGAACTCATGGTCAACAAAACTATAACTCAGGCCTGAATGAAGCTTGTCAAACACACGTATTTTCTCTGTAAGGCACCTCACTGCCTTCTTGTGCTTAGAAACACTAGACAGCATTTTCAGTACATTTGGGGACACTTTTAACCAGCGGTCGCCAACCTTTCGGATCTCACGGACCACCAGTGGTCTGCGGACCACGGGTTGGCGACCGCTGCTTTAAACAGCAAAATCACACACACAAAAGCACGAAAACGCAAAAAAAAATAAATAAAAAGGGGGGTTGAGGGGGAAAAGGCCCTAAGAAGACCTCAAAAGGACACTTACTTAGAGTCCAACTGAGACAAGGCAGAGCATTGCCTCACTGCACCACAGCTGGGAACAGGCCTGACGGGAACTCTGCACATGGCAGTGAAGGACCACGAGAGCCAGTGAGGATTGAGTTGGAGGTTACAAATACATTTTAGCAACTAGGTGAATCTACTAATACAGAATCCATACCAAAAATGAGGAATAACTATCTATTAAGAACCTAAAATGGTCACAGACATTGAAAGGGAGACAGGTGACACAAATCTAGGCTTGGTTTCACAAGCACCTTTGGAAAAGTGCAGATCATCCATCTGAGCTCCAGAGTGGGGGCTTGACAAGGGAGAACCACTGTGTGTTTCAGGCTGAGAACAGCAGCAAGGAGAGTTCAAGGCCCCTCCCCTTGGATTTGGGGACGGGGAGCATCACAGAGCCAGGCACAGGCTTTGGTTCCCTCACAGATGCAAGGGTCTGTCCTCAGGGAGGAAGGTCCCACCAAGTGTGTGCGGAACCCGTGGTTCTGGGGAAGGCCAGGAGCTCCAAGTCCCTTCTCCCACTCTGACTTGTCTCTTGCCCTTCCCTCTCTCTTGCTTCTGTTCCATGGTTATTTGAAATTCAAGTTTAATTGGATGTTCTGGTTTTTTTCCTTCTCAATCTGGCACCACTACACATTTTACAGACAAGGAAACTGAGACTTGCCCCAAGGGCACCCCAGGGGGAGAGTCAGAACTAGCCTCACCCAATGTCCAACAAGTAGCTGACTCCCGTCCTCTCTCAAAGACCCCGAGCTTCTGTGCTCAAACCAATGCCTGCATGGCTAAGTCCATGCACTTGAGGATTAACTTGCAGTTGAAATGTCTTCTTGGCCTCCAGCATGAGAAGCAGTTTCTATGTCTATATTAAATCATTTTTAGTATTTTTTCAACTATAAAAATATATAACTACAATATATTCAGAATTGAATACTATACACTATTGAAGAACAGGCTTTTGCTACACAACAACAACAAGACAGATTGGTCAGTTTTTATATATTCCATACATATGAAGTTCCAAACTAGGCAAAAGTAATCTATGTGTTAGGATAGTGGTTCCTAGGGGGTCAGTGGAGGAGGGTGGGATGGTTACTGGGAAGGGACACGAGGGAAATTTGGGGGGTTTTGGTAACATATCTTAATCTGTGCTACACATGTGTATAAATATGTAAATCCAAGTTGTTTGCTTAAGATTTGCATATTTTTCCATTTGTAGATTATACTTCAATAAAAAACTAAAAACAAACAAATTAATACATGCTCATTGTAAAAAAATGAATAAAATACAGACAAGCATGAAAATAAACCATCTGTATTCTCACCACTGGGAGATATCCTGACATTTTAAAGCAGGGGTCCTCAAACTTTTTAAACAGGAGGCCAGTTCACTGTCCCTCAGACTGTTGGAGGGCCAGACTATAGTTTAAAAAAAACTATGAACAAATTCCTATGCACACTGCACATATCTTATTTTGAAGTAAAAAAAACAAAATGGGAACAAATACAATATTTGTATTTGCATTTGGCCCGTGGGCCGTAGTTTGAGGACCCCTGTTTTAAAGTGTAACCTTCCAAATCTTTTCCCGATAGCATTCACTTTTCATGAGCATTTCCTAAGAAAGGACTCCAGGACCTAATACCAGTCACTGGAGATGCTAATTTACTTGGGAGTCTGAATTTCCTGGACATGTCTTTCACTTACCCAGAAAGCCCTGACACAACTAGATTTAATTTAACCACTTTTAGAAGAACATGGTGCAATTAAAGGCAAATAAATGGAATTAAAATCAAATTGAATACAGCCTTTCAATGATATGACTTAGAATTTGATTTTAAGTACAGTAATGAATATAAAATTAAAACTTGGCATGAAATGCTGAAAAGGGCTCTTGAGCTCCTGGGGTCCAGAGCACCACCTACTGGTCATGGTATGCAATGACACCCCACTACCCTATTTAAGAGCGTGGCTTTCCTACATGAGGCACAAACATGATACCTCCTTTTATTTTAAGTTTATATTCTCTCTCTCAAGACCTTCCCAGACATTTCTGCTTCCCTAGTGCATTACACAGATCCTATCATATTGGTAGATTAACAGTCATTGAATGAATAAATGAAGAGATGAATGTATAAATGGACAAAAGGATGGAAGGGCATTCTTGTGTGTCATTATGAAATGAGGAAATAATCTCTGCCCCTCCCATCTCTTATTTTCTTGTTCTTCATAAAAATGATGACTTGGTATACATTCACACAATGAAAATCTTACTGGCCAAGCTAAGTAACATAACATCTCCTCACATAGTTATCTTCCTGTGACGAGAGCACCTGAATTCTACTCTCTTAGCATATTTCCAGTATTCGGTACAGTGTTATTAAGAGTATCTGTCATTCTCTAGACTTAGTCACTTTACATTACAACAACTTTGTACCCTTTGACCAGCATCTTCCCATTTCCACTTGGTAACCACTGTTTGACACTCTGCTTCTATGTATTAGACCTTTTTAGATTCCATGTACAAATGAGATCATGCAGTTTTTTCCTTTCTTCACAGGCTTTTTTTAAGTGAATAAGATAACCATTGGGGGAGACCAGGTGCATGTGAGGGATTATTATGACAACCCAACACTAGGGAGTAGAGGAGCCAAATGGTGACCAAGTTGAGCAGTGAGGCTGTAGACAGGTACTGTGTTAAGAACAGGAAAGTCAAATAAATGTGGAATGTCTTGAGCCAGACATTTAATAGGCACCTGACAGATGTTAGCTATTTTCCCTTCCTCTTCCTCCTTTACACCCCAGCTCATAAATCCTTTCCAAGGGAGCTGAGCGTGGAGATTTGTCCTTTCCTGGGCTCCCTCCGAGGGGAGGTGATGTTTGATGTTTTCTGTTGTCAGTGTTGACATGAGGGAAATTTGGGGGGGGGGGGTTGGTAACGTATATCTTAATCTGTGTCAGATCTGGGTCATTGTGCGTACGGGTGTGAGCTGGCCTGTCAAAGCCCTCCTGAGTTAGGAAAAGTCGTTTCTAAGGCATCACTGTCAGGCTGCCTGATGGCGAGGTGCCCATCTGAGCGTGTCCACTGTTGACAGCACTTGACAAGAGTCGTGCTGGCCTTGCTTTTAGAGGCTGCACAGCGGGGGCTCTGATCCACATAAAGGGACATGATGCAGCAGAAAGAGTACAGACAAGGGTCAGAAGGCTGGGCTCTGCCACTCGCCAGTGAGGTGACCTTAAGCAAGTTGGCTTGCCCTTGCCAGTATATAAACCATCTTAATTAGGGCAGTGTAACAAGATAATGCCTGGGAAAACACTTTGTAAACTAAATCACTGGGCCCAACCAAGTTAAGGTGTGGCTATTAATAGAACCCCAAATGAACATCATGCCCTGGCTGTGACCTGAGCAAGCCCAAACACTACAGGGAATGTCACCTGCACTGATCTGGACCCGGCTTCAACTTATGGAATCCAACCCCGTTTTAGCAGCTACATCGCAATCTAAGTTTCATATTGAACTTATAGCCCACTGATACCTACCCCCTCCTGGCTTTTTTAAAAAACATGGACTGCACCCCTTCAAGTATTACACACTCTTTGGACAATCAATTTTTTTAAAACTAAATGTCAACTTTGTGTTACATTTGCACTAGGTCAATCTAACCTTATTGCTCTGGTCCATCTATATAGGCAATTAAAATATTTTAGCATTATTTGGCCATTCCATTTGTTCTCTCCCTACCGACTAGATAGCAGCCATACATCTCAACATTGTACAATCCATCCATTCATTCATTCAATACACGTTTACTGAGCAAACCAGTCCCTAGATAAGTGTCAGGAGCTAGAAGATACAGAGGGCATATCTGAAAGAGGGTGTCCAGTGCCACCGTAGACGTCTGCCCTGGCTGCTGTAGGCTCAGAGCAGGGCAATCCTAACCCTCTCGGCAGCAGCAGGAAGGTGTCCCAGCTCCAGAGATGTGGCAGAGGTTAACAGCCGTTCTCCTCTTTGAGCATACCACTGGACTGTATCATCCAGCCCCATGACTCCTAGTGCTGCCACATTGATGAGCAGATCTTTCTTCCTGGGCAGATGAAGAGATAAAGTCCATTATGACAGGTCTCATGATTTCCTCTGCCTTCCAAGCAAAGAAACTGCAGGTAGCAACAGTTGGCCGGCTCTTATCTGTCTAACCTCATCACCCCACCCTCATCCCCTTGCCAGCATACACATTCATCCTGCAAATATCAGTGGAGTTCCTACTGTGGGCCAGTACTGTGATGGGCCTCATTGCCTTCTCTTAAATCCTCTCTAAGTTCAAAATCTCCACAATGGGAAGCAGGTATCTTCTTCATGTGGATGGGTCCCCTTCCCTCACCCTTTTATCCCAGCCAAGATCAAGGTCTGAGCTCTGCATCCCTCCACTCCTGGCTTAGTACTCTATGTAAAGTGTAGGTGCCAAGGGAGGGAGGGAGTGCGAGGAGTAAAAACACATGGTGTCCTCTTGGTCTCTTCATTAGCAGGGCACTGTAGTGAGAAAAACCTGAACTGCGAGGAAGGACTCAGACTCAAGTCCCAGACCCGTGACCTTAGATATGGCCCTCTGCATTTCATTATAAAACAAGCTGAGTAGAGCAGATCTTTGAGTTCCATTTAGCTCTTAATATTCTGATTCTTTCTATGCTAATCCCTAATTGCTTCTACTCTCTTCTAACCTAGCTCTGTAGAGGAATAAAGAATTTTACAAAAAGAGGCAGAAAGAAGGGAAGAGTTTCGCCAGCCTTCCTTATCATGAAACATCTGCTGGCAATAAGCAGCCTGAAGCTGGTAAACAACTGCTAAGAGTTAAAACTTCGGAACATCTCAAGATTCTTCCTTGCCTATAACCTGATTTCTTTTAGGCCCAGCCTAATCTTGAGCCCAGACTCAGGCTCCAGACTAATTGTCAAGACCGCCTTGAATTATTCATGGAATTTCTACACTGGAATGGCTTGGGAGATATTCTTGGCAGATGTACTCAATCTTTCAGGAACTCACTGAGCCATTTGGATAGGTGAGAGGTGAGTCCCTTTACTTCCATGGGCCTTCATTTCTTGACCTATACATACGGAAGCAATCCCTCCAGCCCTAGAATATCTTTGGGTCTGTGATTGTAGGTGCCTCGGCCTGATATTCCACATGCAGCTCACAACCAGCAGCAAACCAGGTAGACAAGGAGGAAGAGGAGGACGAGGAGGAGGAGGAGTAGGAGGAGGCCATTTGATGATTAAATGCAGAAAAATTATGCAATTAGCAAAGGATGCTGATCACACAATATGTGAATCTAATTGCTGCACATGCAAATGTTTGCTAAAGTAGATAAATGTGGGTTTGCAGTCACTCTGGTACACAGACTGAGTTGTCAAGTTAAGAAAAACATAACAGTTAATTATGAGATGAGTTTGTGCACAAGACCAAGCAGGATTATTAATGAGTAATCATCTCACGCCTAAAGTGGGATATTATAGGCATCCCAGGCCCATAGTCTGACTACTGTGAACAAAGTTACTATGTTTCACACGACATGGAAAACATGTGCTGTTTTTACATAGCACCCGTCGCCTGGGGAACGCCAGCACTCAGGGCTGGCTACATTGGCTCGCCAATTTGCCCAGTGCACATTACCAAAATGGGCAAAGCTCTGTGTTCCAGCTTAGAGAAGAACTACTGGGTCCTAACCATTCTCAGGCTCTCCTGAACCTGCCACAAATGATAAATCTATAAGCCCATGAACTAGCTCTTATGAGAGGCCACCTATTAGCCTTCCATGGAAAGATAAAAAGAGTCCTGGAGAGTTAGCCACAGTGAATAGCTAGGCTCTGGAGGCAGGCTGCTTGGATTTGAATCCTGGGTCCACTAACTTCGACAAGTTAGTTCAGCTCACAGTGCCCTGGTTTCCTCGTCTGTCTTGGAGGCAATAATATCACCTATATCTTGGAAAAGTTGCAAAAATTACAGAAATTGTTACCTACAAAAGCACAAAGAATACTGTCTGGCACATAGTAAACACTCAATAAATCTTATTTATTACTATCTGGTTTTCCCATTTATTATTTCATTCATGAACCAAGTAAGGGTTTACTATGTACACAGTACTAGGCTAATGGGAATGACCATAGTGGAACACACACACACACACACACACACACACACACACACACACACACACACTCACACTTACACACAGATTCCATCCTCATATTAGGATTAAGGAGGAAATACTGACACAAATAACTACAGTGAAGCAACATGTGAAATGTACTGTTTAATTACAAAATGTTCAAGGGGCATCATTCCTGCTAAGCAACTAAAGAAAGCTTCTTTGAAGACAGGCCATCTCAGCTAGACCAGGATAAAGTTTTAACAGAGGGGCGGCTGGGTGAAAAGATGTGCAACATTCTAGACAGAGGATACTTCATGGGCAACGATGCTGAAGTTAGAAAATCCAAGGCAACATGCAGTAATTGCATGAAATGGTGGGTAAGGCTGGAAAGCAAGTTTGAGGCCAATCATGGCTAGTGTGGGGAAGGGCGGGGGAGGGGGTGGTCTTGATGTCAAGCCCTGAATATTGACTTTATCCTGTGAGCCAGAGAGATTCCATCTTAAATTAAACATTTTAGGACAAAGCAGTGTTAAAGGACGATGAATCTGGCAGGAGAAGCCGAAAAGGGTGAAAAAGGAAAAGACTGGTGACAATGTGAGCAGAAGGCTACTGCAATAGTCCAAGTGTGCAATAACAAGGGTAAGAATGCCAAGAATGCAAGGGACGTTGGAAAGGAAAAACTGATGGGACTCAATGACCAAGAGGATGTGCACAGGCTTGCTAGTCACCAAAGATCTGATTCCTAGTTCCCCAGCACATTATCCAAACAAAGCTATGCCCGTAGGCAGCACAGAGCAGAAGTTCTGAATATGAGCTTGAGTGTCAGAGAGTGAGGGGTCCCTGCTATGCTGTTTACTAGCTGGGTTACCCTCAGCCAGTTTTAACCTCCCAGAGCTTTCCTCATTTACAAAACAGATAAAAACATACTTCTCAGGAATGTGGTGAAGATTAAACGAGAGTACATTGATAATAATGTAGAGCGCTGGCAAAATGCCTGCACCGTAGAGAGGTCACAGTAAATGCTAAAAACAAAAACATTAATGCCCCCAAAGAGAGAATACTAAATAAATAAATAACCTGCACTCACATTCTCCTGAACATTGTTTATTCATGTCTTGATGATTCAGAAGCTCTTTCCAGATCTTGCAGAACAACCAGCATCACCAGCACACAGTCGCTGTGTTAAGCCCCACAGAAACACTGCTTGGCACATATTTGGGTCCAATTAAAGACAAACCAATTCACTGTATTGATTTGAGCCAGAAGGGGATAGATCCATGAGGAACAATCCCAGATCCTACCGATGGAATTGGACCATGAATTTGGGTACATTTCTCCTCTATTTCATCAAGAACCCCATCATTTTCCTTCCCATCTCTCAGGCAATGCCAGCTTTCCACACGTCTTTCCTGATTTCCTGTGACAAAGGTGGTAGAGATGATCCCAGGGGCTGCTGACCAGTAAGCTGGTGTGTGTGAACTTCAAAGGCCTGTTGACACAGCTGCACAGCCCTGGGCCAGGGGTGGGACGGGCCTGTCTGAAATGCTTGAGAGCAGCAGATGCAGTGGCAGGGAGACCAATAAACCACCCCAGCTTTGGGGGCACTGTTATTTAGGCAACAAAAATGCAACCTGCAAAAGCGGTAGAGGGAGCAGTCAAATGCAACCATAATATATCTGGTATCATGCGGTATATTAGGTAGAACCAGATCCTGGAAACCATGACTTTAAGGGAATTCACAAGTGCCAAGGAGTTGAAGGACCTGTTTGAGGAAGAAGTGGCTTGTTAGAGGGCTTAGTGAAGGTCTGTAACCCTGTGGGGAGATGCCCCACCCCCACCGGAGCCTGACTTGGCTAATCAGGAGCCTGTTCTGTCTTCCTGGGTCCCTACTCCAACTGAGAGCTGGCTGAGGTTTAGCTAACCCTCTTAGGCTGACTTCAGTGATGATTCCAAGAGAAACCAGGCTTCCCCCAGTGACTCAGAAGCAGCAGTTTGAAAGACGCAGAAAAGTAGACAACTTGTCCAAATGAAGTCCATGTCTCTGGAACAGAGAGAGAGAAAGAGAGAGGTGGTAAGTGATCCAAGGAATGCCCCCATGTCCTATAGCTGGTGCCCAGCACATACCCTAGGCTCAGAGCAAGTGACCCATATACCTGGGCTAAAGGAAAAAAATTTTCTAGGGAAGAAAAATACATAAAATTTTTAAAAAAAAGATTTTTGCTAAATTGAGTGGTAAAGAATTCTCACATTTACAGGGAAAAAATAAGGTAACAGTAATAATAATAGCAAGCAACACTTTGTACCAGACACTGCTTGACTGTAAATTCCAAAAGGGCAAGGACTTTGTCTCTTCCGCTCACCTGTATATACTAAGCATCTAATTCAAATTAGTGCTTGGGGACATAGGAGGCATTCAGGGTACTATGTTATAGTGAATGAACAGATAAAACAGTCATGACTAAAAGGGAGTTGGAAACAGTACTTAGCTAAGGTAAAAAACAAACAAAACAAAAAAAACATTTTATAGGGTTGTTAATTATGAGATCATTTTTTTCTGACACTACAGAGTACCAATTATGGGCCAGACATTGAACTTGATCCTGAAGATAGAGGTTAAAAGACAAGGTATATGCATCACCCATGGACACAGACAATGGCGTGCTGAAGGCCTGGGCAGGGATGAGGGGGGATGGGGGCGGGCTGAAGGGGGTCAATGAGGGGAAAAAGGGGACATATGTAATACTTTCAACAATAAAGATTTATTTTAAAATAATTAATTAAATTAAATTAAAAAGACAAGGTATCTTCTGGGCTTGGTGATATGGCACTCGAGACTAAAACCTTATTCCATCAAGTAACATTTATCAAGCCCCTGGTCTGGGCCAGACACCCAGTTAAACACTGGGGTGGGGTGGGGAGTAAGAGAAATAAAGAAGTTCCTCTCCCTGCCTTCCAGGAGCGCACAGTGGTGCAGGAGAGGCGTCTGTAACAGAGATGCACATACAGGGTCACAGGACAGGACCTGGGGATCTGCCTGAAGGGGGTCAGCACAGTTATGCTTCAAAGGATTGCAACCAAAGGATAGCAATCACTGATCAGGGAGGTTATGAGATTCCAGCATTGACTGGGACTTTTTCATGTAATAAGTCCCTGCCCCCACTCCCTGTGTGTATAGTTTTTTATTATTCTGGAACCCAGAAAAATTGGTTCTTCCAATCTACTGATAAGTGCCTACATGATCCTCAGCTCTATGACAATTTTAAAATCAGATGCTGCAGTAAGACAATGAGGACAGAATTCAGACTCCAATTCTATAAAAGGGTCCTCAGTATTTTGTGTTCTATTATCTCCAAAGAATCTTCAACATTTAGATACAGTAATTACTCAATAAATGGCAGCAACTGTTACTGCTGTCACTGAATCCAGGACTGCAAATAACCATCCAGGGCTCATCAGTTGAGTGGAGTTCCCCATGGGAAGTCACAGGAGAGTTGGAGGGGACTTGACATACAGCCCAGCTGTAGCCATCAGCAGGCTCTGACCAAGTCAGCTCCACAGTCATCAGGAGCCAGCTCCCAGGCCCTCCTATCTCCTGCATCCCGTCATATCAACCCTCTTTAAACTCTGCCCAGATTAGACCCAACACAATTATTTTTGAGCAGAGTAACCAAGTAGGCAAAAGGACTGGGGAGGGTGAGATACAGTCGTGAGCACCTGTGATCTAACCCAGCACACAGGGATTTGCGAAATTTAAAGCTCTAGACAGCTGTTTTGTGGTGACTGTACCTACATGTACTACAGAAACAGCACAACCCCGCATTGCCCTACTGGGTCAGGAAATGGAGCTGGTGATGGAATCACTGGGGGTTGGGGAGGGGGAGGTGGCGGTGGCAAGAGGGCAAGAAGGAAAGATTAGGAGCCCACTAGCCAGAGCAACTCCTTCCTTAGCCCCTCAGCCACCCTGTCGGTGGGAGAGGGGCCTGCTCTTTTCACACACGGGGTGTGAGGCTCTGGTGATGATGAAAATGGGCATGATTTCGAAATCCTGAACGGTACCTTCGAATCTAGACACCTCAAATGATGCCCATCCCCCCCTTTACCTCTGATATCTTTTTTCATTGTTTAGTGCTGAACGTGTTTCATAATATCTCAGCCCTCCAAGTTCTACAAGCTGCAAGTACGGCGGTACAGTTGAAAAACTGGTCTAACTTCAGTGACACACATGACACAGCATAATGAACAAAAGCCCAGTAACAAATGCATGAATATCCCCATGGATTATGTAACTAATAACTGGAGAACACATTTGATGGGGAAGTAAGAAAACAGATTTCAACCTGTCCTCTCTGAATAGATCGGCTGCTTCTCTCTTGGCTGGGCAGTAAACCTAAAAGTTTTCAATAGATTTATACCTTTCTGTTACACTCATGCTGAACCTCAAATCAACACACTGTATAGTGTTGAGTGGAATTGTTTCAGCTGGCTTGCTTTTTTCGTTACCTTTATCTGAAAGGGTTAAGATTTCAAAACTAAATCATTGCACTCTTAATAGAGCCACTTTTCATCATAGTCAGTGAGTTAGGTTATAATTTCACATGCTTCAATAAGACATGACAATTGTCATTGAAATAAAATGTACATATCTGTTCTTCTATATTTTGTTATCTTGGAGGAAGGGTCATCAGTGGTTCTCAATCTTCCTAATGCCGCAACCCTTTAATACAGTTCCTCATGTTGTGGTGACCGCCAATTTCACTGTTACAAATTGAACATAATTAACGCATAGTGATTAATCACAAAACAATAAGTAATTATATATGTTTTCTGGTGGTCTTAAAGGACCCCTGTGAAAGGGTCGTTCGACCCCCAAAGGGGTTGCAGCCCACAGGTTGAGAACCGCTGGGTTAGATGGTTGAGGGTTGGTCTAAGATGTCACCAAGACTGCTTTTATTGGAACTTTCAGAGGTTGTGAAATGGGATATACAAACTGGGAGCAGGTGACCTGTATTATAATGGTCTGACTCTATAGCTGACTTGGCATCACTGAAATCTTTTTGTGCCTGTTTTCCTCTCTATAAAATGGGTACAACCATCCTGCAAAGGAAGTGAAGATCAGCACAGTGAAGAACACGACTCTCAGTAAAAGGCGCTCGGGAACAAACACTTGGCTTCAAATCCGTGCTGTCACTTACCCTGAGTCCTTGCGTTTGTGGCTTAAGAATGCGCCGCTTCTCTTTCTGGATGCTAACCCATGGTTAACGCCTGTGCTGAGAATTAAATGAGATGCCCTCCGTGCAGCGTCACCAGAGGTGGCTGCTCCTTGCACCATCTGCCCTACAAGTATTTGGCACTCAGACACCGGGGGTACGAAAGGCCCTGTAGACCACAGATGTGAGCGCATTAGTCACCGCCTCTGAACAGATCGGCTGCTTCTGAAAAGAGTCCCTTTAAAGAGGACTCCGGGCCGTAAAAACTTCAGGGAGCGGGGCAAAGCTGAACGGGAGCACTCCTATGGGTACCAAGAGGGAGGAGGGGCAGCACAATTTGTGAAACATACAGTGGCTAGAGCAGAAGCACCAACTGCCCACTTTGGCTGATGCGTGTATACCTGCACCTTGCTCCAGAAAAGGTGTAGGAGCTCAGGAAGAACGCCGCTCGATTCTGTGACTCTCACTTCATTTTAATTCCGAGAGCTGTAGGCAACCCAAGAGCCCGCTTTCAGGTCCAACGCTTTCTTGAGCAACAACACTTGCCAGGAGCCAGGATGGCTGGTGCCAGGCTGGCAGCGAAGGGAGGACCGAGGCACCTAACGGGCGATCACCCTGCGCACTGAGGTCGAGTTCTGCTGGGGGAAGAGCCACTGCTTGTCACCCAACCTCTGGGCCTGCGGCCGGTGGCTGTAGCACGGTGACCGCAGCCTCAGTATCACAGTATCCAGGCCCTTATATCGCATCCGGGAATGTAAAAATGTCCCGCGCCGCAAGTCAGCACCGGGTGATTCATAGACACAAAGTAGGAGATGGGACCGGGGAATGGTAGCCCAGGACTTGCTGTAGTTGACACACGAGATTACAAGAAAGGAGGAAGCCCTCGCACCCAACAGCCGAGAGACGGGCGCCCTGATCTAGGTGTGGTTGGGCAATACGAGCGGTCCCGGAACTCCAACGCAGATCCCCACAAAAGGGGAAACGTTTTAGGGCAAATAACAGGAGCAGGACAACTAGGGCGCAGACAAGGCGCGCTGCCGCCGGGCTCCGGTTTCCCCGTCTGCAAAATGCAGCGTGGGGGACTACAGCGTCTCCCAGTCCTACTATCAATCTAGAACTATATAATATTTCATGTTGAAGTTTCCCGAGGCTGGGAAACAGGGAAAAGAGGGAAGACGACAGGGAGGGGAAAGGGAGGAGCGGGTGGGAGACCAGGAGCGGGAACGGCGGACGCCCAGCAAGCCTGGCGGGTGTTCAACCCTAACCCTCCTCTTCACACACCTGAGTTCTCACGGCTCGGCCAACACCCCGCGCCCATCGAGTTCGGCCCCCGTTGGCCAAGCCTCCCCCTCCATACACCAATTTCTTTTCGGGGCATGGGGCAGATGGCGAAAGGCACAATAATGCATGCCAGGGATGGCAGGGGGAATGGTCCCGCCTGGGGTCCGAAGGCAGGGGAATGGATCTGGGGCTGGGCAGGGGATCGCAGAGCGCGCGCGTCCCCGTCCGATGGCCCCTGCAGGGCCAAACTTCATTCCCCAACTCTGAGTCAGGGGAGGGGGTGCTTGCAAATTAAAAGGAAAAAAAAAGTTGCTGAACTTTTCCCCCAACACCGTCGTAGAGGCGGGACCGGAGGGCGGCGCCTGGACGGTGATTCGCGGCCGGTTCGGATCTGGAGGCTCGGATTGGCGCGCGATGTCCGGGGCCGGGAAGAGTGGGCGTGGGGGAGGGGAGCGGCCCGCCCTGTCCGCGGGATGGGCTCGCGCGGGGAGCGGGTTAATTTCAAATCGGGGGCTTGACTGCTCCTGGACGGTCACGCTACCTCTGCTCTCCCGCCGGCCTGCCAGTCCCGGTTCCGGCGTTGCCTTCTGGCACCCACCTCGGCGCGGCACAAGGACCGACTGACGGCCCAACTCGCGGGGCTCTGGAGCCTGAGTGGGGAAGAGGTGCGGAGGAGTCCCCGCTCAGATTCCGCCCGCTCCAACCGTGAGGTGAACTGACAGGTCAGCGGGACGCCGAGGGGAGCAGCGCCCGGCCGACCGGGCACGGGGAGAGCGCTGGGAAGGGCTGCGGCAGCGGCGGCCGTTTCCCGCCTCTCGCTCCGCCGGGGGCCGCGGAGGGAGGAGCTGAGCTCCCGCGCAGAGGGGAGGGGGCGAGCGAGGGGGAGGGGCGGGGTGCCGAGGTTCCGGGCGCGGGTTTGCCCGCGCTCTAGCCCCGCGCTGCTAAGGGGCGGCGCCGGCCACAGTCCGGCTTTCCGCGCCAAATTTTTAAATCGAGGGCGGAAGGTCCGGGCCCGCCCCTGGCACCTCCAACCAATCACAGGCCCGCGGGTAGCTCTCTGAGTGGTCGGCAACCGTTGCCCTGGAAACCGCGAGGATGCTGTCCGGAAACTGCCCCGCGGGCGGCGCGCGAACCGGGCCTGGGGGGGAGGGGGCAATTGACCTGGTGGAGGGGAAAGAGCGCTGCGTGCGAAGCGTGTGGCGCCAGCGGGACTGTACCTGGTTACCTTACTGAGCAAGGGCAGTCCTCCAGGGTGGGGTTCAACATCGTGGCGCGAGCTGGCCCTCCGAATAGCTAGTACATAGCGCTTTGCCTCTTTAGGAAAATCTTTATAAAAACCTGAATCATAAGGCGTTCTTTAAATGCCCAGAGTGTGTTTGGAGCTTAAGAACTGAATTTGGAAGTTGCCTATCAAGCTATTTTACAAGACTTTACAGCTGAGCCTATGCGTGTGTGTGTGTGTGTGTGTGTGTGTGTGTGTGTGTGTGTGTGTGTGTGAAGGGAGAAATACTAGCATCGAAATTCAGACTTTTAACCAGATTCTTGGGGTCGTGTCAGTTCAGCGGAACCTGGGCTCGCGAGCTGAGTCTCAGCCCTGACCTGTGGCTTAGGTGGGTGCCTGAGCTTGCTCCAGTCCCTTCGGAGGGCTTCCGAGAGCGGCCTGACTTCTCTAAAGGTGAGAGAGGGCTGTCACTGGGAATTCTGTGGGTTGTTTGAAGTCCCATTACAGCGGATCCGTTTGCTGGAAGACTTTACTGGCGTTTGATGGAGTTCCCTGCCCAAGGGGGCTATCTCTGGTCTGGAGTAAAATGGAAATGCAGATTGTCAGTTTTCGTTAGTCTTTGTTTCCGTAGCCTATGGTGTCTGTGAAGGAATTTTCAGTGGATCTCCCGCTTTTATTTTTCTTTAATTTTGCTATTTCCTTTTTTCTTTAAGGATATTAAACTTTTTAATCAAATTGTTTGGACCACTTGAACCATCAGGATATTTGGAGGAACTTCAGATTTTTGATTTTTTAAGAGACTCTAAAAGTATGAGAAATTTACAGGATGGAGAACGAAAAGGTACCTTTTTAACTTCAGTATTTATCCTTTGTTTTAAAGAAATTATCCTGATTTAACTCGTAATTTTTCAATATCCAATATCTCAATAATTCTACAATCCTCTTTTAGTTGGCTTCTGTAAAAATCCATAAGGAAGGGAAATTTAATTTTTGAAGAGGGAGACAGTTGCCCAGAGTTAAAATAATCTTAAATCTCAAAGAGATAAGCAGAGAGAAAAGTTATTTTTAAGAATAGTAAAATTTGTTAGGTTTATTATGATATTTCTGAGAATTTTTGAACGAAAGGAATTCAGAAAGGTCATTTGACATGATTTAAGTTTGGACCTCTTTTAATATATTTTATTTATTATTTAAGTAAATATGTTATATATTATTTTAAGATAATTTTTTACTAAATCACCAGCTTCTTTAACTATAGGGTCTGCAAACGCTCTGAGAGAAAAAAACATTTTTGTAAAATTGCAAAAGCATTGTCAGCGGGAGTGTCTCGACTGGCGTTAAGTTAACAAAAAAAAGAAATGTGCAAATTTCCTAAAAGTTTTATATATTAGTCAACTGAGAAAATGGCGGTTTTGGCGGTTACTTTGATAGCCTGAGGCTAAGGACAGTGGCCTTAAAAAAATCCCTTCCTGGGTGAGCACCTCTCCCTACACATGCTCAGGAGGGTTTCCCATTGGATCCCTTACGTGGCTTTATGTAAGACTGCCGTAGTTGGATTGAGGGTTCATGTCGGGTGTGGCTTCTCTAAGCCTGGCTGTCCTCTTCTGCAGAATGGGACTGTAGGATTTGGTGAAAATACAAACGGAAAAGCACTTGATAAATCCTAAGGAGTCACAGGCATACAAAATAGTCCCATTAATCTTTGTTTCTAAAGTCACTGAGGAATTAGGCTCTCTATTCTTTCGCTTATTGCCATTCCAAGCATTTTCTTTAAAAATAGATTAGAAGGATGTGTGAGGTCCCCAGTGTCCAAAAGTAGAAGAAACATGGTCTCCATTAGTCTTATTTCTGAATTGCTGTCAATTTACCCTCTTGTGTCTCAGTAGCAGTTCCCCCACTGCCAAAGAGTAACTTTGTGACTTTGAGTAACTAATTTGATTCTCCATCAGTAAAGTGAAGGGGTAGATATTCTAAGGGCAGCCTTTTCTGGTCAGAAATCCTACTTTTTGGCACTCTGGATTTTGCTCCCTACTGGATTTTTACCAGCAAGTCTGATCACGTGCTAGCCCTTGCCCTCGTCTTCCTGGCTCTCTGACTTCTACATCAGTGCTGTTTTATTGAGCACCTACTGCATGCAGCCATTGTGCTGGATACACAGATGAATAGGACATTGTTTCTGCAACAGAAACCTTTATTTATTAAAATTTCACTTGTGTTAAGGGAAGCTGAGTGAAAGGTATAGAAACTCTCTATGCTATCTTTGCAACTTAACTCTAAAGCTAAAATTATTTCAACATAACAAGTTAAAAATATGTAAGTTCTGAATTTTTTTAATCCTTAGAACAAGATATGAAAAAAATTAAATCCATGCTTTGTTGCAAAATAAAAAAAATGGGAATTTTAGTTTTTAGAATGGACAGGTATCAATATCGTTACTAATTTAATCAACTCTGCAACCTCCTTTGGCACTCTTTCCCGTAGCAATATTCTATTTATTGTATAATTTCTAAAGTCAAAAGCTATCTGATAAATCCTGTTTTACAGTGAATTTAATTATTGTTTTAAACCAGGAAAATCTCTTTTTTGAGCCACATAAAAGGGGACAGATGAAAACACCTCTGAAAGAATCCACTGCAGCAAATATAGTGTTGGCAGAGATCCAGCCCGACTTTGGCCCTTTAACCACACCCACCAAGCCCAAGGAAACCTCCCAGGGAGAACCCTGGACACCAACAGCCAACCTGAAAATGCTCATCAGTGCCGTGAGCCCCGAGATCCGCAACAGAGATCAGAAAAGGGGGCTGGTCAGCAACAGAAATGGATTACCTAAGCCCAAAGATTGTTTACACGTAGGTTTGCAGAGGACTGAAGGGATTTTGGGGGAGATGAGTAGCCATTGAAGAAATGCCAGCAATATAATGCATCACCATCCCCAGACTATTAGCTCCTTCAAAGCACCAGAAAGAGTTGGACTCCATCCATTATAGCACTGGGAATTCTAAATCTTTGACTTTTGCAGCTAAAGCTTCCCTTTTAGATCTGCCACACAGCTTATACTGGCTCCACTCCTTATACTTCCCCTCTCCTTGAGCCCCCAATTTTGCAGCTATTGAAACAAAGCACTCGTACCAGTGTTAGTCATAGAATGCAGATGCCCCTAATATATCTGTCAAACTTGATTTCAGAATGAGACATATTTATCTCTTCCTTTGTAGGAACACTTATCAGGAGACGAATGTGAAAAATCCCAACCAAGTCGAAAAGAGAAAAGTTTAGGATTATTGTGTCATAAGTTCTTAGCACGATATCCTAACTATCCCAACCCTGCTGTGAATAACGACATCTGTCTTGACGAAGTAGCTGAGGAACTTAGTAAGTATGCAAACAGCTCACTGAAATGGTGAATAGTTAAAGTGACTTCGTGGACATACTCCTTCAGACCCACGCTTATCTAGACAGTGTTTGTAGTGACACAAAGAAGGCCACAGAGAATTATGAATCTCTAAAGCCCTATTAATTCAGGAATAAAGGCATATAGTTTCCAATGTCAGTGAGTCTTAAAACAAGCAAAAAATCACAATGGAGATTGCTTGGGACTGCATTTCAAAAGCTCTGCAGCTTTAAAGGAAGGCAACATTGTTTTATGACTTATTTCAAAGCAGCTACAACTTGAAACTTCTCTCTTGGCTCTGTGGTTGAAAAGCCAGGCTGCGGAATGGTGTCTGCACAGTTTATGATGAGCACCAGCTGGGTGGGGAGGAGCAGGGCTTTAGCGCTCCCTGCTGCTCAACGCTATTCTGAGGACCAATGCGTTTTCTGAGCGTTTGGCAAAATTACTGTGTCCCCCTGCCCCCTTTTACTCCTTTCTTTAAAGACTAAATCTAGTTATAGCTAAGAAGAGGTCTACGGCAAATTTGGAGCACCTTTTCAATCCTGAAAGGATCTTAAACTTTGAAGAGATATGCAGGATATTTTAATATATAGCTATTACACCATAAAGTTTTGATCTTCTAATACATGTTTATAAAGGTTAATTTACTTCACGTTTTAAGAATATGCCATTGATAGTCATCTATTTACCTACATCATTGTAGCTATGTCGAATGTACTCTGTAATTCAGCAGGCAGCTATTGATCACCTACTATGTGCTGGGCAGTGTTGTAGCCGCTTGTGATAACATCAGTGAACAGAAAGGAAAACTGCCTGCTCCCATGGAATCAACATTCTAGTGGGAGCAATAGACACTATTCAAAGGACATAATGAGAAATTATAACGTATGTTAGTTAGAAGGTCATACATGCTATGGAAATAAGAAAACGTGGACCACGATAAAAGGATTGAGCGGGAGTGCTAGGGGTGTGCTTTGCAATTTTAAAGTAAGCGGTCAGGTCAGGCCAGGCCTCAGTTTGACAAGGTAACATCTGAGCAAGGACTTGAAAGAACTGAGGTGGGGAACCGTGAGGATATCTGGGAGAGGCATTCCAGGCAGAGGAATAGCCCAGCACCAAGGCCTTCAGGCACAGGCATATCTGGCAGGTTCCAAGAACAGTAAGAAATCTCAGCTCCTTATACCTATCATGACAACCGTGTGTCTGTGTGTGTGTGTGTGTGTGTGTGTTGAGGGGTAACAGAAAAAAACAGGTTGTAAAGCGTGGGATTTGGAGTATAAAAGATTTGATTTTTGCCACTTACTGGCTTTGTGCCCTGGGGTGAGCCACTTAGCCAGCCTGAGCCTCTATTTCCTCCTCATTCAAATGTGCAGGATAATACCTACCTCACTCGGTTAGACTAGAAATTTCTTAAAGCCGTGTGGCACATAGTAGACCCTCAATAAATGGGACCACTAATTCATGTCAATTAATTTGTACCCTTTGAGAGTAGGGACATGTCTTTTTCATCTTCACCCTTGTTGAGTGTAAATAAGTTGTAACATCCAGAACCTACTGACAACCACGGAAGAAAAAAAGTTATTCAATTCTGTACACATTCCAAAATCTGACCCTAGTAACATACAGCTGCTCATTCTTTGTAGATGTTGAGCGCCGACGCATTTACGATATCGTGAATGTCCTAGAGAGTTTACACATGGTGAGCCGCCTGGCCAAAAACAGGTACACTTGGCACGGGCGGCATAATCTCAACAAAACCCTGGGGACTTTGAAAAGCGTCGGGGAGGAAAACAAATACGCCGAGCAGATCATGATGATCAAGAAGAAGGAATATGAACAAGAGTTTGACTTCAGTAAGAGCTGCGGTACAGAGGATCATGTCACCAAGGCAAACACGGACCAAAACGGACACACAGACATGTGTTTTGTCGAACTCCCTGGAGTGGAATTTCGGGCAGGTGAGAGCTGATATTCAAAAAGCCTTAAGAGAAGGTTCCTTAGCAAACTGCTCTAAAGCTACTGCTGCCTTTCACGTTAAAATGCTGCAGTTGTCAACTGTCTGGTCTGGTGGTGGTATTTTTAGAAGTCACTTGTCCCTTTATGCCTTTTAATTCTCTAATCCTCATCCTTCTTCAAAGCCTCTGTAAACAGCCGCAAAGACAAGTCTTTAAGAGTGATGAGCCAGAAGTTTGTGATGCTGTTTCTGGTGTCTACGCCTCAGATAGTGAGCCTAGAAACTGCTGCCAAGATCTTAATTGGGGAGGACCACGTGGAAGATTTGGATAAAAGCAAGTTTAAAAGTAAGTGTCATGACTCCATGGACTTTTGGACCTATTCTTAAACAATAAAACCTCCGTTACAAACTGATTTCCAAATATATTTGCTATATAAACAGGTCTTCTCTAATTATGCTTTTGTATCTTTACTTCTCCCCAGAAGCCATGGCCATCCTGCTTTAACTAATGTGTACGATCCAAAAGATACGCAAATAACTACTCTTATTTGTCTGACACTTTGACTTATAAATTGTTTCTTAAAAGTTACCTCCTTTGCTACTGTAGCACTGTTGCATTTTACTAGTATCAATCTGTGGTTGCCTGGAGTTTAAATGAGCAGTAAATTGTAAAGTGGGACTGGAACTCAGGTCTCTGCTATTTCCACTGTCTCTCATATGTCAGAGTACAAATAACTCTTCTAAAATTGTCCCCAGAAGTGACCTGCTGCACAGTCAGTTTGCCAGTTTAAAAGAGTGGTTTTGGCCGGAATATTTGCTCAAAGTTGGAATAGGATTATAGATTGGATTCCTGGCACAGAGTTCTACCCTCACATCTATAACAGACTTTGTAGGAACCTCCAGGAAGGCAGAAAGGGTGTGGGAAAAAGTGCTTAGCAGACAGGGAGGGGTGTGCTGCGCGCCCATCTCGCCTGGAGGCATTAGCAAACCACCAAGTAGGGAATGAGGCTAGCCTGAGCATGGGACACTTTGGGGATCCAGCTGTATGGTGAGGAAGAGCCACCTCAAGCAACAGCAGAGGCTATGGGAACACATGGGGGCTGTCACACAGACCCCTTCCCATCCCTGAGGAGCTGTACTCGTCTCGTGAAAGTATATTCAGACATCCGTGGGTTGATAGTGCCTCTATCAAGATAAAACTAAGTAGAGAGAAAGGCAATAATGCTGACAATTGGCTTGGGAGATCTGCAATTTCGGAAAACACGTCCTGATACTACAAATGAGCTGCCTGCTTTTCTAAGTCGCCAGTTTTCAGCTCTCCGTTTCCCTGGTTAGTCACAGTCTTAGAAACCTTTCCAGGAACTGCAGGTGTGTAATTTGCTGAATTCCCCAGGGAACTCAGAATCTCTGGCGTGGCTAGGAAGAAGGGGCTCAATTATAATTTTGTACTACCAAGCTGGAGGTAAAAGCAGACTATCTCTCACAAAACTCATTCAGATATATAAGATCTGTAGAATTAATAAATCTAGTCTTTGCATATTACATAAGGACAGTCTTACCATTTACAAATTTTGATGAGCTATGGAACTTTCCACATTTATGATATTAAATCAGTCTATTGTTATAAACTCTCACAAGCAGGGAAGCAATGCATTTATCATTAATGCTTTATTTCTTTTGTTCATAAAATTCTTCTGAATCCTCATTAGAAGATGGCCCAGTAATGGTGACTTTTTATCAGAAAAGCTGTGACATGTTCCTGACAGGGTGATCTCATTCAGTCAGTTTTCCTTTTTCAACACACGCTTTTGTCACTTCACAATTCAGTACCAGCAGTCACTTAGTCTTTTCAATATTTAAAACTACTTTTTTGTTTTAACTAAAGCAGTATCACTAGGCTAACTTTAAAAGAATCATATTTTCTCTGCCTAACATTGCCGGTTAGGATCGAATGGCTCTTTGAATATATGAAATCCTTAAGAAGCAAAGTCCTTTGATCTTTCGTTATTCTATTAAGTGGTGTATATGAATTTTTTTCTCCCCAGCAAAAATTAGGAGGTTGTATGATATAGCTAATGTTCTGAGTAGCCTGGATCTCATCAAGAAAGTTCATGTCACTGAAGAAAGAGGCCGAAAACCAGCTTTTAAATGGACAGGCCCAGAAATCAGTCCTAACCCCAGTGGTATGTATCTGCTTTCTTAAATTCCTTGCTTCATTGTTTTGAATTAACACATATTTAGAGATTGTTCTCCCTCCCCCTGCCTACCACACTCCACATGGGAAGAACATATACAGGATAAATGAGAAGATGAGTGCAATAAGGAAGGTCTGGCTCAGGGGTCCTCAAACTTTTTAAACAGGGCGCCAGTTCACTGTCCCTCAGACCGTTGGAGGGCCAGACTATAATTTAAAAAAAACTATGAACAAATTCCTATGCACACTGCACATATCTTATTTTGAAGTAAAAAAACAAAACGGGAACAAATACAATATTTGTATTTGCATGTGGCCCGCGGGCCCTAGTTTGAGGACCCCTGGTCTGGCTACTAGCTCCATCATCAACCTAAGGTTTATAACCACCTCCCGCACGGGCCCAGGAGGTAGAATCTGTATGGGAAAGGATTTGGAAAAGTTGAAAGCACCACAAAACATAAGATACTATGGCTATCGTTCTTATGCTTCTCAGTGACCATGACAGAGCCTGTCCACATGGAGAATATGAAATGAATTCGTTCCGGGGTCAGTATCCTAGTCTCCGTTTCAACTCTGGGATTCTGACACTGCATTCCATCAAAGCTCCCGCACAGAAGTGTTAGAAAGTGGCAAGAACATGGGCTGTGGAGGCAGAGGGAGACTTAGTGTCCAGTATCAGCTCTGCCACTTAGTAGCTGTGTGGCCTTAGGCACGTTACTCCTCCAAGGCTGCATTTCCTCACCTGCAAAATGGGGAGAACCGTGGCGCCGTTGTGAGGTTACTGTGAGGTGGGATGTAATCTCAGAGAGAGGTCCTTTGGCGCAGGGATGTGGAGTGCAGGCTCTGGGGCCACCCTGGTGGAGTCCCACATTCCACCAGCTGAGAGACCATGCCTCAGTTGGTTAAGGTCTGAAATGGGGGTGCATTTCCTGAGAAGTACCTCCCTCGTGGAGTTGTTGAGAGTGTCTTACTTAGTGTGTTCAGGCTGCTATAACAATACCATGGACTGAGTGGCTTATAAACAACAGAAATTTGTTTCTCACAGTTTTGGAAGTCCAAAATCAAAGTTTTCATTGTAAGCTCACGTGAGGGAAGAGGAGCTCCGTGAGTTCTAATCCTGTTCAAGAAGGCTCTGCCCTCATGACCTTAGCACCTCCCACAGGCCCCGCTTCCTAATATTATATTGAGCATTACGTTTTGACATATGAATTGGGTGGGTGGCGGGGGCACACATATTCAGTCCATAGCAGTGAGGGTCACCGTATTTCATCAGATTAAGACTCCACTGATGCTCTGGCCAATGTTGCTCAGTGGCTTGGGCCATCCTCTCATACGCCGAAGGGTCGTGGGTTCAATTCCCAGTCAGGGCACATACCCAGGTTGTGGGTTCAATCCCCAGCTGGGGCACATGTGGGAGGCAACCCATCAGTGTTTCTCTCTCCCTCTCCCTTCCTCTCTAGAATCAGTGAAAAACATCCTGGGGTGAGGATTGAAAAAATAAAAGACCACTGATTATAAGATGCACAATTCTTTATATATCAATAAGGAAAAAAAAAACCCTGATAATTATGCCATAGCACACCACTGGTTATAAGTTACAATGGGTTTTCGAAATGCTAAGTATGAAATCTTATCTCAGAATTTATTTATTAGGATAAACAAAGTTTTGTTTAGATAAAAGCCCATAACAGTGTCTGGCATGTGATTGGTGATCTACAACTGCTGCCACTTAATTCCTACTATCATGTTAGACCTGCTTTGACTTTACATCCCAAGAGGAAGAGTCGCCCACGTTTTAACACCCCACCCTTTTCTCTTTCAGGTGTGAACCCCGTCATTTCTTTCTCCACCTCAGACGTGGAAGTGAGGCAGCCTTCAAAAGAGAACTGTGCCAAAAACCTCTTTTCCACACACAGGAAGCCAAACTTTACGCGGCACCCATCTCTTATCAAACTGGTAAAGAGCATAGAAAGTGACCGGAGAAAGATCAATTCTGCTCCAAGTAGCCCTATCAAGACCAGCAAAGGTGTGTTTTCAATCATGTCAGGGCTCTGCTCAGAAGAATTCCTTATTATCTGATTTTTTTTTAGATCCCTATGGGACTTGTAGGAGAATTGTTTCCATATCCATATGCTTAACCCCCCTTGAAGCCTAACTTATGCATGAATTAGACTCTAATTATTAAAGGATAAGTAGTTTGTGGGGTTTTTCATTTAACTGCTGTGTGCTTTGCGGGGAGATGCATTTTTTGTGTTCCTTGGGCTTCAGTGACCTGTCATCTGCGTGAGCATTTATTCTTTCACTTCGACCAATACCCACCCCCCTTCTTTCTATTTTACCAGCTGAGAGTTCTCAGAATTCTGCACCTTTTCCAAGTAAAATGGCTCAGCTCGCAGCAATCTGCAAAATGCAGTTAGAAGAGCAATCAAGGTAGGTTGACAATCAAGGTAGGTGAGATGAATGACTTAGTTGCACCATTGGATTACTTACTTTATGTAAGAAAAGGCACTAGCCTTGGAAACTGGGGAGACGGTCTTTTCTGAAACTCATAGCAAAATATTACAGAAACTATCTGCTGGTTTCATAAAAGCAAGGCTTTCAACCTGGGGCAATCTAAAGTGGTAGAACATTTTAGAGAAAATGTGTTTATGTCATGTTTTAAATCTTGTCTTTTAGTGAACCCAGAAAGAAAGCAAAACCACAGCTGGTGAGATCTGGGCCCTGCAAACCAGTGGCCCCTCTGGACTCCTCCGTGAATGCTGAGCTGGAGCTCCAGGCACCACCCCTCATCCAGCCCCTGGGGGTGGTCCCTCTGTTCCCCAGCCCATTGTCATCGGCGGTGCCCGTGATCCTACCTCAAGCCCCTTCGGGCCCGTCCTATGCCATCTACTTGCAGCCTGCCCAAACCCACACTATGACACTGCCCCAAGGTCTGAGCCCGACAGTCTGCCCTAACCCCTCTTCTGAAGCTACGAGATCAAAAGACTGCACTGATGCCACCACTGAGAAAGCAGCCAATGATGCCACCAAGCCCAATGTCTCCATCAGGCCCGGAAGCCTGTTGCCCATGCCAGAGAGACATGGTGCACAGAACCAAGACACAGAACCTGCTGGAGAGAGAGGCTCAAAGAGGGCAAGCATGCTCGAAGACAGTGGTTCCAAAAAGAAATTTAAAGAGAACCTAAAAGGATTTGAAAATGTCTCCGCGGTAAGTAGACCCTTGCAATGTGCAAAGTATTAGGGACTTCCCAATTGATTAGAGGAGAATTTGGTGGCTTGTGAAATCTGCCAGAGCAAAGAGCAGTCTCTCAGAAGACAAGGAACTGTTCCTTAGCATCCGTAATGCAAACAAAGCCCCAGACAGCTAATCCCCTGGCTGGGACGATGGCAGGGACATTTTTAGCCTTTGGAGGAAGGGATTATTTGCTGTTTTTTTAAAGCACCACGGGTGGTTGTCCTTAAGTCCATTTCTCCACCACACACTGGAATGCAAACACCTGTCATGAAAGTCTTAAATAATTTATAAGCAGATGTAACCCCCAATGAATGGATGGATACGTGGGGTTCCAGTGACTCCTACTTTCTGAGTCAGTGCCTAATGTTTGTTCGATGTCATGTAACTGGCACCTGTTGCCTAGAAGATAAATTGTTCCCCCTGTTTTTACTTTCTAAAATGTAAACCAAAATTTCTATTTTGTGTAAGTAGAAAAATCTTAACTTGTAAGTATATTTGACATACTGGTTTCTAGGGATTGTGATGTTCCAGATCATTTTTTCCCTAGGTGGAGTTTAGTTCAAGAAGGAATTAACATTTATTGGATGTCAGAAAGATTAGGCACTTTTACATACATTATCTCATTTTCCTCCCTTAGGACAATTATATGTGAAAGACATGATCACAGAATGAGCACCACTCAATGTGGAAGCAGAAGTTAATCTCTCATTCTGTCCCTGCTGCTAACTTGCGTTATTTTATTTCTCTACATCTTGTTTTCCCACATCTATAATGAATTTGTTCCACCAGTGTTTCCCGATCATCTACTGGGTATAAAACACTGTGCTGTGGTCCAAACCAAACCAAACCCAGCACCTTTTGGTGATGGTTATATTCAGGATTAGGGTTTTCAGTGGATAGATTTTCCATGTCCCCCTGCTTCTTTTTTCATCTCTGACTTCATTTTGACCATTTCTTTTTAGCATGAACTGAGCAGAACAAAGAAAATGTATTAATTTGTGTGTTAATTCATTCAGCAAACATTTACTAAGATTCTACATTTCTGAAGGTGGAGAGAAGACAGTGTACAAATAACACAAACATATCAGTAAATAATAAGAACTACAGTGAAAATAAAATAGAATGTGTAATAGGAAGAGGGGGTAAGAGGGCTAATGTAAGCTAGATGAGATCATAACATGCAAGTTGAAATATGTCAAATTCATTCATCCTGCTCACTTAATAATTCTTTTTTTTTTTTTCAAAAAGGGAATTGGCATGGTAGGCTAAAAGATGTCATGATGAATGTAGTTTGCAGAAAACTGAAAACTAACTATTAATGGAGTACTACAGGTTTTGCTAAAGACTTGAAAGAATTAAACCAGCAACTTGTACCACGAAAGCATGATTAACAATAGCAAAATAGCAAAGAGAATTTGTAAAATCCCTATTTTCACTGGTTAAAAATTGCTATCCCTTTCAAGGAACCTACCAGTAAAGAGAATGAACAGTGCCAAGCAGCTAAGAAACTAAATTTTAAAGTTTGTGGTCCACTTTTAGCATTGTGGGTTCTGAACTGACTGGTTCCCAAGGAAAAGACAGGACCTATTAACAGCTAGATCAAAGTGTAGACTGTTGTTTTAACAATGTCCAGAAGGAAGATCTGGAGGAAGATAAAAGGACACACACACACACACACACACACACACACACACACACACACCCGTTTATAAGAGCTGCTTTTAGCTATTGCCAGTCCTGCTCAGGGTAAGACTGAAGCAGGCTTCTTGGGCTTTCTCTGTTTGCTCAGGTACAGTGATCTAGCAGGCACGGGGAGGATGCACACAGCCTAACACTTTGGCCATTTCCATTGGTCTGTAATGTTATTGCCTAAAGCTTTTGCTGCATGGCAGTTGAGTCTCTCAGGTGAATTAATCCGTTCTCTTTTTGTACCTTAGTTTTTGAATTCTAGTGCCATGCTCTTTAGTTTGTAATAGTATAAGCATGTTTTCTTGATAATCATTAGAACCTAAAGTATTAGAAACTAATCTGTAGATGTATAATTCCTTTGTTCTAAGTCAGGGGTCAGTAAACATCATTCTGTAAAGGACAAGATAGTAAATATTTTTGACTTTGTAGACCATATGTCTCCGTTGTACCTATTCCACTCTGCCATGGTAAAAAGAAAATAGGAAAGCAGCTACAGACAATGCATAAATGAATGGGCATGGCTGTGTTCCGATGCAATTTTACTTACAAAAACAGACAGGAGGCTGGCTTTTGGCCCATGATTTGGCAACCCCCTTCTCTAAGTCAACATTTCTTAAAATGTGTTTTCTCTGAATTCTAATACTACCAAAAATTTAGTTGCCAGATAGCCTGGGAAATGCTACAGGCTGGAGGCCCCCCCTTGGAGATTTACAATACATGCACTATTAAAGAAATTCTCTAATTAAAACACCATTTTCCTTTGTTGAATTCAGCAGTTCCAAAACATATGTGAGCATGATTCAAGCAGTGCCTGCTTGCATCCCCTGAAACTAGGGTACCTCAGAATACTCTTTGGAAAATACCATTCGATGTAATTCAAGAACAATCCATAATAACATAACAGTACCACTATGGTGTCTAACTGCATTAATTTGGTTCCCACGGTTAGCACCACATCATACCATACCAGGCAGGAATTAGAATGTCAGTGTGAAGGGGATCTGCTGGGTGAATCCTACTCTAAGCAGACTCAATGGTAGCGTTATGGCACTTAAGGCCACAGAGGGCATTTAAGAAACACATGGTTTGTGCCCTGGCTGGTGGGCTCAATGGTTAGATCACCAGCCTGCACACTGAAGGGTCACGGATTCAATTCCTGGTCAAGGACCTATACCTGGGTTGCAGGTTTGATCCCCAGCCCTTGTTAAGGCTCATGCAGGAGGCAACCAATCAATATGTCTCTCTCACAACAATGTTTCTCTCTCTCCTTCCCCTGCCTCCCTTCCAGTCTTTAAAATCAATGGAAAAAATATCCAGTGTTAGAATGGAAGGGAGGGATATTGTCTTCAGGGAGCTGTATAGCTGTCCTGCCTGTAGCCCCACTGTTTGAAAGCATCAGTCTAATGAGACAACCACCAAGGTATATTAGTCCTGGAAGAGGCACAGGGCCATTTTTCTTCCAGTATTTGTGTTTAAAATAAACCCTTCCTCTTTGTTTTCTAGACACTGTTCCCATCAGGATATCTAATCCCTCTCGCCCAGTGCTCATCCCTGGGGGCAGAGTCCCTTTTGTCTAGTAAAGAAAACTCAGGTACACTTTCCCCAAACCACAGGATCTACAGCTCCCCGATCGCAGGTGAGTGTGCATCAAGCATTTATTCAAACACGAGGGGCCCAGTGCACGAATTCATGCACCTTGAAAGGAACTATGGGCCATAAGGCTGTAGTGGGCACAGGGACGGGCCTTGGCCCATTTCCCGCACCCCGCCCGGCCCCTCCCGTTTTAGCCCCCAGTCCCTTGTCTGCTGGCAGCCCCACTCCCGCCTCTGCTGCTCTCACGTGTTGATGGCGCCGCACCCTCTGGCAGCACAGAGCAATTGGGGCTGGTGCCAGCAGTGGGTGTGAGCAGGGCTGGCACCACCAGTGGGTGCGAGGGGTGGCTGCTGCCCCAATCACCCCTCAGGAGCAGGGGGTGGTGGAGAAGCCCTCAGGGGCAATCAGGGCCGGCAGCGGGTGCAAGCACCGGGCGAGACCGCGGCATGCAGGAGCAAAGAATTTTCAGTAACCACCAGAGGCTCACCCCGATGACAGCGACCAATGTCCCACCTTGGCCTGGCACCCCCGCTCACCTACTCCACCATCCTGCTGCAGCTGATGCCCACCATGCTCTGCGTGTGCCCCCCTTGGTGGTCAGCGCATGTCATAGCAACCGGTTCAGTTGTTCCACCCTTAAGTCTATTTGCATATTAGGGTTTTATAGATGGGTCAGTCTCAAGTTCACTTAAACCTTGTAAACTTCTTGGACAAATGCCTGTGCTTTTAAGATATTTTCCCTCCTTTTCTTCCCAGGTGTTATTCCAGTGACATCATCTGAACTCACTGCTGTTAATTTTCCCTCTTTTCATGTAACACCTTTGAAGCTAATGGTCTCACCAACTTCCGTGGCAGCCATACCTGTAGGGAACAGCCCGGCTCTCAGTTCGAGCCACCCCATTCCTGTCCAGAACCCAAGCTCAGCCATTGTAAACTTCACCCTGCAGCACTTGGGGCTCATCTCCCCCAGTGTGCAGGTGTCTGCCAGCTCCGGGCCCGCAACTCTTCCCATGTCCCCAAGAATAGAGGCTGTTAGTGTCGTACCAGAACATGCAGGCACTCAGCAAGGAAGGGCCACCCGGTATAACTCTCCAGTCCTGGGCCAGAACCAACCGAATGGACAGTCCCTTGCTATGATAGGGGCACAGCAGGTGAGAGTATTTCCATTTAACTTATTTTTTCCCTGGGGTTATTAAGTCCCAAATGTCAGACTTGCTTTTGCTTTTCTTCTTTGGAGAGGGAAAGGATGGGGGAGTGAGGAGCCTGAAGGCCTGCCTGTTCTCCAAGCCTGGAAAAAGTGTGCAAATAATGCATATTATTGTGTTACTGTGAGCTTTTTTTCTTGCCTTAACAAAAATAGCTGAGAATGGAAAACTCATCCAGGCTTACCTAGCCGATTTCAAAGTATGCTGGGCTCCCATGTGTGACATGGCCTTCTAGTCCAGTCTCATAAGGCTGCTAGAGTTAGAGCATACCTGTCTGTGGTGTGGGTTTGACTTCTTTATTCCATTCCTCTCTTTCCAATCAGCCTGTTCCAGTAACACCCAAAGGGTCACAATTAGTGGCTGAAAGTTTCTTCCGTACCCCAGGTGGACCAATGAAATCGACGGGCTCACCCTGCATGGATTTTGATGGTGCTAATAAAACCTCCATAGGAACTCTCTTTGTCCCACAGCGAAAACTGGAAGTGTCAACGGAGGATGTCCATTAATTGACAAATTTGGCTTCACTTAATTTTCTAAAGAGTTCTTTAATAGAGAAAATGTACTCAGACTGGTTTGGAGAACACATTCCCTGAAAATACTGTAAATACGTTGGGGGTTTACTTAATTTCAAAAAAAACACTTATTTTTATTCATATATATATATATATATATATATATATATATATATATATATATATATATATTGTATTAAGCTAAATTCATCATTAATCCTAAAAAATAAAAGTAAAATGTTGAACTAAGGTATATTAACTTCTAGGGGAAAAGAATGAATTATTTCACCTGTGCCTATACCATTATGCAAAGTAACTATTAAAGTTTACTTTCCTTTGAGTGAATATGTGACATGCCTAACACAGCATTCTCTTAAACTTTGCACAAAGAAAAAGCTGTGATGTATAATGTATTTTTAAATAGAACTATAGCTATATTTTTTGTAACTTTAATCTGTTTTTGTTGCAGTCTGTCTTTTTGTAAAATTTGCAACAATCCTCAATCAAGTCTATGGAAAAATTATTTATAAATGTATTTTTAATCATAAATTGTTGAAATTAAAACTTTTCTAAAATGTATTTAACATTTTCATTTGACCAATTAGGGCACTATGGGAAGAAAATGAAAATTTATCTAACTGACCTCAAGGGCAAATTCTTGGTGTGGAGCATCATTCCTCCTGGGTTCCCTTAGAAACGCAAAGTTTACCACATGTTCCTAGATTTTGCCTCTCGTTTGATCTTCCATTGGCTCCATTTTTACAGAAGTGAAATGGCTTCGGAGATGCTGTTGTTTGGTCAAGGTCACCAAGCTAAGTCTCATGTGCTTTCCTTCCTACCCGGGGAGGTTAGAAATGAAAGGGGGATCTGGGGTGCTTGCTACCCTGCCCTGACACCACCAGCATCTACTCCAGGCCTGCTGTCTACAGAGGAGGGGCTGCAATACAGTCCTCTTACCACACTTTCCAAATGACCCAGCTCCAGGAAGTGGAAAGCAGCAGTTTCTGATTTCCTCCACACTCAAAGCTCTACACCAAATCCCTTGAGCTCCAAGAGAAAACATGAGTTACAATGTGCTGAGTGTGCATCTCCTTGCCCTTCCTTGTTATGGGACAAACTGCACCTTGAGAACTGACATGTGCCCTCCCAGGTCAGGTCTTAAGGATCATCATATGTATTTCCCACATGTTTACTGTATGCCGGGCACTGTGCTATTTCTTTTTCAAAGCTACTCCCTCTATGAGCTAGGACTGTGAGGTCACTGAGGCTCTCAGAAATTAAAGCAATAAGTCCAGAGTCACACTCAACCATGTCTATGGCCCTCTTTATCCATTACCCGCCTGCCTCCATATGCAAGCCTAGCAACTCTGGTAGAAACCAAATGCATTGTATCAGGATAATCTGAGCATTTGTAAGGTCACCCCTTTCAAATATATATTATATATGTATAATATATATGTATATATATTTTTTTACATAACCAAATACAGCTAAAAGGGGAGAGATTTTCACATTATCCCCTCTTCCTTCATACAACTAGATAACCAATATGAACTATTCCAAAGTGCCTCTGCCTTTTACACTACTTGAAGGACATGTGAATGGTTCCTGATAGAAGAAATGGCTCCTGCCTTTAGATGTTTGTTTATAAAATGCAAGGGGTAGGTAAAAGTAGGTTTACAGTTGTCATAACAATAATATAAGAATAAACTTTCAGGGGCTGTGAGAGGTGCAGGAAGAGATTGGACAAAAATCTTACACCTATGGATGAGGACAGTGGCGGGGGGTAAGGGCATAGGGTGGGGTGGGAACTGGGTGGAGGGGAGTATGGGGGGAAAAAAGAACATCTGTAATAATCTGGACAATAAAGATTTATTGAAAAAAATAAAAATAAACTTTCTTGTACTCACAACTGTAAACCTATTTTTGCCCACCCCTGTATAGTTGAGGGAGACAATATATACGTGTGAATAAATGAAAGGATTTTCATGCAATAAAAACAAAAAAAAATTACCAAATGGTAAATACAGACAAAAGATATAGTTCAGTGGAGGCTATGAGATTCAACTGTGCCCAGACAACTTTGAGGGAAACACCAGCTAGAAGCTGTTTACATCCCTCCGCTCCCCTATAGCTGAGCTGGAGCGATTGGAGGCCTGGGTGTTGTTTGGTCCCCTCATCAGTTTTCCACAAGAAATACCTCCCCAGGATTGACATTTAGGGAAACCAGATGCACAGAAAGAGGTATGTTAGGCTCCACAGCAGCTCTGGGGATTATCCCACTCAGTTATGCCACTCTGACAGATTCATGGGTTTGCTCCAACACCTACCTCCTGGTATTCATGTCGCTGTGCAACCCTCTCCCCTACAGTATATGTGGGACCTATGTGCGACCTATGAATCCCTTCTAACCAATAGACACGGTAAAGGTGATGGGATGGCATGATTACATACACACAATTATGTGCTTCCATAAGATTGTAGTGCCTGTATTGCTGGAGCCTCTCCCTTGCTGGCTTTGAGGAATCCAAGTAGCCATGTTGTGGAACCCAACATAGCAAGGAACTGTATGCAGCCTCTGAGCTGAGGGCAGCCTGCAGCCAACAACCAGAAAAAAACTGAAATCCTCAGTCCTACCTAGAGCTACAAGGAAATGAATTTTGCCAGCAGCCTGAGTGAGCTTGCCAGTGGTTCTTCAGTCGGGCCTCAGATGAGACCACAACCCTAACTTACACCTTCACTGCAGCCTGATGAGATCCTAAGCAGAGAACCCAGCTAAGCTGTCCCCGGACTCTTGGTGTATGGGAACTGTGATTTAATTAATGTGTGCTGCTTTAAGATGCTAAGTTTGTGGTAATGCTGTTAAGCAGCAATAGAGAACTAACACAACACACTGGTGCTCATAACTGTCTTCTTCCAGTTTGTCTTATTATTGTTCATTGCTTTCATAGGCATTCATAGATGTAGACATCAAGGGGACGTGGTAACTCCAAAGGCTTTCATGGGAGAAGCACTGCCCATTTTTAAAGCTGGAAGCAACTTTAAAGATGCCACATAACACAGTATTGGACAAAGTTAATTGCCTGATATGCAATTTCTGTCTTCAAACTGCCTTCTGATTTCCAGTTAAGGAATTACAGTGGGCTGTAACTGGAGGTCCCTCATCTCTATAGCAACGGTGGGCTTGCCATCCAGGCTAGGTCAACTTCCCTGAAATCTGATGTTTCATTTCATCCTAGCAATGATCTCACCTTTTTCAGTTCCCCTGAAAGTTTGTTGCTTGGGTTCCTGGTTCCCAGCCTCTGGAAAGGCCTTGGCACTTTCCCACGTTCAAACCTGATTTTCAGCCCTCTACCCATTCTGTGGGCCTTTGTATCCTTCCAATAAATTTCCTTTGATTGAAGTTGCCAATCATTTGTGAGCCTAGTAACCAAAGGACTCTTACAAATCACAGAGGGAAACCCAAAGCCAAAGCTTCCCAATTCCCATACCAGTTAGTTCTCTGTTCCCTGGTCCTGGAGAAATACAGCCAACAAGTGAATAGAAAAAGTCTTCAGATATGCTTATCTCACCAGAAAATGCAAGCAACTCACCTATGTTCAAATGAATGCAAAGTGCCATTTAAAATACCTGGAAGGGAAATAGTTGAAATAAAAGGCACAAGGAATCTAGGAAACTAGAGCAATAGAATTTGATGAAAATACACACACACACACACACACACACACACACACACACACACACATATATGTATATATATTTTAAATCCAGCTTTAAAACATGTTTCCTCAGCCTTGTCCTTTTCAAGTGATTAGTGTTCCTACAGATAAAGGATAAGGAGATTTCCAAAACTTAAGCAGATAAGCTGTCTGAGCAATCCTATTAATAATATAGAAGACTATGGGTGGACTGTAGATTCTTTACAGTATATCATCACTTGGTAGTTTTCTAATCTTGAGGGCCTAAAATAGGAGATAAGCTGGAAGGAAACATGTCACTATTATATGTTTAAAAAAAGTATAACCTTTTATTTAACTTTTAAAGAAGTGGTTTTACATCTCAATTTCCTATGCATTCAGGTCAATTACTTACTCAGTCGGATAAGTAACTAAATGTGGACTTGTCATGATTGTCAACAATTCACAGAAAAATATAGGTAGTGAATATATTATCAGTGTCCTCCAATAGTCAAGTAATTAACTGCATTTTGAAAGGCTGCAAGAGAATCTTCCAGAGTTCATGAGTTAGGCTCAGAGTCTGGTTTGTCCTGTAAATACTGAATTCTATTTTTAAAATATTTATTCAATTATTACCCTATGCTCTGCACTGTTTTATGCAAAAATCATGCCTGTTACCCTACTTTAGACAATAAAAGATTCTCTGTATGAATCTTCTAGAAGTTTATCTTAAATGAAAACATTTTTATTTTAGAGACTATTGATTAAAATCTTTCTAAAATGATAAAATAAGTTCCCCAGATTCCTAAATAGAGTTCCTTGAATATAATTTAACTTTTTCTTCATGTTTAAGAAAAACATGAGCACTACTGTTTTGTTAAATTCAACAAACAATTTAAGCCACCTATGACAGAGTCATGACTTGGGGGCTATTAAATGTGTAGGTGTATATCCTCCTGAAATGAATGGCTCTAGAATATTGTATTTTTCAAGTTCTGATTCTATGGTTCTTTGTCTCCAACTTTTTGTGTGTTTGTTATCCTTACCCAAGGATATTTTTCCATTGATTTGTTTAGAGAGAATGGGAGAGAGGAGAGAAACGTACACATCAATTGGTTGCCTCCCACCCGCTCCCTGACCAGGGCCAGGGATCAAGCCTGCAACTGAGGTACATGCGCTTGACCAGAATCAAACCCGGGAACCTTCAGTCCATGGGCTGATGCTCTATCCACTGAGCCAAACTGGCTAGGGCTGTCTCCAACTTCTTTTTTATCAGCTTCAACTTTCCTCTTCCCTCCACTCTCATGATTAATCTCTTGTGTCCTGACCTAGGAAAACTGCAGGATTCCAGGGGAACTACAGGCACCACCCTTGCTTCTATACACCATTCCAAGTTAACCGTTGTAACTACTTAAGAAACGCTCTGTTTCTCCCCTGTGTGGTGAAAGCAACGAGCTTCTTCCCAGGTGTTTTCCTTGCCCATCAGTGGTCTTTCTCATTGTCCACAGGAATCCAAACTTGTTGACCATTGGAATCTGGGACCTGATGAGATGCCAGGAATGCTGAATATAAATTATACACCTGTATTCATTATCAAAATCCAACACTCAGACAATAAGAGCATTTCTACATGGAGATATCCTGAGAAACAGGACGAATCCTAGATCTATTAGGGAAAAGGGTGAGCCTTGAGGTATGAAAAGAATAATTTTTATTGAGCACCTCATTATATCTACTTCAAAACAATACTATGAGATGGTTACTAGTGGCCCCGTTTTACAAGGGGCATAAGGAGCATGTCACAGTCACACAGTATGTGTGCAAAGCCAGCATGTACTTGTCGTATGTCTAGTGACAAAGCCCGTTCCAGAACACCGCACGCCAGAGCTTCATCACATGGCAGCAGTCACGTGTTTTCAGAATGGGGTGAAACAGGCTGACTCCAGACTGTTCATGACTAATGAGAACAGAGCTTTGGGAGCATTACTCCCAAGGCGGGACCGCTATTTCTATTTCAGGCTGGCTGCCTACAGTGAATTACACTCAACTCATTTAAGCCAGAACGACCTTTCACACAAAAAACCCTTCGTGTGTGGCTGTGCTTTTGACTTAGCCAAAAAGAAGAATGCTTAGCCTTTTGGATTGACTGGTTGGCGACAGCTCTGATTCTCCAACTCAGCCTTCCAAACTTTCACTTCCACAGCTCCTCCTACAATCAATTACACAAGGTCTCATTTCTATAAGAAATCCCTTATTGCTCTAGCGGGTTTGGTTCAGTGAATATAGAGCATCAGCCCAAGGACTGAAGGGTCCCAGGTTTGATTCCGGTCAAGGGCATATGCCTCAGTTGCAGGCTCGATGCCTGGCCCTAGTTGGGGCATGTGTGGGAGGCAACCAATCAATGTGTCTCTCTCACACTGATGTTTCTCTGTCTCTGTCTCTACCTCTCCCTTCCACTCTCCCTGGAAATCAATGGAAAAATATCCTTGGGTGAGGATTAACAAAACAGAACCAAACAAACAAACAAACAAAACCCCTATGCATAACTCATCATGGTCTGCTTCCCTGATTAAACCCTGACTATACAATACCATGTGGCACTTTTGAAAAGAAATGGGGTGGGGGGATTTCGGTGGTGGCCAGGGGCTATCTACCACCCAGTGCCCAGGGAATAGGATGAGTCAGCTAGTTCGAACTTTATAAACTAGGGGCCATTTTGGTTGCCGATATTTTAATAGCCGCAAACCCAGGGGCTAAAACCTTTTTAAGTCCAAGTGCCCTTTACAAATGTATTGCATGGAACTCAGCCACATTCCACTACAGCTATCTGACCCAGCTCAGTGACCAGGCCAGGAGACCCTGCATCCCAGATCCCACCTGGCTCAGCTCAGCTAGAAAATGCATGGCCCGGAAGTCAAAGTCTGGCTCCTCATCCTAGTTCTGACCCCTAAATAAGGCACTGGTTTCTTCTTCGATCATTATAGAATGAGCTCAAATAATTTCTGAGGTCCCTTAGAAATAAACTTTTATGACAGGTAAATTTAAACTCACTAGTAATTCGTAGCACATAAGCAGAGCCTGTACTCAACCAAAAGAATTTTGTCAAATATATGGAAAGGGCTAATCCTACAGAGGAAAGGAGGCTCTTAATGAAACCACTAATCCTCAGACTTGAGCCTCCATGGCATTCCTCCTGGCTAACACCACATAAAGCAGATTTAGAACCTGCTGCTGTTATTATTGCAAGAAGTTGTAATTTCCACAAAACTAATCTTACAGGTTGTGAGTCCATTTATTCTCCTGTTGGTTTTAATATCTTGGCTTTTTCTACCAGTTCTCAATTTTCTTTTTGCTGCTCTGTTACAATATTTGAGATGACCTAAGTGATCGAGAGCTTCAGGTAGACATTTGAAGGAAGTGAGCAAACTGGCACCTCACTAACAAGTAGCTTTATGAATGGGATATCCTATATAATAAAAGCCGAATATGCAAATTGACCGAATGGTGGAATGACCGGTCGCTATTACACACACTAACCACTAGGGGGCAGATGCTCAATGCAAGAGCTGCCCCCAGGTGGTCAGTGTGCTCCCACAGGGGGAGCACCATTCAGCCAGAAGTCGGGCTCACGGCTGGTGAGCGCAGCGGCGATGATGGGAGACTCTCCCGCATCCATGGTAGCACTAAGGATGTCCGACTTACGGCTTAGGCCCGCTCCAGTGAGGAGCGGGCCTAGGTCGTCAGTTGAACATTCCCTGAGGGCTTCTGGACAGCAAGAGGGTGCAGGCCTGGTGAGGTCGGGATGGCCCCGGTGAGGTTAAAACAGCTCCGGTGAGGTTGAAACAGCCCCAGTGAGGTCGGGACAGCCCCGGTGAGGTTGAAGCGGCCCCGGTGAGGTTCAAACGGCCCCGGTGAGGTCGGGACGGCCCCGGTGAGGTTGAAACGGCCCCACTGAGGTCGGGACGGCCCCGGTGAGGTTGAAACGGCCCCGGTGAAGTCGGAAAAGCCCCGGTGAGGTTAAAACGGCCCCAGTGAAGTCGGAATGGCCTCAGGGAGGTGGAGACGGCCCCGGTGAGGTCAAGACGACCCCGGTGAGGTCAGGATGGCCCTGGTGAGGTTGAAATGGCCCTGGTGAGATCAGGATGGCCCCGGTGAGGTTGGGACGGCCCCGGTGAGGCCGAAACAACCCTGGCCATGTACGGCACCAGCAGGGTCAAGACGGCCCCAGTGAGGTCGGGACAGCCCCCGTGAGGTTGAGACTACCCCGGTGGGGTAGGGATAGCTCTGGTGAGGTAGAGATGGCCCCAGTGAGGTCGGGATGGCCCCGGTGAGGTCAAGACGGCCCTGGTGAGGATGAAACGGCCCCGGTGAGGCTGGGACAGCTCCGGTGAGGTTGGGACAGATAATGGGGACCAGTATAGACTGATGAACAGGGGTAGATGCAGAGGCAGAGCAGCATTGAACAGACTGTCAAACTACAGTGGGAAGCCTGGGGAGGGTTTTGGGGGGTTGGTTAAGAGATCAACCGAAGGACTTATATGCATGCATATAAGAATAACCAATGGACACAAGACACTAGGGGGTAGGGGCCGGGGGAATGTCAAGGGGGGGGGGGAAGGAGACATATGTAATACTCTTTGTAATACTTCAAGCAATAAAAATTATTTTTTTAAAAAAAAGAGGGTGCAGGCCGTCCTGAGGGATCCCCCCTCCCCGAGTGCACAAATTTCATGCACTGGGCCTCTAGTTCTAAATAACATAGAGCCTGAGGTTCTGCGGCTTGGGAAGCACCTTGGAGATCATCTCAACAAGAGGTTCCCAAACTTCCATCCTGGACCGTAACTTGGGCCTTCAAGCCAGTGCCAGGTTAGCTAAAGGGTTTCGTGTTCGATTCCGGTCCAGGGCACGTGCCTCAATTGCAGGCTTGGTCCCTGGCCCTGGGCATGTGAGGGAGGCAACCAATCAAATCTCTCTCTCACATGGATGTTTCTCTCTCCTTCCCTTCCACTGTCTCTAAAAAACAATGGCTCAGGTGAGGATTAACAAAAAGAAGAAGAGGAAGAAGAAGAAGAGGGAGGAGGAGGAGGAGGAGGAGGAGGAGGAGGAGGAGGAGGAGGAGGAGGAGGAGGAGGAGAAGAAGAAGAAGAAGAAGAAGAAGAAGAAGAAGAAGAAGAAGAAGAAGAAGAAGAAGAAGAAGAAGAAGAATCATCATCTCTTACCCTTAGAAACAGCATGGAGGGACCTGGAGAGTATTACAGTAAGCAAAGTAAGCCAATCAGAGAAAGACAATTGTCACATGATCTCACTGTTATATGGAATCTAATGATCAAAATAAACCGATGAACAAACTAGATCCAGAGCATGCAATACACTAATTTTGAAAGGGGATGGGGGGGAATTAACCAAAGAATTCTAACATCTCTTCTTGATTCTTTTTTAGAATTTCTATTTCTCTGTTTACATTACCTGTTATTGCATATTGTCTACTTTTTCCATTAATGCTCTTAGCATATTAATGATAGTTGTTTTAAATTCCTAGACTGATAATTCTAACATCCTTAAAGAACATGATGTACTGGGTAAAGAAACCTGGTACTGGTTCCCATGGAGGTTTATACTTATGAGTTTCTGCTCCTAAATCGTGATTCTCTGATTCCACCTATTTAACTCTCCAATATGGGGAGCAGCAGTTTATCCTGTGATCTCAATTTTCTGATGGCTCTAAGAAAAGTTGTTGATATTCAATTTGTTCAGCCTTTACTTGTTAGAATGGAATAATGACTTCCAAGGTCCTTACATGCCGGAATGGAAACTAGAAGTCCCTCAAGTAGTCTTCAAGTGGAGAAGGATGAGCCCTACGGTAGATGTATACAACGGAAGATAACTCACCACATGGATGAATCTCAAATACACTATGCTAAGTGACAGAAACTTGGTTCAAAGGGCTGAACACTGTGTGATTCCATTTACATAACATTCTGGAAAAGGCAAAACTTAGGGTTAGAGTACAGATCAGTGGTTAACAGTGGTTAGGGATTGGAGTGGATTTAACTACAAAGGGTTAATACAAAGTAATTTGGAGAAGATGGTGGAATTGTTCTATATCTTGATTGTGGTGGTGGTTATGTGAGTTCATGCATTTCTCAGAATTCATAAAACTGTACATAAAAAGTACATAAATTTAAAAAATTAATTGCCATTATAACATCTCATCTGAGTTGTTTGCAAACTCTGCTTGAAGATTTTCTGTGATGGGGAATTAATCTTTCAGGGGCCACGGGTCCTATGAATACAAAGCTTCCCCATGCTGTGAATGGGTTACAGGTTACCGTGACATTAAACATCTCAGCCCTCAGGCAGTCAGGAGTCATTAGACCAAGCTTTTCCACCGTGAGCTCTATAAATTCTGTAATTTTTCTCTTATTGCCACAAAGTGAAAAGGGATTCACTATGTTATTAGATAGCTCAAAGATTGTCTTCTACATTGAAACAATATCAGCCCATCTTCAGTGACAACCCTCATTGGTCCGAGGTTTTCCCTTTCTTGGAACCAATTTTCTCGCTCCTTATATATATAACAGTTCATCAGATATTTGGAGATTTGCTACACATTTTCATATTCCCACCATCACCAATTTTTCTCTGAGTAAATGTGCCTGGTTCCGTGGGCTATTCCTCATATGGCATGTTTTTATGATTCATTTCCCAGAACAGGATCTTCATTGTCAATATTCCTTCCCAATTTCCCAAATAAAACATGATGTTTAAGTTTCAATTAGCATAGGATCTATAAGGAAAAATTTTTGTAATCTAACTGTACTGGCTCTATAGCCTCTGAGAGTTCTTGCAACACTTTCAAATTCTAGTATTTCGGGAGAACTCACTAGAAGGAATTCATATACTTAAAACATCACCAAACAAGTCAACAATAACTGTAACACAACCACGAATACCATCTTCAGCATCTATAAAAGGATCCACATCTATAAAAATATCCACAGCTGTCATACCATATATTTGGCCACCCTCCACCACTATGGCATTCTGTTACTAGAGCTCCTTACTACACTGACCACTTAAACACTCATGAGGCAAGATCCTCCCATCTTCCAGTAAACAGGAGACCTTTCTTAGGTTCCAGCTAATCCTCTCAGGAAATTGTTTTTCAATCACAAAGAATCTTGCCATCTACTTAGTTCACATTCCAGTGGACAGGCATTGCCATCATAGTATGTACACTCAGCAAGAAAAAATTTTTTAATCTCCTTCAGGTTTATGGAACATTAGTTGGAATCCCTTGGTCTATGGCTTCAGATGTAGCAAAAGTAGTTTTAACAAACTGGGTTACAAAAAAGGAAAAGAAATTGGGTTGAAGTCTGCCAACCCAAGACATTCCCTCAATGGATATTTGAAACACACATTGCAAGTTATAACTCAGATTTGACCACAGATGATTTTTCTAACTTCTATTAATTCCTAGGTCAAGGAAATACAAACGGAACAAAGCCTATTTCTACAGGCTAGAAAGAAATGTCTGGATAAGTGGAATTTCTGCTAAAGCAATTCAAAAGTAGAATTTTGCTTGAATGGGTCTATAAAAAATGAGAGCAGCTCTGCAAAAAGACACTGACAAAAGAATGAGAAGGCAAACCACAGCTTGGGAGAAATTATTTGTAAAAGGCATTTGATAAAGGACTGTTATCTAAAATATACAAAGAATTCTTAAACTCAACAATAAGAAAATAAACAACTCAATTAAAAAATGGGCAAGCCCTGGCTGCTGTGGCTAAGTTGGTTGGGTGTCATCCTGTGCACCAAAAGGTCACTGGTTCGATTCCCAGGCAGGGTTGCAGGTTTGATCCCCAGTAGGGAGCATGTAGGAGTCAGCGATCCATCTCTCTCTCTCTCTCTCTCTCTCTCTCTCTCTCTCTCTCTCTCTCTCTCCCCCCCCTCCCTCTCTCTCCCTCTCTCCCTTTCTCCCTCTCTCTCTCTTCCTCTTTCTTTAAAATTAGTAAAAACATTTTTCAATGGGAAAAAGTCCTGAAAAGGCACCTCATCAAAGAAGATATACAGAGAGCAAATATCACATTAAAAGATGTTCAATATATATGTCATTAGGGAACTGAAAAGTAAAACAATGAGATACCACTACACACCTTTTGCTACCAGGAATGTGGAGCAATAGGAATTCTCATTCATTGCTGGTGGGAATACAAAATGGTACAGCCACTTTGAAAATCAGTTTGGTAGGCTGAAAAGGTCCCAGTGAGGCTGAGATGGTCCCTGTGAGGCTGAAACGGTCCAAGTGAGGCTGAAATGGACCCTGTGAGGCTGAGACGTTCCCTGTGATGCTGAGACGGTCCAAGTGAGGCTGAGACATTCCCAGTGAGGCTGAGACGGCCCCTGCAAGGCTGAGACGGCCCCCCTGTGAGGCTGAGACGGCCCCCCTGCGAGGCTGAGACGGCCCCCCTGCGAGGCTGAGACATTCCCTGTGAGGCTGAGACGGCCCCTGTGAGGCTGAGACGGCCCCCCTGCGAGGCTGAGACATTCCCTGTGAGGCTGAAATGGCCCCTGTGAGGCTGAGACGGTCCAAGTGAGGCTGAGACGGTCCCTGTGAGGCTGAGACGGTCCCAGTGAGGCTGAGATGGTCCCTGTGAGGCTGAGACGGCCCCCCTGTGAGGCTGAGACATTCCCTGTGAGGCTGAAATGGCCCCTGTGAGGCTGAGACGGTCCAAGTGAGGCTGAGACGGTCCCTGTGAGGCTGAGACGGTCCCAGTGAGGCTGAGACGGTCCCTGTGAGGCTGAGACGGCCCCCCTGTGAGGCTGAGACGGTCCCAGTGAGGCTGAGACGGTCCCTGTGAGGCTGAGACGGCCCCTGTGAGGCTGAGACGGCCCCCCTGCGAGGCTGAGACATTCCCTGTGAGGCTGAAATGGCCCCTGTGAGGCTGAGACGGTCCAAGTGAGGCTGAGACGGTCCCTGTGAGGCTGAGACGGTCCCAGTGAGGCTGAGACGGTCCCTGTGAGGCTGAGACGGCCCCCCTGTGAGGCTGAGACGGTCCCAGTGAGGCTGAGACGGTCCCTGTGAGGCTGAGACGGCCCCCCTGTGAGGCTGAGACATTCCCTGTGAGGCTGAGACGGTCCCTGTGAGGCTGAGACGGCCCCCCTGTGAGGCTGAGACATTCCCTGTGAGGCTGAGACGGTCCCTGTGAGGCTGAGACGGCCCCCCTGTGAGGCTGAGACATTCCCTGTGAGGCTGAGACGGTCCCTGTGAGGCTGAGACGGCCCCCCTGTGAGGCTGAGACGGTCCCTGTGAGGCTGAGACGGCCCCCCTGTGAGGCTGAGACATTCCCTGTGAGGCTGAGACGGTCCCTGTGAGGCTGAGACGGCCCCCCTGCGAGGCTGAGACATTCGCTGTGAGGCTGAGACGGTCCCTGTGAGGCTGAGACGGCCCCCCTGTGAGGCTGAGACGGTCCCAGTGAGGCTGAGATGGTCCCTGTGAGGCTGAGACAGTCCCTGCGAGGCTGTGACGGCCCCTGGGAAGCCAGCGGAACCGCACAAGCTGCCCAGACGGCTTCGTCGATGGTCCGGGAACCAGCACGCAGCCCCAAGCACAACTATCACCCGAAGGGCGAGAGGGGTGAGAGCAGCTGTAGTGTTGCTTTCTCCTCACTTTTGGTAATGAAATCCTCATTTTAAACATAAGAGGACACATTATTTTAAAAAGCTGTTACGTGTCTCCATACCCTTTCTGAGTAGAGCATGAACAAGTCATGAATGTGACACATTGCGAATGGAAATAGCTACATTTTCCATGTGTATGACCTTTGACCCGGCAACAAAAAGCATACACCTATGGATGAGGACAGTGGGGGGGGGGGGGGTAAGGGCAGAGGGTGGGGTGGGAACTGGGTGGAGGGGAGCTATGGGGGGAAAAAAGGGAACAACTGTAATAATCTGAACAATAAAGATTTATTAAAAAAAAAAAAAAGAAAATCAGTTTGGTGTTTTTTTTACAAAACTAAACATGCTGCTACCAAACAATACAGCAATTCCACTCTTAGTATCCACCCAAAGGAGTTAAAAACGTATGTTCACACAAAAACCTATACACGGATGTTTATTGAAGTTTTATTTATAACTGCCAAAGCTTGGAAGCAACCAAGATCTCCTTCATGGTTCACTTAGTTTTAGATAACTAACTAAATTGCAGGACATCCAGACAATGGAATATTATTCAGCAGTAAAATGAAATCACCTATCAAGCTATGAAAAGAAATGAAAGAACCTCAAATGCATAGTACTAAGTGAAAGAAGCCAATCAGAAAAGGCTACATACTATATGATTCTAACTATATGACATTCTGGAAAAGGCAAAACTATGGGTACAATAAAAAGATCAATTTTTCAGAGGTTAGGAGGGAAGGAAGGGTGAATAGATAGAGCACAGAGGATTTTTAGGGCATTGAAACTATTCTGTATGATACTATCACTGTCGATATATATCATTATACATTTATCAAGATTCATAGACTATATGCATAGCCCATGGACACAGACAACAGTGTGATGAAGGCTGGGCCCAGGGGGTAGAAGGAGGGGCTGGGTAGAGATGAGCAAGGGGTGGGGGGGGGGGATGTGGGACATCTGTAATACTGTCAACAATAAAAAAAGCCATCAAGAGTGAGCGAGCCCTGATGTAAACTTTGGAATTTAGATGATAGTGAGGTATCCGTGGAGGCCCATTGATTGAATGTGCCACTCTGGTACAGGAAACTGACACTGGGGGAGGCTGCTGCATGTGGGGGCAGAGGGTGTAGAGGGTGTATGGAAACTCTCTGTACCTTCCACTCAATTTTGCTGTGAACCTGAAATTGCTCTAAAAAATAAAGCTTTTTTCAATGGATAAAACAGCATTTCAGAATATTGGAGGGGGGGAGGTGCTTTCTTGTTATGCAAAAGGAAACTGCCACAGCACCCAGCAAGAGCAAGCAACACAGGGACACCGGTCCACTCACCGTCTTGAGGATTCCGTTCCCAATTTTCTCTGTACCTGTGGCATATTGTAAGAATGCCTTCCCTAAAATCCTGAGCTTAAAACTCAACATCCAAGCACCTCTCCTTCCTCTCCAAACTGTTTTCATGTATGACCTTTCCACTTTATTCTCTTATCTTTATGAACCCAACAGGGCAACTATTATTTCTGAGGTTATCGCCTTGCCTAATGTATAGCCTTTCAATTTTAAAGGGACAGAGCCCTGATGTTTTGATAGTAAGAAGCTTTTTGTCAGCTCTTTTGTTTGTTTGTTTGTTTCCCTCTCTAATGAACTCTCACTTCATAAAATATTTTGTACTTTTTCTAATACTCAGATTTTATATAGTGGGGCCATGGTAGGACAAAGGTGTTTTTATGACAAGATAGAATGTCTGCTCTTATTACTAAGGGGTCTTCACACTCAAAGAAAAATAAAGACTTAGATTTTCTAACTAGAAAAGAAGAATCATCAAATTTTAGAATTAGAAGACAACTTAAAAGTCATTTTACCCAGCATGAACGTTTGTAAATAATGAATCAGAAAGGGGAGCCAACTTGTCAAAGGCACACAGCTAAGCTAATAACAGAGCTAAGACTAGAAACCCATATCTGTCCATTCCAACCCATTCCAACTCTTTCCGCTTTAGCCACAGCACAGACTTTTTGGGAGAGCCAATAAAAGTCTTCCAACTGTTCTAAAAATGTATCCAATTCTTTAACCGTTTAGGTAGAGTGACTATATGCTTAAATAATTTCTTCTTGCTAAGTCTGTGCTTTCTCTTTTACTGATTAACTCAGATCTCATAGGAATTTAATATATCAAGACCTCTCAGTAATATGAATAAATTTAACCCAAAATTTTCAGCTTGCCTAACCAGGTGCCAACTCCAAGAACAAAGATAATCCAGGTGCTCTCTGTTCCCTAAGCGTTCACCATCTCATGAGCCAAAATAACATGTGAACCAGCCACAGTTCCTTGTGATGAGAAGTGTGAAGGGAGTGTTTGGGGGCCTGGCACAGAGAGTGGCACATTCTACCTGGTGGGGGTGGGGGTGGAGGTCTGCACTGAAGAGGCAGCATCTGAGCTGCTCATGGGAGGATGAAGAAGATTCCACCAGAGGGGGCTAGTTCAGGAGGCAAAGGACATTCCAGGCAGAGGATGGATCATGAGCAAAGCAGAGAGGCATGAAACTACTCGCTATTTTTAGAGAACAGTGATTAGACTGGAGAGGCTGAAAGATAGGATAAGGGAAAGTGGGGTGGTGGGAGAAAGCATTGGAAAGTTAATTTGGGGCAAGATGAAGAAAACTGAACACCAAGTGAAAGGTTTTTTGTTTTTAATCCTCATCCAAAGATATGTTTTTATCGATTTGAGAGAGAGAGAGAGAGAGAGAGAGAGAGAGAGAGAGAGAGAGAGAGAGAGAGAGAGAGAGAAGAGAAGAGAAGAGAAGAGAAGAGAAGAGAAGAGAAGAGAAGAGAAGAGAAGAGAAGAGAAGAGAAGAGAAGAGAAGAGAAGAGAAGAGAAGAGGAGGAGAGGAGAGGAGAGAAAGAGAGAGAAACATAGATATGAAGAGAAAAACATTGATCAGTTGGTTGCTCCTTCAACCTTTTGGTATATAGGATGATGATCCAAGCAACTGAACCAGGACAGCCTGGCCTATATCAAAGATTTTTAATCTGATCTGATAGTAATGGGGTGTCAATAGTGCTCTTCAAGCTGAAGGATGCCATCATCAGACCTGTGTTTGGAAAGAGGGTTCTGGTAGCAGCGTGAGACATGGAGAGAGGTGGGAAAAACTGCATGGGAGGCTTCAGAAAACGTCTAGGCAGATATTCAAACCAGAGCAATAGAAGGAGCAGGGCTAAAGAGGACTGGATTCAAAGAACTGTTGAAGTATCTGTTGCTGACACAGGTGGACTGTCATGGAATCTACTCAACCCATGGAAATATCTTCTAAGAAAACAATTTCATTGATCCACTCTGAATCTCTGTGAGTTCATTGCATTTGCCAATTTGCTGGCCTTGCACGGGTCAGGGGGCTTGAACTGCTTTGGGCTTCTCCTAGAGTAGAGGCTTTGTACTGGCTGAATAACAAATGTAGGAACAGCTTCTACTGAACCCATGGGACCACCGATGTAAAGCTCTGCTGATCTCTCAGTGCAAGATGAACTTTGGCTATGGAGGTGCTCAGACCTACAGTGGTTCTGGGATCTACACTGTCCTCTCTCCTGACGCCAACCAGATGTGTTGGAATTGCCCTCAGAGCACTGCCTCTGGAGCAGAGAACCTGGTTCAACCCCTGACTTTACCATTAATTAGCTGTGTAACCTGCACTCTCAAGTCAGGTTCTCTGTCTATAAAAAGGGAATAATAACCCCTACATCCTCCCCTGCTTGAGAGAAAAACAGAAACAGACATAGAGGGAGAGAGGTAAGAGATCACACCTGAGAGAGGAAACACATGGTCATGCTTTTAAGCTGAAAGCATTATGTAAAGAACACGTTATCACTATAATCAGCAAGTGATGAATGGCCATAAAAAACAAGAAAAATTTTAAAAATCTGGATGATGCATGTAAATTCAGCTATTTGTTTCATCAAGTCTCACTTCATTTTAGTGAAGATGGCAATATTTATTTTTATCTCTTGGGGGGAAAGCATCTTAATACATTTAAGTGTGACTTTACCCACTTCTCTGCCTTTCATGGATGGACATGTGGCCAGGAGCAACCTTTGAATGATAGTTTTAAATTAATTCTGTCTTTGCAATAAGAACCAGAGACACATGTCATGCTCATGGTGCACAGAAATACTGAGGAGCCCTAGTAACGCTAAGAACGTGGCTGATATTGAAGACATTAAGGTCCAATCATGTTTCCTTTCAGAGTGGCTGGGCGAGCAGATAGAAGCTGAGATTCCCAGGCCTCTGTGATCAACAGCCTGTTCCTTCTTTGTATGGCATGGTGTACAGCAGTGGTTTCCAAAGTTTAAGGGGGCCAGCACCTGAGGGAGCACGTGAAACAATACTGGAGTATGAGAAAATAAATTGAAACTTTAATTATAATTATTTCTATATTTTTAGTATATCCTTTTGAGTACATTTCATTATGTATATATTACAGTAATTTTTATAATTTATAAATATTTATGTACACATATGTACATATGCATGTATGTGTGTGTATTGTTCAAACATGTTTACTGAGGGGACCATGATCAAACAATTTGGGGAACCACCATTGTGGTTCACTCGTCAAAGGGGTTCGATCTGAGTTTAAATTTCTCTGTCTCCTTAGTGATCTGTGTTTCCAAATGACTTACCAGTTTTTAGTGATTTTAGGGGAATGAAGCGAAAGTAGTGGATTCGAGGCCTGACATTGCCACTGGCTTACTGTTGACTCACTGTGTGGCCTCAGAGAAGTTACTTAGCCTTCCAGGGCTGCACTTATTTCATTTCTCCTTCAGACAATGGGCATAATACCTTCCTTACAAAGTTTCATGAGGATTAAGTAGAATAATGTTTATTCTGACTTGGGGTATAAAAGTCATGTTTTAAGGCATGTTTTTAAGATTGTACTCATTGTTCCACATCACTCTCTTGCCCAATCTTCTTCATGTCCTACATTTCTCAATGGCTTACTCATTAATGGTTGTTCTGGGGGAACAATGGGACAGAGAAGAGTGGGTTCTAATCTTAATCTTATAATTCACTTACTGCTGAGTCAACATTCAGCTAATATTGATTGAGCACGCTGCTATGTATCTATCACATGCCTACTATTATCTGCTCTTCATAGAGTCCAAAGGGATTTGCTTCATTTGTCAGATGAAGACGCTTAGCAGTACTGTTCAAGAGAATGTCTGCAGTAATGGAAACATGCTCTGTCTAGGCCGTTCAATTTGTAGGCACTAGCCATGTGTGGGCATTTGGAATATGGCGACTGTGACTGGGAACTGAATTTTTATTTTTTTTAAGTTTTAGATAATTTCAATGTAAATAGCCACATGTGACTACTGGCTGTTGTACTGAACAGAACAACTCTAGAGACTGTCGAACTAGCATCCACATGTAAGGCAAAATTAAGGCTGTTATGGGCTGAATTGTGTTTCTCCCACATTCTTATGTTGAAGTCCTACCCCCAGTACCTCAGAATGTGATTGCATTTGAAGACATTTCCTTTAAAAATAAAATGAAGTCATATGAGTGGGTCACAATCCAATGTAACTGGTGTCCTTATAAGAAGAGGTAATTAGGACATAGACACACACGAGGGAAGAACTTACGAAAACATGTGGAGAATATGATCATCTACAAGCCAAGGAGACAAGCCTCAGAAGAAACCAACCCTGTTGATACCTTGATCTTGGACTTCCAGCCTCCTGAATTGTAAGAAAATTAATTTTTTATGTTTAAGCCACCTAGTGTAGGGTGTTTGTTACAGCAGTTCTAGTAAACTAATAGAAAGACCCTTTTCAATTATGTGCGAATTTAGTTCATTTACAGAGACTCTATCAATGGATTTATCAAGAATGCATACCAATGTTGCCCCAATAAATTTAATAATAAAAGAATGGATTCTCTCTCACCCTCTCAGAATTTAAAATGTAAGATAAAGAAAGCAGTAAAATGTATAATTAGGTTCAAATAACCACTGATGCATAATGAACAAAATGAATTACAACCTGGAACTAAAATCTCAGATGATCTGCACATGGAAGGTGGTGGGCAGGTGTGTATTTCCAAGGTCAACATGAAGGAAGAGGGCAACGTGATGATGGTAAGAATGTGTTAAGGTTCTTAAAAGTTTCTCATCTCATGGAAGAAACAGAATATAACTACCAATTAAATCTAGCTGCCAATAAAAATATTTATTATAACATTAGTTTTTAAATTAGAGGAAGAGAATAATTTCTAATTCATTAGAGAAAAATATGGCACAATTACAACCATTATTAAAAGGCCAGAAAAGAAAAAGGAAACATTATAAAAATAGAACAAAATAAGATGAAAGGAATCATTCCTTATGTATCCAAAATCGCTATAAATGTGAATGAGTTAAGATCCCCTTTTAAAAGATGACTCGTTAGTAAAACCCAAAATATTATCAGTTATTAACTCTAGGAAGGCAAGTAGGATTATGGGTGGAAATTTTCACATTTTACCCTAAACACATCCTTATTGTTTAGTCTTTCATAATGAAAATGTTCTCCTGTGCTATATAATTAGAAATGCTTTTTTAAAAAAGAGCCAGAGACATTATAGTCAAACCCAAATTTCCTGGCTCCAGAAATAATCCTATATAATAAAAGGCTAATATGCAAATTGTCCCCTCGGGAGTTCTATGGACTGGGAGTTCGACTGCTCACTATGATGTGCGCTGACCACCAGGGGGCGGCACGGAATGAAGGAAGGCCCCGGCCGACAGCCAGCAGCCAAGGAAGGAAGGCCCTGGCCAGCAGCCGGCAGCTGGAGGGAGGAAGGTCAGCCAGGGGGAGGAAGGTCCTGGCCGGCAGCCGGAAGGTCCCCATCGACCCTGATCGCTGGCCAGGCCTAGGGACCCTACCCATGCACAAATTTTGTGCACCAGGCCTCTAGTTTATTATTAAAATTATGTATAATAAACTAGAGGCCCAGTGCACAAAAATGTGTGCACTCGGGGGGGGGGGGGATCCCTCAGCCCGGCCTGTGCCCTCTCACAGTCTGGGACCCCTCGGGGGATGTCCACCTGCTGGCTTAGGCCCGCTCCCCAGGAGATCAGGCCTAAGCTGGAAGTTAGACATCCCTCTGGCAGCCCAGGAGCCCTTGGGGGAATGTCCACTTGCCAGCAAGGAGCAGGCCTAAGCTGCAGTCGGACATCCTTAGCACTGCTGAGGAGGCGGGAGAGGCTCCCACCACCACCGCTGTACTGGCAGCCATCAGCCCGGCTTGTGGCTGAGCAGAGCTCCCCATGTGGGAGCGCACTGACCACCAGGGGGCAGCTCCTGCATTGAGTGTCTGCCCCCTGGTGGTCAGTGTGTGTCATAGTGAACAGTCATTTCCAGTCGTTCTGCTGTTAGGGTCAATTTGCATATTACCCTTTTGTTATATAGGATAGACCACCTATTTTTGGCAGGTAAGTTCCTCTTTTATCAGCTTTATATATTGAAGTTCCATTTAACATGGGGGAAAAAAGTATTATCATTCTAAAAAACCACTTGAAATTTGAAAGCTGCTATTCTAGGAGATTTCTAAAGTCCCTTATAACTTTAACATTCTAGACTACTCATCATTTCCCCATTTCTAAGATGAAGACTTTTGCATGAAAACATAGACCAAGGATATTTCATAGGTTGTACTATGTTCATATTTGTGAAATTAACACAACCTTTTTACAGTGAAATAGTCTATAACTCAACCAATTTTTTTTTGTGGGCCTATAACTAAAGGGCTAATATGGCTGATCAGAACTAATACGAATTTTACGTATATACCTTTTGACTAGGAACTACCTACATCTAATCTCAACATTCCGGTCAACACTAGTGGAAAGTGCCTTCACCTGAGAGACAAATGACCTGAACTGTAATCTGGAACCTGCCAATGGCTTATTGTCTGGCCTTGAGGAAGTAGGTTACCTCAGCCATAACGTGAAGAATTAGTTTACTAAATCTCTGAATTTCTTGTCAACTATCAAATTCAACAATTCATGTGAGTCCTTGATGCTTGATCCAAAATATGTGCATACCAGGCAAAAAGAAATTAAACCTCCAATGAAAATGTGGATTTACAGAGACTTATAAAAACTGGTCATAAATATGATGCCTGTCGGGTTAAATTCTTAAGTAGAAAAGATGGTGTGCAAAGTAACTCAAAACTTTTGAGAGAGAACTTTTTTTCCTAGAATAGTGGGCCATGGAGCAACAGGACCCTCATGATTACTGAGCTTTCCCCCCAAGCTTCTTTGAAGAGTGTGTCTAAGGATTGTTTCAGACACCCATCACTCTTATTTTTAGCTCTGAGTTCTCTTCACGAGTGTACTGACCTGTGCCTTGGAGTTCAAGAGGGCTCCCAGATATGGCTCATGATTCATTTGCAGGTACCTCACATTGATTTCCAGAAAGGTCAGAGGAGTAGGAGCCTGGAAAAATGATTTTGGACATAAATTCCTTCTTTGCGTTTGTTCCTGGTCCAACCAATTGATCAGAAATTTACACTCCACAAATTGATCCCTTAGGTGCCATAGGCGATTGGCAATGAAAACAGAAGCAATATTGTTCTCCAAGGGCCCCACAGCTGGTGTGGGGGGAACAAAACGCAGGGCTTTGGTCACAGGCTATTTTCAGCCTCTGATAGCAGTTGTGTTACTCATGTCTCCCCTCAGCCTCCCTCCCGCCCTTCCCTCTGCAGGCCAAGGCTGGCGAAGGCCTCCATATATTTAAAAGGACATTAGCCCCTCCTTACTCAGTTGAGCTGACAGAGACCGAACAGACAGGTAAGTTGAGAAAAACAAGTGTTTGGGCTGGAGGTGGGCTTCCAGCTTGGTGGCTGGTTGGGACTTTGGAAGGTCCCATAGAGTAAGGACGTGTTTCACATCCCAAGTATGAGCAACCACTCTGGTGGTCCTGTGTGAGGATATTCAGTTATGCTCAACTCTGGTGTGGACCTAACTGTTGTTTAGAAAATTCCTAAAAAGGGCAATTAACATTTGGGGGCTTAAGAGAACCTCACAGACAGATAAATGAGTAAGGTGTTATTTTTTATCTAAAACTATTTTCATGGTGGAATAATGTTTCCTATTATCTTAGCCTAAAGACCTGAATTCTAGTCCTAGAACCACATAATGAATGGACGTGTGACTCTGAGAAGCTCCTATCCTCAGGGTCTCGGTCTCCTCTGCAAGGATCAGTATGGGTGTAGTGACGTTTTTTCTAGAATGTAAAATACTGCACAGTTATAAACTGGTGTGATAGGTACAGTAGAGCAGAAGCCAGCTTTCCAGTGCTCCAAATACAAGGAATTGTGCTATTCCGAAGGTGTAAGTGAGTGAGTGAGATTTTTATTCTTCACCATGCTCTGTCTTGCATATAGGAAATACTCGGTGACATTTGTTGGTTTAAAATAGATTTTCCTATCCCAAGGATGTTTAGCAAAAGACTTGCTTTTAATAATTTTAAATTAACCAAAACAGTATCTGAAAAAGGTATTGCTATGTTGAAAATCCACTGAGGGCTCTATTTAGTAGGCGGATAATTCCTAACCAGGAGTGAGGGGGTGATTCCCAGTGTTTCCTCTAGGCTCCTGTCAAGAACTTTTTCTTTTCTTCTCCTCGCCTCCCGCCCCCCCCCCCTTTTTTTTACATCCCAGTGAATGACAGGCATGAGTGTGACTAAGAATGAGGAGTGGTTTTAAGCAATGGTCTGAGCGGAGACGCTACCCAAAGAACAAAGCCGCCACCTCTAATTTCTGTTCCCATCCCTGAGATGGGACTGTGACTCCTCTAACAAGGAGAAATTGGTGAACTAGTAGAAGAAATTTTGTCTCTCTGCAGTGCAATTCAATGCAAATTTAATGAACCTGTATTGACCACGTCCTGTTCCGGGTCTGGGGAGGTAGAGGCAGCACTAATGCAGGGAAGGGTGGGCTGGAACAGCAGGAAGGGTGGGGAAGTAGGAAGAGCCTGTGTCCTCAGTTTACTTTTGGGGCTGAATCTCAAGACTGGGTACATCCAATTCATCACAGTGTATGTAAAACTGCTTTATGACCCAGAAAATGTACGGGATTCTTCTGGCTTGTATTTGGTTCCATTTTTTTAAAAATATATTTTTATTGATTTCAGAGAGGAAGTAAGAGGGAGAGAAAAATAGAAATATCAACAATGAAAGAGAATCATTGATCGGCTGCCTCCTGCACACCCCCTACTGGGGATCAAGCCCGCCGCAACCCGGGCATGTGCCCTGACTGGGAATCAAACCCTGACCTCCTGGTTCATAGGTCGACACTCAACCACTGAGCCACCCCGGCTGGGCCTTTGGTTCCATTCTAATCAACTCAGTCATTAAAATGAGCCCTGGCTGCTGGCAGGGAGCACAGCTGGCCCTCAGGACTTGGTGTTCTCCCCCGCCCAGGCAGACAGCTGCTCTGGGGCCCACATGCGCAAGCCATTCATTAGAGAACAGGGAGGCAGCCTGAACAGCACTTCTCTGAGTTTCCATTTTCTGAGCAGGAAAATTAAGGTAAGGCCAAAGGGATTTGCTAGATTCCAATGCGATGAAGTATAGGAAAGTACTTTGCAAAGCGTAATAAAGCTGCACAATACTCGAGACCTTTGAGAAAAGGCGCAGGCCAAACCCCACGGGCTGCGGGAGGGTTTCCTGCTAAGTGCAAGTGTGATGACGAAAGTCCAGAGGTCAGAGTGAATAAGCTGAGCAGGAGTTAGAAGATGATTGATTTGTTTTACAAGAGGAAGGACCCAGGATAGAAATATAATACACAGGAAATATAACTCCCGAGCAGGCAGACTTCCAGTTACAAGCGTAGGGCTCAGATATCTGGGAATACTGTGTCCAGGGTGGCGCTTCATGGCCAAAGAGAAATGTGATGCCTTCAAATGTAAAAAACTAGTTCTTGATCGCAGTGAAGAAAAGGAGGAAGACCATGACTGTCTTAAGGGCCACGGAGGACAGGAGACTCTTCTGAGCCTCAATAAGGTCCTCATCACGGGAAAAGGTTGATCATGATTTGTTGGTTGTTTACTGCCCTGTTTACTGTGGCGGGGGAACAATAGTAGCTTATTGAACTGGCACAATGAGTCCTGCAAGAAGTCATTCTTCAGGGGAAGAAACAAGTTTAAGGCAGTGAAGTAATTACTCAGGGTCACACGGCTAGAAAGTGACAGAGCCAGTGCTACAGGGTCTTTAAAAACAAATTACAGCGCGGCTGATGTGGCTCAGTGGTTGAGTGTCATCCCATGAACCAGAAGGTCATTGGTTCGATTCCCAGTCAGAGCACATGCCCAGATTACAGGCTCCATCCCCGTTGGGGGATGTGCAGGAGGCAGCTGATCAATGTTGATTCACTTCCATCAATGTTTCTATCTCTTTCTCCCTTCCTCTCTTTCTAAAATCAATAAAAGCATATTTTTTTAAAAAAAATTACAAAGGTCAAAGTAGAACAAAGTGAGTTTCTGAGAGTGAAAGTTGGCCCTCCTTCAGAGATAATATCAGAAAAGATGTAATATGACCCCCATGTTACACCCTCAGAGTAACAGGCAGGCATGTCTACTGTGTCTACGTTTTAAAGGGCCTTTTCACAGGGAAGAAGCTTAGGAGGAAGCTATTGACCTTGAGTGTCCTACATGTGGGAGCTGAAGGGCACCGTCTCCCTGAGCCACAGGGAGGGACTCTGCTTGGCTCTGCTGCTTCCCTTCAAAGCACAGGTCACCAGAGAGGTCAGCTGGTGTTAGGCAACAGAGCTGCCAAAGCAAGGAAGTGCTGCCCTGGGTCACCAGGCACTCTGATCCCCCAAGGGGGCTGCCTCTCTCCCTGGCCTGGCTGTGTCTCTTCCTGGGTGCAGCACACTCTGAAGGCTGAGAAACAGAATTGCTTCAGTCTGAACCAGAAGGGCCACAGAGCAGAAGTAAGGAGAAATTGCTTGTTTTAAGAAAATGGATTTAGACCCTGGGTGGGTAGCTCAGTTAGCATCATCCCAATACAATACACCAAGGTTGTGGGTTCAATCCCCAGTCAGGGCATGTACAAGAAACAACCAGTGAATCCATAAATAAGTGAAACAATAAGTTGATGTTTATCTCTCTCTTCCTCTCTCTAAAAATCAATAAACAAAAAATTTTAAAAATAGAGGTAAAAATAATAATAGCAACACAAATTATTAAACACCTGCTATGTATTAAGGATCTATATAGGATATCTTTGCTATTATTATTATTATTTTATTTAACCTGAAAAGAACCTTCTAATTCAAGCCTCCCCATCCTGTTTTTGCATGAGGACACTGGGCTCAGAGATGTTATGCAATTAGCCAACAATACCACTGATTGTGTCGTTAGAAATCTGGCCAGTCTTTCCGAAGTCTGAGTTCCACTATGCCACATCATCTCCCTTACCTGGATTAAGTGATGAGAGAGGAGGCAGTGTTTGAGAGGGGATGCAACTGGGGCAACATTTCTGTAAAGTGAGGCTCCAGTTGCCATTCAGATCCCTCAATCTGTCTCCAGGCTCAATAGACCCTTGAAGGAGACTCACAACACTGCAGCACTTGGACATCCATCCCCAGTCGAAGTAAAATCAATAGTGAGAGAGAACTCTTCAGCCCCAAAGGAGTCCTTTCCATGTGTGAATAGCACTGGCTCTTAGAAAGTCCTTTATGTTACTAAACCGAATTCAGTCTCCCTGTTACTCCCAAATGAGTACTCTGTCCCACGGAGAGACAATGGGTTAACAAATCCAACGCCCATTGTCTGGGACGTTTGGTTAATGGAGGTGCTGAGTCTTCACCCCTCTCCAGTAGGTTGTGAGCAGGGACATGGGACAGAGAACCAGCTTAACTGAGGTTTCAATTGAAGCTCTGCCATTTACCAGCCGTGTGACCTCAGACAAGTCACTTATGCTCTAAGTCTCAGTTTTATTTATCTGCAAAATGGGAATAACAAACTTAGCTCTGTAGGGCAGTTACACTAAAAATAGTTTATATAAAGGCAACTGATGCATGGTTAACAATAAGTAATAGTTAACATTAATATAAGAACAGAGCTTTGGGGTCAGAGAGACCCCAGTTTCAAGTAGCCATGTGACCTTGGGCAATGTAATTTCCCTCAGACTCCATTTCCCCATCTCTAAATTTTGTAATATTACCTAGCTTGAAGGGCTGCTGTGAAGATTAAATGAGATATGACACAGGCCCAAGGGCAGGTCCTCAGACACACATTAGCTTCAGTAATAATCCTATATAATAAACGTATAGTATGCAAACTGTCCCCTCCACCAGGAGTTGTCTGGGAGTTCGACCAGGAGGCAGGGCCAGCTAGGGGAAGGGAGGGAGTATTCAGCTGGCAGCTGGCAGCTGCTAGGGAACCTACCAGTGCATGAATTTCATGCACCAGGCCTCTAGTGTTATTATATTAGCAATAATTATTATCTCTTAGGTTCCAGATAAAAGTTTCCAAGATCCAAAATCTTTGTCTCAGCCAGTGCAGACAATTTAATTCACTGTGGGATGATCAGGCATCTAATAGGATGACTAAATGAACCAACACTGAGCTAAAAGTGGCATTTTCGATTGAGGTCTCTGCTCGGTCAGGGCCTAAGATTCCTTCCCAGGTACTTTAATGGACAAAGAGGAAACTGAATCATCACTCGGTGCCCATTTTATCCACCCCACCCACTTTTGCCCTAAGGTATCACCTTTCCACGCCATAGTTGGTATTTAAAAGCCAAAGAAACAAAGTGCTGGATTAGGAAGAATGTGCCTAAGATACACAGTTGGTTTTTCTTTTAAAAATTCACGTGGATGCATGGCCACTTTGAGTTAGTACTGAACTAACGGGCTCTTACATTTTATAATACTCTACAGTTGACAAAGTTATTTGAGGTACTTGAAATGCTACAGTCCTACCAGCAAGAGCGAAACAGACAGGACTATGATGCCCGCTTTAGAGAGGATACTGAGGTTCAGAGCGTTGAAGGGTTTTCCCCGATCATATAGCTCGGAAGAGGCAAGACAGATCTGGGACTCTGATCTGCATCTCACCAGGGCTTTCCCAGCCCCCACTACGGCACCTTCCCAGCGTGATCTCTGCCACAGCGTTATTCATTCAGAAGTCTGCACAAGTTGTCTCTCACTGGGACGTGGGACCCAAAAGTCTGGATTCCCCCTCTCACCAGCTGACATAGCAGGGCCCTGCCTTCTGTCTCATCCCCATCGATCTCAGACTGCACCCCGTTTCAATCATGAGCAACTTCCTCAGTGACAACGCAGCCATCTCCCCTCCCCCCCCCCCCCCCCCCAGGCCCAGGACATGGATGGAGACTGTGACCCAGGGGACAAATGGGGCTGAGTGACAGGCAAGCCTATATTTGGTGTGTCCCCCCCTTTAATGGCCCTCGCCTGTGCCCGGCAACACTGATAAGCCCGTGGCCCATCCCTTGGTGTCTTGCCAGCGTGAACTCACATTGTGGGCCTGGCTAGGGGAGTGTTGAGACACAGGAATTCCAAAGTAATGCAGGAGGCTAAGGAGGTTATGCACGGCAGCCAGGGCCTAGATGTGCTTTCAGGCCACAGTGACTTACTGAGCAGCTGCTGCTGTTTGCAGGCCCTGCTAGAAAGGGCGCGACGACGCCCTGCCTGTGAACAGCTTCTCCATAAAGTCCCCCTTACCCCAGGCTCTGATTTTCCGTGGTTCTGGTCACCGGCAGTCAGCCTTGGCCCAACCATAGTAACTGGAAAATTCCAAGAAGTAAACAATTCGTACGTTTTCAATTGCACGCCATTCTGCGCGGCGTGACGAAACCGCCCGTTCTAAGTGGGGATGAAATCTCGCGATGCGTCACCCACGACGTGAATCTCGCATTTACGCTGCGCACGCGCCCGCCCCGGCCCGTCACTCAGTCACTGGGTCGGTTTTCGGAACAGCTGTTGTGGGACCCCAGGGCTGTGGGTCAAGTCGCCCGCATTTTTCTGAATAATGGCCCCAAACTGGGAGAGTGGCAGCGCTGGCAACTCAGACATGGCCCAGAGGAGCCGTGCAGAGTCTCCTGCAAGTGAAACGGTACGGATAGGGCGCACTCTTCTGCCTGGTGTCAGGCATCCTCGGGACACGTCCCTGCAGGGCTTCTGCTGCAATGCTTTAAACCCCGCCTTTCCTCCACCTTCACAGTGGTCCTGTGCGGAACGTGCAGGCGATGGTATTATCGCCATTTTTCACCCAAATTCAAGGTCGCCAGGTCAAGCATAGAATCCGTGTCCTCCAATTCAGGGTGGTTTACCACACCCTTATCTCTGGGCCTTGAAGCATTGAAAGAAAAAAATCGGGGGTGTCTTCTGTGTTTGGCCTCCACTGCTACAATCCCATCTTTAGAGATGAAACTGGGCACCTGTTTAATAGAACCTTTACGGATTTCTATTTTGGGTTTCAAATCCTGACATGTGTATGTCAGATGTTTATGATCACTTTTTTAAACAAACCTGTACTAGGATAGGTTACTTTGTGAAGAAGTTATTATCTACAATCTTATCCTCACTTTTAAAAGTATCACGTGTAGGCGATTGCAGAACACACCCCTCCTACATCCAAGAGGCATATCTCTCTCCCATTAACTTGCAGAACCTGCCAATGAAATCTCCAGAGGAGATCTGAAGTGAGAAATTTGACCTCAGGTTTTTTTTCTTGAACATTTCCACATCATTAATTTCACAAGTGTCACTGTCACATTCCTGGAGGTATATGACATTTCTCCTTTATTTTATATCCTATTGAAACTCTGGATCAAAATGAACATGGGCAAAATTATGTGATTCTATTCTTTTCCAGAGAATATATCATCTTTAATAAGGGAACGATGACTCTAAGGAAAGGAGGTTAGCTAAGAAAATACTACCAAATGTTTACTTAGGCCTCACCTTGTTTGTAAATGAGGGCGTTGGTCAATCATGAAAATCTACTCCAATCATAAAAGTCCTAAAATTTTAATGAAGTAAAATAAATAAGCAGTTTGGGCTTGGGGGGGGGGGAGGGATATTAAGGCCTCTATGCCTTTCTGTGTGCTCTTTTCTCTGCCTGAAGTGTTCTTCCTCTTTCTCTGACGAACTCTTAGTCACCCTTCAAAACCCCATTTGGATGTGACATCCTCTGTGATCCTTCAACACCACTGCTCTCATTTCTAAGCTAAACGTGGGTAGCCATTTCCTCCGAGTCTGCATGGCACGTCTCACAAGACTCTTCTCTGGTGCCTACCTTCCTCAATAGAATGTGGACTTCTCAGTTCTGGGGGACACAATTCTCTTATTATCTCTATGTTTTCCTCCCTTGGATCCCTCACTAGTACCTGATGCAGTGCTTGACACATGATAGTTAGGTAGAAAATGCATAGTGAATGAATGAATGAATGAATGAATGAATGCATACCGACTTGATTTCCAAGCCTTTCAACTCAAAATTCATTATTCTTTCCACTAACCAAACAACTTGAACTATAGAAATAGAAGCATTAATTGTTTCCTTTAAAAAAAAAAAGTTCTCTACAATTATACTGAAATAAAGAGCCTGCTTCTATGAGAGGAAGGATAGAGTGTTCCCGGCTAAGCTCACTCTGCTTTTGTAAATGGGAAACGCTCCTTGCAGGGACATTCAGGTAGGGATGTTCCCCTTGGTCTGAGTATCGGGTTCAGTAGTCTGTTTGCTATTTACCTTCTGTTTCTTAGCAAAACCTGTCCTTGCTACGAGTCTGGGAGACACATTCCTGACCAGTGACCAGGAGGGCTTAGTGGCAATGGCCAACTATTATAAGAAGGTGACTAGCTCCCCAGGAGGGAAAGAGAAGGTCAGAAGCAGCCACTTGGAATGAGCTGATAGTGTTTGGTGTCATGACAAGATGACACACCAGGCTTCGAGAAACCAAAGGATCCCAGTGAAAATTCAAGCCCCCCTGGGGCTGGCAGGATTTCAGAAATTTCACTGAGTGTGGATGATTTATTTTAGTTTTGCTCTGGAGAAACTGAAAACTGGATTCATACTTATCCACAGACACAGAAAGAAAACCATTTTTTCTGATGCTCCTCGTCTAGTCTTTCTCTCTTGCTCGCTCTCTCTCTTTTATCCTCACCTGAGGATATTTTTTCATTGATTTTTAGAGAGAGAGAGAGGAAAGACAAAGAGAAATATCAATGTGAGAGAAACACATTGATTGGTTGCCTCCTGCATGAGCCCTGACCAGGGCTCCAGCTGGGGAGCAGCCTGCAACTGAGGTACATGCCCTTGACCGGAATCAAACCTGGGCACCCTTCAGTCGGCAGGCTGATGCTCTATCCATTGAGCCAAACCATTTAGAGCTGCCTAGTATCTCTTAACTCTGTAGTGAGGAGACAATGATGGCCCAGGGCTGTGGGTGTCCGCAGCTCCTTGCAGCAGAATGTGCTCAAAAGGTGTGGGGAGATACACAGCATCCTCACCTGGCTCTTGTGATCACACCTGGCCCTAGGAGCTCTGTCATGTACCTTCCTGCACATCATGTCACTTGGTCCTCTAAACAACACTATGAAGCAGCAAGGAAAAGAGTGACTCTCTTTATAGCATAGCTGGGAAGACAGATGTAAGAAAGCTACGCAGTTCTCGATGCGCACAGCGAGGTGTGGGTAGCCCCGAGAGCAGAAGGTCGGTTTCCAGACCACTGATCTAGGATAGTGCCAATATAGCTTATTGCCTGGGCTGGGATATTTCCTTAAAAAGGAATTAATAGGAGGAATAAATCTGAACAGGATATTTTATAGATGATAGATTATAGATTATATATTTTTATCAGCAAGATTAGCTAAGGCTTTGCTACCCGAAGGGTGGTCCACTACTAGGAGCATTAGCACTGCCTGGAGTCCGTTAGAAATGCAGAATTTCCTGCTTCTTCCACCACAATCTGCATATTATTAGCAAGATCCGAGGTACTGGACTAGGTCAGAAAATAATGCCACTTTAATAGGTTATTGCCACATCATCTTCTTTTGAATTGCCACTTCTGATGGAATATTTCTTAAAACCCTAGATGGAAAAAATTATGACAATATTTGTATATAATTTTATAGACACAAAATTAGCTCATCCATTCCCTCCAAGAACGCTGAGAAGTCCATAGGAGCAGGTGCTTTTGAAACTTAACAGAAGAGGAAACTGAGTCCCAATGTAGTGAAGTGACTTGCTCAGAGCCTTCCTTATTCAATGACTTGCACACAATAACTACTGAATGAATGAATGAATGAATGAACCACAAACAAAATGGAGCGGTATCCTGATCTTCAGACCATTGCATTGTCAATGATTGGTTCACGCCCGAGGCTGCCTAAATTTGGGGTATTTGCTTTATATCTTGTTAGACTTGACCTTGGTCAGAAAGTCTTCAAGATGCCGAACTTGGGTGGCGGTGCAAAATGTGGAGCCTGTGAAAAGACAGTCTACCACGCGGAAGAAATCCAGTGCAACGGAAGGAGTTTCCACAAGACCTGTTTCCACTGCAGTGAGTTGGGTGAACACCACGAGGGCCCCTCGGCATGCAGGGGGCATTTCAAAGCTCATATTTAGCCACCAATACTTATATATTCATGGTTCTCAAAGTGGTCCCGGGACTAGCAACATCAGTGTCACCTGGGACTTTGTGGCTCCCACATTAGGAAGGGACGGTGCTCGCCTGAGCACCCTCTCTCCAGCCACTTGCCCAGCTCAGAGGCCATTTCCCTGCAGCTCAAAGTCAGAGCAAGCTGGCCTCAGTGGTGAAAACTTTAACCCAGTGGTGACATTTGCAAGGTGTGACTTGGCAGAGAAAGACGGCCATTGGTTATCTGGACAGATTGGATTTGGCCCTAGGTGTCTTTCCCACTGGCCAGCTGTCACTGAAGTCAGCTGCAACTGGCTTTTCCTAAGAAAGAACTTGTGTCAGACAGGGGAACACATGCCAGTTGTTTAAGAGTCAGAAAAGGAAGCGGTTCTGGGCCTGGGCACCAGTCACTTGCAAAGGGAATTTTTAGCATCACCTGCCAGACGCAGATTCACAAATGTTGAAGCTGGGGCAATTTTAAGATCTCGTGGTCCACCTGGGAGTCTGGCTCTGCCGGACTCCTGTGACTTCGGATAAGTCATTTCTCACCTGTGAGTCTGGGCTGTAAGCATCCATAGCAGAGCCAGGAATAGCACCTGAATCTTTGACTCCCTCTAGTCCAGCGGTTTTAAACCTGTGGGTCACGACCCCTTTGGGGGGGGGGAGGGTCGAATGACCCTTTCACAGGGGTTGCCTGAGACCATCGGAAAACACATATATAATTACATATTGTTTTTGTAATTAATCACTATGCTTTAATTATGTAATTTGTAACAATGAAAATACATCCTGCATATCAGATATTTACATTATGATTCATAACAGTAGCAAAATTACAGTTATGAAGTAGCAACGAAAATAATTTTATGGTTGGGGGTCACCACAACATGAGGAACTGTATTAAAGGGTCGCGGCATTAGAAGGTTGAGAACCACTGGAATTTTTAGTAGCCAGCCCTATTTTGGGAGAACAGTCTGTTTTGGCCACTTACCTTCTTTGCTTCCCTCCAGTAGATCTGGCTTAAGGGTCAGCTATACTGGATATTTGGCAGATTCCCTCCCCCCATAGTCTCCCACCCCACCTCCCTGCCGCAGCCCAGTGACCACAAGGCGTCACACTGTTTCAAACAGAACTTCAAGGGGTGGGCTCCATCTGTTGCGACAGGAGACACTGTCCTTAAGCTGCCAGAAACAGTAACGTTTTATCTGCTGCAGGTGTTTCCATTCTCTCTAACCTCCCGCGGCAAACATAAATATCATCGAAGAACAGGGGAGAATACTTTCCGAGCGATTGGGTTGGCAGATTTACTGATGCTTTGAGTTTTTAACAATGGGTAATTCTTTTAAGTCACCAGACACGTCCATCAGATTCATTATTATTACAGTTATCCAAAAGTCACTGCTCAAGAGAGTTTATCCCATAACCCTATGGCTTTTGTCCAAAAACAGCTCGTGTTCTTAACAAAGAGTGGGAGTGAGGAATATTGGAAAGAACACCGGCATTGGAGTAAAAATGACTCGGGTTTGAGTCTGGGTTCTGCCATATACTGTGAGACCTTGGGCAAGTCATTTCTCCATCAGGCCTCAATCTCCCCATCTATAAACGCAGGTGGCCATACCTACCATACGGGTTGTTGTAAGAAGAAAGCTGGAGGTCTTGATGTGGAAATTCAGCTTTCTAGGCCTTTATTCTCCTTTGATCAACTTTGATACCTGAGTGGGAATGGAAAATGGTAGTGAAGCGCCCGCGGTAGGGGGTCTTGTGTTTCCCGGTCCGCAGGAGGATATCCCTGTTCAATGGAGCCGTGGCGGAAAGGATGTGAGCATGTGGTGGTGCATTCCTTTCCACCCTTTGATGTTTTCCTTAGAATGCGTAGGAGGGATGGATGGGGATCTGAGCAGCATACATTCCTAAAGTGGTAGACAGAAAGATCCGAGAGAGAAGCACATTTTTTAGTATTATCATCAAAAAGTAAGTCCACAGGCGACCCTATAATTCCCAGAAATGGGGTTCAGAGAGGCACAGTCTATCTAAGCCTGTCCCCACCAGTGTTTGCCCAACTTCTAGACAAATCTTAATACTTCCTACCAGCACTGTCCAAAATAAATATAAGCCACATATGTAAATTTAAGTTTTCTAGTAACCATATTTGTAAAAGGTACAAAGAAACAGGTGAAATCAATTGTAAAACACTTTACTTAATATATATAAAACTAGAGGCCCAGTGCATGAAATTTGTGCACTGGGCAGGAGGGGGAAGTGTTCCTCAGCCTGGCCTGCAGTCCAGGAGCCCTCAGGGGATATCTGACTGATGGCTTAGGCCTACTCCCCTGGGGGAGTGCACTGACCACCAGGGGGAAGCTCCTGTGTTGAGCATCCTGTGTCCCATCATAGCAACTGGTCATTCCCCCTTTTGGTTGATTTGCATATTAGCCTTTTATTATATAGCATTATAATTTACTAGGGGCCCGGTGCACGAAATTCGTGCACTGGGTGGGGGGGGGGTGTCCCTCAGCCCAGCCTGCCCCCTCTCACATATTGGGAAGCCCTCAGGCATTGACCCCCATCACCCTCCAATCGCAGGATCAGCCCCTTGCCCAGGCCTGACGCCTCTGGCCTAGGCGTCCGGCCCGGGCAGCGGGGACCCGCAGCTGCAGCGGCCCCGCGATCGTGGGCTTCACTTCAGACCCAGGCAAGGGACTCCTAGCTCCTGGGACTGCCAGCTTCGACCGTGCCCAGCTCCCATCGCTGGCTCCACCCCTACTTCCTGCTATCACTGGCCAGGGCGGCAAAGGTGCCTGATTCTCCGATCATGGCTGGGGGGCAGGGCAAAGGCGGCCCCAGGGCCGCCTTTGCCCTGCCCCCCAGCTCTTAGCTCCCCCCTGGGTTTCGGATCACAGTCAGTGGCAGGGGGCTTCTTCCTGCTTTCCCTTTTGCCTCCCTGCATTGTGCCTACATATGCAAATTAACCGCCATCTTGTTGGCAGTTAACTGCCAATCTTAGTTGGCAGTTAATTTGCATATAGCCCTGATTAGCCAATGAAAAGGGTATCATAGTACGCCAATTACCATTTTTCTCTTTTATTAGTATAGATGTGTAATCAATATACAAATTATTAACAAATTATTTTATATTTTTATTTTGTCTGTATTGAGTGTTTGAAATTCGCTGCGCACTTTGCGGTTATAGTACTTCACGTGGCAGGCGAGTGTCTGGGGTACTGGATAGCACAGCTCACTGTGTCTGTGCTTGAGAGTGGGTCAAGCACAGGAGTGGCATCAAATGGGCCAGGGTGTGCCAGGGCATCAGCAGTCCTGCAGTGACAGGAATGAGCACTGGAGGAGGAGTCAAAGCTCTGAGGCCAGGCATGGCTCAGTTATATAATTGTGGACAAGTCGCTCATCTTCATTTACACATGCATGCATGCATTCATCCACCTATTCATCCATCCATCTATCCATCCATCTACCCATTCAACAAATGTTTATAGAGGACTACTAATTCTGGGCCAGACTCTATGCTATGTTCTGGGAATATTAACCTGAAAGTCTTGCTCTTAAGGAACTCAGAATCTAGAACATCTATAAATATTTAAGAAATTGTTCTAATTGGTAACTGAGAGCAACAAGGGCAGAGACAGATATACACCTTATGTGCCCAAATATAAAGCATTTTCCTCCCAAAATTATCCCTCATAAGGGTTTCTCTTGTTTTCAAAGCTTTATAAAGTCTCCCATGCTATAAAACAATCTCTCAATTATTTTATTATTTTTTTATTTTAACAGAATTTTTAATACCCATAACATTGACATAATTGTTTCATGAACTTCCATATGTCTCTTTCCCTAATCACACAGCCACCAGCCTCTGGCCAGTTCTACCTCATCTATATCTTTATCTTCTACACACACTCTCTTATTCAATTCATTTTTTAAAATAAAATACCATTTGAGGAAGGCATATGAGCCTGAAACAACCTCATCCAATGCTGAATTGCTTATAGAGGTCATTTGATGGAACTGGTTTAAAAATTAAAAAGGAGGCAAGTAAATTGAATGTATGTGAGTTCTTATTCCTGGGGCTGTGACTTCCCTCTAATAATCACTGAGCATCACCATGAACAACCATGAAGGATCATTGTTACAAAGCAATCGAGCCCGTTGTTACTTTGTGGAAATCCTACATATTTCTAAAAACTGCCCTCATGTCATGTTAACAGGTACTTCTGATTGAGACACAATTTCCAGGTGACAGCCTCCCACCAGGTGCAAACGGGGCTGCAGAGAGTGGAGATGAGCTGCCCGGGAGGCTGGGCCAGGTGTCTCAGAGACACTGCTGATGCTGAAGATGCAGAGAAACAATCTGGATACCATTGTTTCCCGAATTTGTGTGCAATTAGGAAAAAAAATAATATCTCCAAATCAACATGTGATTGAATTATGTTGTTAAATACTGTAAGTAGGGATTTGACACTTTCATTTATATACTTAAAAGTTTTTTTTTAAAATTGGCAAAATAAATCTTTCTATAAATCCTCTCTCTGGGAAATGGGGGTTTGCTTCGTACACTTTTCCTTATGGGGACACTTTACATTAGATAACATTACGGTGACCAGGGGGCTTGAGCCAGGATAAGCCCTAAGGGTCTCTGAGGCAGGACTGCCCCCCTCGCCTCCTCTAGGCTTCCAGAACTGGATCAGAAAAAGCCTCCATGTCAACTGTCTCCTTGAATGTCGCAGTGCCTTTCTAAGGCCATGATAAGTAGAGAAACTTCTCAATCCTAATTCTTATGATTAAGAAAAATTAAGTTCCTCTCCTGCCTCAGCCCCTTACCTTCTACTCACACACATACTTCCGTGATGTCATTTAGGAAGTCACTCCTGAATTCAGGTTCTTCCAATTCAGGGACAATATTCTTAGCTGACCCAAGCCCACACGCCTGGTTCCACTTCCACCTCTTTCTCGCTGGGCACCACTGAACACACCGCTTCCCTCTCTGTGCCCCAGGACAGGTGCACCGGTCAGCTATCAAAGTGTTCTTGGCCGAGGGCCCCTCTGCTCAGTCTCTGGGCCCCGAGCATGGCTTTGGAGGTGCAGGGAAGTGGGGAGGAGCCTAACCCAGCCTCCGGGCCTTCCTCTCTTCGGCAGTGGCCTGTAGGAAGGCTCTGGACAGCACCACGGTCGCAGCTCACGACTCAGAGATCTACTGCAAGGTCTGCTATGGGCGCAAGTACGGCCCCAAGGGGATCGGGTTTGGACAAGGCGCCGGCTGCCTCAGCACCGACACAGGCGAACACCTGGGCCTCCAGTTCCAAGAGTGAGTGACTGCCCCGCTTCTCCCAGCCTGCACAGCCCCAGTTATCAGGACAGTTCATCCCGTTCCCATAGCAACATTTCCTGGAAGTGGGAGAATGAACTATTGTTGACTTGCCCACCATAGGAATCCTCGGGCTGACCAAGTTTTAATAATGGGCCATCTCCCCCAAAGACTCTTTAAATCATCTGCCTTTCTAAAGGGCAATTACTTTTACACCATGGCCCTTGGTTTTCATGTCAAGAGAAAACCAAGAAAGTACAGATGCTTCTTTGTTTGACCTTTATAAAACTGCATGGAGTCTCATTTCTTCCCTTTGAGCTCTTCTGTGTAAATCACATAAATATGGCAGTGAAGCAATGGCCATTTGCTGTTTGTATGTCACTAAAAGATTTCTTCCCTTGGGTTGTAAGATGACTAATGTCCACAGGAGGAGTGGTTCTGGGGGGGGCGGGGGGGGGAGCTGGGCCTCAGGAGCAGGGGTCCTCAAACTACGGCCCGCGGGCCACATGCGGCCCGCCGAAAACATTTATCCGGCCCGCTGGGTGTTTTTGCCGCTGCTGTGTGCATAGGAATTTGTTCATAGTTTTTTTTAAACCATAGTCCGGCCCTCCAACGGTCTGAGGGACAGTGAACTGGCCCCCTGTTTAAAAAGTTTGAGAACCCCTGCTCAGGAGTAAACAAGTACAACTACCCTGTGGGTCCCCCCTGCTGCCTGTTGCCAACACAGTGCTGAGGTTTCCCCCACCATTATCCTAGGGGAGCTGGGACCTCACACTGTGCCTCCTCCATCTGCCAGCCTGTCCTGATGACCACGCTGACCTCCAGCCCAGAACTCAGTATAGACTGGCAGCCACTCACCTGCAGTTGCTGTCTGGCCAGCTGGTGGCCGGGCTTAGCTCTGCGGTGGGACTGGGCAGTCAGACCATCTGAAGAGTCACCTGGTCCCTTCCAAAGAGAAGAGCCCACGGTAGAGCCTGAGCAACTGCAAGGATGTGTGATTAGTCATTTTAATTTCTCTCATTACTCAATCCCAACCAGATACTCTGTTTAAAGAAGACAATACCAAGTGAATTCTCTGCCATGCTCTACCCAAGGCTCACTCTTCTACGTTAGGGTTTCCTTATGATGCTGCACAAAGAGGGACAAGAGTCTGGAGACCCTGTCCCAGTGCTTATGAGTGGCCCCTACACCCTCACTTTCCTCCGACTAGCCCTGCCTACTTTAGAGGTTATGGTGAGACTCAAGGGATAAGTGGACAAGAAAACACCAAAAGATATGGAAACACGGGGGTTGTTATTGTGCCTCTATTTTGTACGTTGCTCTCATGGGGACAAGGAATGGACTATGGTTTGTTTAGTATTAACTGTCAAGATCCCATCTTGCCCTATAATATTTTCACAACTCATTTTGGAAAGTAGACCAATGGGCTTCCAGATGGAACAGAAAAATCTCTACAGTCACAGCAATAATAACAACACAGCAACAAAATGACAATAATAAAAGCTAACATACATGGAACACTTCTTAAGTGCTTTACCATAGAAAAGAAAGGTTTAAACTAATCATAGCTAACATTTAGGAGCCCTTATACATACCAGGCAGGCACTGTTCTAAAAGCTTTGCTCATGTCACCTCATTTAACCCTCTCAACAACTCTGTGAGGAAGGCACTATGACTGTCCCCATTTTCTAGATGAGGAGTCTGATGCACAGAGAAGTTAAGTAACTTGCTCAACGTCACACAGCAAGGGAGGGCGATAGGTTTCATTCGTCTATTTCCATCAGGTCCCCAAAGCAAGCACGGTCAGCCACCACCAGCAACCCTTCCAAGTTCACTGCAAAGTTCGGAGAATCAGAGAAGTGCCCTCGATGCGGAAAGTCAGTCTATGCTGCGGAGAAGGTGATGGGAGGGGGCAAGGTAAGGACTTCTATATGAGCCAAATGGGGACTCCTTATCTCCACTGGATTGGCTGGGAGGAATGAGAGAAGCAAGTAGAACTGTGGGTGGGAGCCAGACCCTTCATTCCCTTCAGCTCTGAGGGACCACTTTAGGAGCCATCCATCCTCACCCGCTTTCCCGGGCTGAGGCTGTCCCCTGCAGTGCCCTTGGAACCAGAACTGGTGACTTCAGTGCAACAAGCACTAGCCCGCTAGCTATGAGCCACTTTGTAGAAGTTCTGGAGATAAACATGCTCAAGCCTCCCTGCCCTTCGGGGTCCCATTGCTTCCAGAAGGTGCCACCACTACATAATTCAGTCTGCTGCTGGCCTCACCACTGACAGAGCAAACATCTCACAGCAGCAAGACACAACCTCCCTCAAATGTCCTGGCAATCGGGAGAGTGATCAAATGTCTGACACAGCAAAGCACACTCGCTCTACAAGCTCCTCTTTCAGGCCTGACCCCAGGCTCTGCACCAAAGGATCTGGGCCTGACAAAAGGAAAACATCCTGCTTACACTGAGGGGTGGAAGGGCCATGGAGAGCAGTGACTGACTGACTGACTTCAAATATCAGGGCAGTGTCCACCCCAGAGTGGCCATTTGAAGACACATGAGAACCCCTGGGCCATGCCTGGTAGACGTGCAGATGTGCAGAAGGCAGGTGATCTGAATGACCCAAGCCATGCACTCTTCCGACCGGAAATATAGAGTTAAATGAGGTTGAGTTACCTGGATAATTGCCTTATTCACTTTTCTTCTTTAACTTTATATTCCATATAAATGTTACCCACTGTCCCAAATCCAAGCTCCCCTCTCCAGTTTCTTGGTCTTCTAGCCTGTTCTGAAGGGATACATATGGAAATCACAATGATAAGTTTAGTTTTTAGGGGTTCTGAGAATTGCTGTCCAAGTCCATGGCATCTTATTTTCTTCAATTCCCTGGAAAAATTATTCTGGAGGCTGATTAGGTACAGGAATGGTCAAGGCCGTGGCACTCCTTTAGGTGCGCTGGTCAGGGTAGTGAACATGGAAGCAGATGTGCTGCCCCCGCATTAAGAATGTAACTCTCCTGTGCTCCTCAGCCTTGGCACAAGACCTGTTTTCGCTGCGCCATCTGTGGGAAGAGCCTAGAGTCCACGAACGTCACTGACAAAGATGGAGAACTTTATTGCAAAGGTGAGTGGTTCCGGAGACTCTCTTGAGATGTTTTCCTGAGGAGGGTCCTGAGGAGAAGGCTCCTGTCTGCAGGACGCACGGCTGCTCAGCCTGAGCAGGGTTTGGGATCTCAGGATGGGAAGACCACCTACAAAAGAAATCTGCCTGACCCAGCTCTGGTCCTCTCCATCGGAGCATGTGGGGGATGATGCTTACAAATGCTCAGGGGTGGTGCCCAGGGGAGAGAAGATGAGGAGGAAGAGACCACAGGCCTGGACAAATAGCATCACATTCTCTTCTGAAAAGCTCTCTGTCCACCTCAGTGGCAGGTAGGATTGACTGGGGAGGATGAACTCAGTTTGCCCTCTCTTCAGTTCAAGACATATCCTTCTTCCCTCCCTCCTTTCTCTCTCTTTTATCCCTCTCCCTCCCTCCCTCCATTGCTCTTTCCCTCTTTACTTCCTGACATTACTGCTGCTGACATTGCATATCACTTTACTAACAGAGATAGAACTGACAAGTAGGTTTTCCTTCTGGTCCTTGCAGCTCTGCCCCTAGCTGCCTCCATTATCCCTTTGCCTTGCGCAGAGGTAATAGAGGCATAGCTCTTCCCTGATGCTACAAAAGGGGAGGGATGCATTAGGGCCAAGGTAATGTGTCCTCAACCTCAGAGCCTCTTCCAGACCCCAGGAGCTGTGCTGGAGTTGGGTGAGGGGAACACTGAGAGGGGAGCAGAGGGAGGACATTACTAATCAAGACTGTAGGTTGCCAAGGCTTTTCCCATGATGAGACAGAATGGTTGGCTTCTCCTGGCAGGAGAGGACAGTGTCCTCAGCATTCATAAGCCATAAAACCCTAAAATGCTGCTGTGAGCAGCAGGGAGATCAACACGTAGTCAAATAATTGCATGTCAACTGAAAAAAGCTCTCACAGCAGAGACCTACACAAGGCTGTGATATACAGAGAGGCCAGTGATCAGGGTGGGATGTGAGGGATGCTTCTTAGAGGACAAGCTTCCTCTGGTCTTGAAGGATGAGTGTGGCTTTGGGAGGGGGCATTCCAGGCACAGGAAGCAGTGAGCACAAAGGCATCGTTCTCTGTGCCTGGAGAGGCAGGAAGCAGCGGGGGACAGGGCTGTGCAGGCAGCCAGGGGCCAGACTGTGTCAACTCCAATGAGAAAACGTCTGTGAGCATAGTGAAGCGCAAAGAAGTATAAGCAATTTTTATCAGAAGATCTAAAGTAACGTATTCATTTTACTTATAAATTATCTTACAAAAAAACATTTATTAAAAGGACTAGAGGCTCGGTGCACGAAATTCGTGCATGGGTAGGGTCCCTAAGCCTGGCCGGCAATTAAGGCCAATCTGTGGGGCAACCAGCAGGGTGATCTGGGGGGGGGGGGCCACTGGCACCCACCTTTGCTGGCCTGGTGCCACCCACTCGCCGGCCCTGCCCCCCACTGCTGCCAGTCAACTCTCTCTGTGGGGCAACCAGTGGGGCGATTGGGGGGCCCACACTGGCACCCGCCTTGGCTGGCCTGGGGCCTGTGGGCTGAGGGAAGCTCCTGCATTGAGCATCTGCCCCCTGGTGGTCAGTGTGTGTCATAGCAACCAGTCATTCTGCTGTTTGGTCAATTTGCATATTAGGCTTTTATTATATAGGATGCTTCTTACAGGTGAAAACTGTAGGCAGACAAGGAACTGAAATAATGGTGCTAACCAACCCTTCTCTCTCCCCCACCCTGTTTTTGTTCCCAGTTTGCTATGCCAAAAATTTTGGCCCAACAGGTATTGGGTTTGGAGGTCTCACACAGCAAGTGGAAAAGAAGGAGTGAAAAGTGTACCCGTTCTCTGATCTTTCATCGGCCTGAAACATTTCCCAGTGATTTTGCCCAGATGGACACCCTCCCAAATATCCTCTCATCGGTAGTTGGACAGGACTTCTCTTCAGACGCGATCATAGTCTTCACCCAAAGTTAGAAGAGACCTTTAGAAGCAAATTATTAAAAGTTTAATCTGATTCCTGGGATAGGAGAGGCAATAAATACTTTATCAGTAACTTGTATGTCTCTGGATCTTTTCTTTCAAATAGAGGAGAGTTTTTAAAAAGAGAGGTAGCTCAACAAACTAGCTGCAAAGAACATAATACATGTTGGTGTCAATGTGGAAGGAGCGAGGAGGAGGATACACAGGCCAGAGGAGAGCAGTCTTCCTGAATCTTCAGCTGAGCTTCCTGTAGTCTCAGCTAACGGAGAAGAAAACAGGGTCCCTGCAGAAACAGACAACTCGACAGCAGATTTAAAAAGGGAATCAAAACTAACAAAACTGCTGAAGAGGAGGTCCTTTTGTCCCATCACAGGCTTGGCAATGTTACACATTTTGTGAAAACTCAGAAAAGGAATGAAATGTGGCATTGGCATCTGTGTCATAAATGATATGAGGATGATTTTCTTTTATTCTGGCACAATTCCTGAGGGTTTAGCAATTTCTTAAAACTTCCCTTACATCAAATTGCCAGCCCTGCGAATGAAATGCAGCCAATTAAAAATGTCTGTCTGCCTCCTCAACAAGTTCTCTGTGGCTCAAGTATCTGTCTTCGGCCTCTGCTTTTAACCACCAAAGCTTTTCTCCCACCACATACACTTCTGAATTATTTGGAGTAAATGGAAATAAAAATCTGTTGCTAGCCCTGGCTACTGTGGCTTAGTTGGTTGAGTGTCGTCCCATGCACCAAATGGTCACCAGTTCTATTCCTGGTCAAGGCACATGCCCAGGTTGAGGGCTTGATTCCCAGTAGAGGGTGTGCAGGAGGCAGCCTATAGATATTTCTCTCTCCCTCTCCCTCTAAAATCAATAAAAATATATTTTTAAAAATTGATAAAAATCATGAAGCACTCAACTGAACCATAGGCTTTTCTATGCTCAAGTCCCAAGAATGCTTTCTTTAAAATGAGCAGTTATTCAGGACTGCTTACATGCTGTCATGGTCAAGGCCCTGCACGGCATTTATTACTGATTTACTTTTTGATGCTTAAAATGCAATTACACCTGATCACTTTCTGCATTTGATTGGTATTAATAGAATGGTTCAGAAAGAAAAAATAGCTAGCAGAGGTTGTTTACCATTCCACTTTCAAAGAGAAAATGCAACTCTAGCCAGTGTGGCTCATTTGGTTGGAGTGTTGGCTCATAAACCAAAACTTCATGGGTTCAATGCCCAATCAGGGCACATGCCTTGATTGTGGGTTTGATCCCTGCTCAGGGAGTGTTCAGGAGACAAACTATTGATAACTCTTTCACATCTATGTATGCTTCACTTGTCCAGGAACTCTCACTGGGGTCATTCAGTTCCATCAAAACAGCCTGATGATGTACAGTTTACATTCTCTTCAGAAGCAAGCACAGGACCATGTAGTTTTAACTTGTTAACTTTTTTGCCAGAGCTTTATAAGAGACTAGAGGCCCGATGCACGACATTCATGCAAGGGGCTCAGCCCTCGCAGCTCCGGCTTCATCCAGAAGGATGTCTGGAAGGACATCCAGAAGGTGGTTCAGCTGTTTTGCTTAATTAGCATATTGCCCTTTTATTATTATAGACTCCCATCATTGTCAATAATTAATAATACCAGTGATTAATTGAACTAACTAAACCCAGTCCTCTTTAACCTGCCTGACTTTGAAAGCAGTACACTACTCTGGCCCTTCAGGAGGAAGTGCCCACACTAGAGACTTGCAGGCTGAAGCTAAAAACTTCTGTCACCCTTAGCATTGCCCTCACCCTCACCCTTCCTTGCCTCACTCTCTAAGCCTCCCTGATTCTGACCCCAAAACATCCCTAGAACATACCCCTCCATTCCTATTCTTTGGTATGTGTTTCAGTCTGCTAGGCTTCCATAACAAAGTACCATGGGTTGGGTGACTTACACAACAGAAATGACATTTTCAGTTTCAGCAGCTAGAAGTCTGAGACCAAGGTGTCGGCAGAGCTGGTTTCTACTGAGGCCTCTCTCCTTGGCTTGTAGATGACCACCTTCTCCCTGTAGTCTTGTGTGCGTGTGTGTGCATGTGTGTGTCCTGATAGTTTTTTCTTCTGAGAACACCAGTCATGTAGGATTAGGGAGCACTTGAATGACCTCATTTTAATCTAATTACCTCCGTAAAGACCCTATATCCAAACACAATCACATTCTGAGGAGTGGTGTCAACGTGGAAGAAGCAAGGAGGAGTTAGAACTTCAACATATAAATTTGGGGAGATGGGTATAATTTGGCCCATAACAGCATGTCATATAAGAATTTTCATGAATTGGTCTTGGACTTACCTCTTCAACTTACTTTAGACAATCTCTTCCATATAAGTAAGCTCCACCTGTACCTGAAGACTTGAAGCTTTCCAAAGATGCTAAGTAGCCTCACGCCATCATGATTTTGCCAATGCTGTTCCTGTTGCCTGGAAGATGGAACCCCTTCCATCTTTACCCTCTCATCCAACTCCTTAGCCTGGTGAACTCCAAGTCACAGGTCCAATGCCATCTCCTCTGCAAAACCTCTGCTAAACTACCTCAGAATTAATCCAGCTCTGTTTCCACAGCCAGTATATAATATGGCACTTGAAACCGTGAATTCTCACCTGTCTTTTTGTTAGAATGTGGCAGGCTTGCTTTCACAGTGCTGGACAAATAGCAGGCACTTAACAAACATTTGTTGAGTGAGTGAAATGGAAGAGTGCAGGCAGAACTAAATGCAAATTCTGCAAGAATTTCAAAAGAGTTTACAAGTACTATCTACTGGAGTGAAGGGCCTTGGTATTGGAAAAATAACAAAACAAAGACAGAACATTATTGTGGATCAGCAGTCTTCCTATTTCTCCTCTGCCTCAGGGCACACTGTTCTATTACATCTCCCATGCTCCCCTGCCAGAGACTGGGACTTGGGGCTCAGTTGGCCAACGGAGGTCTGACCTCCAAGGCCTCCGGGGGAGTCTCCATTCTCTCCAGACCTGTAGATGTAGAAGACCAGTGGGCACTGAGGCCCTAGGCAATGGTGGAGCCACTAGGTTGGGAAGGAGCCTGGGTTCCTGCTTGGAAGAACACCTGCTAACAGCTAAATGGACTAATGTAAAAGGGAGAAATATGCCTTGTTGTGTTAAGCCACTGAGATTTAGGGGATGTATATTATAGCATTAACTCCTTTGACTAACACCCACCTGGAACACTGGATGTCTTACACCTGAGATGCGTGTATCTCACTGCTCAGTGTCCATCCTATTCATTTAAATCACAGGAAGAAGCATCAGGATTTTGCCCAATATTTGTGAAACCGATTCGAATGTGCTATTTCTAATGTGGCTATACAAACATTTGGGAAAAGAAATGAAGTTAGGGCAAAATAATCTAACAGTCGCATTCCTTAGGCCCCAAATAACACGATCAGGTTTCTTAGCTTAAAAAAATAAATAAAACAAAACCTTTCTATTCACCTCCAAGCTATGGCCTTCTCCTCTCCTTTCAGAGTCCACTTAGCTCTTAGCATCTCAGCATCTCCCCACCCGATGCCACCTTCTAATCATAAACTCTCTGGTCTTTCTTCAGTTGTTTTTCTCAACTCTCCTTCGTTCCTGACCACTGACTGTTTCCTCTGAAATTAATTCTTCTTGAATTCCATGACGCTGTACTCTCTTGATTATCCTCTTACCCAACCTCCTCCCAGTCCTTTCTTCCTCCTCCAGTTCTCCAAATCCATATTCCTCCACAGGTCACATTCCTGCCCTTCTCCTCTCTCTCACACTTTTTTTTTTGTTTGCGTTGTCACCATTGGTCTCTTTTTCAAATTGATGTTCTCATTTCAGGAGGGCAGCTCTCTTTTTCATTCTCATCCCATTTTTCTTCTTCTCCCTTGTAACAATCTCATCATCTGTGCAGATGATGTTGGCCTCTTTCTGGCTGCCTTCTAGACTTTTCCACTGGATAGCCTGCAAGTATCTCAAACAGCAGGCACCAACAACCAAACTCATCCCCTAGCCTCTCCGCCTGTTTTCCTTATCTTAGAATAGCACTGCCATCTTCTCATTCACTGGGTTCAACACCTTAAAGTCACCTGTGATTCCTCTCCCTCTCCCCCACATTCACTCAGTAATCTGGGCCTGCCGGATTGCTTCTGTGCCTTCAATACTTCTAGCCTGGACCATTATTAAAAGCTTATCTCTAACATACTTTATCAGTCTGGGTCTAGTCAGAAAAACAGAAACCACACCAGTTGTGTGTTGTTGTTTTTTTAAGAGAAATAAAATAATAGAGGGAATTGGCTAAACAGCAGCTAATATTTTTGAAAATGTAAGGAGGAACACACTGACCTAACACAGAGGTAACTGCAGGAAGCATCTACCACCTCTGGGTTGGGGAGACAGAAAACAGGTGGAGGAATCCTAGTTTGGATGCCTCGAGGAGAAGTCTCCCAGGGACTAAGTCAGACCTCTGAGGAGAGAGCCCTGCCTGGTTACTGCTGGTGCTTCTAAGGAGTATAACAGGACTGCTCTGGGGCGTGGGGGGTAAGGTAGACACTGATTTTCAGCTGTCACTGTCAGGGTGAAGGGCCATTGTTCAAACAACACTGAGAGGAATAGCCAGCAAGTACAATGGAATAACTCCTTTCTTCCCCTCTTTCTTCCAGTTTACTGTCAGAACTTAATAGAAAGTCAGCTGGCAAGGAGATAGTTTCCAGAATTCTGGCCCCAGAACAGGCAACACAGAGGACAGAAGGGTGAATTTGGTGCATTTCCCTACCACTACCACAAGTTAGTGTCTGTCTGTCTGTCTGTCTGTCTATCTCTCTCTCCAGTCTATTTCCCAAAGATTTCTACATAGCCAGCATTTATTGATCATTTACTATGTGCCTGTTATAATTCTAACCACTTTACATGTATTAACACATTTAATCCTCTTAACAACATTTGGAGGTATATGCTAGTATCCACATAATACAAATGAAGATACTGAGGCACGAGGATATTAAGTCATTTGCCCAGAGTACAAGTAGCTTGTAACTAGTAGATCCAGGAGTTGAACCAAGGTGTCTAACTATAAAACACTGATTCTCATACCTTTTTTTTTTTTTTAAACTTTCACACTGTGTACTTGAGGGAAAAGCCAAAATAGAATGGTGGAAAGTAAGATTCCTTAATTAAAAATAGTTCTCAAACTACAGCATGTGCGCATAAGAACCACCAAGGAACTTTGAGAAAGTATGGATTTCAGAATTCACTTCTCAGACAGTAATTTGGAAGGTCTGAGATGAGGAATTTAAACTCTGAACACTTGATCCTGGATGCCACACCCCGACCTGTGCCCAGCCTGATTCTGATGTAAACTGTCTATGGACCACAAGTTGAGAAGACTTACCTGGCAGTGGTTGATAAGAGAGGAAGAGAAGCTATAACTTGAAAAAGAATCCTTCCATAGGTTCCCATTGCTCTTGGGGTAAAAGGTAAGTTGAGAATCAGTCTTCAAATACAACTCTTGATCACATCATGTCCTGCTTAAAACCCTTCAAATCATTCAACAAGCTATTCCACAGATTAACTCAAATAGTTATTGAACACATATGTGTCAGGCAGTATTCTAAATGACTGGGCCTCTAGAGTGGTCATCCCACTTAGTGTCTATGTAACCTTGGAGAAGATACAACTTCTTTAGATTTTCATTTCCTTACCTGCAAAGGCTCTGTAGGAGAAAGAACGAATCTGGATAGAGTACAAAGCTTGGTGCAGAGTGAGTATGGTAAACAAAATAATGTTCTGTTGTTTATTCAGAGCCTCAGAAGTTGCATGAGGATTTTAGCTTTTACCCTAAGAGCAATGGGAACCTATGGAAGGGTTTTCAGCAGGAAAGTGACTTATCCAAGGGTGTATAATATACAATACCAAGAATTAAAGTCAGTTAGTATTTCCTCCAGGACAAGGGAAATTAGCAATTATAATCACACCAGTCTAATATTTTCAGGTTACTTAGTGAAAATAATAATTCATCTTTAAGACTTCTTATGTTCAATTTTCTAAGTAAGATGGAAAACGAAATTAAATCTTGCTTATTGGTGTTAACAGTGATCTCAACTCATGACTAGAATCATGAATCAGTTTGTTTTATACGTACCTTTCCTCAATTTAAGATTTGAGAAATGTTAAGTGTCAGAAACTACAAAAGAACTACAAAAATTTTTTTTATTAAGTGTGAAAGCAAAACAGTATATCTATTTAAATATTTTTACATATTTATAGATAAAACAAAGACAAATAATTTATCAAAAATTACAAGTTTAAAGAACAGACTATTTTGAAACAGCCAATAAAGTATCTGAAAATAACACATTTTATCCATAATTAGTGAATATTATCCCCCCCAAAAGTAACTTGCATTTGTAAAAAATATAAAAGTTTGTTTTTTTTAGATGTCTGCCAAGACTGCTCTTGCTAACTCTAAAAAAAGTATAATGCCTTTATCGACAACTTCTGTTTTCACCAAATGGCTTTAAAAACCACCTGTGTTTCCTCTGGGCTTAGGTGAACTCTAAATCTTCACTTTTACACCACAGGGCGTGAACATAAACACAAACAAATCAGAGTGAGAGCTTTGGGCTGCTTTGCTTCATACTGAGCGAAGAACTTTCTCCTTGGCTGGGTGAATGACCATGGTGTATTGTGACGTCCAATCTACTGCATAGGGCTTCACCAAGCCAAAGCAGCCACACTGAAAGAAATCTGCAAGGTTCTGGGTGAACCCAAGGCTGCCAAGAAAGGAAGAGAACATGTCTTACTACATTTCCTGTGTAGCTCTTGACAAACGTTCATTCACACCATAAACATTCACTGAGATTGTACAATGTATAATGTCCTTTGGAGCTCCTACAGGAATCCAGAAGTGAATCAGTTACTGGGCTTATGGGACCTTAAAACAGAAGCCTAGTTGCAGTTCTGGAACTGAATCCCTAATTTCAAGAGTCCCTGGCTTCTGCCCAGAAACCAAATAGCTTCATTTTGGGTCTCCCACTCACTGGACTGGTCACTGCCATCAGTAAGTTTCTTTCTTTCCTTCCCACTGCCCTAATTCACTTTGATTATCTCAAAGCCCAGGAAAAAAACAATCAACAAGATGGGTTTTTTCTAAACCTATATAGCTCTCTAAATGATGCCCATCTCAATTCCTCCCAGTTCACTTTACATCCTGGAGATTGTCTAGTCCTCCAAAACACTGATATAGTCATAGCCCTTCCTTCCATCTCCATCATGCTCGCCCCACAACTTTCAAGGCTCAGCTGAAAATTCCACCTCTACCACAATGGCTTCCATACTTTAGTATTTATCCCTCTGGTTAGACCACTAAGAAAGGGACTTTATTAATATCACTGCCAGTCTGAAACAATCATCACCAGCTTAACACCGCTCTCCGCTCTCTATCACTTTAGCCACCTCTTCCCAATAAAGTCATTTTCTTTCCGCTTTAAATACACATCAGAGTCACATCCCAGGCTCTGATTTCCTTGTCTAACAGCCTAACAGTTTCATCTTGTACCACAAATGTGCTTTAAAATAGACTGCTCATGAGATATGCAGTGAGCGCTCAAATCCCTGGAGGACTCTGGGTCACCTCCACAGCATTCCCAGCCTCCAAGACCCCTATACATGTGACAGGGAGATAAGCTTCAAAGCCTGATCCTTCATATCTTAAGATGACGACCTTCCTATACAAACATTCTCATTTTCAACTGAGGACAGGTTTTATACAACCAACACTCTAGGAAGAACATACCCCAACCTCAAAAGCTGGCTTCTCCCTGACACAGGTGGGCACCTTAAACATAGGGCTGAAATAATTAGTGGTGATAGAAAGCCAGGTTGAAGATCTTGGCAAAGTTCACAATCTAACGCTTTGTACAGATAGCCTTATGGCTGCCTTTCTCAGCCACATGCTTAATTATCTCACATTGACTTCATGCCAGCAATATGCAACCTTGTGACCATGTGGCTTGACTGCAGAGATTCCCCATCTTGGCAAAACTTCACAGTCACTTATTATTTGTGCCGAGTCCAGTAGACTAAATCCCAAATTCTTACCACCTTGGGGCTCATGACCTTACCACTCATCTCCTGTCACTGAGGCTTCCAAGAAAAAAGAGGGTCAACTCTACCAGATAGCAAGTCAGAGGACAGCAGCATGGCCAAGGGTGGTGACACTGGATTGGGCAACCAATGGCTAGACTAGCATCTTCCTTAGGACTCAGTGAAAGAACAGATCTCACTTACTTGTATGGCGTCCTCCTGAGGGACAATGGCTGCTTCATATGCCTGCTCTGCTTCAGCAGGCTGGTTCTCTCATGGGAGGTCAGGCCCAGAAAAGCAATCTGAAAAAGGTTGGGAAGTACATGAATAATACCACATCAGGCTCCATCACTCTTAGCAGTGCATCATGGGAAACTGGAAAACATGCAGTACCACCCCCACTAAAAAAACAAGTCAGTATCACCTAGACTTCTAACCAAGGATCAAGGTGAAGGCAAAGATTCAGCGGCGCTAAGTAGACTCTCCTACGTAAACCTAGTAGCTAGGCTTTTTTTTTTTTATTGTCTTATTTTATTAACCTTCAGGAAAGCACAGCGCACTGACTTAATGAGAGTCATGAAATAACTGCTTTAGTAATTACTTCAAGCCAAGGCTTATGGCCATGTTTAGATTCTCAACAAATTCAGCATGCAACTTTTAGATAAATAAAATAATATAAGCTCCGTATCAATGCAATTATTTCAACTTGCATATCCTTCTTAGTATCTCTTTGAAAATAGCCAAGTGAAAAAGTTAATAATCTTAAGTAAAGAATATTTAAATCCATATATTTGGGGAGAGGTAAGAATTAAGGTAACTTGAAAACTCCCATGTCATTAAAAACACTACTATTGTCCAGCGGGTGTTGCTCAGTGGTTGAGCATCGATCTATGAACCAGGAGGTCACTGTTTGATTCACAGTCGGGGCACACGTCCAGGTTGTGGGCTCAATCCCCCCTGGGGTGTGTGCAGGAGGCAGCCTATCAATGATTCTCTCTCATAATTGGTGTTTCTTTCCTCTCTGAAATCAATAAAAATATGTATTTTAAAAAATACTACTATTTACTGAGTTATCTCATTTAATCCCCGAAAAAAACCCAAACATCAAGTTCCTCATCTTTAAAACAGAGATTATCATCTTCATTAGATTGTTTAAGGGTTTGAGATAATATATTTAAAATACCTAGTGCAGAGGCTTACAGGGGTGAAGCAACTGGTCCAAGGCCCCACAGCTTAGAAAGTGGCAGAACTGGGACTGACACCTCGGTCAGTGTGAGAACAGAGCCCATGGTCCTAACCAGCAGTCGACAGTCTCAGTATGACTGGCCACCGTCAAAACCTTAACTCACCAGAGCCCTCAGGAACTGAAAGGCTTCGAATAACTGAGTTGTTTTGTTTATTAAGAAAACTTTGCTCTGAATTCCTATACTTGAAAACTATCCAAAGCATTGAGTCCATTTTCCTGCCTTAGAAAATATACACAAATATAGTACCTTTTTTTGTTTATAAATTTAAGAATATTATAGTCTCACGTACTTGTACTTATTCTAAGAGTCCAGAAAAGGAGGAAGAAAATTAGAATTGAAGCCTTAAATCTTAGGTTCTACATCTAACTCCTCTTGCTGGCCCTATGGCCACAAGCAAGGCATTCAGCATCTTTAGGTTTAGTTTGCTCATCCATATAATGGAGAAGATACTACTTTGGCACAGTCTGCATCTCAAATGTTTGTAAGGAAACAGATGGGAAAGTGCTTTGGAATATGAAAAGCAAGTATAAATATTAGGTATTATAAATGACAGTAATTACTGTTAATAATCATGGATGCTGATATCCATTCTTAGCACCGGAGTCTGTAGGTATCAGAGGGATAGGAATTTAAGATGAATGTTCAGAAACTTCAGTTCAGTCAGTTTTATTAGCTTAATTCCTTTCCTTAGCAATTTTCCCTTTTAAAATTTTCTTTATTATTATTATTGTAGAATTGATTACTGCCCCATAAAAGTGGAATGTATTTTGCTTTCATTGAATAATGCTCTAATTATCTCAAGTCTTACAGTAAATGGCGCAGAGGCGCAGACTGATCATGGCTGTCCATTCCACACGGGCAGCCATAACAACAATGAGAACCAGGTTTTGCTCAGGGGAAGACAGGCAGCAGGGAAGGGATAGAAACGCCATAGAAAGCTGAAGATGACTACTGCCCTGGAGCCTGGACTTTCTAATGGCCATGACCTTCTCTGGAAGTGCAATTACCATGTCCACTGGTTAGTGGTGTGTATTTCATTTCTTCTCCACTTCTATCCACTTAAGCACTGCATAATAATGATAACAAACAGGCTTGGAAAAGTGAGGGAGAATAATCGCCTCACACCTGCATGCTTTACGGTTTATACCATGCTTTCACACAACATATATTTTAATTGCATGATGGAAAAAGCCCTTAAATGGGACTGTCAAAAGACCTAAGTTTCCCGTTCAGATTTTCCTACTCATTGGATGACCTTGAACAATTCAATTCACCTCTGTACCTCTGTAAAATAATAGGTTAGATAATTCCTAGGGCCAACACTTAACAGTTTATCATTCTAACTTTAAACCCTGCTGTGAGAGTAGACAGGCATTATTATCCCCATTTCACAGACAAGGAAACTGAAATTCAGGAGTCAAATAACATGCCTACACCCACAGAGAATGTGACAGTCACTAGAAATGAAGTCTTCTGATTTGAAATTAAAGTCTTTCTACCCTAATACAGGTTATTGGAAATATTACCCAAAGGCATTATAAGAAGAGAAATAAATACCTGAAAAAGTTGATTTACTAATAAAAATGATGACCATGAGAAATGGAAAGTTGCCAGCAGGAAAATATATAAAACCCAAGGGGAACAAGCCACAATCTGATTGAGGTAGGTCCATAGTCCATCTTCTCTGAATGTTGTGGCACAATGATTTGACCAATCTGTGAATTCACAAAAAGGAACCCATTATTTAAAAAGACAATAAATTGCTGATCATTATGCAGGAAGATTAAAAATCACTGAAGTTTTTTTAGGGAAAAGAGAAAGGAAGACATAATGGCCGAGATCAGAACCTGACTTCAAGATTTTATCTTCCAAATGCCAGCTCTTCTAACACAGATGAAAAACGGTACCTCACTGTTAATTATGGCTATGATAACAATGCATTGGTAGTCAGCAGTGAAGAAATAAAAGCAAAAAAGGTCCACAAAATCATCATTAAGATCAGCATATTCAGCATAAAATGCACTGGCCAGAGAAGTTAATTGTTCAAGAACTCAGGAATGATTATATCCTATCTAATAAAGAGGGACTATGCTAATTGACCCTCACACTGTTGCAAATATGGCAGCACCCACAGCCAATAAGGAGGAAATATGCTAATTGCTGCCTCACCCTCAAAGATGGCGGCACCCACAGCCACAAGATGGCCGGCAGGGGAGGGCAGTTGTGGGAGATCAGGCCAGCAGGGGAGAATAGTTAGGGGCAACCAGGCCGGCAGGGGAGGGTAGTTAGGGGCAACCGGGCTGGCAGGGGAGGGTAGTTGGGGGTGATCGGGCCAGCAGGGGAGCAGTTAGGCGTTGATCAGGCTGGCAAGGGAGTGGTTAGGGGGTGATCAGGCTGGCAGATAGAAGTAGTTAGGGGCAATCAGGCAGGCAGGCAGGCAGGTGAGCAGTTGGGAGCCAGCAGTCCCAGATTGTGAGAGGACTGTCAGACTGCCGGTTTAGGCTCAATCCTACAGGGGCTAAATTTCGTGCATCGGGCCTCTAGTTTAATAAATATTTGTCTTAGAAAATTCTCTATCTTATCCATGTTATAGCAAGATATGGGCCATCACAGAACTAAATATAAACTCTTATTAAGGGTTCTGATTAACAGGCCATTGTTGTGGGCACAAGAAATCCTGTAAGCACCTAGATACCACTGGAACACAAGCTAAGAGCATGCAGTTTCCGAGCGTACTTCTGCACTGGCACCGTAATTTATCCTGCAGAGGGAAAAAGGCCAGGTGAGGAAATGCAAGAGAAAGATGCCCCAAGAAAAGTACAGAGAGTAAGATTCATATGATCACAGCTCAGTTTCTCCCCCAGGAGAATTTATTTATATGCCAATTAAAAGAGGACTTCACTGTGGTCTTCAGAAAACTGACCCCTAACCCATATAGCTAAGACAGTAGTGAGGTGAATGTAGGTAGGAAGCAGGAGAAACAAGGGAACAGACCTTTAAGGTTATATAAAGCCAATGACTTTTACAGGCACCATGACTGTTAATAAAGGGCAAACTATTTTTGAAATGAGAAATCTGAAGATTTGTACCCTGAGGTTTCATAAATGCCTCTGACAATTTGATCAGCAGTTTTAGGCAATTTCCCAGAGCAATACTTAAGAGCTCCTGGGACAGGAAGGATATATGAGTCCATGACTTCACTATCAACCGACTGTCCATTTTTGTCCCAAATATCTATATATTTTTTTGTATCATTTAAATCCCAGCTACCTTTCATAGATATATGCCAGAAGCATTCTAACTGCAATCATCACAGAGCAATAATCAAGGTAACAAGGCAAATTACACTCTTCAGAACTTCTTGTTGGGATGGCACAGAAAGAAGCATCCCATGCACCTGGTATGACATAAGAGAATGTACTTTCCATCAGCAGGCAGCAAAGACAGCTGAGTAGGAAGAGTATTGACTCTCTTTCAGCTTATGGTCTTCCACTGCTCTCCTCTGGAAATTATTTCGATAACACAGCATGACCTCAAACTGAAGTTTCCATAGAACGGATTTCAGATTTAATATAAAAGATATACTGTAAGTGGCCATGTACATTATCTGATAGGCAATATAACACTTTAATATGTACTAACACATTCACTGGCTAATGAGAGGGAACTCCTACTGTGGTTCCAAGTCAATTGTTTTCATCTTTAGATTGCTTGGATACTTAGAATGTTCTTTCTAGCAATAATCTAAGATCTTTCTCCCTGTAACTTGTACAATGCAGACACATTGAGTTACTTATTGTCCACCCTGAAAACAGACCTCACAAGATGAAATGGATGGTGCCTGTACAGAGCCAAAAGGAGCTGCAACTGGATCACACAGAGAGGGTGCACAGCAACAGGAGTGTTAATGGTAAACAAAAAAGGTGGGAAGACAGGGAGGATGCATTAGAAAAATAGAGCACTTTTTTTTAAGTTCATTTTTCCTGTATGTGAAATGATAAAAGATACAATGTCCTCATTCATTGCAAAAAAAAAAAAAAAAAACTGTCAAAATATAAATGAGATAAAAAGTAACCAGATATGTTCAGCTAGTTGTAAGTGAATGTAAAGGTGAGACTGTTTCTAAGAAACAAAACATTATATACAAATTCGTTCAGAGCCAGAGGATACAGACAAAGAGGAGGGAAGAACTAATGCATGTCATAAGAAAACAACTTGGAAAGAATGAATGTAATGGAAAATCACTTCTGTCCTTATCAATACAGTCTTATGCTGGACAGACACACCAAACAAAGGGGACTATTTTTAGTGGAGAGAGAGAAGGGGGAGAGACAAGAGTGGTGTAAAATCTGGCTCCTTTTCCCTAGGATCAAGTCCAAGGCACAAGTTGGTCCATGGGCCAGCTTAAAAAGGTTTTCCAGGAACATGCTTTAATGTCAGTCCTTCAAAGGGCAGCCCTTTCAACAGAAAGAAGCACTGAAAAAATCTTTTATTTTCTACACCACAGGACATAATCTAAGAAGTTTCAAATTCCAATGCACAGGATCCCTGATGGCCTTTGGCAAGAACTGAGATCAGGGATCACAACCTTCTGACTATTAAACCCATTTGAGATGGTGACAGTTATATTGAGCCACAAAAGCATTCCCAAGTGATGTCAGGTGGGAAAGGGGCTGGCAAGGTAATTGAAGTCCTCTCCATGCCTATTGCAGGGCAAGAAACAAACCATTTCACATAGATATTAGCTGGCAAGGTAATTGAAGTCCTCTCCATGCCTATAGCAGGGCAAGAAACAAACCATTTCACATAGATATTAGCTGGCAAGGTAATTGAAGTCCTCTCCATGCCTATTGCAGGGCAAGAAACAAACCATTTCACATAGATATTAGCTGGCAAGGTAATTGAAGTCCTCTCCATGCCTATTGCAGGGCAAGAAACAAACCATTTCACATAGATATTAGCAACCTCTAAAAATGAAACCCCAGACCAAACAAAACTTGTAATACTGAATGTTTCTGGGGAGGGGAGCTAGGAGGCTGGGGGACAGTGGAGAAGCAACTATCTTCCAAAAACTAAAAATTTTAACTAAAGAAAACCAGGAGGGCAGGGAGGACTTAGGGAGGGGTAGAGCATGGGATAATAAAGGAAAAAGAAAAAAAGGTAGGAAAAAACTTTCCTAATGTCTTCCTGAATCGTTCCAGATTTTAGCTCAAGCAACAAATTAGTATTTTATTGGCAAAATACAAGACTTGAGCATAAATATATGCTCAACGGGAGGGGGGATGGAAATAGAAGCTCTAGAGCCAAACTCTCCCAAAGTTTTCATAATAAATACATAACAGAGTCAAAATAAACTACAATAACAAACAAAGTCAAAATAAATCACAAACACTACAGGTTTTTCCAGTAAGGTAACCTATTCCAAGGTTTGAAAAGCAGTCATGCATTCTTAGGAGCTACCAAAATCCTTCTTGCTACAACTTAAAAGCTATTCTTAGTTGATCACCTTGGAACAGCTGGCGTCACTCCCTACATGAGAGGCCCAGAGATGGCCTTTACACTGCTCCTAAAAAGTCATTTTCCTTGCTCAGGAATGCAGAATAAGTGATCTAATATTTTCTTCCAAGTTATTATTTCCAACCTTTCAATGATTGGTACAGTTATAAGTTGTGACCTGAGATTTATCAAAGGAAATGAGCTTTGAGTTTTGTTCCAATATGACGACCTGCCAAGTCCCCTAACCTGTCTTCCTCCAATCTCCCCCTGCCTCCTTTTATTTACTTACCACTCCACTTGCTTTTGTACCTGAGCAGCTGATTTTTCCTCCTTTCACTGGGTGATAAATCTGCACTTGCCTTAAATAAATTTGTATTTTTTACCACTTTTCTAATTTATCAAGATCATTTTATAGTAAAATCTTTTCAAAGATAATGACAACTAACCTCTCGTAGCATTTCCTGCAGCTTCCCAATGCCAAGAATCTTACCAACATCCATTTAGTTTTTATTAGGGTATAGTTTATAGTCACCTAGCCCAAATGTGATATATAAGAGTTCACAAGGAAAAGTGTATGTAGATGTGGGTACATGAGCTTGCTGTAAGAAAAATTTATACTTACACATGAAAGATTCATATATAATCCAGTTACACACAACGGAAAGGAAAAATAAGAAGAATATGTAATAGCGATGGTTGCCGAAACCTACATAAAAAAGAAAATCAACATATTTAATATTATTGTACAATTATGTTCCAGATCAAGAGCCTATTAACCACTTCCTGTCCACAGCCTTCACAAAAGTAAAGAAATAAGCTGTTGCTGTGCTTTTAAGTACCATTAAACCAAAACCAAACACTCTTAACATGTCATGGTCAATTGTCCATGTTAACTGAACTAATATTTATTCAATACTTAAAAGAGGTTTTTTGTTTTTGTTTTTAATACAACAAAGTTTACTAAACATATACAGCTCTAGGATGGCCTATACCAGTGATGGCGAACCTATGACACACGTGTCAGAGGTGACACGCGAACTCATTTTTTGGTTGATTTTTCTTTGTTAAATGGCATTTAAATATATAAAATAAATATCAAAAATATAAATCTTTGTTTTACTATGGTTGCAAATATCAAAAAATTTCTATATGTGACACGGCAACAGAGTTAAGTTAGGGTTTTTCAAAATACTGACATGCCGAGCTCAAAAGGTTCGCCATCACTGGCCTAAACTGTGCTGGAGGGAGAAGCAGGCAAGAATTGGGGAAAATCATGCCCTGCCTCTTCCTTTCTTCCATGTGATAAGCTTATATAGGTATAACTTCTGGACAGCCGGCTTCTGGCTGAGCAGCACTCCCCCTGTGGAAGCGCACTGACCACCAGGGGGCAGCTCCTGCATTGAGCATCTGTCCCCTGGTGGTCAGTGTGTATCATGGCGACCGATTGTTCCGCAGTTAGAGATGATTCTCTGACAAGCAAGAGCTACAAAATGGATTCCCTTCTACTTTTTCTATTAGTCACACACATAACTAAATATAAGCTTAACTTTATGTGGTAATTGAAAAATTTTCACCTATGCACCGTCCAGTCCACAGGCAGTGTTGGTCGTATCGAGCCACACAGGATTTGCACACAGGGCAATGGAGTGACCTCAGTGGCTTCCTTACCTAAGTGGGCAATTAAGAGAGGACCAAGCAAAAATCAGTCTCTCAAACTGGTAACAAATCACAAACAAAATCTTATTCCTAAATCATAAAGACAGTGGCAAAAATCATCCAAAATATCAGACCATCAATTCATAGAAAGGCTCTGGAATGCCTTTGTAATATTTACGACTACATGTCCATTTTGTCAAAGCCATCAGTAAAGGGGACCTGAATTCCAGGGCTACCAGCACCGACTAATGGGATGAGGCAGTACCATACAGCACAGTGGGCACTGGACTGAGGAGAAGGTAAAATGAGGTACATTTCTGGCTCTGCCAATAATTTGGAGAAAGTTAATTCTCCGTTTAGGCTATAATACCTAAACTGCAAAATGAGAAGGTTCACTAAGTGGTTCTTGGGTCACCATGAGCCTCTGGCTCCAAGTTAGTTTTAACATATGCTTCGTGGCAGGAAAAAGCAAACAAAACATACAAAGAGATTTTTAATCATAGGCAACGTCAAGAGATCATAAACATCATTCCCCATATGTTCAAGGCAGAAAATTGTCCTGACAGTAATGCAAAATTAGAACCTGGTAGAAACAAAGGTGTAGAAATATGCCGCAAAGATTTGATAAATGTTCACATGAGCAATGTAACCAAGAATTTGCTTTTACTATGGGAAAACATGAAGAAAAGGCTCACTCACAAGACACGATGTACAAAATGTCCTGAAGTCCAGACAGCCAGTCTCTGCGAGGGTGATGATATTCTGAAAGATATGCAGTTTGACCTTACATTTGCATTTACTAGGGAATGTATAATGCATGGTCATATACCATAATCACAGCTCTCTCCCCAAACTGAGGTAGCTAGCAGAGCAATTTGGAAGATTTGCCAACACATCATTCTGTGCCTGAAATAATGTAATTTTTTTCAAGGCTGTATTTTCAACCACAGCCAATAAATTAGAATGCACAAAAATTATACCCCCTTCTCTCCATCAATGGCAATGACCTCCCAGTTATAATTTGTTGGAGAAAAATAAACACAGACACTCCTAAAAAGAAACAAAAACTACCAGCATTCAACAGAACTAATGGTTATAAGCACCAAGAGCTCAGTCTTTGAGGAACACGGGGTTTAGGTAACAAAGATGACACTCTCCCCAATTTCTAAACATTCACAGGCAATGGAAGACATGCCATGTCATCTGACAACTTCATATCTTAGTCAATAAGGAGGAGGACCCTCCTGCCCCCCGCCAGCTCCTGCCTACTCCATGCATTAAATGAGGGACTTTAATTATATGATCATTATCTAAGCGTTACTATAAAAAAGCAGAAGACCATATCTGCCAACAGAAATTACATCTGAAAAAGTCTTGAAGTATTACTTTAAAGAAATTAAAGATATATTTCTTTAATTTTCATATAAACAAATGAAAAAGTATGACAGTAGAGAGATATTATTTTGCTGATTCATACATTCCACATTTAATATTATTAGGTGCCAGGCACTAGACAGTCATGACAGAAACCAACATGGCTATGAAGTTGACCCTCCTATTTTCAAATCAGTAACATTACAAAGAAAGCTCACCGTTTTCCTTTCTTCTTCAGAAGCCTTGGTGAAGCCTGGATCCGTTGCCCAAGTCTTATAGAAAAAATAGAGGAAGCCTATCATGCTGAAAATAAAAACAAAATAGAAAGGAGTGCCTGCCAGATGTTAAAGCCAAGTTAAGGAACATATCGGACCTCCCATAATTATGACACAAGCAAATTTCATCGTTGGTGCCTAAGAATCTCTCTTCTCTGCATTCTATCCTCATCTTACTTTATGTAACACATCCTGCCCCCATAGCTGGCCCCATCCTATGTTCTAATCCTATGGGAATTTGGTCATGGCTGACAAATTAATCCCTCGTCAAATAGTTAAAACCCACATGAAATATTGATAGGAAGACTTGCAATACATGAAGAGCATCCTGAAGAATGAAAAACATTCAAGATCCAAATAAATTAATCTCTAATGGTATAATGTGGCTCTCCTGAGAGTGTCCAGAAAAATATTTTCTGATCATTCTAACCAAATCATTCAAAGAAAAAAGCCACTTGGTTCAGAGATTTCAACTAAAACTATTTTTTTATATATTAAATGCTTGCAAAAATTTCCTACTGCAAAGTTTAATACCTAGTCATAACTGATTTAGGCTGAGTTAATTTAGAAACAAAAGAAACTGCTCTCCCTGCAAAGTGATTATAAGTCAAATATTATTTGGGAAAGGCACATGATATAAACTGAGGTAAAAATTGTTTCAAGCCAAAACCGGTTTGGCTCAGTGGATAGAGCGTCTGCCTGCGGACTGAAAGGTCCCAGGTCCGATTCCGGTCAAGGGCATGTACCTGGGTTGCAGGCCACTGGGAGATGTGCAGGAGGCAGCTGATCGATGTTTCTCGCTCATCGATGTTTCTAACTCTCTATCTCTCTCCCTTCCTCTCTGTAAGAAATCAATAAAATATATTTTAAAAAAATTGTTTCAAGTATAAATGAACAGTCCTCATTACAAAATCTTTGTATAAAAATTAAAATTTTGCTCCAGTAAAATTTTGTGCAGTAATCAACCAATACGCCAGTAATAAACCAATGTCCTTGCTTAATTTAAATCATTATTGACACAGTAGCTGTATTTGCCTTCCAGGGTGTTGCCAAGACGTCTGGTGCCAAACTTCAGAGTAGAAAAGGTGGTCATAAAATAAAAGACTCTTAAACACTTGCTGCTCAAATTGTGAGCCATGGACCCACAGCAATGGCTTTACCTGGGAGCTTGTTAGAGGCAAGAACCACAGACCTTACCCCAAAACAGCAGAATCACTCTGCTGTAACTCACAGAAACCAGCACAACCACATCTGGTTTAGGTAGGAAGGAACGAATCTTATTGGTTTAGTTTACTAGTTAATCTGCAGATAGGCCTGGCTTTAAGAAAGAGATAGGGTACAGAAAATTGTGTGAAATTGAATTTTAACAAATATGCTTACTTAGACTTAATTAAGAACACTATTTAAAAGTCCACAGGACAGATCTTTTGTTAAAGAATCCCATCCTTCTGCTCCCCCCGCCCCAGAAAATCGTGATCAACATATATGACACATTCCCAAAAACACACCAATGAATCATATGATTATCCCTCTTATTAAACTAACTGAATTTCTGCTCTGAATAACTTACAACTCCTCTCCCTCTAAGCAAAGTGAATTGCACTCTATCTCCTCACATAAAAGCCAAACATTCCTTGCTTCCATGCCCTTGCTTTGTGTGCTTCACTGACCTCAAATGCTCCCCCCTCTCCACCACCGCCCCCTTCCCCGTCTAATGAAACCACACTTTTAGCATGTCCAGGTTCTAAACGCCTTCCAGACCTAACTTACATCCCCTTCCCTTTGTAGGTCATTCCCTACAGAGGCTTCTCCCTCTTATCGGAATCTAAGAATGCGTATTCTATGGCACTTATACCTCAAATTATAGTTATTTATAGACATCTCAACCTTTCCAGTTAGCTTGTGACTCCTGCAGTCAATAAGTTTCTCAACTTGGACTAACTGGCTTTATTTCCTTAAGAATTCTTTAGATACTTCAGCTCTACACTATAGATCTACCCTACAGAAGCCTAGTCCTCATGCTCAGTAAGTCATGCTCAGCGACTGCCCATTCTACACAATGCACTGGCTTCCAAATGATAGATTTCCAAATGCGAAGGCAGTGCTCAGGCTAAGCAGCAACATTATTCTTCACAAAACACTGTTCCTTACACAACATTGTTCCTGGTCAAGTTCCTGTTTATGATCCTGCCTGCCCTTGTCTCTTTTAAAAGAACAGAATTGAAAACAGAACAATCACACTTCAGGTGTGTGCTGACCAGTGCAGAGGGCAGTGAGATTGCTGCTGTCCTTTGCTTGGACACTCAAAGCCTCGTAACCCTATTGGAGAATACGCTGGCTTCCGTGACAGCGCATCACTACCCACACCGGCTTTTAGTCAAAGCCCCTGGTTCTTGTTCACTTGACCTGAAGCTATGTCATTTTCACATGTGCTTGTACATATTCTCTGAAACCCAGTACAGGACTTCACATGAGTTTATGCCTCTTAAACTTAACTCAGCTATAGCCAGAATCTTTCATCTTTAGTCTTTAATCTTACTTCCCAACTCATCAGTATGATCTTACCTCCTTCACTTGATACTGTCTCATAAAAACCATTATTTCCTGAGCCAAAATAAACTGATGATCTGAGGAGCTAACCTAGAGCTGCCCTTAAAATTAATCTCAACATGCAGCCTTCTACACAGATTTTATTTATAAGACTAGTTAATAATAATAATAGGTATTATTTACAGAATTCCAATTACGTAATGGGGACCATGGTCAGCAATTTACAAACATCATAGCACAGTTGTCCTTGCAGCCACCCCACTATTATCCCCAGTTTATAGAAAAACTGAGACTCAGTGAAATTAAATAACTTGCCCAATGGTACATAATAAGGAAAAGGGCCAAAACTTAAATTCATGCTGATTCCAAAGATGGTCCTCTTTCCACAGTGCCCCAGACCCTCTTCCCACATGGCAGCTGTAGAAGCAGAAGCCCCCACACAATCCAGACTTGGCAACCTGAGACGAAACTAGTTTAAACACTCAAATGGGCCTTTACAGGGTAGCGCTTTAGTTCATACCCATGGCAGTTCAAACAGCATTTACCATTCAGCTTGAAAAACACAGATCCGACAGCGAAGTGTGCCACCTACTGACTGACATTCTCCCACCAGTAACAGGCTCATATGGATGCCTGGATCAAATGGCTTTATGCTGAACATGTGAGTAAAATATCCCATCTCGTCAACTCCAACATCTTAACATTCTGTCTGGCTACGGAAATCAGTTCTTCTGATGTAATGGCACCTTTTCAAACAGTGAACAGTTTGTCATTAAACCCAGCTGCATACCAAATTCTGTAACTGAGGTTTTTAAAATACAGTGGAATTACATTGTTGTTAATATTGATTCTATAAACCTGAAATAATTGTATAGAATAACTACAGTACTTTTTGTGCAAAAATTGAAATAATGTAGTTGCTCACAATTTTAAAAATTCATCAAGAAACACAATTGTAAAACTGTTTACTCCAATGCCACATGGGCTGCTAAACAAACGAACAAACAAAATCAGCCATCTCTTCTCAATAGTATGTCAATTACCCGAGAATTTACCAGCCTTGGGATCTCTGTGCTGTTGTTTGATGGTTACGTGTAAATTTAATTATTTTTATATCACATAATGATATCATCTAAGCTTTCATTAAATGGTGGTAATAAGGTTAGTGCTTAAAAAGCTGCCCCCAAATCAGTAATTATGAGACAAAGGTTAAATTAATAAAGTCAAATGAACTCTATGGTATGCTGTACCATTCATTTAGATTAAAGGAATCTGAAAAATATTAGCAATAATGCTCAGAAATAGGAAGCACCATTAAAGTAGAAGCATGCTATAATGAAAATAGATGTATACACTCTAAGAGTTCATATGCCTCTCACTTTACAAATGAAAAAATATTCTTAAATTTGAGTGTATGAATCTCTCCCATAAGTACTACTCTTTCTTTTTAAAATGCCATTACCAGAAATAGAAATAACATAGAAGTTAAAGGAATATGCTTAAAGGTACATTTCTATTCACCACATTCCTTCTTCTCCTACCTGTAAGGAAAACAAGTTTATAATGGGTTTCTAGAATCCTTGGAAGGGAAAAAGGGATCCTGGAAAGAAGTAGGAAGATGGAAAATTGGAGGAAATGCCTCCCTCGTACTGGGAGCTATAAATAGCTATAAACTAAGAAGTAATCCCTGTTCCTGCTTCTAGGTGACTAGATTTTGGTCAACCCTAAAAGCACAGCACACCCCTACGCTGGACTTGGTCTCAGCCCTGCTCTTCAAGCGATAAACCTACTTGTTAGGTGAGTTTTGTTGTTGTTGTTTGTAAACCATGGGCTGCCATCCATTAGCAGGCCATGAAAGAATTAAGTGGGCTGTGACCAGCATGTTTTTTAAAAAGAAATCTAATAGGATAAAATAAAATTTCAGAGTAAAACACATATTAGGAATACCATTTTCTGAAATGTTTGCTTCACATATGTTTTGGGTAGCAATGTATACTTATTTTTATTGTGGACTAAGAATCACCACCTAGGTTAATAACACTGTATTAACCACTGCTGAGGAGGCCACATTTCCCCCAAATCCCTCCATGTAGGCCACCTTGGTACCCAGAAGATTTATTAATAACTATAACTGCTGACCAAGTTAAAAGATCCATCTGACCTTGAAGAGAAACTCAATGCAATACAATAATATTTTATGGACCCAAATAAAATAATATTTCATTCTACTGTTTCCTTCCAATGAGTAATAAATACTAGACACCTACTGTTTCTATTGTGCGCTCTGAGATTATTTTCAAAGTTGAGTAGATTTTCAACACTAAACATATTCAACTAAAATCACTAACTGAATACAAATATGAATTGCATTCCCTGGATCTAGTCTAAGATCTATATTTCTAACAATGGCATTACTATTTTTTAAAGGCAAAAAGAGATAGGCATTTAAATTTAAGCTTGAAGGATATGAGGGAAGAATAAGATGAACCAAGTCACAAATATCCAAAACATGGAACTTAGCAGAAAGACCGTTGGTAAGTACACAAGGCACTTATACCCAAACAAGAACCTAAAAGAGAAAAAGATAAACAGGAGGTATTAGTGAAAACAAGTATGACTCACATTAATTTTAGTTCTAAATTCCATTAAATAGTAACAGTGATAATAATGATTCCCTTAAATACCAACAACAGCTTTCACTTACCGCTTACCATGTGCCACTTTCCACAAGGTAATGAGCTACGCATTAGCATCCACCGTTTTACTCATGAGAAAACTGAAGCACAAGGGTTCTCAAGAAGTAAATGTTCTCGTTCTTACAGCTAACTTACACATTACTTCATCCCCAATCACTTTATATTTTCAACGATTCTTTTATTTCTATTGAGACATATCATATTTGTATTTATTTTGGGGGTGGTCACAATCATATGTACAAATAATCCAAAATGCAAATTTTAAATACTTGGAGATTCACCTTCCCATCTGACAAGCTTTCTTCTAGAGCAGTGGTTCTCAATCTTCCCAATGCCGCGACCCTTTAACATAGTTCCTCATGTTGTGGTGACCCCCAACCATAAAATTATTTTCATTGCTACTACATAACTGTAATTTTGCTACTGTTATGAATCGTAATGTAAATATCTGATATGCTATATGTGTTTTCCAATGGTCGCGACCCACAGGTTGAGAACCGCTGTTCTAGAGGCTTGCAGGCTATTTCTGAAACAGACATCCCTTTCATCCCACAACAGCTTGAGAAGCAGCCACTGGACATAAAAAGATACATAAAGGTTAAAAGTGGCACTAGTCATCAGAACACCAACCATCTCACTTGGATATAACAAGCAGCTTGGAAGTCCACACAAAACTTACTCAAATGTTAATATTGTAGTTTCAAAATAAAAAAATAAATAAATCTGTCTTTCACTTTACATACTCAATATAGTAAATCTATGCATGAATATCATTTACCTGGACCTGTTTTTAAATTTATAGGAGGAAAAGACAACAGTTGATGACAGGCATGAAAAGGGTTTTTTAAAAGCTATCAAGATCATTAGGATATTATGATAAAATATTTGAGAACTAAAATCCCAAACCTAATATGCTGCCAGAATAGGCCATATGGAGCCCATGTAACCTCCAGGGCATGACCTGACTGAGATTGTGCAGCAAAAATGTGTTTGAACTAATTAAGTAGTACAGTGAACTATCTCATTTGTAAAAGACTGTTTACTTCTGACAGGCATCACATAGCAGCCTGGATCAATAAGCAACTGCCCCTGGAGCCTAATAATAGTAGAAGTTTGCAGCTGCTTACCTCCACGAAATTGGGCTCTACAGAGGAGTGTGAGAGAAATAAAAGCAGTATGGATAAAGTGGCCATATGCATTTGTCTCCCATTTGAATTGTGTTAATATGTCAAGCCTGACATATGAAGCCCTCAACTCACTGTTATCAAAAACAAAAGTCTTCATATACTTTTTTATAATTTGGGTTTTTATTAAAATAAACAAAATTTCAAATACCCCCATTCAAGATCAGTAAATACTACCCTTGCTTTCTCTCTGGAAAAACAAAAAAGTGATGATTATGATACCTGGTGATTTGGCTTAAATTTTGTTTGGAGACTGAGTCAATCCACTTAGTGAAAAATGAATAACTATTTCTAAGTTATAAGTTTTCTGAATAGCAGACAATTTAGAAACTTCACTATTTTCCAGAAATTTGAGCTTTTACTTTATGTTTAAATTCTAATTCATTTCCAGCCAACTGTCCTGCTTTTGAGTGACAGAGAATCCTAAATGGTAAGATTCCTCTAATACTCTGTTTTTTCTTATGACAAAAGTAGCATATGCTTATTCCAGAAAATGCTGGCAGGCATAAGAAGGGCAGAGGAATCTCATAATCACACCCTGAAGAGAGCAACACTATTTACTTTTAGGTCTTTTCCTATGGATCATCATTACAGTTTTCTTTCACTCAGGAAAGATTTCCTACTTGTATGGGCCTTGCATTCCAGGAAACAGTGGTTAAGTGCTATGAAGAAAACAAATGGGGTATCAGGGAAGGCCTCACTAAGGAGGTGGTATTGGAACTTGGGCCTGAATGAGACATCTCCAGCTATGCAATCAGAACAGGTCAGACAGAGACCAAGTGAAAGCCAGGGCCCAGGGTGAGAGGAGTTTGATGTGTTCTAAAACCAGAAAGAAGGGTAGAGACAATGAAGGAAGGAGATGAAGTCAGAGGGGAGGAAATGAATCACATAATACCTCCTAGGCAAGGAGTTTTGATTTTATTCTGAGTACAAGGAAAGCCCATGGAGGGCTTTAAGCAGAGAAAAAAGACAGAACCTAATCTGCCTTTTTAAAAGACTATACTGATTGCTAAGTGGGGATGAGCTGGGGGGGGGGGGGGGGGAATAAGAGTTGGAGTCAGGAGGCCGGTTAGGTTTGACCGAGGGTGCCAGTTGTGGAGATGCAGAGAGCAGACCCAATGTAGGCTGAGCAAGAAGGACTTGGTAATGAGCTGGATGTGGGAAGTGAAGAGAAGGGAAGAATTGAGAATGGCATTAATCCAAGGATGATAGCCATTATTCAACGTGAGAAACTGGAAAGGGAAAAAGAGATGAGTGTGTGACGAAATTATTCAGCATTGTGTGTCAGCCATGGTTCTAACCATTGAATGTGTGTTGACCATGAGACAGGCATTGTCAAAATTATTATCCTCATTTTATATACGGAAAAACCGAGGCACAGAAAGGTAAAGCAACTTGTTCAAGGTTGGCCTGCTATATGAATCTAGGCAATCTGACTCTTAACCAATGACTATATGGAACCATCTATAATAATAAATGCATAATATGCTAATTAGACCGGACATGCTTCCAGACAAAGCCGCAGTGGGCGGGGGCCGAGGCCGAGGCAGCCACTGCGGCAACAGGGGGCCAAGGCCCTTGCACGAATTTCGTGCATTGGGCCTCTAGTGTATAAATATTTTCCTAAAAATAGAACCACACCATAGTTACTATTTTATAATCTCCTGTAATTTAACTAGGTTGTTTCCACCAAATAACATTAAGAACAAAAATAATTAGTTCAAAATGAATTTAGATTTAGAAAAGGAAAAAGCAAAATTTCTGAAAAATAGGCAAAAATGCTTCAAGATGCAAATTAGTTAAAAAAATCTCCCCATTACTCACCAAAATTACCATTTCAAAAAGTGAGCTAGGATATTTATTTTCAACTAGTTGTCAATTCAATTAAATTATTGTGTTGACCAATTAGCTTTCAGTCCAAACACATGCTACCAAAGTCCTTCCTTCCCAGCAACCCTGAGGATGTTTCTATGTGATAAGTAACAGAGCTCAATAAAAACCTGTAATTTCAGCTAGTCAATAATAGAAATAAGCAATCAAATTAGAATGCAATAATCAGCCTTGCAAAGACTAATATACACACCTTGGAAACAAAGATGTCAGAAAAAGCAATGTTATTAGAAGACATCCTTTTAAAAGCCAAGAATCTGAATTGAAGTCCAGTATGTATCCAACAGCCCACATGGTAATCACAGAAAGCATCAGCAGCAGGAAGAGCTATTAAGAGATTCAGAGTTTTAGAACTTTATGGATTTTACCTCCTAAGTATCTAATAATAATTAGTTCATCAGCAGAGCTACTTCTTAAACATATAATAACAAGTAATACAATAGCAGAACAGAGTTTTCCTTCAAAATTGCTGATGGATAAATCTGATGTTTGAGAAATTACAAATCTTGGAAACAATCTTTCAAAAGCCTTACATTTTATAAAATGTTACTTACACATACTTTGTTTTGCTTTCCTCTCCGTCAAGAAATGGTGGTCGTTTAGAAAAGTGTTCATGATAGCTGACATTTAGAAAAGCAATAATTTCTTTCAAACAATATTATATGCCAGAAAGCATAAACCCAGACAAAAAGGCCACACAAAAATCAATACACCCAAGATTTAATGAGGAGAATATAAGAGTTCCAATCTGGGCACCAGATGGTGCCATTCCCTAATAAAGAGGGTGAGGAGGAACAAGTTTTCAGAAAAGATGAGTTTAGCTTAGCACGTGTGGAATTTTAGATGAATGTGGACACCTAGTGGATATTCAGGAGGCAGTCAGAAAAGCAGGTCTACCATTCAGGAGGAAACCTGGACTTATCAGCATATAGGTGGTAAAGCCATAAATGAACAACACCCCAAGGACTGTGTGCAGGTACAAAGGGGCAGAATCTTGGCCAACACAAATAATTAAGGAGAAAAAGCTAAGTCCTCAGAGGTAACTAAGAAAGAGTGACCAGTGCGATCAGAAATGCAGGATGAGAACCAAGAGAAAGAAAGGTTCCCCACAAGCCAGGGAGGAGTTTCAAGATTGGAGTCATTCTTGGTGTCAATGTCACACAGAGGCCAGAGACTGAAACATGTCCTCGCAAAGTCAAAAGAATGAAAGCCTATGAACCAACAGTGTGACTACCTGCACTGAAGCTGGCACCACATTTTTACAATGCATGACCTTGGCAGCAAACAGAGAAAATATATTCTGCCCTATCTTCTTCAATTTTTACTTCTCTGAGCCATATTCTAAGAATGGATAATTTCAAATGATATCAAATCTTTAAAATTTTTCCAAATTAGATTGCATAACACCAAATGAGCAAATTTAATTTTTAAACAAAAAAGGTAAACTTAAAATCTACAAGCAATTTAACTTCAGAACAGAAATAAGAATTAAATATGGAACTCAAAATTTTAACTCCAGATGTAACACTCATAAATGAGCCACACTATTCATTTATTCAACAATTATTCCAGAGCATATACAGGGTGGGGCAAAAGTAGGTTTACAGTTGTTCATATGGAAAACACAATCCTATTTAATAAAAGGGTAATATGGAAAATACAATAATCCTATTTAATAAAAGGGTAATATGCAAATTGACCCTAATAGCAGAACCACTGGGAATGACTGGTCACTATGACACACACTGACCACCAGGGGGCAGACACTCAATGCAGGAGCTGCCCCCTGGTGATCAGTGCGTTCCCACAGGGGGAGCTCTGCTCAGCCACAAGCCAGGCTGATGGCTACCAGCACAGTGGTGGTGGTGGGAGCCTCTCCCGCCTCCTCAGCAGCGCTAAGGATGTCCGACTGCAGCTTAGGCCTGCTCCCCGAGGGCTCCCGGGTTGCCAGAGGGATGTCTGACTGCCAGCTTAGGCCCGATCCCCCGGGAAGCAGGCCTAAGCCAGCAGGTGGTCATCCCCTGAGGGGCCCCAGACTGTGAGAGGGCACAGGCCGGGCTGAGGGACTCTCCCCCACCCCGAGTGCACAAATTTTTGTGCACCAGGCCTCTAGTTAATAAATAATACAAAATTAAACTCTGTGTTTTGTGTATTCACAACTGTAAATCTACTTTTGCCCCACCCTGTGTATGTAGGCACTATTCTAAGCACCTCAGATACATCAATGAATTTAAGGTCTTTCTCTCATGAAGTTTAAATTCTAGCAGGGGAAAACAGACAAATGTACTAAGAGAATTTTATAATACATAAAAAGCTCCAGCCCTTGTAAGGACTTTGGAGCCTTGTAAGGACTTTGGCTTTTATTCTGAGAGAAAGGAAGAAACGTAGGATTCTGAGCAGATAAATGATAGGATCTGACATACATTTTAAAAGATTCATCTGGCTGCTCTGTTGAAAACAGACTAGAGGTGAGTCAGACAACTGCAATAATTTATATGAAAGATAATGGTGGCTAGACCAAAATGCCATTGGTGGAATGGTGAGTAGGCATTAATGGATATAAACTGAGGGCAGAGTAGCCTATACCTTTTTCTAATGGCCTAGATACATGTTATGACTTAGAAAAGACACAGGTGATTGGAAAGCTGGAGTTGCCATGTACAGAGCTGTGGAAGGCTATGAATGGAATAGTTAGGGAGGGGTGGGGAGAAGATGAGGATTTCAGGTTTGGATGTTGTATTGGAGATGCCTATCAGACACTGAACTGGGTAAGTTATACAGGTAAATGGGAGATACGAGTCTGGAAAGGTCTGAACTAGTGAAAACATTGGGAGTTACCAATTCTGTATGTAGATGGCATTCAAAGCCATGTAAATGCATGAAGTCACTACGGGAATGAATGAATACAAATAAAAGAAGTCCAAGGACAAAGTCCTGGGGCACCCTACTGTATGAGGTGGGGAAAAGCAAAGGAGTTGGCAAAGGAGACTAAAATAAATAAACCATTATTTATTTCTCTCTCCCTCAAATACCTAAATGCAAAATAGGTGTAGTATTCATGATGACCCTCTCCATAGAAATCCGGTGTTAGTTAATTTAGAATCATTCTGAAAGTATAGTTACCTCGCATTTCTGTAGCCACCTCCAAAGTCTGAATTTTTTGTTAGCTCTCATTTTGGCTTCTGTTTTTAGCATGTGAATAATGAGCCGATTTTTACTTTGTAGAGCCATCTCAAGAGGTGTTTCTCCCTAAAAAAAGAAAGAAAAAGTTCAATCACATTTTTTTAAATATTTTATTGACTTTTTACAGAGAGGAAGGGAGAGGGATAGAGAGTTAGAAACATCGATGAGAGAGAAGCATCGATCAGCTGCCTCCTGCACACCCCCTACTGGGGATGTGCCTGCAACCAAGGTACATGCCCTCAACCGGAATCGAACCTGGGACTCTTCAGTCCCCAGGCCAACGTTCTATAATATCCAAACCGGCTAGGGCTCAATCACATAGTTTATATAGCATGGGTACTAGGCTTTTTTTTTTTTACTGTATGATTCCATTTTTTTTTTTTAATTGAATTTACTGTGGTGACAATAGTTCACAAAACCATACAGGTTTCAAATGTACAACTCAATAAAACATCATCAGCACACTGCATCGTGTGCCCCAAGCAAAGTCTCTTTCCATCCCCATTCCCCCGGCTCCTTGCCCATCTCCACCTGGTCTCCACCCCACTTTCCCTCTGTTTATCACCACCCTGTTGCCTGTGTCTCTGTGTTATATATACATACTTTTTGGCTAATACCTTCACCTTCTTTTATCCAGTTGCCCCACCCTACTTCTCCCTAACAGCTATCAGTATGTCCCATGTATATCCATGCCTCTGTTTCTTTTTTATATATATATATATGTACATTTTTATTGATTTCAGAGAAGAAGGGAGAGGGAGAGAGAGAAACATCAACAATGAGAGAGAATCATTGGTTGGCTGCCTCCTGCATGCTCCCCACTGGGAATCGAGCCCACAATCCAGGCATGTGCCCTTGACCAGAACCAAATCTGGGACCCTTCAGTCTGCAGGCTGACACTCTATCCACTGAGCCAAACTGGGTAGGGCCATGCCTCTGTTTCTATTTTGTTCATCAGTTTATTTTGTTCATTAGATTCCACATATAAGTGAGATCATATGCTATTTGTCTTTCTCTGACTGGCTCGTTTCACTTAGCCTAATAATCTTTAGATCCATCCATGCTGTTGCAAAAGGTAAGAGTTCCTTCTTTCCCACGGCTGCATAGTATTACATTGTATAAATATACCACAGCTTTTTTACCTATTCATCTACAGATGGGCACTTGGGCTGTTTCCAGATCTTGGCTATTGTAAATAACACTGCAATGAACAGAGGGGTACATTTATTCTTTTGAATTAGTGTTTCACATTCTTAGGTTATATTCTCAGAAGTGGGATCTTAAAATATATCCCCAAAAGTGAGATCACTGGGTCAAAAAACAGTTTCATTTTTAATTATTTAAGGAAACTCCCTACTGTTTTCCACAATGGCTGTACCAGTCTGCATTCCCAACACGAATGCAAGAGGGTTCCCTTTTCTCCACATCCTTGCCAACACTTGTTGTTTGTTGATTTATTGATGATAGCCATTACGGCAGGTGTGAGGTGATATCTCATTGTGGTTTTAATTTGCATGTCTCTGATGATTAGTAATGTAGAGCATTTTTTAAAAACCTCATCAGATTCATAGACTTAACATATGTGTTAGCCAGCTATTATTATTTACATCTATCCTGTAATAACTGAAGTCATATGTATAGCTTACCTTTATGTTAATTTATCAATCTTCTAACTGAAGATATAATAAACTAAGGGAGATAAATACCTGGTCATACCTTAACATTTCGGATATCCAGGCTAGAACCAGCTTCCAAAAGTTTATCAACTGCAGTAACATTTCCTGCTGCCACTGCCCAGTGAAGTGGGGTGTTTTGGTGTACTTTATCAACCACATTGAGAGAAGGATTAAACTTTAAAAGAAATCCAGTTGGTTCTGGCCTGTTTCAAAACAATAAAATACCAAGGTGTATTAGAGAGATGAATGATTTGAGGGGAAAATGTAAATAACCAATCTTTTAAGCTAATATAGCAATTAACAAATCAAAATTCTGAAAACTAAGGACCTTCTTTGTACAGAGTTCTATTGTAGTTGCTAATAGAAGAGATGCACATGCCCCTCAAAAAGATATCTATTGTGTGACTATATAGAAAATATAATTTTCACATCAATACAATGAAATAACTACTTTTGTTTTTCAAACTTTTACTTTCATGCTGTTATTTTATTAACATTTTCTTTTAAATTATACATTTAACTTTGGCCAATATAAAATTCTATGTTATTCAACTAATTAAAAATTAAATGTACAATACTATATTTGAGGAGATAAATCAAAAGCTAACTTCACATTTTCCTTCTAACCTATTATTAAATAAAGTTGGGTATAAATAATATTCTAAAATATGTGTTTATCTTAGAAAGTTATGGACTAAAAGGCAGAATTCAATAAATATTGTTTTATCATCAATACCTCCCTGACCTTCATGACTACTTGAGATTCTTTTAATAAAATAATATTCTACTTAACTTATTCTACCGAGATCTTTAAACACTGTATCTGACTTCAGAGTTATCGGCAAAGATGACAAAAAACTTTCTAATAAAATTCTACCACTACCCCACCACTCTATGAATGAAAAGGAAATGACATCAGAACTAACTCTGTTCCTAGGAGAAAAGTCTAAAGTAAAATCAAAATCAGAAATTGAGCATAACTTTGGAAATAAACTGACAAAGTGAAAACTAAAGCATATATTTGAGAGAAGAAACACAGAAGATGGACTATATGCTGGTCATTAATCATGTGTTTATAAAAGAAATACACAGAAAAACTTAAATATGCAAGTACTTGATGTGAACATATACACTATTTCCATAGGTCAGTTACAATTAATATTTTCTGAGCAGTCATCAATGTTGGAGATCCTCAACATTCATTGTGTTCTGCAAAGCAGATTTATCATCTAGATTTCGAATTATGAGAACATTTAAACTTGTCTTTGTTATGCATATATATTTTTTTATTGTTGACAGTATTACAGATGTCCTGAATTCCCCCCCCCCATTGCCATTTTTAAAAAATGCAAAATAAGAAACGTAAGTCATGTTAATAAGTATATGCTATCAGGGGAGGGCAGAGGTAGGGAAGAAATCAACCAATGAACAACCAATGAACTCATATGCATATATGCAAAACCCATAGACACAGACAGTGGGTGGTGAAGGCTTGTGGGGGAGAGGGGTTGAAGAGGGCAATGGAGAAAAATAAAAGGGACATATGTAATACTTTCAACAATAAAGATTTATTTAAAAAATAATAAATATATGCTATGGAATCTCTATCTGTTCTATAAAGAAATTATCCTATATAATAAAAGGCTAATATGCAAATTGTCCCCTCAGGAGTTTGACCAACCAGGAGTTCAAACGCTTGCTATGACGTGCACTGACCACCAGGGCATGGCACGGAACAAAGGAAGGCCCCAGCCAGCAGCCAGCAGCCAAGGGAAGGAAGGCCCTGATTGGCCCAGATCACTGGCCAGGCCTAGGGACCCTACCCATGCATGAATTTTGTGCACCACGCCTCTAGTTTTCTTATAGTAGCTTTCAAACTCTTCCCCTAAGCTATCAGAAAAGAGAAAATTATTTCAATAGTGCTTTTCTAAATATAACTACATAAAAAGTCCATATCACAATCACAGGGTGGAAAATCTTATTTTATTCTTCAGAATGTACTATCATTTCATATAGATTAAGATACTTTAAATTATATACACAAAAAAGAAATGGTCAGAAGCAAGAATCAGAATGAGGCAATTCAATTAAACTCACCCAAGTACTTTGTGAGCTGATAGCATGAGAGGTGTCTGCCCATTTAAATCTGTCATATTCACACTCTGTTCAAAAAGAAGGGTCAATCAGCTTAACTGCAGACACAGTCAAAATTCTCTTTTTTTTCTTAATAGAGGTATCTCTTCAATGCATTAGCACTACCACTGTGTCTATAAGGAGGGTTCAAGTATCATTTAATAAAATGTTCTGCTTCACAGCCATAGGATAAAAGTTCATTGATTTATAGAAAATATTTTTAAAAGGTATATCTGAATATGTGATTCAAGGTGTTATATAATATGAATGGAAGAGAGCTAAGGGAAAGAGAGAAATAATAATCACCATCAAATATAAGAGACTTTAGAAGCAAAGACCCTAGAAGTCATCTAGTTTTAGACCTTAACTGATAGTACATTCACTGGTACTATCACCTTTTACACAAAGTCATTCAGTCTCTACTTAAACACGTAACAGTAATAGTGAACAACTATCTTCTGATTGTATTTTATTTATCATATTATGTTTTAAAAGGTAACACATGAAAAATTCTTTTCTATTATTCTAGAATATAAAAAAAGAAAAAAGAAATCATACCTCCTTTTAATACAATGGGCCCAGGTTCGAGGTATACAATAATGGTTCCAACCAAGCCAAAGAAAGAGTCTCAATTATTGAAGATCCTTATGGGCCTTGGAGGAGTACAACATGGGAAGGAACCCAAAGAGAAGCAGGAAGGATTCCTCCTCAAACATATTTCCAAAGTGAGCCCAAGGAGGTTACAATTATTCTACTTCAACTGGCTAAGTCTGAGAGAAAGTGCTCATTTACAGAGAGCATAGTCAATCCACAGCATTTGTGCAAACATGTGTCCACGCCTGTTATAGGTGAGTCTGCTAATACATAAACTACTTTGCTAAGAGAAAGCATATCCCAGACAAATATAGCTGACAGTGACACTCCCACTGCCAATAACCTATAATTTAACCTGTGCCATAAATGGATGCCTCTTAAGGCAAGTCATTTTTCATGGAATTACTTTAGAGAACAATAAGAAGCACACATTCAAATTGGTCTCCCATTTAGACTCAAACAAAGAAAGCAATGATGGGTTAGTTCAGTGATCTGATTACCATTTCTACATTCAGCCAGAAGAAAAATATAGGCTTTGAAGTCATGTTTTTGAAAATCTCTGCAAGAATCATAAGGAAAACTATTACTGGCTTACAAGCTTAAAAACATCTATTATATGTTACTGAGCTAAATGACCTGTCCTTTTTGCTCCAATGAAGCTAGAAAAGAGTATTCAACAGCTAGACCTACTGAGGCTAATATTTGAATATCTGGATATTTTTCACTTATACTTTAAAAATGAGAACAGACTACTAATCATCTTCTCAATCTCTTCAAATTTATAATAGCTATAGTATAAGATATTTTTCAAGATATACCTGTCCCTTTGAGATGAGATAGGCTATAATGGGCATGTGTTGAAATAATACTGCCAGGTGGATGCTGCTGAATCCTTCTCCATCGATGAGGGTGGGGTCTGCACCATACTGCAGTAATAATATGACCATGGGTAAATGTCCTTGTCTGTAAATAAAGAATAAAAAGTATACTGTATTCTGTAGCAAAAAATAAAAATAAAAAATTCAGGGAGAAATTGATATCCCTGAGACATGAGAGATTTTAGTTAGATATAAAAAGTATTTCCTAACAATAAGGTTTTTAAAACTCTGGAGATTTTCTAAATGTCCTTTTACTTAGGTGTTCCACACTTAGAACTATCTGGACAGTCCTTCCTGAGGGCAGGTAATAACCTTAATAACCTCCCAATCTACCTTAAACCTTATGTTGCGACCATGTATAAATAATAATATTACATGACTAATGCTAAAAATGTAAACTTTAAAACCAGTTAGACTTCACTGTTGCTACTTTAAAATAATCATGAGCCAGATACCCTGCAATATAATATTCAGACTGCTGGTATACTGTAATATTATTCTTAGGAACAAGATATTTTTATACCTGAATATGGATCATTTTCCACATGAAGCTTACATGAGGATGAGTTCACCCTAGATTCTTCAAATTTATTGGCTATGGAGAAAAGATTCAATTCCTTGCCTTAAATGAACAACTATTCACTTTAGTTTCAGGTTCATGTCAACCCCATCAACCATACAGAATGGAGTTAAGATGAAAAGTTAAGAAATTGTTAGGTATTTAGACAGGCCTATGAACTTCAGCTTCAGATGGCTAATATTTACCAGAGAAAAAAATTGATTTAGAGTTCACTAAACTATCATTTTTAACCATGTAATCAAGTACAAAATATATGTATTTTGATTACATAAAAGAAAGTATAAGACACACATTTGAGTTTGAGCATCACATTGGAGGCCCAAGTTAAACACAAAAAACATCTGTCTTTGGAAACTCCTTAAAGCTACATTTATTTGTTTGTTTGTTTGTTTAATGAAGAGGGGAAGGAAAGAAAGCCCTTCAAATGGTCTCTAACTGCAGTTTCCAATATGATGGCTAATAGCTACATGAGGCTATTTGATTTCATATTAGTTAAAATTAAATAAAATAAATTTTAAATTAAACTTAAAATACAATTCCTTAGTTACATTAGCCCCATTTCATATTTCACATATGGCTAGTGGTTACCATACTGGATAGCACAGAAGAGAATCCCAGAAAATTCTAGTGGAAAATGCTGATCATTAATGTTCAGAAAATAAACTTAAGTCACTTGACTTTGAATAGCAATGTCAGTGTACAAAAAAACCTTTACCTGATGGCCCAGTGAAGAGGAGTTGAATTTAAATCTCCACCCAACTGATCAACCACAGCACCTTTTGAAATATAAAACCTGTTAAAAACAGACATAGATAAACAGATTTAAAACTTAAAATTCATATTGAGAAAGAAAACTTTATTCTTAGTAATAAATGTATTGGAAAACAGAAATTATAAGAACCCTCCCTAAAACCTCACAGATCAACAGAAGTCTGAAAGATTCACACAACAGCATCAAACAGAACCCTAGTGAAATATTCATAGCATATAAGTAATTACTCCTGGTGTCATGAGCATTCATTATAACTTACATACTGAGCATGTGATAACTACCCTGCATATTCTAATTACCACAACACTCTGAAAGGTTTATATGTAAAAGGTTCAGGATCACACAGATATGCTACTTAAATTGAAAGAAAAAGTGAAATTATATCACTTTAAACAGCTTAAGATTAGAATTACTATCTGGGAATGAATTTTAAAAATAGTAAAAAATAATTCAAAATCCTTTTAGAAAAGTTAGACATTCTCAATGTTTTGCTTTCTATTTGGAGACACAGATATGATACACTGAATAAGTGAATCTGTTAGGCAAAGAGACATTTTCTTCTGTGGTTTACAGGAATTAGTCTCATTATCTCAAAGTTGAGCTTCGCATATCATTATCAAACAACGCATCAGTTTATTTTCACAGAAGAGGGGTTTATCTGTATGTGTATTTATTTTAAACTTTAGTATAGTTTTATTTTCTTAAACCTCCAAAATTTAATATATAATACAAATTACATGTAATTCACATGCATACATATATTTTACATGCTAAGGTATAAAATAAAAAATAATGGTTAGGCAGTATTGCTTTATGAAGAGAAAGTATTTTCTACAATCCAATATATGCCTCCTTAAAAATGTATTGCACATTTAGCTTTTAAAAAAGGTTAAATTATTCCCCTATTCATTCATTCCCCCTGGCATTATTAAGCAATGTAAAATATTTTAATGTTTCTTCTATACTACCTGAAACTTTCTGTTCTATCTGGAGAAAGTTTATCTTACACTTTTTTTAAAAAAAACAATGTTCAATTACATTGCCTGAACTTTATCTTTATAATGGGTCCCTGTCTTCAGTTTTCCTTTTTGAGCCAATGACAACCCTGGACTGGATGATCTCCACGGTCCTTTTCAACGCTTGGATAACTGATGTGTGTGGCACAGTTTCAGGTATTCATTTACAATAAATGACTATGGATGCTTCAACATTAAAAGTTGCACTTGAAGAAAACACAAACGAAGGAGAGGTCTAGAATTATAAATACAAAATTAATACACATATATCCCATCTTACTTTACAAGATCCAGTCTGTTGTTAATAGCAGCCCAATGAAGAAGCGACACATTTTCTTTGTCTGGTTGCCTGACATCATATCCTGCTTCTACCAATTCTTTACATCGTTCAAAAATCCCGTATCTCAAATAAGAAAAAAAAGGACATAATTGATACCATTAAAATAATTTCAAATATCAAAATTTCTTTCTTTTACCAGGTTTTATCTGATCTTTCAGTCAACACAGAAATACATTAACAAAGATACATATCAAGAGGCCATATTGTAAAGCCAAACAACATCCATTTGGAGTTGAACTTGATTTTCTTTTTTTCTTTTTCTTTTTTTAAATATATTTTATTGAATTTTTACAGAGAGGAAAGAGAGGGATAGAGAGCTAGAAACATCAATGAACGAGAAGCATCGATCAGCTGCCTCCTGCACACCCACCACTGGGGATGTGCCCGCAACCAAGGCACACGCCCCTGACCGGAATCGAACCTGGGCCCCTTGATTCCGCAGGCCGACTCTCTATCCAGTGAGCCAAACCAGCCAGGGCAGAACTTGATTTTCTTAAATAAACTTTAACATTCACATTTGCCCTCCTTCAATAAGTTTCATTAGATTCTCCACTATATGCCAGGAATGTATGGTGCTGATTCCTGACTATAATCTCAATTCTTGAATCAAAAAACCAAGCCCATGCAATGACCTCCCAATTAAGGAGAGAGACTAAAATTTGGGATGGGATAAATTCAACAATAAAATGTAAACATAGCATAAGGTATGTATGGCAAAGGAAGAAATCAGACATTCTGAAGGGGATGAACCATGGTTTATAAACTATGTTTTGTAGGCTGAAGGGAGGGCATTTCAGGCAGAGGGAACAGCATGTACAACAATCAGAGATGTGAAACTGCACAGATGTTCAGAGAAATATAAGCAATTTAACACTGAGGAAGGATAAAGCATATGGAAGAGAATGGTAAAATATGAGGATAGAATGGAGAGACAAAGACTGCCTGGGCCTTCTATGCCATGCTTTGAAGTTCGTAATTCATCTATTGTTCAAAGGGAAACTACTGCAAGCTTTAAAGAGGAACGCTCTAAGACTCTTGAGTTTTAAGGAAGATCGCATTAGTGGCAGTATGGAAACTAATTTGCAGAGGGTGAAGCAGAGACTGAAAGACCAGTTTAGAGGCTCTTGCAATAAATACAGGTGAGAGGCAATGAGAGCCTAAAGAGAGGGATGGACCTGAGGAATGTTTAAGAGAGTTATTTAATTGATTGACTATAAGAATGAGAAACAGGAGAGAAGTATATATTTTAAGACCATAATAACTTTTAAAATAATTCATTAGCAATATTTCTTTTAACAAAAAATATTAAGTCCCAACAGACCACATTTAGCATGATGTAAAATTAAATCATTTCTACCTCACCAAAATGTGTGTGTGTCCCTATCTATCTGTCTTTATGGCATTTTTAAGATAGAGATAACTATCTTACAATGCTAAATGAAAATATTAATAAAAGTAAATTGTTGATGATACATACATTTTTCATCTTTTAAATGTCAACTTTAACATTTTACTGGGGGAAAAATAGTCCCTTTACATGAGAAATATAAGAGTACACACTAATGAGGATTTTCGTGGTTTAGAAAACACAAACACACACACACACGCTAGCTTTTGTTTTTTGTGGGGGTTTTTTTGCCTTCCCACATCTATCTAAAGATCTTCCCACAATGACTTAAGAAGGTCTAAGACCTCAAAGGAAAGTTTAGGAATGATATAAAATGTGAGATTTTTTAAATATATATATTTTTATTTCAGAGAGTTAGAGCAAGATAGAAACATCAATGATATGAGAAAATCATTGACTGAGGTCGAGCCCGCAACCCAGGCATGTGCCCTGACCAGGAATCAAACAGTGACTTCCTGGATCATAGGTCGATGTTCAACCACTGAGGCCACACTGGCAGGGTTAAAATGTGAGTTTTTAATTTCCTGTGTGCATAGCCTAATTTTTCACATTTACCTTATAGAAATTTACCAGTAGCAGAGAAACATTTAAATATTTCCATTCTAATTAAAGCTAATATTTATCTTAAGAACATTCTCATCTTCATATAAATATAATAATATAAACAATATCAAATAATATTCATGTAAAGTAGTGGTTCCCAGGGCCTCGAGAATTCATATAAATATTTAGAATATCTAAATAACTGTCAATTATTTTTTAACATAAATTATATACAGTGGGGCCTTGACTTACGGGTGTCCCCACTAACGAGTTTTTCGAGATACGAGCCATCTCTCGGCCGATTTTTTGCTTTGAGTTGCGAGCTAAAATTTGGGTTACGAGCCAGCTTCAGATACCCCACCGCTAGTTGGCGCAGCGAATGTCACAGTGAACGCCACAACATCAGCCCAGCATCACGTGTCTCACTTGTTCACTTTAAGATTTGACATACAAGTAATTTGAGTTATGAGCTCCGTCACAGAACGAATTAAACTCGTAAGTCAAGGCCCCACTGTATTAGTCTACATTAAGGCCAAACAGGCTAATTAATCACCAAACATCCTTGCTTTTGACAACAATTATATCAAGTTAGTGTGGCAACATTAGTTCTTTTCATGCAGATTAGAAGCTCAAATAGTCAGATTTATATTTGATTATTAAGAAAATGTATTAAATCAATGTAGCTTGATGGACAAAATATTTCAAAACATATTCAATGGCAAGAGATGGGTGGATGTTAATAATCAATGAGATTCATGAGGATAAACATGTTGGAAATGATTTAATACCCACATCTAGAGATCTTAAGGATGTCCTTTCAAAACATAATTTCATTTTTGGTGCAAGCAAAACAACCCACTATATGTTTCAAGTGGTCAGGAAGCCTAATTCTACTTTACTGACTTTCTTCTAGCACACAATAGGTACATAGAAAGTACTCAATAAATAAATGTTTAAAATATCCATAAAGGTGTGAGCTGGTATTTTTCCATCCCACCTATATATTTTGGTTGTAGTACATTTTAAAAGACTCAGATTTGTGTTTCAAACTCAGAGTCTAGTTCAGTGATGGCGAACCTTTTGAGCTCAGCGTGTCAGCATTTTGAAAAACCCTAACTTAACTCTGGTGCCATGTCACATATAGAAATTTTTTGATATTTGCAACCATAGTAAAACAAAGATTTATATTTTTGATATTTATTTTATATATTTAAATGCCATTTAACAAAGAAAAATCAACCAAAAAAATGAGTTCGCGTGTCACCTCTGACACGTGTATCATAGGTTCGCCATCACTGGTCTAGTTTTAGTGTCACTTAAAATGACTCATTCATTCAAGCCAGAAGACAATAAAAGCATTTACTGGGCACCTGATACAAGGCAGGAACTGTGCAAAAGCATGGGGCTACAAAGATGAAAAAAAAACATGCTTTTGCTAAGAAGCTGCTCACAATCTAATGGGACAGACTGGTAATAAACAGCTAAGGTGCACTGCGCTAAGTGGTCTGATGCTGCTATAACAAACATACTAGCAATGGAGTAGGAAGTGAGCTGGGTATACACTGGATGCCATGAACTGCACATACATTATTACACTTGAACAGAACATGAAGGTAAAACAAAGAACTGGGAAGACTTACTGAGTAGCTTTTACAATGTCACAGTTACTAGAGTCCTCTATAAGAGGAAGAGCTTCTCTTGCCTTGGCAAGTTCTTTGTTTTCATGTGCACAGACTCCATGTCGACCAAATCCTGGAGGGTGGGGGCCATGGCTGTGATTCCTGCACTGGAGAGTAGGAGTAATTTGACAAAGCACAGGAAGAGAATTAATGTCACATTCAATTACATAATAAAGAATTTGCTACTGTCACCAATATCTATGTTATTAAATTTAAAATGTTTTGAGTCTTAGAGTTGAATACAAGGGAAGATTTTCATCTCAATTCTCTTCACGAGGATTAGATGCTTAATATTAGAAAATTCCAAATTATGTGTATGTTTTGTCATAAGACAAAGCAAAGGCACACAAATAGATCTTAATACTTATAGTAGGTGGAAGGTCATGGCTATTGACATTACAAATAGGAAGGCCGCCATGCCTGTTTTGGGAGTTGTGGCAGATACACACTAAAGAGATCCTTAATGAATCAAGTTCTTGAACATGTATAGCTTGAGTCCCACAAGAAGAGTGGGAGATATTTTAAAATATTTGACTAAACAATAGCCACAAATCTGCCAAATTTAGTGAAAAATTACAAACCCACAGCTCCTAGAAGCTCAAACAAAAAAAAAAATCAAGCAGAATAAACCTCAAATTCTCATAGCAAGGTATATCATAATCAAATCACTAAATAAATAAGGACATAATCTTAAGAGCAACCTAAGGAAAAAGACACATTATGTTCAAAAACAAAGATAAGAATGAATTCAGACTTCTCATCAGTAAGTACAAGCCAGAAGACAAAAAAAAAAAAAAGCACAATAGTTTTGAAGAGCTAAAGGAAAATACTGTAAGCCTGGAAACACCAGCAAAAATATTCTGCAAAAACAGGGATGAAATATACACTTTTTCAGACAAAAGTTAAGAAAATTGCCATTTTTTAACTGAGCTATTTGTTTTCTTAAAGTTTTGAGAGTTCTTTATATTATATATTCTAGACAAAAGTTCTCTGTTAGATATGTGACTTGCAAATAATCCAATCTTACATTACCAGAGATACTATTATTTAATTTGGGGTATCCTTTGTCATTGTGTATACAGGCAGTCCTCAGGTTACGTATGTTGTTTCGTGGTTACGTCACCATCTCCCATTTATTTATAAAAAAAGAAAAGTTCCATCATTTCGACGTATGTACATATGTGCTTTATGTTTTTATTATTTATTTACCACAAATAAAGGTCAGGAATTGTTATCTTTCTTTTAACTTTTTTTTACTGTTTCACTTCATTACTGATGTATACGTGCTCCATGTGAGTGACGTAGGTGCTTATGTAGGTGGGTTCCGACTTACAGAGAAAATCACCTTACGTCGCACCGTAGGAACGGATCTCCGACATAACCAGAGGACCTACTGTATACTCTAACATATCTAACATTATACAGTATATATACATATATGCTTTTATCATTTTCTTCTTAATATGTATTTTTTAAAAACAATGGGATCGCATTCATCAACTTGCTTGTCTAACTTAACCATGTACTATGTATAGCTATGCTGGTCAGTAATAGTTGAATATTATTCAATTGTATAGATCTAGCATCATTTATTCAACCACTTCCCTATTGTTAGTTCTGTAGGTTGATTTCAGTCTTCACTTCTACAAATAATCATATAATTAACATCCAGTACATTCTTGCCAATCTGATGGCTAAAATATGACACCTTGTTTTTCATTTGTGTGCCCCTCATAGCTAATCGGAGTTTTGGTAGTTTGTTTGTTATGTTGACTAGCTCTCATAATTTCTCTTTGGTGGACTGCCTTTTCACAGTCTACTGTTTTTCTAGTAGACTGTGTATCTTTTTCCATTTGTATGTTAGGAAGATTAACCCTTTGTTTATATACAGATTTTTCATCACAGAAAATTGACTCATTCTAAAGATACAAATTTGTTTCCTCTAATAATGTCTTAAGGTATTAAGGACATCAGCTTCATTTTTCATGTAGGAACTTAAGGAGGATTACGCATGTCAATGTAAAGAACATGGGCAATTAAGAGCATTTATTTACTTATTCAACAATTAATTATTGTGTACTTATGATGTACACGGCCCCCACCCTCTGAAGACATGGGTATTTATCCTCCAGGAATTTAAGTCTAATAGTGCAGGTAAATCAGAGACATATGGAAGGCAATATGTGATTAAATGGCAAAAATGGGTGATAAAGACTAGAGAACAGCATTTTGTTTGGGGGGGAGGGGAGGGACCCTAAATCCAGATCAGAGTAAAACCTAAAAATGATTATATAAACTCAAAGCCTGCTTTCAGTCAATGGTCTCCAAAGTGAGGCAAGTGTACACAAGGCTGTATATGCACTGACCCATTAGATAATGGGAAAAATGTTAAAGTTTCTATTCTATTACAATGCCTTTGATCTTTATTTTTAAGAGAAAGATGCAAAATTTTATAAATTTGGCCTCTTTAAGCTTTACTGATTTGAGCACTAAGTTGCCCTCCCAAAATGAGCAAGTGAGTTAAACTATAAAGAGGCCATGAATTAAGATAATAACAGCATAAGTACACACAAACAAGAGTACTGCAGAGCTGACACTTCTCTTCAGAGCAGGTAATCTTCATTAGTCACACAAAGTAAAAACAAAGACAATCTAAACAAAATGCCAGCTTCCCTCCAAAAATATTCAAAATTACCAAAAAGGGTGATTTGAAGCAAATTTATATTTACTATCCTTAATTTAAAAACCTTACCATGTGTATATGTTGACCTATTAATGAATGAATATAGTTTAGAAATATATTGTCAAATCTTACAACAACATGCTCCATGACAATATGAATTTGGTGACTGACCCCTGTCCCAAGCCCCCATGTACATCAAATAGAGGGGTGCTGAACTGTTTAAGTCCCAGACAACCATATAACAGAGAATCATCCCCATCGCATAGGGGTTAGAGTTATCCATTGCCAACAAGTGATGATAAATTGCAGTCAGCGCCTGGATGATCTGTACTGTGCAGCTGGATCCCTGAGCTCCCAGCCAGCTTGCAGTGCAAGCTCCATTCATCACTCCATTCAGCTCAAAATTAGTGATATTTTACAAAAATGAAAATTTTGGATCCTACTTTTCACATTATAATAGTGTTTTATTCTAGGGGTACAAGTTCAAAATTGTTTTACTGATAGCAGTGCATGATCAAAAAAGTTTAGAGACGACAGCTCTAAGTTATCTCCTTTGCTCTAGATTTGCTCCTTCCCAAAATTTTCCACAAGAGCTACAGGTGAGAAAGGAGATGACCTGCTTTGGGGGAGGTTAACTAACGAGAGACAGTCCCATAAAGATGTTTAAGGAAAACAACCATATATTCCCATCACAAAGATTAAAGCAGTTTATGTCATGATACGAAATCCTTCTTAGAGATTACTCTCTAGTTATCAAAAAATTATTTTTATGGTATTCTCTAGTTGTTTCGTTTTTACTACATTGAAAATGTAAACTCCTTGAGAACAAGGTCAAAGTCTCAGATTTCATGTTGGCTTGTATGATGGTGGCTAATTACCCCATTTTTGGCTTCAGCTTCTACATTTGTAAAATGGAAGGAGCAGGTCATATAGCTATAAAGTTCTTTCCAACTCCACGTTGTATGGTAAGAGGAACTGTTACAAGAGTCATTAATGACATGTGCACTGGTAAAGACTTCACCACACAAACAAACATCCTTTTGCAGTGGAAGCTTAACTGCTACATGGCTACCTACAATATTAAGGTAACAGAACAGATGAAGCAAATTCTCAGGAAGCCAGCAAATTACTGAGTATTCATTAATCATTCATTCAGGGAAATGTAAAGAATACCTACTACCTACCAATCACAGTACTAAGTAACTAGGTAACTAGGTAATCGAGTAAGACACAATTCCTACTACAATCCATTCATTCATTCATTCATCAGATATTAACTGAATGCCTAGTATGTGCCAGGTACTGTTCTAGATGCAGGATATGGCAGTGAACACAACAGACAAGATTTACAAAAAGGAGCGTAGCTAGCTGACTACTCTCCTTCATGGGGATAACAAGATATTATGAAAATCACATCTGTGGTGATTTTTATAGCAAAGCCCCCAACTTCTTTGATACTTCTCCATCAGGAGGAGAGGTTCCATGTCCTTCCTCACAGAGGAAGCTCAGTGACACTCCACTACTAAATTCTCAGAAGTGATTCCCAGGCCTTAGAAACCGGCAGCTTCCTCCTGTCTCCTGAGATGCTCACTCTTGGAACCCGGCCACCATGCTGTGCGGAGGCCCAGCCACACGTAGGTGACCCTGCTGAAAGTCAGCATCAACTGCCAGACATGTGAGTGAAGACAACACCAGCCCTAGATGCTGAGTCATCCCAGTTCACGAGTCTTTCTAGCAGAGGCCCCAGATACGGTGCAGCAGAAACAAACCATTCCTGCAATGCCATGTCCAAATTCCTGACAGAGTCCATGAGGGTGGCAATAGCTGGTTTACACCACTATGGTTTAGGATGACTTGTTACACAGCAATAGGTCACAGGAACATCTTTAAGATATAAGGGATCATATGATATTTCCATGAGATATCACAAATCAAATCATTTTACTAAATAGTAAATAAATACATTTAAAGTTACAATAGGCATTAATTTTAGAGAAACCCAAAATCTACAAAACCGTATGCAAACTCTGATGAGGGTCACTGTTCTGCAAGATTATCAAATAAAACAAAAAGAGAGATCTGACTGATAACCTTTAAAATTTCTCAAGACATTAACAGAAGTACCAAGAGTTCAATTTCCAAGTTCATTCACTGGACAATTATTTACAGAGTACCCACTAGCGCGAGGTGCACAGCAGTGAACACAACAGATAAACATCTCTGTCCTCAAAGCCCTTAATTCAGTGGAGGGAAAGAGACAACAAACAAGACAAGTAAGTATGTTAAATGGTATTAAGTGCTGAGAAGAGATAAAAGCAAGGAAGGTAACTAGGGAATGTTGCTGGTAGTGGTGATACTGGGGAGGGCTTGCCACACGGAGGTGACATTTGTGTCAAGACCTTAATGAGGTGTGGAAATAAGCCATGCGGGTATGAGGAAAGAGTATTCCAGATAGAGCAAATAGTAAGTACCAAGGCCTTGAGGCCAGTATGGCCGGGGTTAATTGAGCAAGCAAGAAAGTAATAAAAAATGAGGTCAGAGAGGAAACTGGGAGCCAGATGGTACAGGCCTAGCTTGGAGATACTGGGGGTTCAGTTCCAGACCCCTGCAATAAAGTGAGTATCTCAATAAAGCGAGTCACACACATTTTTTGGTTTCCCAGTGCCTATAAAAGCTATGTTCACACTATAGTGTAGTCTATTAAGTGTGCAATGGCATTACGTCTACAAAAACAATGTGCATACCTTAATTTAAAAACTCCTTATTGCTAACAAATGCTAACCACCATCTGAGCCTTCAACGGGTCGTAATCTTTTTGCTGGTGAAGGGCCTTACCTTCAATTTGTAAAAAAGCAGTGTCTGCGAAGCACGACGAAGCCAAAGCACAATAAAACAAGGCATGCAAATTGTACTGGCAAATTCTGCCCCCAAAAAAACATCAGTTCTCAAGGTGGAACCAGAACCAAATTCAACCAAAGCAGGAGTGTTTTTGTCTGTATTGTTCTGATTTATCTCTGCACCTGTAACAGTACCTAACTCCCAGTAGAACAAATGAAGTCTTGGCTCTGTTACTTAACGGCTATTAGACTTTTCACAGATGACGTCCATATTTTAAGCCTCAGGCCTAATCTCTAAAACTAGAATCAGGATCCCTCCCCACCTCACAGCGTCACAGTGAAGGTCAAGAATGGGGGAATATTTGGCAAACTGTAAAGTACCATATGTAGGTAAGATCTTTACACAACTATGGAAACACTTAGTAGCAATTATTATTAACAACAATGATATCTCTACCTTGCCCCATTAATTTCAACCTCTGAATCACTCTCTCCTTCCATCTCTCACAGAACTGGGGCAGGGCTGCCTTCCCTTCAGCAAGAGGGAGTGGACTTTTAGCCCTTTAAAGGCTTTTGTAAATGAGTGGCAGTAATTAAGATATGATGGTTACTCCTCTCACCTTTTCCTTGAAACTCTGGGGGGCGGGGGTGGGGGGGAGGGGGGGGGTGAGACATAGCTCCCATGTGAATATTCTACACTCTTTTGGAAAATCCAGTCTGCGTGCGAACCTTTTTTATTTTTGCCTGTCAAAATCCAAGAACACCTACTAAGAACGCCTTGACAACTCTCCAGGTCTTATTCCTCACGTAAAGCTACATCAGACTGTTGGAAGAAGGAAGGGGCAGGGGGAGCATGAGAAACGCTCTCTAGATTGGACTTCTTTGAGAAGCCAAGTAATCCAATCATCCAACACTGCTGGGACCCTGCTGGCAACAGAAAATCCACTGCCTAACTCACTCCAACTGGAGACAGCGTCAGTGTTCTCATCTGTATCTAGAGATTGCCATCTTCTCAAGGATGCGTCCATTCTGGAATAAAATAATGCATTTAAAGGCACTTGGCACATGCTCAACACTCACTAAAAGTTGGCTGAATCTGGGTACGCTTCATTTATTCAACATATTGTGACCAGCTACAATATGCATTGGGAAAGAGCCATTTTTTTTTTTTCCAAAAAAAGGACAAAAAATCTTGTTCTCTTGGAGCGAACATGTACCTCCTGTAACGCCCCCCAGCGGCCCGTTCTGTTCTCTGGAACTACATCTGGCTGCTGGTAATACCTCCACATTAGAGAGTCCTTTGGGTTCTGCAGGCAGCTATCCCCGCACCTCCGCTCCCAGCCCCCTCTCTCCAGCCTAGACGAGCAGCCCGGCCTCTTCCAAGGAGTAAGCAGGGGTGTGGGAACCAGAGCTGCAGCAGGGCTGGGTGGTGCGAAGGCGGGTGCCCCGGCGCCTCCGCCAAAAGGGAAATCAACAGAACCGCACTGACTCCGGCCCAAGGTCAAGACCGGCGGGTCCAACTCAGGTGTGTCACCTGACACCTCTCCCAGGAACAGCCACCCTCCCCTCCCAGGCCCCACAGCGGTCCCGGCCAGGCACCGGGGGAGTACCGGTCCCCGGGGGTGCTGTGGCCCGAGCGAGGAGGCTGGAGGCTTGGCGAAGGCGCTCAATCCTCTGTCCAGGCCTCCTCCTCCCGGTCTCCTCGGAGAAACGCCAGCATCGTTCTCGGGGTTTCCAGGCCCCGCGGGGAGCTTCCTCAACCCACGCCCTCGCCTCCCCGCAGCCGCCGCGCCGCGCCTCGCGAGGCCCCCGGGTCAGCCATCCCCGGCCGCACTCACCTGCGAGCCTAGGCCCGGCCCCTCCATCGCCCCAGTGACTGTAGGGACGCCGCGAAGTGGCGGATGCAACCCGCTGGCCAGCGCGCCGCGAGCCTCCGTATCCCACTTCCTGCTCGCGGCCCCGCCTCCGCCGCAGCCCCGCTCACGCCTGTCCCCGTCAGTCGGCCTCGGGAAAGCCAATCCCTGCTCTCCTCTCGCCTGGGGGCGGGACTTTCCTGCCACCGGGAAGGCGAGTGGGGAACCGGGAGCTGGAGGCCCCGCCCCAGTCCGCGGTGAAGTTCCAGCCCTAGGTCAAGACCGCATTCGGAACTTGAATCCCAGCTCCCGCACAGCCTGAGTCCCCGCCCCGCCTGCCCCGTCCTGTAAAGCCCGCTGCCCCCGTCCCCCGCCAATGTCTGAATCTAATAAGGAATCAACAAATGTTAACTGACAACATTTGCCACTCTCTGCTTCTGCGACCTTCGGCAAGTCGCTCCCACCATCTGGGGTTCTGTTTTCTTCATACAACACGGAAAATAGATGAATTCCACAGCTCAGGCTACAGGAGGATTGGGCTAGAGGCCGCCACCTGCACTCCCCACGCCTCTTTAATGTCTGCACTGAAGGAGCTGGCTTCTAAGATCTGTTCAGCTCAAAGGACAGCTATGAAGATAGGCTAAGCCTTGGTCCCTGACCTTGGGGAGCTCTAGTGGTGCAGTGGGGCTCTCCCACTCAGTCCCCAGAAAACCGGAGCTTTTCTAGCCCGCCACTAACACAATCGTTGTCATTATTCTTTCAAATATTTGTTGCTAGGCTAAACTAGATTAAGACCTTTAGGAGTTAAATTGGGGGAAAAACTGAACGTGTTATGATTCTTTTATTCTATAAAAGCAATACTAAATCACAATATAAATGTCTAGAAATCTAACAAAGTGCTGGTTTTTCCCATGATAAATACTATAATAAATAAAATTGTTAAAATGTGTTATTGTTTTTATTATAACACCCCTGCCTAGTGGGCACACCAACCATGAGTTGTCCCCAAAGCCCATCATCATGCCCTTTTAGGGTGGGAACCATTGGTACCCATCTCTGAATTCCCAGGGCCCATCACAGCCCAGGGATATGGAAAATGCTCAGTATAATTTTATTGAGTGGAGGAGCACATGGATAGGTGTGTCATCAACTTCTATGATACAAGGAAGGACAAATTGAGTGACAAATGGAAGTGCAGGCAACTTCTGGAAGAGCCAGAGGAGCAAGCAATTAATTTGGTCAAGCTAGGATAAGGCAAGGCTTCACAGAAGAGAGAGTCTTTGGTATGGCCATTTTGCTTAGCTAATAAGAACACTGTTTATTGATCACTTTCTATGCATTGGCACCCATGACAGTGTTTTCACATACATTATGTCTAATCTGTAAGATGAGTGTTATTTTTCCCATCTCCCAGAAGAAAACAACTGAGGTTCAGACTGATATCATAAACCCCCAAGTCACTCAGCTGATAAACGGTGAGAGAAGATTCAAACCCAGTTTTCTTAATGCAAAGTGCTTTGACTAAAGTGGTTTGGTTATTTCATTTTCAAGGACTGAATTAGAAGATGTTTTTGAACTTGAGGGAGGCTTGATATCTGCTATTTCAATGCTTGCGCATTAATATCCTAACAGATCAGAAGGTTCTGGGACAAGTAAGTCCTAACACTTCCCTCTGCTTCTTTTATGCCTCCACTGAGCTACTTCAGATTGGGATAAGGATATGCATAACTAATGGCTATATGAAATCAAACCCAGTGAGGCCTGAAGTGCCAGCATTACCTCTCATCTTTGAAAATGCCTTTGGCTTGTAGACATGCCACAGTAGAATAGCATGATACATGGAAGCATGTTCCTGGAGAAGACTGTGTGAGCCTGAATCCCAGCTCCAACACAAAGTATCTGTATGCTCTTGGGCAAGTTGCTCAATTTCTTTGTGCTTCCGTTTCTCATCTGGACTCAGAAGGGTTCCTAATATATGATAAGCACTATACTGTATGGGTTAGCTCTTATCATCATCGCCACCATCCCCAACATGAGTGGATGTGGGGGAGAGCACTGAGTGGACCAGCCAAGTGGTGTCATACAAAGAGTTTAAGATATAGATTCAGCAGACCTATCTTCTTGTCCTAACTTTGCCTTCACTTAACTTTGCCATAACAAAGTACCACAGACGGGGTGGCTCACAACAGAAATTTATTTTCTCACAATTCTGGAATCTAGAAGTCCAAGATCATGTCTCCACAGGGTGGTTTCTTCTGGGGCCTCTTTCCTTGGCTTGTAGATGTCCATCTTTTCTCTGTGTCTTCACATGATCGTCCTTTTGTGCATGGTATCTGTGTCCTAATCTCTTCTTATAAGACCACTAGAGGCCTGGTGCGAGAAATTCATGAACAGGTAGTGTCCCTACACCTGGCCAGCGATCAGGGCCAATCAGGGCCTTCCTTACAACTGCTGGCCAGGGCCTTCCTTCGTTCCTCATTGTCCCCTGGTGGTCAACACATGTCATAGTGAGCGATTGAACTCCCGATCTCCCAGTCGAACTCCCAAGGGGAGGTTTTGCATTATGTTTGTGTGTGTATACACACACACACACACACACACACACACACACACATACATACACACTGGAGGCCCAGTGCACGAATTCATGCTCATTGAAAGGAAATCAATTAGAAGAAATATTTTAGAGGCCATTAGGGGCCATGGGAGGTTGGCTCCAAGGCGTGCCCAGCCCATCTTGCCCAGTCCCTATCAGCCAGACCCCAGCAGCAAGCTAACATACTGGTTGGATTGTCTGCCCCCTGGTGTTCAGTGTGCATCATAGCAACTGGTCTAGCAGTCCACCGAACAGTCGGACACTTAGCATATTAGGCTTTTATAGAAGATAAGTCATAATGGATTAGGGCCCTCCCATAAGACCTCATTTTAACTTACCTCTTTAAAGAGCCTACTTCCAAATATAGTCATATTCTGAGGTACTGGGTATTAAGGTTTCAACATATGACTTTGGGAGTGCAAAATGTAGGCCATAACACTGTGTTACCCTGGGCAAATCATTTTCCCTCTCTGTGACAGTTTCGTTATGGGGCTGCGAGCAGCAGCAAAAACACTAACCTGGAATGTCCCGCTCAGCTTCCATCATGTAACTTCCCCAGCAGAGACTAAGCTCTACCTCTCCAATCCCCATAGCACTATTTAAAAAAAAAAAAAAATCTCTTTTCAATGACATGATTTTCCTAATTCTGCAAATGTATAGTATTGAGTTCCTACTATGTACCAAACACCATTCAGCACTGGGGATTTAATACTGAGCAAGACAAAAACACCTATTCCCTGGCTTCCTGGGGCTTACTGTCCAGCAGCAAGTGACATAATTTAATCAAAGAGGCTCACAAATACCGACCTCTTAGAGTCAGCCTTGTCTTCTTGGGTAGGTCTTCTTTCCTCTACTTGGCCATGGGCTCCTGGTGCACATCCATCTCGAGGTCTCTCACCATGCTTTGCACAAGATCTGGCATGTGCTAAAGCCTATAAGAAGTGCTGTCCAAACAAATGAACAAATGAAGGAATACAGCTAAAGCAATGGTTTACAAAAGGACATCTAAGGCAGTTCAGCTCCCTAAATCACTCTAAGAAGTACTGACTTCACAGTGCTTCACAATCCTTGGCTTTGAAAAAATATTCCACATTAGGGTTTGCTAATCCTTACTGTCACACTATGGATGGCAACTGACTGTGTTTTTTTACTGAACTTTTGGTTCTGGCCTTGTTTCTTCAACGACCCTGGAAAGGACAGGGGCATTTTTTTGAAACAGGGGCTTTGGTTATAATTATTTCAACATTGGAATCAAAATGAGCATTTGAAATGTTAAAACACACACACACACACACACACACACACACACACACACACACACCACATCTGTCAGCACAAAGCTTCTCTCAGATACCAGTTAGGAAACCCCCCTGCTCTCTGGTACTCAGCTAGCAGGGCTGGGGTGGGGATGAGTGCTTGCTGGGAACACTTCAGGCAACAAATATTTATTGAGCTCCTAATATGTGCCAGGCACAGGCTAAAACATGTAAGTACAGTCTCTATTCTTCTGCAGTTTCTGCATTTCAAGTCTTTTGGGGAAGCAAATACTGATAGAGGTAGGTGTGTGTGTGTGTGTGTGTGTGTGTTTAAAGAACTAGAGACAATGATAAGTGCTAACAAGAAAAAGTACCATGAATATAACACAGGGACCCACATTAGCCTGGGGGGATACGGTAGGGTAGAGGCCCTTTTCATAATTTATAACACTAGCTCAAAGGACTTTTCCAATTTCCTGTTTATAAATGGGGAAACAGGCTCCAGGAGGGAAGTGACTTGTCTAAGATCACCCTGTAAATTAGTGGTGCAGATAGGATTAGGACACCAGCCCTCAAGCAGCCTCAGATTTCTAACTGTAACCAGCCTCACAGATTCTCACAGCTGGCGGTTGCAAGATGGGTCAGAGATAGCTTAGAAGTCTTGTGCCATCTCTTATCTCCTATCTATGAAAAGCTTCACAGTTAAAAAGTGTGAGTCTTTCTTTTCATTTTATATACAAATCACCAAGGTCTGGTAATTAGGTACTCTAAGAACTACAGTTAATATGATCTGGGTGTAGAGATCATGGTGCACACCTCCTATATTTTATTTTATATTTTACCTGCCAGATTAACCAGATTCTTATGGGTGTGTGTGGTGGGTGGGGGAGGAGGCAGAAGGAGAGGGATGGAAAAGCAGGAAGTATTCCTACTATATTTTGCTGGTTGCTATTTTGAGTCTTAGTCACCTGCTTGCAGTCACACATTTAAATACCAACTCCTACGGAAAGTTTTCTGGATATGTCCAAATTGCAACAGCAATACTCCAGACTAGGTAATAAATCTACTTTGACTCTAATATACATTTTGAAAAAATCTTTTCTCTATCTTTTGCATCCATCTATCATAGCTCTGTATTAATTGGTTTACATACTCATCTCCCCCTGGCCTCTATGCTCCTAGAAGACACTTAAATATCATTTCCTCAGGAAACCCTTCCTAGATTCCTAGACCAGGTTAGGACCCCTGGTAAGTGTCCCTATCACCTGTCATTCTTCTAACAGCACCATAGAACATTATTTAATTCATGTTTTGAATATCTGTCTTCTCTGTATACCATAAGCAGTCTGGCCCTGTCTCAGACACAGATTAATTCCCAATGCATAGCCAGTACCTGGCCCATGGAGCCACTCAATGTTCAGTTGTTGAATGAATAAACAACCTTATATTATTCATTTTTATTTATACCCCTATCGGCTCGCACAGTGGTTGGCAAACTGCGGCTCGTGAGCCACATGCGGCTCTTTGCCCCCTTGAGTGTGGCTCTTCCACAAAATACCAACTTCTGCGCATGGACCACAAAGTTTCAATCACACTGTATGTGCGCGCCCGCACGTGGTATTTTGTGATATTTTGTGGAAGAGCCACACTCAAGGGTCCAAAGAGCTGCATGTGGCTCGTGAGCCGCAGTTTGCTGACCACGACCCCAGAGCATCAGGCTAGAGAATGGAAGAGCCCAGGCCCAGAATCTCTGATGACAGTGGCAGGACTGTCTCCTGTGTGACAAGGCTGTGGCCTTGCCAATGCTGTTACTGACAAGAATCAAGTTCAGGGCCTCGGAACTAGCTGCAGGTTCAGGGTCTTTCAAAACTTCATACAGGTATTTTTTCCAAAAGTATTTTCAGATTCCTACCTGCTTGAGGGAATCAAGGTGGGACGTGAGTTTTAGAAGCTCACTTTCTGTGTACACTTAGAAAGAGACCTTTCTACTTTGAGCCTCCAGGCTCTCATCTGTAAAATGGGAATAGTAATAGAATCCACTTCATAAAGTAGTTGTCAGGATTAAGTGGAAGAATGCATGTAGTGTGCATACACTAAGTGCTGTATAAATGTTGGCCGTTACTAGGTACAAAGGCAACTGAGAAAAACTGAAATAGGAGGGGAAACATGGCCTTAACATTGATCAGAACCCAACTCTGGAATATTCATGACTGTATAGGAAATATAATGACCAAGGTTCCACTGGCCAAAATGTATTCCAAATTTCAAAGAGGACTTTGGTTTGTGACATTTAATAGAAATCATTGTTCTCTCTCCACCACCCTGCCCTACACACTATACTATTTGTGTTGATGAGAAAAGCTGCATGGTCCTCAGCTTTGCCTTCACCAGAGGACAAGACACTGGTTAAATCTGCTGTTAGCTATTGCCTGTCGGGCTCCAATTATAGCAACAGAGTGGTGTCCATGGTAACCAGCCAAGCTGGCTTGCCATAGTGCAAGTTGTTCAAAAATATAGAAGAAAGGGCCATGGAAGGCCAAATTGGTTAACTGTCATCTGTTTCTAAATGAAGAAAACCCACACTGTGCTTTGGATAGACGGTGAATCCAGGCAACATCTGGATTTCCCAAGCTAAAGGCACTAAGGTCATTCCTAAGGCCACTGAGTTCCTGCTGAATCTGACCACTGTGGGTGCAGATTGTCAGCAATGGCAGTAGGTGAGATGGCAGGAGTGGCAGAACATTGAATAAAATGTTAGGGTCAAATTCTGCCACTTTTTGGACCTTCTCTGTCTCCCTATTGCCTGCTCTAAAGTTCTTTGTGGGACTGGAGTTGAGCACTGAGACACCTTTAAAAAAAACAAGGTAGCCATGGTCTGTCTCTATTTCCCCTTTTGTGTCTCTGTGCCTCTGGGCATCTGTCCTGTTCTCTCTTTAATTCAGGGTCTTCTGCTTACTCGTGTTTTCTGCTTACTTACAACTTCTGCATGTACATGCCATTGACTCCAGCCTTGACTTTGTAAGATTTTACAGACCCAGCTTTGACTCTGTAAGATTTGACAAGCAGGTCACTGTTTCTGTGCCTCTTCACTTAGACCAGTGGTTCAGCAAACTGTGGCTCATGAGCCACATGCGGCTCTTTGGCCCCTTGAGTGTGGCTCTTCCACAAAATACCACGTGCGGACGCGCACATACAGTGCGATTGAAACTTCGTGGCCCATGTTCAGAAGTCGGTATTTTGTGGAAGAGCCACACTCAAGAGGCCAAAGAGCCGCATGTGGCTCACGAGCCGCAGTTTGCCGACCACTGACTTAGACTATTGAAAGAGAGAATCCACTTGGCTGTTATTAATTAGTGGCTTAGATGGCCCTCAGTCACTTATCTACTATGACCAGTCATCTGTGATGGAGTGGCTTGATTTTGCCATGATCACCAAGAGATTTAGCAAGCACTATAGGTGGGGACAATTCACAGGGAAGGATACCTATATTACCTGAAATGCTATGAATCAGAAATTCATTTGCACTTACAAGTAAACACATTCAGCAGGATGTATTAGTTTCCTAAGGCTGCCGTAACAAAATACCAAACTGGGTGACTTAAAAGAACAGAAATCTATTCTCTCACAGTTCTGCAGGCTCCATCCTAAATCAAGGTGTTGGCAGGGCCACACTCTCTCTGAAGGCTCTAGGGGAAGATCCCTCCTTGCCTCCTCCTAGCTTCTGGTGGTTGATGGAAATCCTTATTGTTCCTTGGTTTGTGGGCACATCGCTCTCCAATCTCTGCCTCCTTCATGGTATTCTCCCTGTGTGCGTCTCTCGGTGTCCAAATCTCCCTCTTCTTATAAAAACAGTCATTGGATTAGGGCCCATCCTGATCCAATATACTCTCATCTTAAGTTGATTACATCTTCTAAGACCCTATTTCCACATTCACAGGTGCCAGGAGTTAGGAGTTCAACATATCTTTTGGGGGGGGACACAATTCAACCCACAATAGAGGGTAAGAACTGTCAAGAGAATTAACTTAATCCCAGTGTGTCTGTCTGAGAGGTCCTGAGAAGACAGCAGTTTCTATTTGGGAGGAGGCAGACTTAAACTAGAGGTAGTTCTGGGACTTGAGGCACTTCCTGGAGGGAGAGGCCAGGATAAGGTAGGGTAATGACTACTAGGAGACAGTGACGGGAACTGGGTTACTCAGCAGTTGGGGGGAAAAAAACATCAGGAAATGAGAAAAGATAGACTTTTTCTTATTTCACAAACCATGGCCCAGGACCCACTGAGAGGTCACAGGAATCCAGAGCCAACTCGCAATAACACCTAAGACAGTGCCTAGTAAACAATAGGTACTCAGGAGAGTTTAGTGAGAGGAGAGAGAAAGGAAGGAGGAAGAACAGGCTGAGGAAGAAGAGAAAGATTGGCTGTACCGTGCAAGGGCTCCCCTGATACCATTCTCTGCACCACGGCACTCTCCGATGCACCTGTCTCACTGTATCGCAACCTCCTGTCTACCTGTCTGCCTCTGCCGTCAGTCTCTGACTCTGAGTCAAGGGTGCGTGTCCTGCACAATTGAACATACAAAGCAGGTGCTTCATTGTTTTCTGGATGTGTTGGGGACAATAAATGACGCCTGTTTTTCCTCCACCCAAGTTCAGAACACATTATGAGTGACACACACAAAAGTCAGATGCATAGAGATAAAAATGTCAGCTTTATTAGTGACAGAAACTATTATTAGAGAAAGGGGTTTAAGTCTGCTGGCCAATGGGCTTCTAATACATCATCTAATACATCATCTAATGCATGAGAGAATTACCCAATCACAATTCCTGGTGGTCCTGGACCACAGCAAGCATTGGAGTGTTTGGGCACTTGGTTTAGAGTAGAAGGGGTGCTCCTTGCAGGCAGGCAGTTTCCAAAGGGATGATCAAGAGGCTGAGCTGAGTGTGCAAAGCTTGGCTCCCAAACTCTCTTGATAGATAAGTCTGTCCTCCTCTCTTCGGGATGGGGGAAGGAAATGAAGAGGGAGGAGTAGAGAGAAGCCAGAAGTATTACTCCAACCTCCCTCCACATGAAAACACAAAGCCAGGGGAAGGAAATTTTCCAAAAGGATTGGTTGAATAAATGAATCAACAAATAAATGTTTCTAATGCTGTTCATTCTTCATCTACTATTTATTTGTCTGCCTCAGTCCATGACTCTGAGTCAAGGGTCTGTGCTGGGGAGTCTGGAACTGTTGCAGGGTAGAGACCCTCTGCTATAAATAACCACCCTCACCAGGCCTGCCACCAAGGCCCAAAGTGCGGAGAGGACAGTGGACAATAGTATGTTAGTCACTTGCTGAGATATGCCTCAACTGCTGAATTGACTACAGATGGTCCTTCCTAAGCGACTCCTATGTACCCAGCTGGCATGGATTTCATTGGCTATACCTCCCCAGTCTCAAAAACAGGATACCCATTCCCTTGCTGGATAATATATTGCATTTGCTCAGGAGGGAGAAGTTTGGTGTCTTTGGGTGATAAAGAAGGTATAGGATGCATCAGCTCAAGTGGGATTCCTTTAGGCTTCTGTATATAAAGACAGCAGTGACTAGAGATAATGTTAGGCCACAATTTATTTAAGCCATGGCTTAACTGAAGGGCTACTGAAGTCCCGCTCATTCTTAGCTCTTTGGTGCCCCAACACAACTTGACCTTGATTCCCAAAGGTAACTGGCAGAGGGCCTAATAAGCCAGATCAACATGCTCTAAACAGTACTTTTTTTCTTACCCAGCCAAGTATGAAATGGCCAGATTCTTAATCCCTCTCAATAAGTGCTTGTTAAAGATTACCTTGATTCAGCAAGTGCATAAGGGAGGCTGGAGCTGAGGCACTGGCTTTGACAAGGTAAACAGTGTGTGTCCCGGGAGGCAGAATGGTCAATGCGAAACCTAGGAGTAAGGTTTCTACTACACATTAACTTGCTACAGACCACTGAACTTAGGTTCTCTAGGCCTCAGGCTCCTCATCTGTGAAATGGGCTGGGGAAGGGCTGGGTTCAATGCCTTCAGCCCAAGCAGAGCACCCAGACTGCTGGCTGGCCACCAGGGATGTCCTGCCTGGTGAAAATCTTTTGACAATAATTTTTCTGACTGCTCCATGTTTTCTGCATCTTCTTGCAGCAGGTGTTTTCTCCTGAGTGTGGCGTGTGTAGAATATTAAAATACAAAACAAAAATGGCACGGTGACTCACAATTTAATATTTGCATTGTGATTATCTATGACAGCTGTCTTCTGAATCCTCAGATATTAACATTCCAAACCTCTCCCAAGTCATATTTCATAACCACTCCAATGCACATCCATCCATGAATAAGATTTCATTATTAAGAATTTCATTTCTCATAATGGATTTTATTTCTAATTTAGGCTTCATGAGCAATGCGCTGAGGTGACATGATTTATTGCTCCCAGGTTGCTGGCCTTGGATACTAATTCTGCCTGTGTACTGATTTTATGGCAGGCTGAACTTCTGCTTCTTCATCAGCCTATTTCCAAAGGAGGAAAAACTGTAGCCCTAACACCGTCAAAACCAACCAACCAACAACAATAACAAAATCCTAGAATGTGGAGGCAAACATTTCCTTAGAATGAAAGGGTCACATTTGTTCAAAAGGCTATTATCCCATCCATGGGATACTGAAGATGGATAGAAGAAAACATCAGACGAATAACTGTTCTAGTAGGAAATGAAGCAGACTGATTAATTTTTAATTAGCACCCATATAGAATAAACATTCGTGTATAGTAAATATGCAAGCAATCATAAGCATTAGATTTCTACTCATAATGGAGGTCTTTCTTATCAGCAGTGAAATAATATATATGGAAATGTGTATCATTTGTTATATATTCATGTGCACGTGTATTTTCCAGAGCTCAGCAAGATTGTGAAGAGAGGGAAAATTAACACTTACGTAAGGTATTCGTTTCCTGTAGTTTCTATAACAAATTAACATAAATTTGATATCTTAAAGCAACAGAAATTAATTCTCCCATAGTTCTTGAGGCCAGAAATCCAAAACCAGTATCACTGGGCCAAAATCAAGTTGTTGGCCAGGCTGCACTGACTGTAGAGACTCTAGGAAAGAATTCATTCCTTTTCAATTCCAACTTCTGGTGGCCACCAGCATTGTTTGGCTTGTGGACCCATCTCCCAGTCTCTTTCTTTTTTTTATCTTTGTACCATCTTCTGCTTGGTATGTATAAAATCTCTCTCTGCCTTAGATTCTCACAGCCAGTTGGCCTGGAGGTCAAATCCCCCCCAGTGTTACCTACAACAATCAAGGCTTAACTACAATAAGACTGCGCACAAAGACCACTAGGGGGTGCACCAAGAAAGCATAAAAAATGCGGAGACAAAGAAACAGGACACAAATGACAGAAATGGAGGAAAGCAAAATGCTGGATATAGAGTTCAAAACCACACTTTTAAGGTCTCTCAAAAACTGTCTAGAAGCCGCCGATAAATTTAGTAAGGCCCTCGAAAAGAATGGTGAGACCGCCGATAAATATAGTGAGATCCTCAAGAAATCTAATGAGACCCTCGATGTTGTGATAAAGGACCAACTAGAAATTAAGCATACACTGACTGAAATAAAGAATATTATACAGACTCCCAACAGCAGACCAGAGGAGCGCAAGAATCAAGTCAAAGATTTGAAATGCGAAGAAGCAAAAAACACCCAACCAGAAAAACAAAATGAAAAAAGAATCCAAAAATACGAAGATAGTGTAAGAAACCTCTGGGACAGCTTCAAGCGTACCAACATCAGAATTATAGGGTTGCCAGAAGAAGAGAGAGAGCAAGATATTGAAAACCTATTTGAAGAAATAATGACAGAAAACTTCCCCTACTTGGTGAAAGAAGTAGACTTACAAGTCCAGGAAGCACAGACAACCCCAAACAAAAGGAATCCAAAAGGACTACACCAAGACACATCATAATTAAAATGCCAAGAGCAAAAGACAAAGAGAGAATCTTAAAAGCAGCAAGAGAAAGAAACTCAGTTACCTACAAGGGAATACCCATATGACTGTCAGCTGATTTCTCAACAGAAACTTTGCAGGCCAGAAGGGAGTGGCAAGAAATATTCAAAGTGATGAATACCAAGAACCTACAACCAAGATTACTTTATCCAGCAAAGCTATCATTCAGAATTGAAGGTCAGATAAAGAGCTTCACAGATAAGAAAAAGCTAAAGGAGTTCATCACCACCAAACCAGTATTATATGAAATGCTGAAAGGTATCCTTTAAGAAGAGGAAGAAGAAGAAAAAGGTAAAGATACAAATTATGAACAACAAATACGCATCTATCAACAAGTGAATCTAAGAATCAAGTGAATAAATAATCTGATGAACAGAATGAACTGGTGATTATAATAGAATCAGGGACATAGAAAGGGAATGGACTGGCTATTCTTGGGGGGGAAAGGGGTGTGGGGGATGCCGGGAGAGACTGGACAAAAATCGTGCACCTATGGATGAGGACCGTGGGTAGGGAGTGAGGGCGGCGGGTGGGGTGGGAACTGGGTGGAGGGGAGTTATGGGGGGAAAAAAGAGGAACAAATGAAATAATCAACACTAATAAAAGAGAAAAATGGTAATTGGCGTACGAGCTACCCTTTTCATTGGCTAATCAGGGCTATATGCAAATTAACTGCCAACTAAGATTGGCAGTTAACTGCCAACAAGATGGTGGTTAATTTGCATATGTAGGCACAACGCAGGGAGGCGAAAGGGAAAGCAGGAAGAAGCCCCCTGCCACTGACAGTGATCGGAAACCCAGGGGGGAGCTAAGAGCTGCCCCCCACCCATGATCAGAGAATCAGGTGCCTTTTCCGCCCTGGCCAGTGATAGCAGGAAGTAGGGGTGGAGCCAGCCATGGGAGCTGGGCATGGTCGAAGCTGGCAGTCCCAGGAGCTAGGGGTCCCTTGCCTGGGCCTAAAGCGGAGCCCACGATCGCGGGGCCGCTGCAGCTGCGGGTCCCCGCTGCCCGGGCCGGATGCCTCAGCCAGAGGCGTCCTGCAGGGGCAGGGGTGGAGCCCACGCGATCGCGGCACACCCCGCTGCCACTGCAGGTCCCCGCTGCCCGGGCCGGACGCCTAGGCCAGAGGCGTCAGGCCTGGGCAAGGGGCCGATCCTGCGATTGGAGGGTGATGGGGGTCAACGCCTGAGGGCTCCCAGTATGTGAGAGGGGACAGGCTGGGCTGAGGGACACTCCCCCCCTACACACACCCAGTGCACGAATTTCGTGCACCGGGCCCCTAGTCTGAACAATAAAGATTTAATTTAAAAAAATAAATCTCTCTCTGCATTCCTTTTATAAGTGTGCACATGATTGCATTTAGGGCCCAGACAGATAATCCAGAATAATCTTCCCACCTTAAACTATTTAACTTAATCACATATGCAAAAATTCCCATCCCTCCCCACTTTTGCCATAAAAGGCAACATTCATAGATTCCAAGGATTGGGACAAGAATATCTTTTGAAGGGCCATTTTTTCTTCCTACCGCACTGAGCATTTACTCTGTACCATTTCCTAGTGCTGTGTTCAATGAGCAATGTCCGCCCTGAGCACAGAACTTAAAGGGTGCAGGTTTCCTCATTCCCAGCTCAGGGTTTTTTCCTACTGCATGCTGCTCATAGATGGCTGTAGGAGGACGTGCAGGTATACAGACACAGGTAGGAAATCCACAAGGATAGCTTGAAAATAACATCAAGAGGCACATAAATCTTGTGCTAGTGTTTTTTTGACTCACAACAGCCATGTGGTATGTGTCAGCCTGAAGTCAAGTCTTCAGGTAACCAAGCACCACCAGCTCTGTCTGTTCAAATTATAACCCTTCAAGGACTATTGAATATGCACCCCTCTAGGAAGTCTTCCCTGATAGGACAGCAAGTGCTTTTTCCCAACTCCTGTGCATTTTTGTCATATGCATTTCAAGTTTCCCTTAGATAGGGACAGGAACAAGTCATCCCTGTCTCCACAGAGGTTTCATGGGCTTTTACGAAAAAGCCTTTAAGTGAATTCCCTAAAACTCACCTCCAAGATTTCAAAGTTTAAAGCTAACCTTTCCCCACACCCCCAGGGTCAACTGAGAGAGACCAGGCAAGTTGAACCAGCTTCATCCCCTGTTCTGCCATCACCTCCCGACCACTTGGGCAAGATAAGAGGAGGCTTGGGAATAAGGATAGGGTTGGCTTTTGGAGAAAGCCATGTTTGAAGAGAAGGTTATCTATCCCCTTTGCTCACCTCCCCAGAGGGAAGTGCACAGGGCTCTTGACTGGTTTTTCTCTCTGCAGCAAAGTTCCCATACATTCGGTTGGGATTGCATTTGGGTGCAAGTAACAGAAAAAGTGACCTGAAGTGCCTTGAGCTGGTGGTTGCTGTATTAGGTCCTATTGGGCATGCTCAACCATGCCTCAAGGACACAGGCTAGTTCTTTTTGTCCCACCATCCTTATGTTGGTTTTCATCCTCTAGCTTGTCACTTTATAGATGCAAAAGGGCTTTTTCACTTCCAGGTTTTCTAGTGTTTAACACAGGAAGAAGGGGGAAGGGAAAGGACACTCTCCTTGCAGGCTCAGCCTTCTGCCCCTGCTCCCTACACACATATTGTATGCTTCCATGGCCCGAACTGGGTCACTTGCCTGCCTAAAGGCCATCATCTGCCAACGGGCAAGAGGTTCTATGTCTGACTTTGATGAATCCAAATGCATCTCTTAGAGCTCCTCTCCTGATAACATGGGATCTCTGCCTGTGCAAAGTAAAGAAAGGGAGCTGTAAACGCTCCTGGGCAGGCAATGGATAGTTTCTGCTCCACCTTAAGAGAATCAATAGCTATTTTGGTGTCTACAAAAAGAGGACACTGACACACCATTCCCTGACTGGGCACTGGCCAGGTCCCAGGCTTGCTTGCCTGCATCAGTGCCATCAGATTGGGACAAAAGGACACTGGAGAGAGCTGGGCAGGCAGAAAGGGGGAGGCAGGCACTACTCCCTGGACTTTCGGATTATTGAGAGATAAGGAAGATGACTCCCACCCATGCCAAGTACCTCAGGGTCAGGGACCTAGGTGGAAAGGTGAGATTAGGGTTATGGGCTTGTTGGTGACCATCACTGATGCAGTAAGAGTCAGCTTGCATCCAGGGCATGAGTGTAAATTGAGGCGGCACAGTCAAAGGCATTACAGTTTGTAAAAGAAGAAGCATTTTTAAAAGGCTCCACCCTCTGTGTAGTTTCACACAGATTCCTTCAATGCCTTTCCGTCACATTTTTTACAACCATCATGTCAACACCGTACCTTTGTATTCAGGGAGCCACTATCTCTCTTTCCGTTCCCCTCACCCTTCAGTCTAGTCTCTAGCAGCTTCTGGACCCAGTCTGATAGGAATTGAGAATATGGGCAATGTGGTTATCAAGTACACCAACTGTAGTAGCAAGCAAGGGCTTGTTCTTAGAAGTTAACAAGACCCAGGTTATAAGCACGGAAGTCCAAGGTCAGCCCCTTCCGTGCTGAGGCAGCAATTCCCTGCTGAGAGTCTGGCTGCCACATGTCTAGCTGATTGTAATGCAAAGCAGACTGAGATGATAATGCTATTTTATAGATGAAGAAACTGGGGCTCAGAGAAGTGAAATGGGTAGCCTAGAGGTCACAGAACCTGTAAGTGACAGAGCTGTCTATCTTGTCCAGGTCTCCTGGGGTCTCATTCTTGGCTCTCTGCCACACCAGGCTGCCCTGAGACTTTAAGAAAGGAAGAGGTGGTCCCCTCCCCTCTTCCCTTCCCTCCAGTATTTTCTGTCTCTAATGGATTTACCACCTTGGTACCACTGTTCAGTTCACTTGGCATCTCCATGGAGAAGCCAGATCTCATCCTTCAAACCTTTTTCTTCCGAGAGCCCTTATTGCTCATCAGGAGCCTGGGGAGGAGGGAGCAGCTATGGGGCCAATAGGAAAATCTGGGGGTTACATTCCCAGAGGTATATAAATTGAAACACATTTTCTGGAGAGTCGGTAGCAATGTGTATCAAAAGTCTTAACAATAGGGGTACACTTTAATTCAGCAATTCCTACAACAAATTTATCCTGAGGAAATAATCAAACAAGTGAATTAAAATACAACCAAGTGGAAAAAAAGAAAAAACAAAGTCCAAAAGGTTTCAGTAAGAGATTAGGTATCTATACAATGCAACACCATGCAATCAAAGTGATGATGTCTGTCCATACTTATTGTTATGTAAATAAACATGATAAATAAAAAATAGGCCATATGTATAGTATGTATAGTCTGATCTCATCTTTTGTAAATACATTATAGTCTGTGTGTGTGTGTGTGTGTGTGTTTCTATACAGTGTGAACTCTCCTAATTGACATCCAGCCACTTAGCTGACTCACCAGTTGAGTCACTTCTCCCCTTCCACCTGGAAAACATCCGGGGCTGATGCCACTGAGGCTTCTGGCTGGAGAGCTGGGGGCCTTTGCACCCATTCACTGCTCTCCCACCAGATAGCTCATGTGCTTAGTGGATTCAGTTATGAAGTTCTCTAACCTCTTTATTCCTATTGACTTGTTATTGTAATTTCGTGGTTAAATATTGTATAAATTGAAAATAAATGAGTGAAAACAGAAAAAAGCAACTTTAAAAAACTAATTTCACTTAGTTTTTAAATAGGGTAAGTGCGATTGTATTGGGAATAGGAACATAGGTTCCTAAAAATTCAAGATTCTTCTCTCAGACTGCTGCACAAACATTTATTTATTTATTTATTTATTTTTAGTTTTCTTTCTTCTTCAAAAAAGTCAAAACAAAAATTTGGAGACACAATGTTATAGTGCCTCTATAAGAAAGTCAAAGGTGAACTCCCTTCAGCAGTGACATAAAAGGTTATATCAAAACACTGATATATTTTCCTTTAAAATTGAAGATTTAAAATATACATTTAATATTATAATTTCTTATTTCAACTTTTTTTTTTGCTTAACCCACTAAATACTAGTCCTAATACTAACACATAAAAAGACTTCTTTTACATATATCTAGAAAAAGAAAGTTATTCCTGATATATCTGGAGGAATATAGTGAGATTCTGGTTGATTTTTACTCTCTTTTTTGTACCTTTCTTCACTTTAAAAAGTAAGTGTGTCTATGACTTTTAAAATTATAAAATATCACAAAGTCAGCATCATTTTTGGAAAGGTAAACAGGAACTTCAGGATTAAGGAAATGACATGATTGTGGGATGTCCTGGGGCAATGCTATCTGTCTTCCCCTGATATCTGAACTGTTTGGATTATCTACACTAATAAAAGAGAAACATGGTAATTTGCGTACGACCGCTACCCTTCCCATTGGCTAATCAGCGAGATATGCAAATTAACTGACAGCCAAGATGGCGACCGGCAGCCAGGCAGCTTAAACTGAACATGAGGCTTGCTTGCTTTAGTGATGGTGGACTCCAACGTTCCCCGCCTGCCGCTGCAGGCCTCTGAGCAGGCAGTTTGAAACATAGTAACATAGAGAAGCTAAAAAAAACTCCAGAAACCTGCTTTCAGCGAGCCGGGATCTCAGAGCTGGAGTGCCGGGAGCCGGTCCATCCTTGCTGTTTCAAGGGACCTGGCATATATGGCATACGGTTCTTAATATGTTTGCTCACCTTCTTGGCACTGTGTTTTAACCAAGGTCACCTCTCCGAGAAAGGTTGAATCCCCAGGTAGGGATTTTCCCCCTGAAGTTAGGGAGGGAATAAAACCCCTCAACTAAGTGCCAGGCGGGTAATTAATCCCTTTAACTATGAACAATCATGCTTAAACTACATAATCTTTTCTCCCTGGAATGGAGATAAGAAACGCCCTAACCTTTGTAATAGAGATTGATAGGATTGAATCAACTGGTATAAATACAGTTGTAACAAGACAGAAACACTCAGAACTTAGAACAGAATCAAGAAGACAGAACCCAGAACCAGACAGAGAGAGACAGAACTCAGAACACAGAACTCAGGAGACAGAACTTAGAAGAGAGCCAGGAGGACAGAACCTACACAGAACCTGCAGACAGAGGAACTTCGCTGGCGAGAGAGCATGGCAGGGGATCCTGGACTGAACCTGACTGCGGAGATTGGCAGGAGAGCCTGACTAGAACCTGGTGACTGAACCTGGCTGGAGATCTGAAGCAGAACCTCTCTGGAGATCCAGACCAGAACTTGGCTGGAGATCCGGGCTAGAGATCCTGGCTAGGCTGCTGATCAACTGAATGCTGTCTCCGTGTCATTCCTTCTTCGCCGACTCCGTCCACACCTTTGGGGACCCCTGGACCTGCTGGGGTTGGACCCCGGCACTGGAGTTGATACAGAGTTTCGATTGTAGAACCCAAACAAGTCTGGGCCGGAGGGTTTCCGCTTTCCCAGCAGCAGAAGCCGCAGAGCTGGAGCCACAGCTAAAGCTGGCCCAGAATAAAAAAAAAAAAAAGAAGAAAGAAAAAAAGGAGCTGTTGGGAGCTTCAGTCACCCAACAGCCTGAAAACAGCCCTCAGCCCCTCACCCAGGCTGGCCAGGCACCCCAGTGGGGACCCCCACCTGAAGGGTGTGTAACCAGCTGCAAACAGCCATCATCCCCTCACCCAGGCTGGCCAGGCACCCCAGTGGGGACTCCCACCCTGATCCAGGACACCCTTCAGGGCAAACTACTGGCCCCCACCCATGCACCAGGCCTCTATTCTATATAGTAAAAGGGTAATATGCCTCCCAGCACCGGGATCAGCGGAGCCACGAGGCCTCCTGGCACTGGGATCAGTGTGACAGGGGGCAGCGCCCAAACCCCCCGATCGGCCCTGCTCTGTGTGTCACAGGGTGTGGCACCCCAACCTCCCCTCCCCCCCCCCCACGGGCCCTGCTCTGTGTGTGACAGGGTAGAGCCATAACCTCCCCATCAGCCCTGCCCTGAGTGTGACAGGGGACGGTGCCACAACTCCCCTATCGGCCCTGCTCTGTGAGTGACAGGGGGGAGCTCCTCAACCCCTGGATGGGCCCTGCTCTGTGCATGACAGGGTACGGAGCCCCAACCCCCCTGATGGGCCCTGCTCTGTGAGTGACAGGGGGCAGCGCCCCAACCCCCTGATTGGTTCTGCTCTGTGTGTGACGGGGGTGGCGCCGCAACCTCCCCATCGACCCTGCCTTGAGTGTGACAGGGGACGGTGCTCCAACCCCCCAATCGGCCCTACCCTGAGCGTGACTGAGGGCGGAATCACAACCTCCCGATCGCCCTGCTCTGTGCATGACAGGGGGCGGCGCCCCAACTCCCCAATCGGCCCTGCTCTGAGCCTGACCAGGGGCTGCACCTAGGGATTGGGCCTGCCCTCTGCCACCCGGGAGGAGGCCTAAGCCAGCAGGTCGTTATCTCCCGAGGGGTCCCAGACTTTGAGAGGACACAGGCTAGGCTGAGGGACCCCCCTTCCCCCCAAGTGCACAAATTTTTGTGCACTGGGCCTCTAGTGGATTTATAAACCCTAATAGTGATGATGAGTTTGGCTCCTTGGTTCCACCCCATCCTAAGAGTCAGGTGATGTCAGCACTCAGACATCTCAACACAAGTAATTACCATAAGAAGGGGGGCAGGGACTTGGGCAGAGCAGGGCTTGGGAGGAGAGATGGGCATTCCCAGGTGATACAAACAGGGAGGACTGTGAGGAAGCCAGAGCAGAATCAGGATGCAAACCCGAGAGGAACAGTTCTGAACTCCTCGGTTCCTTTCATTCACAGAGCTTGCAGTGATTGCTTAAGTCATGTGCTGACAGAAGTCGCCTTGCAGGAAGACGGGCTCAACTTTCTCATATAAATAAAACCACAAGCCTTATTTTTTATAAATATAATTCTTATAATTATTTATAAATAATTATTCATTCTTGACTTACAGAAATATCTGTTGAATATTAATTTTTAATCATAATAACTAATCTAAAATTATAATAAAGTTGTTCAAAGTTCTTATGTTAAAAAAAAAGGAAACAAAAATCTGTTCTTTTTTCAATGTCTTTCTACAATACATTGTGCTTTGGTGCTGGAAAGGCTGAGGCGATCAGACATGAAAAAAAAAGAAAACACCTGACAGGTTGAAGTCCTGCCTCTGGAAATAGGATTATTAATTATGCAAGGATGTTCTGGGGAGATGGAATTTGTGGCCGCTCAAGTAGAAAAGACTTGGAGCTCTTGGAGATAACAGTCAAGGCGGGGGGCCACTTATGAAAGTAAATGGCGGTCTCATCACACACAGTCTAACTGTGACTGGCACAGGGACTCAGCTTAAGGAACAGTCACCAGTCAGGCAGGAGCACAGGACCTGCAAAGGAGCAGAGATGAGACTGGATTCCACCTTCCCTTCCAGTGGCTCTGAGATTAGAGCCCTGAGATCATTCAATCCCATTCCAGGCAGAACTTGGTGAATTAACCTCAATCTCATGCCTAGTGATGGGCTTTGGAGCCAGCTAGACCTGGATCTGGATTCACCTCCTCGCTCTACCACATCTGAATTCTTCAACACAGACTTTTAAACCAGTTTAAAATAGAGGACATGCTGGAGGGTACTTGGGCTCAAATTTGGTCAGCATGTCCCTGCAAGGTGGCATGTAAAGCAAGTGCTAGTTAAATGCATGAAGGGCACATCCTCTCTTCTCTCTCATATTTACACATACACAGAAATCAGTGTAACCCACAAGACTCAGAAGTACATCATTTTTCACATTTTTCTAAATCAACACAAACCTTGCTCAGCCCTCACCTATCTGGTTGGCAGAGTCAGGAGATACAATCTTGGTCATTCTGAGGGTTGCTGCGTACAATGCCCTGTGATTGTACATGAAGGTGGACCTTGCACAATCCAGAAATTCTGAGGAGGGGCCTAGATCCTCAGACAACCACGCAGATGCTGCTGGTCAAGCCAGTGCATGTCATCCATTTCAAGGTGGTGGCTCTGCTGGTGGTGATCACACCACCTCAGGTACACTTGGCTGCAGGGCCTTCACGTGGCTCCAAGCCATGGTGCTCTGTGCCTAGTCCACCACGCAGCCCCATAGCCCTCCTCCCCCTTCTACCTCCAGGGAATGGAAGGAGGTGGGGCTTCTCAATCCTCCATTATCCCAGTCCTGTCACCCCAGCTCCCCAGGCTAGGCTATTGTGCTTTTGAAGGCTCTAACTCCTTTCTTATGGACCCATCTACCTTACTCCCCCACCCAGAGCTAAAACAGAGAAGTTGTCACCTTCCCACAACCATCCTTGTCAGGGAGAGCCCAGATCTTATAACTGAACACTTGAATGAACTTTCTGGGAGGAGAAAGAGAAAATTTACCCTTCTTTTCTCTCTCTTTTTTCAATTTTCTTTCTCTCTGTGTTTGTTATTGAGTCCATAACAACAAAAAGGATGATATACTGAATAATTTTCAATAACTCAATACTTTTTAAAATCAGAAAGCCTTTATCAAGTCTTCTAACAGAGCCAAAACAGCCTCTAGGGCAGTGGTTCTCAACCTGTGGGTCGCGACCCCTTTGGGGGTCGAACGACCCTTTCACAGGGGTCGCCTAAGACCATCGGAAAACACATATATAATTACATATTGTTTTTGTGATTAATCACTATGCTTTAATTATGTTCAATTTGTAACAATGAAAATACATCCTGCATATCAGATATTTACATTACGATTCATAACAGCAGAAAAATTACAGTTATATAGTAGCAACGAAAATAATTTTATGGTTGGGGGGTCACCACAAAATGAGGAACTGTATTAAAGGGTCGCGGCATTAGGAAGGTTGAGAACCACTGCTCTAGAGGTTTAATTAATAATCACCTCCCAGTCAGTAATTGCTTTCTAGATAGTTTTATTTATTTATTTTTAAAATATATTTTATTGATTTTTCAGAGAGGAAGGGAGAGGGCTAGAGAGCCAGAAACATCAATGAGAGAGAAACATTGATTAGCTGCCTCCCGCACACCTCCTACTGGGGATGGGCCCACAACCAAGGTACATGCCCTTGACTGGAACCGAACCTGGGACCTTTCAGTCCACAGGCCGATGCGCTATCCACTGAGCCAAACCAGCCAGGGCTAGATAGTTTTATTTTTAAGTGACATAACCAATAGCATAAACTTATGATGGTCACATGGCACTTAAAAAACTCTAGAGGCCTAATGGACACAGACAACAAGGGGGTAGGGCATGAGTGGGGGGGGAAGGGGGTAACGTGGGGATAAGGACACATATGTAATAACTTAATCAATAAAAAAGAAAACTCTAGAGGCAACATTCTCTTTGAGATCAGGGCCATAGGTTTGAATCCAATTTCATCACTTACCAGTGTGTGCTCTTGGACTAGTTAATTAACCACTTTTGAGCTAAACTGTATCACAAAGGCCATTTGTTTACTCTTCTAGTCTCAGGCACAGTGCTTGGTATACTGAAGGCATTCAATGAATGCACTGAATTAATGAGCAAACTAAGGGCACCTAGCACAAACTAAAGGTTCCTTCTGCATCTCTACAATTTTGTCAATTTGGCAACATTTCATAAATGAAATCATACAGCATCCAACCTTTTAACATTCACTTTTTGCACTTAAGGCACATGCCCTTGAGACACATCCAAGTTGTTGGCATGTATCAATAATTCATTCTTTTTTATTTCTGGGTAGTGTCCATGGTCGGGATGCACCACAGTTTAATTCTCACCCACTGAAGAGCACTTGGGTTGTTTCCACCTTGGGGCTACTACAAATAAAGCTGCTATAAGCCCTTGTGTAAAGGACATTTTTGGTGAACCATGTGCTGTGAACATTTTGTGTGAAATAAGTTTGTGTGAAAAAAATTGTGCTGTGAAGATTTGTGTGAACGTAAGTTTTCACTTCTCTGAAATAAACGCCCAGGATTAAGATTCATGAGTCATATAGCAAGTATATGTTTAACTTCTAAGAAATTGCCAGACAGGTATTCAGAGTGGCTGTACCATTTTACATGCCCACCAAGAACATATGAAAGATCCAGTTCCTCCACATCCTCACCAGCATTTGTTTTTTCAATGTTTTTGTTTTTTTTTTATTTTAGCCATTCTAATAGATGCATGGTGGTATCACGTTGTGGTTTTACTTTGCATTTTCTTGATAACTAGTGATGTTTATCATCTTTTGAAGTTTATTTGCCATCTGCATATCTTCTTTGGTGATGTGTCTAAATCTTTTGCTCATTTCCTAATTGGATTGTTTCATTACAGTTGAGCTTACAGGGTTCTTCGTTCTGAAAACAACTCTTTTGTCAGATATGTAATTTGCAAATGTGTTTTCCTAGTCCATATTTTATTCTCTTAACCTAACCAAGTCTTTCACTGAGAAAAACTTTTAATTTAATAAAGTCCAATCAGTTAATTTTTTAAATGAATTGTTATTTTAGATCACGAAGATTTTCTCCTATGTCCTCTCCTAAAAGTTTATGGTTTTATACTTTAAATTTAGATCTCTGGTCCATTTTGAGTTTATTTTTGTATAAGGTTTGAGGAGTATAGGTCAAGGTTCATTTTATTGGCTATTGATGTCCTATCCATTTGTTTCTGCCAAGTGAGAGAAGAGCACCAGGTTCTACAGGAGTCCCAGAGGTAAGATAGCACTCAGGGAGGTGGGATGTCTGAACAGTTCCTTGCAGAAAAGTAATCACCCTTACAGGTGTATCTAGAATAAGCTTGATGCTATGGAAACCAAGCATTTCATCAGTGAGTCTTCCTTCTGCAATCCTATTGTGCAATTAAGTACTGTTCAAACAGGATCCCTGAGGAGACTCCTGCTGCCTCTTGCATCACATCCCTCAAGTGAATTTCTGTTTGAAGCAGGAAATGAACATCAGAAATCCCTGTTGCACATGATAACATATTATTTAAGGGTAGGAAAAGGTGTGTCTTATCTGAAGTCTGGTCTCAGAGGTGACAAGGGCCCAAACCAGGAATCCCTTCTATAGCTTCTTTGCCAAGAAGAACAATCTTTCATTCAACAAACATACATTGAGTAGCTACTACATGTCAGGAACTAGGCAATGAAAGATGTAGTGAACAAAACAGATGTCCCCGCCCTCTGGTGGAGTACAGGTAATTATATAGGTACACAATACTTCCAGCAATGCTTCCTGGAAGAAGTGACACTGAACTTGAGACCTCACAGGTGACTAGTAGAGAGTTAAGTAGAGTGGAGTGGAGTGGAGTGGAGTGGAGTGGAGTGGAGTGGAGTGGAGTGGAGTGGGTAGGAATGATAATAAGAAAGAAGAGTCTTCCAGAGAGGAAAGAGCGTGTGCAAATGCCCAGACGTGGGAGTACATGCAGCGGGGTGTGGATCTAAAGCATCCAGTATTACTAGTGTGTAATATCCAAGGGGAAAGGGCAATGGCTAAGGCTGCCCAGGTCAGACCATGAAGGGCCTTAAAAGTCACTGTGGAATTTATGGCCAAAAGAAAGTCATGGCCAAGGAATCCAGCCATTTCATGAGGACACCAGAAATCCACTGGAGGGCTCCTAGCAGGGATGTAACAGATCCACATTTACAGTGCAGAACTTTCTCTGGCACCATGGAGACAGATTGGTGGGAATCCAGGTGACTGGCTAGGGTGTTGGTCAGGAGATTGTTACAAGAGATAATGGGACCAGAATGGGGACAGTGGAGAATGGTTGATGCATTAGCATTGGAGTAGGATCTGCGGCTTACGGGGAGACGATGAGGTTTTGAGATCACTTTGAGAAATAGGGGCCAGAGTTGTGCAGAGAAACAAAAGTGAGTTGAGGAATCAGTTGCAGTTGGAACCATTGTGTGGACACTCCTACTGAGGAAGAGCGAGCTTATTCCTTCCCCCTTGTGACCCTTCCATGTTTGACAGTCCTGCTTGAGCAGAATTCTGCTTCCCTGTAACTTCCTTGCCTTGGTCCAACTTTAGCCCTGAGGGACCACACAGAACTAGTCCACCTCTGCTAGTTCACAGCAGCCCTTGACCATTTTAAAGACATGAGTCAAGTTCTCGCAAACTTTCTTTTCTTCAACTTACAACTAGTTTCTATAATCACGTCTCATTTGGCATGGTTCCCATCCCTCCTCTTCCGGTAGTCCTCTACCTCCTATCTTCAATTTAATCACCTGGTGTCAGAAACCTGGATAGAATCCATTCAGCCAGAGAACAGCAAGCCTCCCTTTCTGGAGCCTGGACATTCTTTCCCAGCACCCCTCCACCCAATACTTCTGTCCTTGTCTCCCTTCCCTGAACACTTGAACCTACATCCCCCCAGTGAGATCTGTGGTCACCCTGGGCATTGGGGACAGGACTGGGCTCAGAGCCTCAGGTGGGGAAACAGGTTTGACAAGGCCTTCACTGACTCACCTCTGACAGTAGGCAAGCTGGGAGCACGTGACCCAGCCTCAGACAGAAATGGATTTCCTGCCTTTTTTCTGCTGAGAATCACGACACCAAAGACTAACCACTGACTGGTGTGGGGTGTGGAGTTTGTTAGAAAAACAGAGGTGGGACACTGGTTCTGTCTTCGGGAACTATGTAACATTTTTAGGAGAGAGGAGAGAGAATGGGTGGTCAGAGAGAATGCGTTTACGGAGGAGATGGGGTCACAGCTACCAGTAGTCCTCGAAGGACAGGGGGATATCAGCTGGTGAGAAGAATGAGGCGATGCTGTGGGATGGAAAAGGTCAGAGTGTCTAAGGTGGGCACAGCAGGAAAAGAAAAGAAGATACTGTGGTCAGAGCAGACTCTTCATATGTGAACATTGAGAAAACATGCAGCAAATGAAGATTGGAACATATTGGGATGCCAGCCATAGACTTCTGTGGTTTTTTAGGCAGATCTGCACTTAATGTGGTTACCACAGTTACAAGGGGCAAAACAGGTCCAGTAAGGGTAAAGCAAAAAAGTCCACCTTGGCAATTTGCACAGAGCTCACAGCCTTGGAATCTGCTCCAACAGGAAAACCCGCATGCCTGTCAATGACATTCTAAACCCTCCCATTTGGGCTGTGGCACCAGCATGACCAAGCCATACTTGGCAAAGAATGGATCCTGTCTGGCTGTGGGCTGATGGCACAGATGAAACCCAATATTACCTTGGGGAATTGACTGAGTTCCAAGTTCTGAGTTTGGAACTTTGTTTGCCCTATGTTGACCAATCTCCACTGGGATTAAAAGGAGGTGGATGTATCTTTGTCATTAAATACATCATGACAAATTAGCCATTCATTCAAAAATGTGCATGAGCAATTGCTATTTACATTAAATATATGAGTATTGGATGGATGGATGGATGGATGGATGGATGGATGGATGGATGGATGGATGGATGGGGAGATCCAGGACCTGGTTCACAATATTACTTACCATCTGGACATATGAACCAGGATATTTTCAGTTACAAGTGACATAAATCTAAATCTAAGTAGCTTATGAGGGAATAAGATATGCATTGACTTATATATTTGAAAACTCTTCAAGAGTAAAAAAGTCCCTTCTTATCTTGTACTTCTGGTTTCTTCTGTGTTAGCTTCATCTTTACACAGTCTTTCCCCTTCCCAGTGGCCAGGTGCACAATCAGCAGCTCCAGGCTTTCATTCATCTAGTTTAGCAACCCCAAAAGAAAAAGCGCCTTTCTCCCAAGAGTTCTAGAAAAAGTCCTTAAGAGGGTTCCCACTGGCCCAGTGTGGCTCATGTATTCATCCCTGGACAAATCCCATGGCCGGGAGACTGCAACATTCTGATTGGCTGGGCATTCCCACAAAGTCTAGAGGTGATGTCAGCCCCAGCCCTATGGACTGATAGTGAGGACAGGAAGGCATTCCCAGAGGAGAAGGGAATGGATGCTGGGCAGGCAAAAAGCTCAGCCATCCTTTCTCTGGGTAACCGTAAGGCAGTCTCTTTGCCACTTGGAACCTGATTGTCCTCACTGCACAGGCTTCTTGTGATGTGAAAGCCCTTGGACAAGGTGGGGTTATTCTTTTCTCTGGTCATTTATTAGTAGCCACTATGGCTCCTCTGGCTCCTCCTCCTCCTTGAAGCCCTCCCCAATATGTTGGCCTTCAAATTCCTCCCATTTCTGACTTAGGCCATTAAACTTTTCATGCCACCCATTGGATGACTAATCATCATGTATATGTGGAGCAGAAAAAGTGCCTAGACTCTTGCCAGACCCAACAAGAAATATTACAATGAATAAAACCTTCTTTTTCCACATAGAAGACTCCCAGTGTAGTTAGTGACAAATCTAGCATTGTTTCCTAATTGCTTTGTCTGTAAGTTTCATCCCCAAAACAAACTACCGGTTCTTTGTGGGCAAGGCCATGCCTCAGCCTTCTGTCATCTTGAGAGTATCAATCGTTTGCTGCTTGGCTTTTTGGCTAAGATCAAGTGTGGAGAGTACCAGTCAAGGGCCCTTGGAGGCCCCATCACTGACATGGTTGGAAGCCCTACTCCATGGATTCTGACCTTCTTCTTTAAAGGACCCCCATGCTCCAAGCAGCCAGGACAGTCCTCCTCTCTGTTGCCTCATACTATGTGCCTTGCTTCCCACACCATCTCATCCTGAGGCCCTCAGTCACCACAACATTGGTACCCTCACGCCCAACTTAACAGTGACTTCCATCTTTAGTTTATGAAGCCACTAGAGCTCTGTGGCCCTGACTGCCCTTTGGATCTAGCCACTTCCAAGCTGAGGAGGAAAAGATCTTTCTCTAGCTTGTATCACACCATCTTGCAAGGCCAGAAGCAGAGTGGCAGCTTCGAGATATGCTCCTTTATTCAACAAATATCTTCTGAGCATCCACCCTTCTGTGCCCAGAACACGTGCTGGGGAAAGTGGTAAAGAGGCAGGCAGAGTCCTGTCTGTCCTTCAAGAGTTCACAAACCAGCAGGAAAGACTCCCCACCCAACCCTGGGAGAGAAGCTTCTCACACCTCCACAGTGATCCCTTCTATTCATTCCCTGGAACATGGATGAAAGGAACCTGGTACAACTGCCCCAATTGGCTTGGTTGTGGTTCAGGGAGTGGGGAGGAAAGGAGAGGAGTGGCTCTCATGATCAGAAACTCAAAATGGTCCTTTCTGTCATTTGTGAATCATGGCCCTGGACTCAGCACGTGGACCCAAACTCATTCTCTCCACTTACTGCTAAGGACACAAGCTGGAGCATCTTAGCTTTGGCTTCAGGCATCAGGGCTCTCCAGGGAGGTGCCTGTGCTTACACCAATGTACCCCAATCTTCAGTGGGTATATGCTTAAACCCTTACTTCCCTTACATCCTTCATGTCACCTAACACAGTCCTGTGTGCTAGACACCAGCTCAAAGGACAACTGCTGGGTAAGTCTAATGTGAAATGAAGCCGGTCAGATTGAATGGCCCTCTCCTAGGCTCTTCCAGACAGAAGTTGATTTTTGAAAAATGAGGAGCATTTTCTGATCCATCTCCTCTTCACCTGAACTCCTTCTGAAGGTAGGCATTTCCCTGGCATAAATCTGTTCTTCTCTCCTTTGAACTCAGAGGTGAAATGACTCCTGGGAACTCAGGGGTGAAATGAAGTCCCCCAGCCACCTCTTTTCTGACATTAAAATCAGTCTCTGTCTTTCATATCCACACAGGAGGGGGGTGGGACTCCACTAATGAATGTTTGAGAAACCCTTTGAGATCATGGATGAAAGGCACCTTATAAAATACAATTAAAAATAATAGGGGTAATTACTAGCTGGGCTTGTCCCTGTAGGATAATTAGAGTTTTCCTCTGGCAGATTCTGAATTTGCGCAGAAACACAAGGGTTCAAACAGCAAAACTGATCTGAGATTTCAGGGGTCACTGTTATGCTTCCTCCATTCAAAGATCCTGTTCTGGAGTCTCTTCTGAAATCTGAGGTTCATTGCATCAGGCTATAGCTAGAAAGGATTTTTGAGACAATCTGTCCAACCTCCTTATTTGCAGATAAAGCCAGTGAGGTCCAGAGAGATTATGTGACTGGCTCAAAGTTGCCCAGCAAGTGTGAGAGAGCTACAACTCTAGAGGTCCATCCCCTGGACACCCCAATTTGGGGGCTCCTGTAACCACTCCTAATCAATAACACACCCTTTCCAATCTCTACATACTGGTGACCGTCTACGGTGCAGTAGACGATTGGAATAAGAGCCAGACAGCTGAATTCAAATCCCAGTTCTGACACTTACGAAAGACAATAGCTGGCAAGTAAGCCTCATTTCCTTGTGTGTAAAATGGGCATAATACCTATCTTGTAGGGTTGCTGGGTGGAGCCAGTGAGCAATGCACACCGAAGCACCTGGCATAGAGCATGTGTTCTGTCAAGGCTGCAAGAATGAGTCTTGGCAGTTCAAAGGCTTTACCTACAGTCTGCTTTATATAGCTACTAGAGGCCCAATGCACGAAAATCGTGCAAGGGGCTCAGCCTGCACTGCTGCAGCTTCATCCAGAAGGTCATCCAGAAGGTCGTCCAGAAGGACGTCTGGTCTAATTAGCATATTAAACTTTTATTGTTATAGATGTTCAGTACTTAATGAGCACCGATTATGTGCTGAACACTGCAAAGCTCTCCAGTACTTTAGCTCATTTCATCAGTATCACATCCCATGAGATGGGCCATGCGAAATTGAGGTTCAGGGAAGTTAGTTAACTTGTCCAAGACCACACAGCTGAAGGGAAGGGAAGCCTGGAAACTGTGCTCTCAGCCACTATGCAGGCTGCCTTCCTTCATGAAAACAAGCATGAACTTTGATGTAACCACACTGAAGCCACCTAAGGACTCTCTGCTGTGACACAGGAGAGGAGGCACGCAGAGGAGTGGGCAGGGACCGGTTGTAGCCTAAGATGATCCCCTGAAGCATTTTTGCTTTCAAGGTTGTGAAAATGAAACTCTTCTCCTTTCATAAGGCTTATGTATTCTGAGGGGCTGCAATGATGCAAGGAGTCAAATGATCTCTCCCAAGAAGGGCAGTCAGTAGCTGGAGCTGAATAATTTGTAACCAAGAACCCTAGATTCAAGTCCTGGATCTGCTCCTTAGAAGCCAATTACCTTTGCTCAAGTCCTTAAGATCTCTGTCTTCGGAGTGTCTTCTGAGGATCAAATGGGAATGAACACGGAGGTACCTTGTCAATTGCAATCTTCTGTACAAATGTAAATCCTTACTGTCACCGCTGCTGCTTAGAAGATTTTTCAGTGTAATAAAGAAGGTGGCTGAAGCCCCAGGCTGGCGGACTTCAGCAAGACTGACTCAACACACTTGGCGGGCAGGGGACGGTACACATTCCTTGTCTCCAGAGGACAGCTCTGAGTGCTCTGAGCTCTGCGCTCAGATTATTTGGTTGGGAGAGGGCATTTTAGGGACTCGGCCCTTTGAAATTCAATTGTAAATGTAATGGGTTCCATTTATTTCAGGTTTTAATTTTTTCCCAGCTGAACCCCAAGATGGAGACCTGCTGGGCCACACACCCTTCTTCTGTGTGCATAGAGGAAACCAGGCCCCTGTGACGGCCCCTGGGAGAGGCCGGAATGGAGGAAAGAAGCTTCTCTGAGAGTCGTTAATCACTCATCAATTTCCTCATCAATCAAGACTTTTCCAAATACTTCCTAGAAACTAGAACAACCAGGACTGTATTTTTCTGATTACCCTGCTCAGAATGGCTAACTCTGAGTCATCCTCTCCAGAGATTTCCAAGGTTGACTAACAGAATGACAATGCGTCAGACTATCAGAGCCCAAGGTGTCTGGCAAGTCACCCTCTGCCAGACAGGTAACACCCCCAGTGATGGGCACACCCTCACATCGTTAGACGCTTCAGCCACTGTCTGCCTCCATGGGATTCTCACATGGGATTTCTCCGGCTACCCTGCTCTGGTCCTTAGAACAGAGGCAGAATGGAAAATGACATTTTGAATTGTCATAAGCAGTTTAGGAATTGGTTAGAGTCCAGTGTATTGGAGAACATTTTCATGAGGAAATGAAAACCTGATGATTCATTTCAGGGCCATGTGTGAGCTCTGTGTTTTTTTTACTTCAAAGCATAGCGAGTATTGTGCCACATGGACTCTGGACATTTGGGAGAATTCCTGGAAGCCTTGTGTGTCCTGAGGAGGGAGCATGGACCACCAGCTACTCCCACCCCGCCTCTTTCCTCCTCCAGAACATTGATGCAGGCAGCACCCAATGGGAGGAAGAGTCCGCAGAGGCCTGGCTCACAGGGTGTCTGGGTGCCCTGGGAAGAGGGTTCCTAGATGTGCTGGGCATCTTTTATGTCCCACTTCACATATCCTAGGCTCACTTTTTTCATTTGGCCGCATGCTGTGGCAACCAGCTGTACCACAGCTACACAGAATATCTCTTACTTTCAGACAGCTACTCATTAGCTGTGTGATCTTGGACAAATTTCTTAACCTCTCTGTGTCTTAATTTCATCACATAGAAAAGGGGGGTGGTGATAATGGTACCTAGTTCATATGGTTGTAGTGAAGATTATATGATTTAATAAATATAGAGTGCTTTAGCAATGCCTGGCACAGATAGATGGTGCTGTAATTACTATCATCACTATTATTGTCATCACTGTTATTACTCTATCTAGGACCTGGTACTAGAGGAGGAATATCAAGCTTCCTAGCTCTGAATCTGCTGAGTTGGAGCCTGACTTGCCATGGATGGGAGTGGACTTCAGTCCTCAGGCCTGTGGGGTGGGAGTGAGGGTGGGGCGGGAGGACAGGAACTGCCACTTATCAAAGGTGCAGAATCACAGAGGATTCTCCTCACACCTCAGGGAGAAGATGCTCTCTCTATCTCCTTTATAGAAATGAGGAAACCAAGGCTGGAAGAGCTGGTGGGAGTTGCCCAAGGTCACATGGCCAGGAATGGCTGACCAGGGCTGCAGCCAAACCCAGTGAGCTTGGTCTCTATGGCCCCATGGGAGAAGGGGGCAGAGGCAGGAAAGGAAAGTGTGTGTCTCTATTACTGCTGCCTGATATTATCTAGGAAGAAGAGAGAGGTGGCAGAGAGGTGCCTCCCAGCTCCCTGTACCTGCCCACAAATATTGCAGGGTATCACCTGTCAGGGCTCTGAGAGAAGGTGGACCCTCGTCACTGCTTCCCTGATGTATAACCAGGGGGTCAGGCTCTGGGTGAGGTGAGCAGGAGGTAGGACCTCTGTTATAAAGAGCACTGGGCCAGGAGTCAGGACATGGATTTCAGGCCTGGCTCTCCGCACAAATTCCAGCACCAAAAGCAGAACCTGCCAGGCAATGGGTCTCAATCAATATTTATTTAATAAGTGGATGAATAAACCAATGGACGAATGGTCTCTGCTCTCAGGAAGTTCCCAACCTAAAGGACAGACCCATAAATATCAAGATAGAGCAGCGTGTGCAGAGCATGGGAGTTACAACTGAGGAAAGTACCCTATAACTGACTTTATTCCAAATGAGAGCTCGAAGGATAAAGGGGATTCCAAGAGGCAGAGAAGAGGGAAGAGCACAGAGCACAAGGCTTGTGTGCACACAGGATTGGAGGTATTTGGGAGGTAGAGGAAAAGACAGTTTGATGCTGTACGGATCCTTCCATTTTGGAACATATTCTGCTCCAGTAAGCCCTTCCTCTTCATTCTCCCAAGGCACAACTCCCCACTCCAATCTGTAAATGGGCATGAGCCCAACCCTCCAACACTGGTTTTCTAAAGTCCGGCCCCATCCCAGGAGCTGGTTTAGTACAGTGACCTGTCAGTTCCCAGACCCCACAGGTCTCCTCCATCCAGCAACCACAAGGCCTGGTTCCAACCAGCCCTCAGAAAGCTGCAGTTTAAGTGGAACCCAGTCTGGGTCTGGACCTCTGCCCTCCTCCTTGGCTGTCCAACCCGCCACCACAGTGTTCACTCACACACCCTCCCCACCCAGCCCTGGTCTAACCCTAGCAGAGGAAGCTGGAGAAAACCAGACTGCTGAGCCTCACCAGGTAGCAGCTGGATCTTAAGGAACCCAGGAGAAAAGGGTGACATGAAGGTCACTGGGGCTCCCTGGTGCCACAAAGACACAGAGAGGAGCTGCTGTCTGCTGGGACCTACATGGCAGAGAGTCTTGCTCTTCTGCTCCTCAACAAGTGTCCGTGAGAACTGAAGAATTATACCAACTAGTTATAATGATCCTCTACATTTATAACTTTACAGGGCTTGCCAGCCTACAGCCCACATTTCCACGAGGTGTCTACTCTAATAGAGACACAACAACAGACATGAAACTGGGGCTCTCAGCAGCACAGCAGCAGTGGAAGAGCCGAGTGCAGCCCACTGCCGGCCCCAAAGATTCAAGTGGCTGATGTGGGCCGCGTAGCTTCAGACCCTGCTGGCCTTGAGGTCCTGGATTTCAAGACCCAGCTTCAGAGGCTTGTGGAAGTCTGGGAAAGGACTAGGGATAATAAAGATGATGATGGTGAAGATGAGCAGGTTCTGGTCAGTCACAGGATTTTTTACCTTGTGCTAAGCACTCAATTGTGACTTTAGTGACTCACAACAACACTATAGGCAGATGTCACCATTTCACAAATGGGGAAACTGAGGGTTAGTGACTGAGGGTAAGTAACTGAACTGTTAGTAAGGCTAAATTAGTTAGCAATCCTGTTAGATCCAGGACTTGAGGCTGGGAATGACCATTCCAGAGGTTAAAGTCATGGACACTGCCCCACACTGTCCTCACTGCCATTCATGAATAACCAGCTAGAAAAAAACATGGGTTCCCTTCACTATCCTACTATATTTATATATATAATCTTCACCCGAGGACATGCTTAGAGCGAAGAAGGAAGAGATCGAAACAATTGAACCGGCAACCTTTCCGTGCACAGGACAGCGATGCTCAACCAACAGGATCCTACTTAAAATTGGACCTCTTCCCAAACTTCAGTGGCTTCGGCTCCCTCTCCCTAGTCTAGCATTACATGATCCCCACAGTAATCATTGACTGCCACCTAGTGGTGCCAGGTGGAATGTCACATTTTTTTGTATTCCTTTTTCATCTGATGTGATGATACTTCGACGACCAGAAGCCTTTGCTTCCCCTTGCTTCTGCCTCCCTAAGAATACCTACAGGCAGACATTATTCCTGTTTTGTGAATGACTAAATGGATATCACATTGCATAGAAATTAAGGGTTGGGATCCTGAGCATCATATACTGAGCATGACCGACCTTGACTAGACGTTATATTTGGTTTTGGTGCCACAATAATAATTTTTTTCTTGGCTTTTTAAAATAAAATGTTCCTTCTTCCCCTTTTATCTCCCATGCTAGCTCTACCATATATCAAAGTTTGGTGTTCAAGTGAATCTGTTTCTGAGCTATTTTTCTAATCTACTGACCTATTTGTCTATCCCTAGGTCTGTGCCATGTAGTCTTAAATACTACAAGTGATGATAAAGTGAAGATCCTTTCTCCGTATGCTTCTTTGTCAAAAGAATGCTATCTATTTTTATGTTTCTTTTAAAATTCATATATCAGCTTATTAAAGATTTAAATAATTCTATTGAGATTTTTATTGGAATTGCATTGAATATACAATAGAGAAATTTAAAATAATTCATATCTTTTCAATGTTAAAAGTTCTTATGCATGAACATGTGCTGTCTCTTCACTCATTTAACTGTCTTTAATGTCATTCAAAAAATTGTAGCCCTGGATGGTTTTGAGCAGTGGGTAGAGCATCGGCCTGAGGACTGAAGGGTTCTAGGTTCAATTCCGATCAAGGGCACATGCCTGGATTGTGGGCTTGATCCCCAGTGGGGGGCATGCAGGAGGCAGCCGACCAATGATTCTCTCTCATCATTGATGTTTCTATCTCTCTCTTCCTCTCCTTTCCTCTCTGAATTCAATAAAAATATATATGTTTTTAATTGTAAAGTTTCTACACATGGGGTTCTACATATTTTTCATAGATTTATTCCTAATTACATTTTTGATATTATAAATGAATTTCTTCTTAGATTATGTTTTAAATATTTTTTACTAATATATAAAATGTAATTAACATTTTATAATACAGTAATAAAACACTCCTGTATTCATCTTATAATCAGTTAGTATAACGATTTCATCTCTCTTTTGGTTAGTGTGTGCCTGATGAATCTTTTTCCATTCCTGTAATTTTAATCTCTTTGTGTCTTTATGTTTTATGTACTATTGTTATCAAAGAACCAGATGCCCACACCCTTCACTCCTACATGCTCAGTTTCCCTCCTCGGATCTGGCATGGGAGGGGCTGCGTAGTGTGTTAACTTGAATCAGCCTGAATCAACCTAGAGCTGACAGCAATTTCAGGAAAGTGCTGGACACCAGGCCTCAGCTCTGGCTCCAGCAGAAACTCTCCAGAGTCCTTCAAAGCCCTGCCTGCCCTTCCTGCTTCTCCCATGGTCCCCGGACACCTCTAAGCCCCCCAGGCTGAGCTGTTAAAAAAGGTCTTAATGAGCCCTTTCTTGGGATAATCCCCTCAAACTGTTGTAGGAGATATGAAGGTCTAGGAGTGGGGAATAGAGAGAAAGGGGTGATATATAAAACCAAGGACACAAAGAGGAAAAGCAGAAATAGTGCCATGCAGGGATAAACAGCACTATTGGAGACAAAGACAGCACAAATCAGACAGAGTCAGGGATAGATAGATAGAGACACAGACAGAGGCACAGAGAGAACCTCTCCCATTGGAGAATGGCGTGGGCAGAGAGCCAGCACCCTGACACTGACAGAAGGGGCTTCCTGGTTATGTGTCCTCTGGGGACAGTCTCAGCAGCACTTTGGCTGCTACTGTCTATCAGAATTGACCAACCCGGGGGCTAAGAAACACATTTCCTTTTTGGAAAAGGGTGAGATTATTAGCAGTGCAGGTCCCACACCAACAAAATCATCCAATGGAGAAAGAGTCAGGGGGAAGAACTTCTGGGGGGAAGGGGCATGGCACACTCTGGGGAGGAGCCTAGAGTTATGTTCCCTGTTCTGTGCCTGACAGGTATGTGACCTTGACAGTGCACGTGCCCTTGCTGACTCTCAGATTCTCCACCTGTAATGTGGTGATGAAGGGGACGTCCCCCCCACCTATGAAATCTGGATCTCTATGAGCTTTGGAGAGATGCTGATGGAGTGAAAGAAACCAATATGGCTCAGCACAATGCAGGGAGCTTCAAGAAAGAGCAGAACACCAAGGTGTAGTGGGCAGATGCCTTCCACGGCAATTTGCTGACAGTTGAATACGGTCATATCAAACAAGACATCTCAAACCAGACTTTCACTCAATCAAACCAAGCTTATAAACAGTGCATAGAAATATCTCCAGATTGTAATTTCAACAGGCACTGGGACTTTTGTCTGTGATATTCACCCCCTGATTCCCCAGTGCCTACAACAGTGCCTGGCACAAAGTAGACATTTAATAAATATATGTTAAATGAAATTATGTGGTACTTTGGGGGGGGGGGAGACATTCTAATCAGGAAAGCTAGAATATTGGTTTTCCAAGTTTTTTATTTCTAGAATCTCCCCAGACCTACACCTCATGTTCCCTGACAGCAGATCAAAATGGATGACAGACAGGAGAACACAGAATGAAAGAACAAACAGAGAGGAAGGACCAGAGAGAGGCAGGAGCTGGCTCGCCCCAGTCAGGCGAACATGGCTCCAGGCTTCTCTCGCCACACAGCTAACAGAAGCCCTAGAACTCCTGTCTCCACGATCCCCGGATTTTCTGAGAAACCTGGCTGTTGCTTAAACAAGAGCACTTTGACCTAAAAGGCAAAGAAATGGAAAGAAAAGAATTTAACCAGCCTTTACCTTCCTTCTCCTCTGTCCTAGTAGAAAGTCAGCTCAGCTGCCTTGAAGTAGGAGGTTCTTCCTGGAGCTCTTGACCCTGAAATGAATTTCTGGTCCTCTGATAGGGAAGATTCTTGCACAACGTGCTGCCTTATCTGGTGTCACCAAGAGCCTGAGAAGCCATGTGATTTCCTATGTAAGGACTGCAGACAACCATAACTCAGTGAGAAGGGGCACCATGCTCTCATGAGGGAGTTCCTACTTCCTGTGCTCCTCAGCTCATCCCAGCTTCACTCCTCTTTCTGACTGTTCTTCCCTTTATCCAGCCAGTAGTTCAAGCTAATCTTAATCATTTGCTCCAGCCCCCTGTGGCTCTGCCACCTATGTCAACCGTCATTCTCATCACCATAGTCTTCCAGCCTGACCAAGAAGACACAAGAGATTGTAAAATCACTCCCCACCAGTGTATTTATAGAAAGGATTCTGTAACCCAGTGACTTTTCTGCCCCACCCCA